>NC_134355.1:232151273-232784214 GCF_048569485.1 Anomaloglossus baeobatrachus
CCCTGTCACCCCCGCGATGGGCGCGCTCCCTCCCCTGTCACCCCCGCGATGGGCGCGCTCCCTCCCCTGTCACCCCCGCGATGGGCGCGCTCCCTCCCCTGTCACCCCCGCGATGGGCGCGCTCCCTCCCCTGTCACCCCCGCGATGGGCGCGCTCCCTCCCCTGTCACCCCCGCGATGGGCGCGCTCCCTCCCCTGTCACCCCCCGCGATGGGCGCGCTCCCTCCCCTGTCACCCCCGCGATGGGCGCGCTCCTCCCCTGTCACCCCCGCGATGGGCGCGCTCCCTCCCCTGTCACCCCCGCGATGGGCGCGCTCCCTCCCCTGTCACCCCCGCGATGGGCGCGCTCCCTCCCCTGTCACCCCCGCGATGGGCGCGCTCCCTCCCCTGTCACCCCCCGCGATGGGCGCGCTCCCTCCCCTGTCACCCCCGCGATGGGCGCGCTCCCTCCCCTGTCACCCCCGCGATGGGCGCGCTCCCTCCCCTGTCACCCCCGCGATGGGCGCGCTCCCTCCCCTGTCACCCCCGCGATGGGCGCGCTCCCTCCCCTGTCACCCCCGCGATGGGCGCGCTCCCTCCCCTGTCACCCCCGCGATGGGCGCGCTCCCTCCCCTGTCACCCCCGCGATGGGCGCGCTCCCTCCCCTGTCACCCCCGCGATGGGCGCGCTCCCTCCCCTGTCACCCCCGCGATGGGCGCGCTCCCTCCCCTGTCACCCCCGCGATGGGCGCGCTCCCTCCCCTGTCACCCCCGCGATGGGCGCGCTCCCTCCCCTGTCACCCCCGCGATGGGCGCGCTCCCTCCCCTGTCACCCCCGCGATGGGCGCGCTCCCTCCCCTGTCACCCCCGCGATGGGCGCGCTCCCTCCCCTGTCACCCCCCGCGATGGGCGCGCTCCCTCCCCTGTCACCCCCGCGATGGGCGCGCTCCCTCCCCTGTCACCCCCGCGATGGGCGCGCTCCCTCCCCTGTCACCCCCGCGATGGGCGCGCTCCCTCCCCTGTCACCCCCGCGATGGGCGCGCTCCCTCCCCTGTCACCCCCGCGATGGGCGCGCTCCCTCCCCTGTCACCCCCCGCGATGGGCGCGCTCCCTCCCCTGTCACCCCCGCGATGGGCGCGCTCCCTCCCCTGTCACCCCCGCGATGGGCGCGCTCCCTCCCCTGTCACCCCCGCGATGGGCGCGCTCCCTCCCCTGTCACCCCCGCGATGGGCGCGCTCCCTCCCCTGTCACCCCCGCGATGGGCGCGCTCCCTCCCCTGTCACCCCCGCGATGGGCGCGCTCCCTCCCCTGTCACCCCCGCGATGGGCGCGCTCCCTCCCCCTGTCACCCCCGCGATGGGCGCGCTCCCTCCCCTGTCACCCCCGCGATGGGCGCGCTCCCTCCCCTGTCACCCCCGCGATGGGCGCGCTCCCTCCCCTGTCACCCCCGCGATGGGCGCGCTCCCTCCCCTGTCACCCCCGCGATGGGCGCGCTCCCTCCCCTGTCACCCCCGCGATGGGCGCGCTCCCTCCCCTGTCACCCCCGCGATGGGCGCGCTCCCTCCCCTGTCACCCCCGCGATGGGCGCGCTCCCTCCCCTGTCACCCCCCGCGATGGCGCGCTCCCTCCCCTGTCACCCCCGCGATGGGCGCGCTCCCTCCCCTGTCACCCCCGCGATGGGCGCGCTCCCTCCCCTGTCACCCCCGCGATGGGCGCGCTCCCTCCCCTGTCACCCCCGCGATGGGCGCGCTCCCTCCCCTGTCACCCCCGCGATGGGCGCGCTCCCTCCCCTGTCACCCCCGCGATGGGCGCGCTCCCTCCCCTGTCACCCCCGCGATGGGCGCGCTCCCTCCCCTGTCACCCCCGCGATGGGCGCGCTCCCTCCCCTGTCACCCCCGCGATGGGCGCGCTCCCTCCCCTGTCACCCCCGCGATGGGCGCGCTCCCTCCCCTGTCACCCCCGCGATGGGCGCGCTCCCTCCCCTGTCACCCCCGCGATGGGCGCGCTCCCTCCCCTGTCACCCCCGCGATGGGCGCGCTCCCTCCCCTGTCACCCCCGCGATGGGCGCGCTCCCTCCCCTGTCACCCCCGCGATGGGCGCGCTCCCTCCCCTGTCACCCCCGCGATGGGCGCGCTCCCTCCCCTGTCACCCCCGCGATGGGCGCGCTCCTCCCCTGTCACCCCCGCGATGGGCGCGCTCCCTCCCCTGTCACCCCCGCGATGGGCGCGCTCCCTCCCCTGTCACCCCCGCGATGGGCGCGCTCCCTCCCCTGTCACCCCCGCGATGGGCGCGCTCCCTCCCCTGTCACCCCCGCGATGGGCGCGCTCCCTCCCCTGTCACCCCCGCGATGGGCGCGCTCCCTCCCCTGTCACCCCCGCGATGGGCGCGCTCCCTCCCCTGTCACCCCCGCGATGGGCGCGCTCCCTCCCCTGTCACCCCCGCGATGGGCGCGCTCCCTCCCCTGTCACCCCCGCGATGGGCGCGCTCCCTCCCCTGTCACCCCCGCGATGGGCGCGCTCCCTCCCCTGTCACCCCCGCGATGGGCGCGCTCCCTCCCCTGTCACCCCCGCGATGGGCGCGCTCCCTCCCCTGTCACCCCCGCGATGGGCGCGCTCCCTCCCCTGTCACCCCCGCGATGGGCGCGCTCCCTCCCCTGTCACCCCCGCGATGGGCGCGCTCCCTCCCCTGTCACCCCCGCGATGGGCGCGCTCCCTCCCCTGTCACCCCCGCGATGGGCGCGCTCCCTCCCCTGTCACCCCCGCGATGGGCGCGCTCCCTCCCCTGTCACCCCCGCGATGGGCGCGCTCCCTCCCCTGTCACCCCCGCGATGGGCGCGCTCCCTCCCCTGTCACCCCCGCGATGGGCGCGCTCCCTCCCCTGTCACCCCCGCGATGGGCGCGCTCCCTCCCCTGTCACCCCCGCGATGGGCGCGCTCCCTCCCCTGTCACCCCCGCGATGGGCGCGCTCCCTCCCCTGTCACCCCCGCGATGGGCGCGCTCCCTCCCCTGTCACCCCCGCGATGGGCGCGCTCCCTCCCCTGTCACCCCCGCGATGGGCGCGCTCCCTCCCCTGTCACCCCCGCGATGGGCGCGCTCCTCCCCTGTCACCCCCGCGATGGGCGCGCTCCCTCCCCTGTCACCCCCCGCGATGGGCGCGCTCCCTCCCCTGTCACCCCCGCGATGGCGCGCTCCCTCCCTGTCACCCCCGCGATGGCGCGCTCCCTCCCCTGTCACCCCCGCGATGGGCGCGCTCCCTCCCCTGTCACCCCCGCGATGGGCGCGCTCCCTCCCCTGTCACCCCCGCGATGGGCGCGCTCCCTCCCCTGTCACCCCCGCGATGGGCGCGCTCCCTCCCCTGTCACCCCCGCGATGGGCGCGCTCCCTCCCCTGTCACCCCCGCGATGGGCGCGCTCCCTCCCCTGTCACCCCCGCGATGGGCGCGCTCCCTCCCCTGTCACCCCCGCGATGGGCGCGCTCCCTCCCCTGTCACCCCCGCGATGGGCGCGCTCCCTCCCCTGTCACCCCCGCGATGGGCGCGCTCCCTCCCCTGTCACCCCCGCGATGGGCGCGCTCCCTCCCCTGTCACCCCCGCGATGGGCGCGCTCCCTCCCCTGTCACCCCCGCGATGGGCGCGCTCCCTCCCCTGTCACCCCCGCGATGGCGCGCTCCCTCCCCTGTCACCCCCGCGATGGGCGCGCTCCCTCCCCTGTCACCCCCGCGATGGGCGCGCTCCCTCCCCTGTCACCCCCGCGATGGGCGCGCTCCCTCCCCTGTCACCCCCGCGATGGGCGCGCTCCCTCCCCTGTCACCCCCGCGATGGGCGCGCTCCCTCCCCTGTCACCCCCGCGATGGCGCGCTCCCTCCCCTGTCACCCCCGCGATGGGCGCGCTCCCTCCCCTGTCACCCCCGCGATGGGCGCGCTCCCTCCCCTGTCACCCCCGCGATGGGCGCGCTCCCTCCCCTGTCACCCCGCGATGGGCGCGCTCCCTCCCTGTCACCCCGCGATGGGCGCGCTCCCTCCCCTGTCACCCCCGCGATGGGCGCGCTCCCTCCCCTGTCACCCCCGCGATGGGCGCGCTCCCTCCCCTGTCACCCCCGCGATGGGCGCGCTCCCTCCCCTGTCACCCCCGCGATGGGCGCGCTCCCTCCCCTGTCACCCCCGCGATGGGCGCGCTCCCTCCCCTGTCACCCCCGCGATGGGCGCGCTCCCTCCCCTGTCACCCCCGCGATGGGCGCGCTCCCTCCCCTGTCACCCCCGCGATGGGCGCGCTCCCTCCCCTGTCACCCCCGCGATGGCGCGCTCCCTCCCCTGTCACCCCCGCGATGGGCGCGCTCCCTCCCCTGTCACCCCCGCGATGGGCGCGCTCCCTCCCCTGTCACCCCCGCGATGGGCGCGCTCCCTCCCCTGTCACCCCCGCGATGGGCGCGCTCCCTCCCCTGTCACCCCCGCGATGGGCGCGCTCCCTCCCCTGTCACCCCCGCGATGGGCGCGCTCCCTCCCCTGTCACCCCCGCGATGGGCGCGCTCCCTCCCCTGTCACCCCCGCGATGGGCGCGCTCCCTCCCCTGTCACCCCCGCGATGGGCGCGCTCCCTCCCCTGTCACCCCCGCGATGGGCGCGCTCCCTCCCCTGTCACCCCCCGCGATGGGCGCGCTCCCTCCCCTGTCACCCCCGCGATGGGCGCGCTCCCTCCCCTGTCACCCCCGCGATGGCGCGCTCCCTCCCCTGTCACCCCCGCGATGGGCGCGCTCCCTCCCCTGTCACCCCCGCGATGGGCGCGCTCCCTCCCCTGTCACCCCCCGCGATGGGCGCGCTCCCTCCCCTGTCACCCCCGCGATGGGCGCGCTCCCTCCCCTGTCACCCCCGCGATGGGCGCGCTCCCTCCCCTGTCACCCCCGCGATGGGCGCGCTCCCTCCCCTGTCACCCCCGCGATGGGCGCGCTCCCTCCCCTGTCACCCCCGCGATGGGCGCGCTCCCTC
This sequence comes from Anomaloglossus baeobatrachus, assembly GCF_048569485.1. NCBI lineage: Eukaryota > Metazoa > Chordata > Amphibia > Anura > Aromobatidae > Anomaloglossus > Anomaloglossus baeobatrachus. The sequence continues at coordinate 232,156,229 of NC_134355.1, forward strand.
CCCTGTCACCCCCGCGATGGGCGCGCTCCCTCCCCTGTCACCCCCGCGATGGGCGCGCTCCCTCCCCTGTCACCCCCGCGATGGGCGCGCTCCCTCCCCTGTCACCCCCGCGATGGGCGCGCTCCCTCCCCTGTCACCCCCGCGATGGCGCGCTCCCTCCCCTGTCACCCCCGCGATGGGCGCGCTCCCTCCCCTGTCACCCCCGCGATGGGCGCGCTCCCTCCCCTGTCACCCCCGCGATGGGCGCGCTCCCTCCCCTGTCACCCCCGCGATGGGCGCGCTCCCTCCCCTGTCACCCCCGCGATGGGCGCGCTCCCTCCCCTGTCACCCCCGCGATGGGCGCGCTCCCTCCCCTGTCACCCCCGCGATGGGCGCGCTCCCTCCCCTGTCACCCCCGCGATGGGCGCGCTCCCTCCCCTGTCACCCCCGCGATGGGCGCGCTCCCTCCCCTGTCACCCCCCGCGATGGGCGCGCTCCCTCCCCTGTCACCCCCGCGATGGGCGCGCTCCCTCCCCTGTCACCCCCGCGATGGGCGCGCTCCCTCCCCTGTCACCCCCGCGATGGGCGCGCTCCCTCCCCTGTCACCCCCGCGATGGGCGCGCTCCCTCCCCTGTCACCCCCGCGATGGGCGCGCTCCCTCCCCTGTCACCCCCGCGATGGGCGCGCTCCCTCCCCTGTCACCCCCGCGATGGGCGCGCTCCCTCCCCTGTCACCCCCGCGATGGGCGCGCTCCCTCCCCTGTCACCCCCGCGATGGGCGCGCTCCCTCCCCTGTCACCCCCGCGATGGGCGCGCTCCCTCCCCTGTCACCCCCGCGATGGGCGCGCTCCCTCCCCTGTCACCCCCGCGATGGGCGCGCTCCCTCCCCTGTCACCCCCGCGATGGGCGCGCTCCCTCCCCTGTCACCCCCGCGATGGGCGCGCTCCCTCCCCTGTCACCCCCGCGATGGGCGCGCTCCCTCCCCTGTCACCCCCGCGATGGGCGCGCTCCCTCCCCTGTCACCCCCGCGATGGGCGCGCTCCCTCCCCTGTCACCCCCGCGATGGGCGCGCTCCCTCCCCTGTCACCCCCGCGATGGGCGCGCTCCCTCCCCTGTCACCCCCGCGATGGCGCGCTCCCTCCCTGTCACCCCCGCGATGGGCGCGCTCCCTCCCCTGTCACCCCCGCGATGGGCGCGCTCCCTCCCCTGTCACCCCCGCGATGGGCGCGCTCCCTCCCCTGTCACCCCCGCGATGGGCGCGCTCCCTCCCCTGTCACCCCCGCGATGGGCGCGCTCCCTCCCCTGTCACCCCCGCGATGGGCGCGCTCCCTCCCCTGTCACCCCCGCGATGGGCGCGCTCCCTCCCCTGTCACCCCCGCGATGGGCGCGCTCCCTCCCCTGTCACCCCCGCGATGGGCGCGCTCCCTCCCCTGTCACCCCCGCGATGGGCGCGCTCCCTCCCCTGTCACCCCCCGCGATGGGCGCGCTCCCTCCCCTGTCACCCCCGCGATGGGCGCGCTCCCTCCCCTGTCACCCCCGCGATGGGCGCGCTCCCTCCCCTGTCACCCCCGCGATGGGCGCGCTCCCTCCCCTGTCACCCCCGCGATGGGCGCGCTCCCTCCCCTGTCACCCCCGCGATGGGCGCGCTCCCTCCCCTGTCACCCCCGCGATGGGCGCGCTCCCTCCCCTGTCACCCCCGCGATGGGCGCGCTCCCTCCCCTGTCACCCCCGCGATGGGCGCGCTCCCTCCCCTGTCACCCCCGCGATGGGCGCGCTCCCTCCCCTGTCACCCCCGCGATGGGCGCGCTCCCTCCCCTGTCACCCCCCGCGATGGGCGCGCTCCTCCCCTGTCACCCCCGCGATGGGCGCGCTCCCTCCCCTGTCACCCCCGCGATGGGCGCGCTCCCTCCCCTGTCACCCCCGCGATGGGCGCGCTCCCTCCCCTGTCACCCCCGCGATGGGCGCGCTCCCTCCCCTGTCACCCCCGCGATGGGCGCGCTCCCTCCCCTGTCACCCCCGCGATGGGCGCGCTCCCTCCCCTGTCACCCCCGCGATGGGCGCGCTCCCTCCCCTGTCACCCCCGCGATGGGCGCGCTCCCTCCCCTGTCACCCCCGCGATGGGCGCGCTCCCTCCCCTGTCACCCCCGCGATGGGCGCGCTCCCTCCCCTGTCACCCCCGCGATGGGCGCGCTCCCTCCCTGTCACCCCCGCGATGGGCGCGCTCCCTCCCCTGTCACCCCCGCGATGGGCGCGCTCCCTCCCCTGTCACCCCCGCGATGGGCGCGCTCCCTCCCCTGTCACCCCCGCGATGGGCGCGCTCCCTCCCCTGTCACCCCCGCGATGGGCGCGCTCCCTCCCCTGTCACCCCCGCGATGGGCGCGCTCCCTCCCCTGTCACCCCCGCGATGGGCGCGCTCCCTCCCCTGTCACCCCCGCGATGGGCGCGCTCCCTCCCCTGTCACCCCCGCGATGGGCGCGCTCCCTCCCCTGTCACCCCCGCGATGGGCGCGCTCCCTCCCCTGTCACCCCCGCGATGGGCGCGCTCCCTCCCCTGTCACCCCCGCGATGGGCGCGCTCCCTCCCCTGTCACCCCGCGATGGGCGCGCTCCCTCCCCTGTCACCCCCGCGATGGGCGCGCTCCCTCCCCTGTCACCCCGCGATGGGCGCGCTCCCTCCCTGTCACCCCCGCGATGGGCGCGCTCCCTCCCCTGTCACCCCCGCGATGGGCGCGCTCCCTCCCCTGTCACCCCCGCGATGGGCGCGCTCCCTCCCCTGTCACCCCCGCGATGGGCGCGCTCCCTCCCCTGTCACCCCCGCGATGGGCGCGCTCCCTCCCCTGTCACCCCCGCGATGGGCGCGCTCCCTCCCCTGTCACCCCCGCGATGGGCGCGCTCCCTCCCCTGTCACCCCCGCGATGGGCGCGCTCCCTCCCCTGTCACCCCCGCGATGGGCGCGCTCCCTCCCCTGTCACCCCCGCGATGGGCGCGCTCCCTCCCCTGTCACCCCCGCGATGGGCGCGCTCCCTCCCCTGTCACCCCCGCGATGGGCGCGCTCCCTCCCCTGTCACCCCCGCGATGGGCGCGCTCCCTCCCCTGTCACCCCCGCGATGGGCGCGCTCCCTCCCCTGTCACCCCCGCGATGGGCGCGCTCCCTCCCCTGTCACCCCCGCGATGGGCGCGCTCCCTCCCCTGTCACCCCCGCGATGGGCGCGCTCCCTCCCCTGTCACCCCCGCGATGGGCGCGCTCCCTCCCCTGTCACCCCCGCGATGGGCGCGCTCCCTCCCCTGTCACCCCCGCGATGGGCGCGCTCCCTCCCCTGTCACCCCCGCGATGGGCGCGCTCCCTCCCCTGTCACCCCCGCGATGGGCGCGCTCCCTCCCCTGTCACCCCCGCGATGGGCGCGCTCCCTCCCCTGTCACCCCCGCGATGGGCGCGCTCCCTCCCCTGTCACCCCCGCGATGGGCGCGCTCCCTCCCCTGTCACCCCCGCGATGGGCGCGCTCCCTCCCCTGTCACCCCCGCGATGGGCGCGCTCCCTCCCCTGTCACCCCCGCGATGGGCGCGCTCCTCCCCTGTCACCCCCCGCGATGGGCGCGCTCCCTCCCCTGTCACCCCCGCGATGGGCGCGCTCCCTCCCCTGTCACCCCCGCGATGGGCGCGCTCCCTCCCCTGTCACCCCCGCGATGGGCGCGCTCCCTCCCCTGTCACCCCCGCGATGGGCGCGCTCCCTCCCCTGTCACCCCCGCGATGGGCGCGCTCCCTCCCCTGTCACCCCCGCGATGGCGCGCTCCCTCCCCTGTCACCCCCGCGATGTGCGCGCTCCCTCCCCTGTCACCCCCGCGATGTGCGCGCTCCCTCCCCTGTCACCCCCGCGATGTGCGCGCTCCCTCCCTGTCACCCCGCGATGTGCGCGCTCCCTCCCCTGTCACCCCCGCGATGTGCGCGCTCCCTCCCCTGTCACCCCCGCGATGTGCGCGCTCCCTCCCCTGTCACCCCCGCGATGTGCGCGCTCCCTCCCCTGTCACCCCCGCGATGTGCGCGCTCCCTCCCCTGTCACCCCCGCGATGTGCGCGCTCCCTCCCCTGTCACCCCCGCGATGTGCGCGCTCCCTCCCCTGTCACCCCCGCGATGTGCGCGCTCCCTCCCCTGTCACCCCCCGCGATGTGCGCGCTCCCTCCCCTGTCACCCCCGCGATGTGCGCGCTCCCTCCCTGTCACCCCCGCGATGTGCGCGCTCCCTCCCCTGTCACCCCCGCGATGTGCGCGCTCCCTCCCCTGTCACCCCCGCGATGTGCGCGCTCCCTCCCCTGTCACCCCCGCGATGTGCGCTCTCCCTCCCTGTCACCCCCGCGATGTGCGCGCTCCCTCCCCTGTCACCCCCGCGATGTGCGCTCTCCCTCCCCTGTCACCCCGCGATGTGCGCTCTCCCTCCCTGTCACCCCCGCGATGTGCGCTCTCCCTCCCCCACCTCTCACCCTCCGCGATGTGCGCTCTGCTCCCCCACCTCTCACCCTCCGCGATGTGCGCTCTCCCTCCCCCACCTCTCACCCTCCGCGATGTGCGCTCTGCTCCCCCACCTCTCACCCTCCGCGATCTGCCTCCTTCATCTCCTGTGATCCAGCTGCCTAGATCCATCCTGTAGGGTAACTATCCCCAATCTCACCTCCCACTCCCCTTCCAACCCATCCCCCCCCATCCCCCCTCCCCCCATCTTCTGCCACTCCTGCATCCACTGCGCCCTCTCCCATCCGCTCCCACCCTATCCCAGCCGCTGTCTCACAATCACAGATGCTCCCTTTATATGCCGCTGCCCCCCCATCTGCCGCCCCCCCCCATCTGCCACTGTTTTTTTTTTTTTTCTATGCCATGGGGGTCTAGTTTCCAAAATGGGCTCACATGTGGGGGAGCTCCACTGTTTCGGCACCTCAGGGGGTCTCCAAACGCAACATGGAATCCGCTAATTATCCCAGACAATTTTGCGTTTGAAACGTCAAATGACGCTCCTTGCCTTCCGAGCCCAGCTGTGCGCCCAAACATTTTATTTCCACCACATATGAGGTGTCTGTGTACTCAGGAGAAATTGCACAATACATTTTATGGTGCAATTTTTCCTGATACCCTTGTGAAAAAAAAGCTACCTGGTTGAAGTAACAATTTTGTGGTAACATTTTTTTTTTTTTATTTTCACGGCTCAACTCTATTAACTTTTGTGAAGCCCCCAGAGGCTCAAAGTGCTCAATAAACATCTATATAAATTCCATTAGGGGACTAGTTTCCAAAATGGGGTCACATGTGGGGGAGCTCCACTGTTTCGGCACCTCAGGGGCTCTCCAAACACAACATGGTGCAGCTAACGATTCCAGCTAATTTTCTGTTCAAAAAAAGTCAAATGGCGCTCCTTCCCTTCCGAGTCCTGCCATGCGCCCAAACAGTGGTTTTTCGCCACATATAAAGTATCTGCGTGCTCAGTAGAAATTGCCCAACAAATTTTGGGGATCCACTTAATCCTGCTACCCTTGTGAATATGCAATATTTGAGGCTAAATTAACATTTTTGTTGCAAAAAGTAAAATGTTCATTTTTTCCTTCCACATTGCTTTAGTTACTGTGAAGCACTTGAAGGGTTAATAACCTTCTTGAATGTGGTTTTGAGTAGCCGGAGGGGTGCCGTTTTTGGAATGGTGTCACTTTTGGATGTTTTGTGTCATGTAGACCTTTCAAAATTGCATCAAATGTGATGTGGTCCCTAAAAAAAAAGTGGCTTTGTAAATTTTGTTGTAAAAATGAGAAATTGCTCCTAAACTTTGAACCCCTATAACTTCCTTAAATTTTTTTCCCAAAATTGTTCTGATGTAAAGTAGACATGTGGGAAATGTTATTTGTTAATTATTTTGTGTCATATGTCTCGTTGGTTTTAGAGCATAAAAATTCAAAGTGTGAAAACTACAAAATTTTCGCGTTTTTGTCACAGAGAAATGCAAAAAATATCGGCATAAATTTACCACTAACATAAAGCCCAATATGTCACGAAAAAACAATCTCAGAATCACCGGGATCCGCTGAAGCGTTCCAGAGTTATAACTTCATAAAGTGACACTGGTCAGAATTGCAAAAAATGGCCTGGTCTTTAGGGTCAAAATAGGCTTGGGGCTGAAGGGGTTAAACGGGAAAGGACACGAACGACATCCTGACGATGAGTTTCCAGATCAGGAGAAAAAATGAGGATGTCATCCAGATACACCACGATAGAGGATAACAGTAAATCCCTGAACACATCATTTACGAAGTCCTGAAATACTGCGGGTGCATTACATAAACCAAAAGGCATGATGAGGTATTCATAGTGACCGTCTCGGGTGTTAAAAGCGGTCTTCCATTCGTCACCCTCTCGAATTCGTACCAAGTTATACGCACCCCGCAGATCCAACTTCGTAAAAACCTGAGCTCCCCTCAGTCTGTCAAAGAGCTCCGAAATTAAAGGTAACGGGTATTTGTTCTTTATTGTGATTGCGTTAAGACCCCTGTAATCTATGCAGGGACGCAAATCACCCTCTTTCTTCCGAACAAAGAAAAACCCAGCTCCCGCGGGAGAGACAGACTTACGAATAAACCCCTTCTCTAAACTCTCTCTTATATAGGTCGACATGGCCTCCGACTCAGGTATCGACAGGGGGTAAAGTAAACCCTGCCCTTAGGTGGAACCGAACCTGGGATAAGGTCTATGGCACAGTCATACGGCCTATGGGGTGGAAGAACCTCAGCACCCTGTTTGGAGAACACGTCAGCGAAATCCAAATAGGGTGTAGGTATGGGAGAGAGATCAGTTGATGCAACGACCTTAGGTGGTAAGGGAAGACATCAGGACTGACATTTCGAACCCCAACTAATAATGCTGTCGGACTCCCAGTCAATTAGAGGTGCATGAGTCTGAAGCCATGGGAGACCCAGAAGGACGTCGTCTATACCCTCCGGCAAAACAAGAAAAGAAATCTCCTCTATGTGACCCTGAGGCAGGAAAAGGTGCAAGGGAACTGTCCTCAATGTAATGGAGTCAGACAACATAGTCCCATTAACAACACAAACAGGAATAGGTGCCTCTAACATGATAGAGGGAATATTGTGTCTTTTTACAAATCCTGGGGACACAAAAGTCCCGTCAGCTCCGGAATCCACAAAAGCCATAATAGGCCATGTATTCTCAGAGAATGAGAGCTGACCTGGGATGCAACACTTAGAGGGTGCAGAAGACGTCTCTAGTAACCCCCCTCTAATGGTTACTAGGCCTGGGAGTTTCCCTGACAACTAGAACACATGTTGGCATAGTGCCCAGCCTGACGACATACGTAACATATAGGAGGACCAGACTTGCGTAGTCTGGAGGACGTATGACCTAACTCCATAGGAGTGGGAGATGTTTCAGATGCTGAGGAAGATGGTAGTGGACCCTCAACAACTGGAATAGCCCGATGCTTAGGGCGTGAGGAAGAGACCTCGAGTCTACGTTCCCTATGGCGTACGTCGATCCTCGTTGCTACTGTGATCAAGTCCTCCAGAGAAGCAGGGACCTCACGAGTAGCAAGGGCATCCTTGACATAGCCTGCCAACCCTCTCCAGAAGATAGGAATCAACACCTTCTCTGGCCAATCTAGTTCTGCCACCAGAGTTCTAAAAGCAATGGCATAAGAACTAGTGGATAACGAACCCTGAGATAGATCTAAGAGTCTCAGGGCTGCATCATGGGTAACCTGCGGACCCATGAATACCGCTTTAAGAGCATCAAGAAAGTCTTGATGTCTCAGAGTAACCACATCAGAGCGCTCCCATAAGGGAGTCGCCCATTCTACGGCTGTGTCCTGAAGTAAGGAGATGATAAAGCCTACTCTGGACCTCTCCGTAGAGAAGCGAGAAGAGTTGACCTCTAGGTGTATCTGACACTGACTAATGAAACCACGACTTGATCTGGCATCGCCAGAATATCTGTTTGGCAGAGCAAGTCGAGGATCATGTGCAGATGTCACCATGGTCTGAGGTTTATCCTCTATACTCTTGAGCCGCGACTCAAGTACTTGTATGTAACGGTGTAACTGCTGATATTCTGCCATAACTGCCAGACCCTTGGCTCAGTCCTAATGTTACGGGGGGCTGTCTGATAATAAAACCTAAAGGAATGTCAGACAGTCAGGGTCCACCGTGCAAAGACTCTGCTGCAGACTATGGCAGAGGATAAGGGGTATATGTGTGCCACTGTAAAAAATAATAGCACAAGTGCAGAGTGCAATACCTCTGTTAAACTCACAGAGAAATATAATTAGAAAATAAAGCAATTCCTCCCTTACTTGGAGGGTGTGTGGAATGGTCTCTGTTAAAGATCACAGAGTCAAAAGCAGTGTGTGTGAAATGGCACCTACCTAGGTCCGTTCCTCTAGTGGTGCCAGGAGACGGACAGCAGCGTAAGCCGCACAAAGCTCCTACCTGCGTTCGCTCCACTAGTGTGCGAGGACACGAACCACTAGATATGGCACCTGCCTAGGTCCGCTCTTCTAGTGGTGCAAAAGAGACGGACAGCAGCGTAAGTTGCACAAAGCTCCTACCTGCGTTCACTCCACTAGTGTGCGAGGACACGAACCACTAGATATGGCACCTGCCTAGGTCTGCTCTTCTAGTGGTGCAAAAGAGACAGACAGCAGCATAAGCCGCACAAAGCTCCTACCTCTGTTCGCTCCCCTAGTGTGTGAGGATACGAACAACTGCCAGACGCAGTATAAGGAACGTTACCCTAGCGGCAACGTTCACCTACGAGTAGAATCACAGGGCCCAGCCGGACCATGTGCCTCAGGCACCTGCCTATGTCCGCTTCACTAAGTAAGGATACGGACTGCAGCCGAAGCTGTAAGGTATAAGTACGCTACCCTGCCGGTAGCGGTCACCTAACAAAGACAGAGAGATGCCTAGAGGGACGTGCACAGGGTGTCTACCCTCATGCATGAACCAAGAGGACTGAGCGCCGGGCGGCGTGCGTCAGGGTCTTATATAGCCTCTGTGCCTCATCCAAGATGGAGGACACCAGAGCCAATCCGCTGCCAGAATGACAGCAATGACGTCACGCTGGCCTATCACCGAGCAAAGCGTCACAAGCACATGACCAGCGACCAATCGGCATAGAAGGTGTCAGACATGTGACCACGTGTCACAAGCACATGACCAGTGGCCAATCAGCTTAGAAGGTGTCAGAGACATGTGACCTCATGTCAGCGATTATGTCACCCACACATGTGCAATGGCTCCAAGATAGGACTTAGTCTCCAGCGCTTGCACATGTGCAGTAGGAAGAAATCCGGACATAGTCTCCAGAGCCACAGCAACCGTAACAGACGGGCTGCACCTCAATGGGGAAGGTGCAGCTGTGCTGGGGGAGAAAATGGTCAGACAGATGGAGGAGCTTTTAAACTAGGATCTGGGGGGAGGGAGGGTAGTGGAGCAAATAAGGGGATAGATAGAGCAGATAGAGACAGTGAAATGGTAAGGGTCAATGAAGGATTAGGGGGGATGGGACATGCAAGGAACGTAGGGAGGCTAGGAGTAATAAAGGTGTTAATAGTATTAAATGTCTACTGGAAAATGCAAGAAGTCTTGCAAACAAAATGAATGAATTAGAGACTCTTATGTCAACCATGGATTATAATGTGGTGGACATTACGGAAACCTGGCTGGATGAAAGCCATGACTGGGTGACAAACATACAGGGTTATACTACATTTAGGAAGGACAGGAAAGACAAACAAGGTGGTGGGGTGTGTATATTTATCAAATCTAACCTAAAACCTGTGTTGAATGACATTGGGGGGAACTGCAACAATGTGGAGTCAGTATGGGTAACTGTACATGGGGATGGGAATAATGGAAAAATGCTAATTGGAGTTTGCTCTAAGCCTCCTAACATACCTGAACAAATAGAGGGTGAAATGCTTGAACAAATTGAAAAGGCAGCTAATAATAATAATCGGGTTCTTTTTATGGGGATTTCAACTATCCAGACATTCAGTGGGACATAGAATCTTCTGGTTCTGCTAAAAGCTGTAAATTCATATCTACCATTCAAGACAATTTCCTCTCTCAGATGGTAGATGAACCGACCACGGGAGATAATTTGCTAGATCTGGTCCTGTCAAATAGACCGGATACCATTTCAGACCTACAGATCCTGGAGCACTTGGGCACCAGCGATCATATTATGGTAAGCTTCAAAGGAATATTCAATAGAACATTTGAAAGGGGAAATGCAAAAACCTGGAATTTTAGGAAAGCTGATTTCAACAAATTAAGGGAAGAGCTTAAAGGTGTAGATTGGGACAAAGTCATGGTAACTGTGGATTAGAGTTGAGCGCAGTTCGAGATTCGAGGTTCTCCAGTTCGCGGCTCGAGTGATTTTGGGGGGCTGTTATAGATCGAACTAGAACTCGAGCTTTTTGCTAAAGCTCGATAGTTCTAGATACGTTCGACAATGGTTCTAGCAGCAAAAAGACAAGCTAATTACTAGCTGGCTTTCCGCTGTAATAGTGTAAGTCACTGTGACTCACACTATTATGAAATTTCAGCGTATAGTGTGTGGGAACAGCGCATTCAGATCACTGCTGTTTGAATAATGGTGATCGCCATTTTTTTTTTTTTCCTTGTCTTCCTTCCCTAAGCACGCGCGTGTAGTGGGGCGGGCCAGCATGTCAGCCAATCCCAGACACACACACAGCTAAGTGGACTTTTAGCCAGAGAAGCAACGGCATGTGTGATAGAATGTCCATGTCACATGTCCCTGCATTATAAAAACGGACATTTTCCTCCAGCACGCCATTATCTGCCTTCTGCGTCTTGGTGTCAGTCACCGCTGGCGTAGCTCCTGTCTCCGATACTGCTGTGTACGCTCTATACACAGCGCTATACAGAATAGGGATAGAAGTTTCTTTCAGCCCTTGTAAGGGCTAATACCGGCAGGGTCAGAGCCATAGGTGACAGTCAGGTCCGTGAAAACAGAGTTTAACAGCTACACAAGATGACAGCATCTGTGTAGCTAAGGTCAGGGATTTCCTCGCTGCATTTCCCCATTAGGAGGGATAGAAAGGGAGGCTTCCTTTCCTCTACCCAGACCCACAACCCTGCCACTGTACCCTCCTGCCCTTTGCACACTCAAACTCATTGTTACTAAGCCATTATACTAGCAAACACTGAGGAAACTTAGTGGCATCCTAAAAGTGGCTGTTGGACTTCCATTAGTGTCCCACTGGTGAAAAGCTATTTGCAGCACCTCTGCATGACACCCTCATGCACATTTTGCTACGCTAATTTTATAGCAAACTCAGGGAATTCCTTGCTGCATTTGATCATTCGGAGGGATAGAAAGTGAGGCTTCCTTTACTGTCCTGGTACCCACAGAATACAGCCACTGTACCCACCTGTCCACTTTTGCCACACTATTTAATTTGCCCAAAGAGCTGACTCTTTTACTGCCTTCCTAAAATTGTCTGTAATACTAAGTTAGTGTTCCTTTGCTGCCAAGCAAGGTACAACACATGTGCATTCTACACTCCTTTCCATTTCTGGAATGCAATTATTAACTGCAGGTAGTCCAGCCAATCTGTGACGAAGGTGCAGGTGTGGATATAATGTAGCCTGCATCCAATGTTGGTTTTCTCGATGTCTGACAGCTCAACAATACCATCTGTTTCCACTTCCAAAACAAGTGATGACCTGCCAACCTCCCTGTTGCGTGTAAAGGGGTGGAATTTCAGTGTGAAAAACCATGTGAGACTGCTGTCCCCACAGTCACAGAGGATGAAGAGCACGCAGATGCACTTGATGGGGCAGGCGGTGGTAGCACAGGCACGCTAGGCCGCATTGTAGCACAGTGAAATTCACATTGCGACTTATGCTTCATTTTAAGTCGTGTACAGGGTGGGCTCCCCAGTATGCAGCAAAACCAGGCAACAGGAAAAGGACTCTAGTCAGTTGGGTTGATAAATGATTGTTTAACTTTACCAAAACAAACAATAAGAACCATGCATACAATTTAAATAATTGAACAATCTATTCTGTTGCCTACTACCTGCTAATCCCTCTGCGTAGCAGTAATTGTGTGTTTGTGCGTGTGTTTGTGCGTGTGTTTGTGCGTGTGTTTGTGCGTGTGTTTGTGCGTGTGTGTGTGCGTGTGTGTGTGCGTGTGTGTGTGCGTGTGTGTGTGCGTGTGTGTGTGCGTGTGTGTGTGCGTGTGTGTGCGCGTGTGTGTGCGTGTGTGTGTGCGTGTGTGTGTGCGTGTGTGTGTGCGTGTGTGTGTGCGTGTGTGTGTGCGTGTGTGTGTGCGTGTGTGTGCGCGTGTGTGTGCGCGTGTGTGTGCGCGCGTGTGTGCGCGTGTGTGTGCGCGCGTGTGTGCGTGTGTGCGTGCGTGTGTGCGTGCGTGCGTGCGTGCGTGCGTGCGTGCGTGCGTGTGTGTGTGTGTGTGTGTGTGTGTGTGTGTGTGTGTGTGTGTGTGTGTGTGTGTGTGTGTGTGTGTGTGTGTGTGTGTGTGTGTGTGTGTGTGTGTGTGTGTGTGTGTGTGTGTGTGTGTGTGTGCGTGTGTGCGTGTGTGCGTGTGTGCGTGTGTGCGTGTGTGCGTGTGTGCGTGTGTGCGTGTGTGCGTGTGTGCGTGTGTGCGTGTGTGCGTGTGTGCGTGCGTGTGCGTGTGTGTGTGTCTTACCAGTTATCTACCTAAACATAGACAAAACAAATTATCCCCCTGAATACCCTTGTTAGCTGAAGCCTCGCAGATGATAACAGTGTGAATGCAAACCACACAGCTCTGCAACACAGTTATGGAAATCTTGAAAAGCAACAGTCAATACAAACATGTGTCGCTGTCCCTCTATGATTTAAACTGTCGTGACAATTTGACAGTGCAGAGGCACCAAGTCTTATTGTCTATATAGTCGGCCTACCCAGAACAGATATGTGTATTGCTAATAAAACAAAGTGTTGCGTGCCCGCATTATTGTCTGGGCACAGCCTACCGTACCCGGGTACTGTGATGTCCAGTTGCCAGAAATACAGACTTTACGCTCCTCTCATGGTAAGCAGTATAGACAGCACCGTAAGAATGTTGGTCTGTGGCACAGGATGCTGCTCACTGGCGTTACGGTACTCCTCACCAAACTCCAAAATGACTCCCCTCACAATTGAACGAAGTGCTTCCGCGGTGGCTCCTTGCTGTAACACACACCTTTAGCTTTTCCTTCTGTTCATAGACAGCATCTCCAAGTCCACACCCAAAGAGCAATTTCTCCTCCACGTCTAAGTGTGGAGAGGCAGCTAGTGCACATGCGTGTGCCGATTTACCCCAGCCGCAGCCTAACTACAGTGTTTCGCCTAGTGAGTATGCTCAGCCTGACTGTGCCATTCCTGAGGCTAAGTCTTCATTTCGGGATACAGCGCATGCTCCCACACTTATTGTGAAAAGCCTCTTTGCACAGGTACTTGCACTCCGTGCCGGGTCTAAGTCCTGTGTTGTGCCTAGACACCATGCTAAAGCTGATAGTCTTTTTTCAGAGACTGTATTTCATGCTACTGAGCATGCTCAGGCACTTACTGCATCAGAGACTAGGTCCGGTAATGAACTCTTTGGCCCTGCCCCTGATGTGGGGGGCCCATATAGACCACAGGGCATCAGGTGTCCTGACAATGTGGCCAGGCCACTCCCAAATGGCTTGCAGAGGCCCGCCCCTATTACTTGTCACCTCATTATTGATGGTCAGACGATGACTGGTGAGGTGTTTGTGTCGTGGCAGCCATGAGGTCATTATTGAAGTTGCGGTTCCAAATAGGATGCTAGTTATGCCACTCATGACGTGTCACTCTGCTTTTGTCTCCAGGAGGTGCATTGTGGTCCACCCTGGTTTGGGGCGGACCCAGGTTATAAAACGGGCTGGAGCCAACAAGGAGGTGCGCAGTCTTCTATTATGCTCCGAAAGAGCACACCTCCATGTGTTGAACCCATTGCGGCTTTAGGCCAGAGGTAGGCAGGGATAGGGCATCGATGCAGGCCCGAACCACAGTTGGTAACGCAGAATGGTTAAGACCAGCTCCTGTCCTACCAGTCCTGCTTGTGCAGCCCAGTGGCATTAACAGGCCTGCTGCTGCTGATGCGCCTGCTGTCCACAGGTGTGGCCCCAATGCACACGGTCAGCATACTCAATAGCCCCAGTGATGTTAACAGGGAGTTCCTGGGCTGGGTGGGCGTGTGGACCCTGTGACGCTAACAGGGCTCCCAGTCTCCAGATCCGAGTGGCGTCTAACTCGGTTCAGGCTACTATTAGTTTCATAGCCACACAGCTCTGTATCCTCCACCTAACCTTCCAGTTGCCAACCTCTCCTTTTCCATCTGGAAGCACGGTGGACACTGACTGCTGATGGGGATATATACCTTTCTCTTTCTTTTCTTATTAATTTTCGTTATATAGCGGTAACATAGTATATACCACCCTATCCAAATCTGCCAGTCCCACCATAACAGATGGTGTTTCTTCAGCAAATGTTACTTTTGCTTAACCACCAAACCCACGGACAAAAACTTTTTTCCCCTTTCCAACACACCTGTTCCCCTTTCCACCAGCATCTGTCCTTTTTCAACTCATTTTGTATATGACCAAAAGTGCAACTCTGCAGAGACACCGTACTCAATGCCATCTCAGCACAGCAGCCAGCCCTCGGTCCCTCAGATGTGGACAAGTAAAAGACCATTTCCTCCTATCTATGACAAAGCGTTGAGATTCACTCTGTGCAGCACTGGTGTTTAGTGGAAAAGCAGATCTAAGATTGCGTACCAGCTTCTGCAGATACTCCTGTATACGTGCATCCCTTTCTATGGCAGGAATTATTTCGCCAAATTTTGTCTTGTACCGGGGATCTAACAGTGTGGCAACCCAGTAGTTAGCATTACTTCGAATTCGTACAATCCTAGGGTCATGTTGTTGTAGGTAGTGCAGCAAGAAGGCGCTCATGGGTCTTGTGCATCCAGGAGGACCAAGTCCTTGGTGTGTTGGTGGCAGAGAGGTGAGAATCGTGCCTCCTTCCTCTGCCCTCTCCCCCCAACCTCACACAACCGAAATGTGAGCAAGCTCTCACTCATCTGCTGAGTCTTCCATGCCCATCGCCAGTTCGTCCTCCATTTCTTCATGGGCTCCTGCACCTTCCTCAACACTTTTTGCTGATACTATGCGCCCTTGTTAATCCCTCTCCCCCACCATGACTGCCGCCTAGGTGCCGCTTACCATCTGGACCTCGTAGATCTTGTTATCCCTTTCGCATATGACTCCTCTTGTACTTCCTCCCCTTCCTCTTGTCCCAACACCTGACTCCAAATAATGCTTACAGTGTGCTCCATCATGTAGATGACCAGAATTGTCACGCTGAGAATGGCATTGCCAGTGCTAAACATCTTCGTCGACATTTGTAAACTGTGTAGAATGGTGCATAGGTCCTTGATCTGACACCACTCCAGCAGCGTGATCTGCACCACCTCTGGATCAAGTTAGGCCAGGCTATATGTCATAACGTATTGCAGCAGGGTTCGGCGGTGCTGCCACAAACGCTGCAACATGTGCAGATTCAAATTCCTGCGTAATGGCACATTGCATTTCAGGCGTTTAACCACCAGACCTAAAGACTTCTGTAGCGATGAAAGTTGTTGAGCTGCTGTGTGCGAACGATGGAAGTGAGCACATAGCGAGCATACCCCCTGCACAAGGTCATGTAGGTCGGGATGGTGTTTTAAAAATTGCTGGAGAATTAGATTCAACACGTGAGCCACACAAGGCACGTGTGTCACATTGTCACGGCGAAGGGCCGCACCCATATTTGCATCATTGTCACACCCGGCCTTCCCTGGCTGCTGGTTGAGTGGAGACAACCATTGATGAAACTTGGTCTCCAGAGCTATCCGTCCACAACTTCTCAGCGGTGTGACTCACATTTCCCATACATTTCAAAGTAAACATTTGACCGCATGATGGCATTGAGCTCTGCTGCCAGAATAGTAAGGAGGTGTGTGGTATTCCTTGTGTGCAGTTACAAGGAAGGGTGCCCTGACCACACAGGGTTTGGGCCGAGGTGAAGGACCCACACACGGTTGAGGAGGCAGAAGCAGTGTATTAACTTCTACATACAGAGGAAGGATTGATACAACTCGTGGGGACAGCAAGACTTGTACAGCAGACCCTTCTCCATCTATCCCCATAGTAACCAATTGCCCAGTCAGCGACATGTAACGCCGCTGTCCATGCTTACTGGGCCAAGTATCTGTGGTGAAATGCACCCTGTCACAGTTTCTCAAAGAAGCGGTGATGTTTGGTGCGACATGCTGGTGTAGCGCGTGCACGCCTTTGTTGGAGAAGGAGTGGCGCCTGGGCATCGGCTCTTGGGGCACTGCGATGGGCATAAGGTCTCGAAAATCCTCGGTTAAAAAGATTGGAAAGGAAGCATTTTGGTAGCCAACAGTTTGCAGATGCTGAAAGTCAACCTCTAAGCCATGTCATGCCCTTCTAAAAGCATGTAAAACACAGCAAGGGGACTCCAACCACAGTCTCCCTAGTTTCCACTAATTGGGCCACACACACCCCACTTGACTGGCATCAGTTGCCCCCCATTTTCAAGATGAAAAAGATGCTTAGCATGAAGCACTCTCAAAAATACGCGTGCCTTTCACCTCCCCTGGATGACCCAGGGGAAGAAAAGTCCTCTGAGAGCCATGACTTGTTCATCTTGGTTCTTTTTTCAAAAGCGAGGGGACTCCAACCACAGTCTCCCTCGTTTCCACTAATTGGGCCACACACACCCCACTTGACTGGCATCAGTTGACTCCCATTTTCAAGATGAAAAAGATCCTTTGCATGAAGCACTCTCAAAAATACATGTGCCTTTCGCCTTCCCTGGCTGAGCCAGGGGAAGAAAAGTCCTCTGAGAGCCATGACTTTTTCATCTTGGTGAACGTTAGTATGTCCACATTGTCAGTGGACAGATGCGTGTGCTTAGCTGTCAGCACACCCCAAGCAGCACTGAGGTCTTGTTCCGAGAAAACGCTGGCTGCGGGACACAACAAGATCCCCAAGGCGTACGTGGTGAACTCAGGCAATTTATCCAGATTGGAAGCCTAAAATGAGCAGGGCTCAAGTTGCACAGTAATGTCATCGACGTTCCCTTGCATATACTCATATCTGTGTCTCCTCCTCTTTTTCTTTGTTCAGCTCCTTTGCTTTCGCATGAGTATATGTCCCTGTCACTTTCCCATGCGTTTGTGTTGTGTTGTGAGTTGTTTGTCACCTTTTGGACACCTTTGAGGGTGTTTTTTAGGTGTTTTTATGTGTTTGTGATTGCCTGCCATTGTTTCCTATGCGGTTCGAGTGGTTCGCCGAACCGAACTCGAGCCAAACCACGGCCGGTTCGCTCATCTCTACTGGGGATACTGAACATAAATGGGGTAAGTTTAAGGATATACTGCTAGAGTCCTGTAAAAAGCTTATACCCTCTGGTAATAAAATGTCCAGGAATAAAAAGAAACCACTATGGATAAATAAGACTGTACAAAGTATAATAAAACAAAAACAAAGGGTGTTTAGAATCTTAAAGGCTGAGAATACAGAATTAGCATTTCAGGAGTATAAAGATATCAATAGGAAATGCAAAAAAGAAATCAAACAAGCAAAACTAGCTACTGAAACAAAAATCGCCAATGACATTAAAATAAATCCCAAAATCTTTTATAAATACATTAATGCCAAAAGGAAAACAAAGGATAGTATTGGCCCCTTAAAATATAATAACAAGCTAGTTATAGAGGACAAACAAAAGACTGAGATATTAAATAGGCATTTCTCATCTGTGTTCACCAAGAAACTGACTGTACCAGGGATCATTCAACAAGAGAAAAATCAAAGGTCACCACCCGATATAATTAATTTAACACAAGAAGTACGCCTACGTCTAAGTAAACTAAACATTGACAAATCCCCAGGGCCAGATGGCATTCATCCACGAATATTGAGGGAATTGAGCTCCATTATCGACAGACCGCTGTATCTTATTTTTTAGACTTGCTTGTAACAGGGTTGGTGCCTCAGGATTGGAGGATTGCTGATGTGGTACCGATATTTAAGAAAGGTAAGAGGGTAGATCCAGGCAACTACCATCCAGTAAGCCTGACATCAGTAGTATGCAAAGTTTTTGAGGGCATTTTAAGGGATGACATGCAAAAATATATTGCAGAAAATAATATAATAACTGACAAACAGCATGGATTCATGAAAGATAAGTCGTGTCTAACCAACCTGTTGGGGTTCTATGAGGGGGTAAGTGCAAACCTGGGTATTGGTAATGCAGCTGATGTGATTTATTTGGACTTTTCAAAGGCATTTGATACTGTACCACACAATAGCCTTATATTAAAGCTCCAGAAGCAAGGACTAGGGGAAACTATATGCAACTGGGTAAGGAATTGGCTAAAAGATAGGAAACAAAGAGTAGTCATAAATGGTACATTCTCTAAATGGGCTGCAGTCAGCAGTGGGGTGCCGCAGGGATCTGTGCTAGGACCAATTCTTTTTACTCTCTTTATTAATGACCTTGTGGATGAGATTGATAGTAACGTGTCAGTCTTTGCTGATGACACAAAACTATGTAGGATATTAAAAACTGACCTTGATAGTACAATATTACAAAAAGATCTGGATAAGATGTCAGAATGGGCAGATACTTGTCAAATGAGATTTAATGTTGATAAATTTAAAGTAATGCACCTAGGACGGAGTAATCCTATAGCTGCATATACATTAAATGGAAGTAAACTCGGGACTACAGAACAGGAGAAGGACTTGGGTATTCTTATTACAAATAAGCTGAGCAGCAGCACTCAATGTGAAGCAGCAGCTGCTAAAGCAAACAAGATTTTAGGGTGTATAAAAAGAGAGATTAGATCCCGTGATCCCAACGTATTGTTACCCCTCTATAAATCACTTGTAAGGCCACATCTGGAATATGGGAACCAGTTTTGGGCTCCACATTTTAAAAAGGACATTCAGAAGTTAGAGGCAGTTCAAAGGTGGGCAACTAGACTATTACAAGGAATGGAAGGCCTTCCATATGATGAGAGGTTGAAAAAGTTAGATATGTTTAGCTTAGGAAAAAGACATCTGAGAGGAGATCTCATTTATATGTATAAATACATGTGTGGTCAATATAAAGGACTGGCACATGACTTATTTGTTCCAAAGACCATACTAAAGGACCAGGGGGCACTCACTGCGAGTGGAAGAAAAGCGATTCCGATAGCTAAATAGGAAAGGGTTCTTTACAGTTAGAGCAGCCAGACTGTGGAATGCCCTACCACAAGAGGTAGTAATGGCTGATACTATAACAGCTTTTAAAAAAGTGCTGGATGATTTCCTCACTACACACAACATTGTTGGTTATAAATGACTTAATGATAAGTGACCAAATGTAGAACTGGTGGAGGAAGGTTGAACTAGATGGACCTAGGTCTTTTTTCAACCTAAGTAACTAACTATGTAACACAAAAATACTACTTTAGCCATAAAATTTTGCATTTGTACAAGGGAGAAAAGAATAAATGCACCATACAATTTATTGTGCAATTTCTACTAAGTACACTGATACTTCGTATGTGGTAAAAATCAATTGTTTGGGCTCACAGCAGAGCTCGGAGGGGAAGGCGCACCATTTGAATTTTTGAACGCAAAATTAGCTGCACTCATTAGCGGATGCCATGTCTGGTTTGACCCCCTGAGGTGCCTAAATAATGGAGCTTCCCCACGAGGGACCCCATTTTGGAAACTAGAGTCCTCAAATTATTTATCTAGATGTTTGATGAGCACTTTGAACCCCTGGTGGCTTCACAGAATTTTATAACATTGAGCTGTGAAAAGAAAAAAAAAAAAATTACCACAAAACTGTTGCTTCAACTAAGTAGGGTATCAGGAAAAAATGCACCATAAAATTTATTGTAGAAAAAACAAAAAGCCAGCACTAAATGTGCACTTCAGCATTAAACATTCCAAACTGTACTTATTATAAAAAATTTTGAGATTTTTGCCAAAAAATTGCAATTTCTTGAGCTGCCTCGCCACGTCACGGCAAATCTCATTTGAGGCAGTCCTACACTAAAATATTTTTATAAAATGTGCCATACGGCCTCACATATGAATAGTAGAACTGCTCTTAGCAGCACTCACCTGGTCTATTTCAATCCCGTACCCATGACTGAGTCATGGCTTTGAGTCATGGGATGTATTCCATCTGTCTAGATTTTGGCGGTTGGTGACTGTTCACATTGTCATCAGGCCTTGTCCACAGGCTATTTACTTCATGCAGCATTTGCTTGGACCTTTCCCGTCCACAGCCATGACTCAGTCATGGGTACGGGATTGAAATAGACCAGGTGAGTGCTGCTAAGAGCAGTTCTACTATTCATATGTGAGGCCGTATGGCACATTTTATAAAAATATTTTAGTGTAGGACTGCCTCAAATGAGATTTGCCGTGACGTGGCGAGGCAGCTCAAGAAATTGCAATTTTTTGCCAAAAATCTCAAAATTTTTTATAATAAGTACAGTTTGGAATGTTTAGTGCTGAAGTGCACATTTAGTGCTGGCTTTTTGTTTTTCTTAAAATTTATTGTGCATTTTTTCCTGAGTACGACGATACTCCATATGTGGGAAAAAGCAATTGCTTGGGCGCACAGCAGGACTCTGAAGGGAAAGAGCGCCATTCGAATTTTTGAGCGCAAAATTAGCTGGACTCATTAGCGGACGCCTTGTCGGGTTTGGAGACTCCTTGAGGTGCCTAAATAATGGAGCTCCCCCAAAGTGACCCCATTTTGGAAACTTGAGCCCTCAAGTAACTTTTCCAGAAGTTTGGTGAGCACTTTGAACCCGTGAGGGCTTCACAGAATTTTATAATGTTGAGCAGTGGAAAGAAATTTTTTTTTTTTACCAGAAAACTGTTGCTTCAACTAGGTAGCTTTTTTTCCCACAAGGGTATCAGGAAAAATTGCAAACAGATGTCCTAAGACAATAGTAAGCGCTTGACCCAATAGTTAGCTTATAATTCTGCAGCTGGTTTGAAGGCAAAAAAACACCCCAAAAAGTTGCCCAAATAAGTTTATATATAATATACGTTAGAGATTTTTTTGTATTGAAAAAATCTCACAAACCAGCGCTGAAATACAAGAGAACGGAGGTTGATTTAATTAAATTAATTTATTAAACAGTCCTAATGCCTACTGCTGAACAAGGACAAATATAGAAAAAAACTTTTTTATGCACAATAGGACTATATATCGTGGGGCCCCGGCCGGTGGCAGCCACGATATGATACAAGAATAATAATTTGACAAGGTACCTAATTCAGTTAAAAAGTAAAATATTCAAGGATAAAAATATATATACATATATTTGTGTATTTCTAATAGCTGTGAAAATTCGGTCACAAAAGCAATACAGCAGCCCGTAAATAAAAGCAATCCTCCTACTTCAGGATACCTGCACCAAAGATAGAGTTCTGTACTTTGTTAAATTCTCACACGCTGCACTCATTCACGGTCCCTGGTTAGAATTGAATATACCGCGCTCCTAGCGAGGAGTATAGCGGTAACTGAACCAGTGCACCGGGGGCCCGTAACAGATCCCCAGTGTATGTTACCTGACGCCGACACCAGTCAGGGAGGTTCCGTGAAATGTGGTCCTTGCGTGGGATAGATTTTTCTCCTAGCTGGAGGGAATGGCTAATGCTGGGTCTCGATGCGCAGAAACTTGAGTCCAGACACCTGGGTGCCAAATGAAAGTTGTTGAAGATGTGCAGGGTTAGATTGTCCTGAATTGTAGGCTTTGCTGGATGCTTGTTTGGGCGTTCACCTGCCAGAAACCCGGCAGGTCCCGTAGTCAGAGAAGAGAAGAGACAGTTACGTCCACTTCACGAACAAGGACTGAGCACAATCCGACGCGCGTTTTGGGGGCGTCACCTGTCCCCTTCCTCAAGGATAGCCCAGTCACTCCTTTGAGAACCATTTATAGTTAAAGGATAACTTCAAAACCGTAGAAAACAGTGCAAAAGTTGCATACAAATATAAATAAAACATACAAAATTCGTATATAAAACAATATTATATCATATTTTTAGTGCAGAGATTTTTTGCAGAAATTTTTTTTTTATTTTTTTTAGGAAAGGTTCTTCCAAAGAATTTTTTGAAAGAATTTTTTAAATAAAATTCTTTAGGAATCTTTGGGAAAAGGCCATCAAGATCGTAATAAGACCATTTCTTTATTTAATCAACAAATGGTTTTTTCAAAAATTGACTATTCCCACCCATAATCCATAAAAACTTGTTAGGAAGGTATACATAATAACACATAGATACCAAAAGAAAAAAACAAGGATATCAATAAAATATATATGCTCAAAGGACTTTAAAATCTTATAACTCAGGGCTCGCTAAAATATTCCCTAAGTTTAGTAGAGAGACTTTATTCATTAATACTTCTCCATTTATGTAATATAATTCATATTTTTTATGGTTTATTTTTTTTTTTTGTTTTTTATTTTTATATTTCTATATATATTTTGCTACTATTTTATAGATTATTGATTTATACTCCTTTTTTTGTTTTTTATATTTTTTATTTTTATTCTTTTTAGGTTTGTATTAAATTTTTCTTTTTCCATCTCCAACTCACAATGTGTTTTTTTTATATATAAAATTTTTTTTTTCCAAAAAAAAGAGCTCAATGTCATTATTGAGTCCACTAGGCCTCAATGTGTTCAACTCAAAAATCCATTGGCTCTCAGCCCTCGACATTTTTCTAATAAAATCCCCTCCCCTCCAATCTCTCAATACCCTTTGTATGCCCCAAACTTGAGAACCTCTAAAAGAACCCCCATGTTTCAACAGATAGTGTTTAGACAATGGGTGTTTAGTGCATTTATTTTTTATATTTCTAATATGTTCACCCACTCTTCTACATAGGGGTCTGATTGTTCTGCCAACGTATCTCTTCTGGCAGGGGCATTGAATACAGTAAATAACACCTTTGGTGCGATAAGTGATCAAATCATTAATAGGAATTTCCTCCTGTCCCTTCAAAAAAATTTTTCGTGTAGTGTTTTTTGTATTCCTACATATAATGCATTTTTTGTATGGGAAATAACCTTTCAAATTGCATATGCCTCCTTGGTTAGAGGGTTTTTTCTTTACCTTTTGTACGGTTGGAGCCACCAAGTTGCCCAGATTGTTAGCTTTTCTATAAACAAACTTTGGAAAGGGGGGTAAAGAGTCACCAATTACTTTATTACTTTGTCCTCCTTAAGGAGGTTCCAATATTTTCTAATTGTTAGCTTTACCTGACATGCAGCCCCATATCATCAATAACTGTTGAAATTTACATGTTCTCTTCAGGCAGTCATCTTTTTATTA
Source organism: Anomaloglossus baeobatrachus (assembly GCF_048569485.1). NCBI lineage: Eukaryota > Metazoa > Chordata > Amphibia > Anura > Aromobatidae > Anomaloglossus > Anomaloglossus baeobatrachus. The sequence goes on from NC_134355.1 coordinate 232,179,696, forward strand.
TTTGAGATTTACATACAGAAAAGCTATTTCCTTTAGGCGGTTTCTTACAGATCGTTCAGACATTAACTCCAGTTTCCTCCCATCCGTTCCTCATTTGTTTTGTTGTGCATTTCCTGTTTTGGAGACATATTGCTTTAAGTTTCCTGTCTCGACACTTTGATGTCTTCCTTGGTCTACCAGTATGTTTGCCTTTACCAACCTTCCCATGTTGTTTGTATTTGGTCCAGATTTTAGACACAGCTGACTGTGAACAACAAACATCTTTTGCAACATTGCGTGATAATTTACCCTTTTTTAATAGTTTGATAATCTTCTCTCGTGTTGGAGCCATGATTCATGTCAGTCCACTTGGTGCAACAGCTCTCCAAGGTGTGATCACTCTTTTTAAGATGCAGACTAACGAGCAGATCTTATTTGATGCAGATGTTAGTTTTGGGATTGAAAAATAGGACACGGTAATTCCATATTTTTTTCCTCATAATTGAGTGATTCCATAATTTTTTCCCCCTGTTTGGTCTTGAAAAGTAACCGTTACTGGCTAGCACATTATGTTTTCACGATTTTTTTAGTACTTCTTAAAGCCAGAAAGTTGCCATTTGAAATTACTTTAGTTTTGTGTGATGTCTATGATCTGCTTTTTTTAAACAAAAGTAAACAACTGAATGAACATCCTCAGAGCCAGGTGATTCCATAACTTTTGCCAGGGATGGTATTTCCAATAAGGAAGGAAGTGGCTCTAACTTCCACAGTAGACACTTCTGGGGCTGAAGCAGGCACAGAATTTGCTGCTGCGGTAGAGATTCTAAACTATCCATGGACATGTCAATGTTGATGGCCTGGAAGCTTGGAGCAGGTATGTTTCCTTCAGTGCTGTTAACAAAACAAAGAAAAAGGCTACGATTGGCAGAACACATAACATATATTTTGGTTAATTTTATAAGTTCGGTACAAACTTATGGCCTTAAACTCCTGCTTGTTGAAACAAATAGCAGTTGATCATAATAGGGACATTTTTTCTGGCTGAGGTGGTTTTGGGAGGGTGGACGACCCCCTTTTGCTAGAATGTTGAGTACATTTTTTAAATCTATCTCACACAACGTTTGGAAACATCCCTATCTAAAATGGCAAACAAATAAAGTTGGGTCAGAACATAATAAATTACATAATGCCAGGTAATGTCTGTTTCAAATGATGAGGCTGAAAAGACAAAAGGCGCAAAACTGGCATCTTATCCTGGTTGGAACCAGTATAAGGGTGTGCAGAGAATCACTCACCGGGGTAAGTTGTGCAAATCAGAACTCCTGTAGTGCGCTTGTTAAAATGAGAAAATGGCTGCTGCAGACCCATAGGGTAAAACGTCAATCAGTGGAAGAGAAGAAATAGGTTGTCATGCCATGCTGCTGGATGGATTCAGCAGCGCAAACAATATAATCAGCAGATTTTATTGTTCATGGTCCTACGTGTTTCGGAGCTAGCTTGCTTTTTCTTCAGAAATCAACAATAGCAATGCTCTTCTCTTCCACTGATTTGAGGTAATGACTGTTAGTGTCGCGGGCAGAGGAGGGGACGCTGCGCTCTCCCACTACTCGGGTCCGGCCGCGGCTGCGGCTGCTCGGTGGTGGCTCGAGCGTTGGGCCGGATCCCAGGGACTCGAGCGGCGCTCCTCGCCCGTGAGTGAAAAGGGGCTGGGATTGGATTGTGGGTATTTGGTTATTGTCCGTGACGCCACCCACGGTTGTGGTGAAGTTGGTGACACCACTGCTGCTCTGGACGGGGATCCCGGGAGCGGTGTCAGGGAGCAGCTTTGATGTTAGTTCTCCCCTCCGTGGGTAGGGTGCTGGTTTTCCCGGGGCCCGGTGATGGAGTAGGGATGGATGGCAGGCGGGTTACGGGGCCTGGCGAGGTGCAGGGTCGTGGGGGCAGCGCTGTGCCGCACGGCACGGTGGTACTCACTCAGCCAATGATGAGGACCCAGTTCTCGGTAAAACACTCGGCTGGATGGACGGGTCCCACAGACGGCTGCGTTGTTGTTCCTCCCGGCAGGTTGTTGGTGACTGCCTTTCCCTGCACCTATGTAGTGTAATGCAAAAATGGAGGGGAGCCAGCACTGCTAATGAGTTTCATGCAACAATGAGAAGGTAAAAAGTGTAATATTCACAAATTCATTCCTACTGTGACAATTCAATGAGATTTTTGGCAAATAATTGATCAATGATTTGAGCCCCCCTGCCCCGTAACGGCAAATCTCTATAAGGGGGGTCCCTACACTATATTTATAATTTATATACGTACCATAAGGTCTCGTGTAATGCGCAGTACCGTATAAGAACATCACCTACCTGAGAAGTGTCAGAACCGCTCCCATGCTGCAAGGGCTGACAACTGCGAGTAAAAGGGCAGTCCAGGTGCCTGTTCACATACAGCCACCGCCTCCTGTTCCATAGGCATTATTACTTAAGCACCACCTCTCTGGGGCTGTTCCGCCCTTCATCCATGTTTGCTGGTCTGGCACTGTGGGGGCCAGTTCTGACATTGTGCTGGTGTGTGTGGTTCTGCCACACACACTGGCACCTGGACTGCCCTTTTACTCGCAGTTGTCAGCCCTTGCAGCCTGGGAGTGGTTCTGACACTTCTCAGGTAGGTGATGTTTCTTATACGGTCCTGCGCATTACACGAGACCTTATGGTACGTATATAAATTATAAATATAGTGTAGGGACCCCCCTTATAGAGATTTGCCGTGACGGGGCAGGGGGGCTCAAATCATTGATCAATTATTTGCCAAAAATCTCATTGAATTGTCACAGTAGGAATGAATTTGTGAATATTACACTTTTTACCTTCTCATTGTTGCATGCCACTCATAAGCAGTGCTGGCTCCCCTCCTTTTTGCGTTTAGCTGGTCGGTGGTTGACCGCCACCTTGCCGTGCACGCCCAGTGTGGTTTGCAAATTCCTTCTGTTGCCATCAAAATTTATGTTGGTGCCTGTTCACGTACAGCCACCGCCTCCTGTTCCATAGGCATTATTACTTAAGCACCACCTGCCTGGGGCTGTTCCGCCCTTCATCCATGTTTGCTGGTCTGGCACTGTGGGGGCCAGTTCTGACATTGTGCTGGTGTGTGTGGTTCTGCCACACACACTGGCACCTGGACTGCCCTTTTACTCGCAGTTGTCAGCCCTTGCAGCCTGGGAGCGGTTCTGACACTTCTCAGGTAGGTGATGTTTCTTATACGGTCCTGCGCATTACACGAGACCTTATGGTACGTATATAAATTATAAATATAGTGTAGGGACCCCCCTTATAGAGATTTGCCGTGACGGGGCAGGGGGGCTCAAATCATTGATCAATTATTTGCCAAAAATCTCATTGAATTGTCACAGTAGGAATGAATTTCTGAATATTACACTTTTTACCTTCTCATTGTTGCATGCCACTCATAAGCAGTGCTGGCTCCCCTCCTTTTTGTATGTAGTGTAATGGTTCCAATGGGTTCCCACCGGTAACCCACTCCCCAGCTTGGATGGGTGCTGGAGGACCCCTTTTTGCCCACAGGCTCTGGCCCTGGGAACTTTAGCCTTGGCGGTGACTGTGTTTCCCTCTCTCGGTTGGACGGTTGCCTTCTGTCGGGACTTGGCTGCTGGGAAACCCAGGAGGTTCCCTTCGCTAACGGATTTGGCAAATTCACGGTGACTCCTAGCCTTGCCGGGGTCCGTAAGCCCCTGCCGGATGGTGCTGGCTTCTCTTTGCGTACCGGTCCATGGGCCACCGCCCATCCACGGTCGTTACGGTTAGCTCCAATAGGCCACTCCTGCAGACGGTCACAACCGTCTGCCAACCTTGCTGATCCGTCCGGGCCACACACCCGGACCAACTTCAGGCTTCTCTACTGCCACTTTCCTCCTTCCACTTCCAAACTCTATCTCTCTCCACTCCTCAACTCATCTGCCTGCTTTTCCCGCCTCCAGGACTGTGAACTCCTCGGTGGGCGAGGCCAACCACCTGGCCCACCCCCCTGGTGTGGACATCAGCCCCTGGAGAAAGGCAACAAGGGATTGGGTCTGACTTCGGTGTGCCTGACCAGGAGTGTGGGGTGTGTAGGTGTTATCTGTGGCCCCTGGCTTGTCCAGGGCGCCACATTAGCATCTTTCAAAAAATGCAAATATATTTCTGAAATATACAGTATGTGGTAAATGACTTAACAATTTCCCACTGCAGTTTGTAATTTGCAGAATCCCAAATGGGGTGCAACTTGAGGCATACATTACTCCAACATCTGTTTCTCTTGCTCTTCTTAATATACCCTTCGGAGGACTCTTCCCATAAAACTGGCATATTGTGCACCTATACAAATAAATAGACAGGATATAATATACATACATACATACATACTGTACATAGATTGATAGAAAGAAGGAGAAAGAAAATATATAAATAAATATAAGCATAAAGCATACATAGATGCATGATAGATAGAAGGATGCAATTTAGATAGCTAGATACTGTAAATAGATGGATAAAAGATATATAGATAGAAAGAAGGATAATATATAGCTAGATAGATAGAAAGAAGGATAAAAGATAGATAGATCCATAGATCAATAGATAGATAAAATATAGATAGATCAATAGAAAGAAAGAAGTATAAAATATAGATAGATAAAAAGGACAAATACAGATGAATAGAATGAATGAAGGATAAAATATAGATAGATAAATAGAAGGATAAAATATAGATAGAAAGAAGGATAAAATATAGATAGATTAAATAGAAGGATAAAAGATAGTTACATATATAGATAAAAGGATAAAAGATAGTTACAGTGCTGGCCAAAAGTATTGACACCCCTGCAATTCTGTCAGATAATACTCAGTTTCCTCTTGAAAATGATTGCAATCACAAATTCTTTGGTATTATTATCTTCATTTATTTTGCTTGCAATGAAAAACAAAAATTGTCATAATGACAAATTGGATATAATTCCACACCAAACATAAAAAAAGGGGGTGGACAAAAGTATTGGCACTGTTTGAAAAATCATGTGATGCTTCTCTAATTTGTGTAATAAACAGCACCTGTAACTTAGGCGGGCTTTTGCACTTTGCAGCTGCGATGTCAGTGGGGTCAAATCGAAAGTGACGCACATCCGGCGTCGCAGTCAATATCGTAGTATGTAAATCCTTTTTGATACGATTAAAGAGCGCAAAAGCGTCTAAATCGTATCATCGGTGTAGCGTCGGTCATTTCCATAATTTCGGAAGGACCGATGTTACGATGTTGTTCCTCGTTCCTGCGGCAGCACACATCGCTGTGTGTGAAGCCGCAGGAGCGAGGAACATCTCCGACCTGCATCCTGTGGCTCACGCCGGCTATGCGGAAGGACAGAGGTGGGCGGGATGTTTACGTCCCGCTCATCTCCGCCGCTCAGCTTCTATTGCCCGCCTGCCGTGTGACGTCACAATGATGCCGCACGACCCGCCCCCTTAATAAGGAGATGGGTCGCTGGAAAGATCGACGTCTCGGGGCAGATGAGTGCATGTGAAGCTGACGTAGTGATAATGTTCGCTACAGCAGCTATCACAAGATATCGCAGCTGCGACAGGGACAGGGACTATCATGCTCGGCATCGCAAGCATCGGGCTTGCGATGTCGTAGTGTGCAAAGTGCCCCTTACCTGTGGCACCTAACAGGTGTTGGCAATAACTAAATCACACTTGCAGCCAGTTGACATGGATTAAAGTTGACTCAACATCTGTCCTGTGTCCTTGTGTGTACCACATTGAGGAATGAGAAAAGAAAGAAGACCAATGAACTGTCTGAGGACTTGAGAATCCAAATTGTGAGGAAGCATGAGCAATCTGAAGGCTACAAGTCCATCTCCAAAGACCTGAACGTTCCTGTGTCTACGGTGTGCAGTGTCATCAAGAAGTTTAAAGCCCATGGCACTGTGGCTAACCTCCCTAGATGTGGAAGGAAAAGAAAAATTGACAAGAGATTTCAACACAAGATTGTGCGGATGGTGGATAAAGAACCTTGACTAACATCCAAACAAGTTCAAGCTGCCCTGCAGTCCGAGGGTACAACAGTGTCAACCCGTACAATCCGACGGCGTCTGAATGAAAAGGGACTGTATGGTAGGATACCCAGGAAGACCCCACTTCATACCCCGAGACATAAAAATGCCAGGCTGGAGTTTGACAAAACTTACCTGAGAAAGCCTAAAATGTATTGGAAGAATGTTCTCTGGTCAGATGAGACAAAAGTAGAGCTTTTTGAGAAAAGCCATCAACATAGAGTTTACAGGAAAAAAACAAAGAAAAGAACACAGTCCCTACAGTCAAACATGGTAGAGGTTCTCTGATGTTTTGGGGTTGCTTTGCTGCCTCTGGCACTGGACTGCTTAATCGTGTGCATGGCATTATGAAGTCTGCAGACTATCAACAAAATTTGCAGCATAATGTAGGGCCCAGTGTGAGAAAGCTGGGTCTTCCTCACAGGTCATGGGTCTTCCAGCAGGACAATGACCCAAAACACACTTCAAAAAACACTAGAAAATGGTTTTATAGAAAGCACTGGAGACTGCTAAAGTGGCCAGCAATGAGTCCAGACCTGAATCCTATCGATCACCTGTGGAGAGATCTCATAATGGCAGTTTGGAGAAGGCACCCTTCAAATCTCAGGGACCTGGAGCAGTTTGCCAAAGAAGAATGGTCTAAAATTCCAGCAGAGCATTGCAAGAAAATCATTGATGGTTACCGGAAGCGGTTGTTCGCAGTTAAGGCCATGTCTCACTAAGCGACATCGCTAGCGACATCGCTAGCGACATCGCTGCTGAGTCACGGTTTTCTTGACGCAACAGCGATCTTGCTAGCGATGTCGCTGTGTGTGAAATCCAGCAATGACCTGGCCCCTGCTGTGAGGTCGCCAGTCGTTGCTGAATGTCCTGGACCATTTTCTTCAAAGGCGATGTCCTGCTGGGCAGGATGCATCGCTATGTTTGACACTGTGTGACAGGGTCCTAATGACAGCAGAGATCGTTATACAGGTCGCTACTGAGACCTGTATCATTACTGAGTCATTGGTAAGGTCTGACTGTGTGACATCTTACCAGCAACCTCCCAGTAACTTACCAGCAATCCTTATCAGGTGGCATCATTTTCGGGATCGCTGGTAAGTCGCTAAATGTGACAGAGGCTTTATTTTGGCTAAAGGTTGTGCAACCAAGTATTAGGTTAAGGGTGGCAATACTTTTGTCTGGCCCATTTTTGGAGTTTTGTGTGAAACTATCAATGATTTGATTTTTGTTTCATTCTCTTTTGTTTTTTCATTGCAAGCAAAATAAATGAAGATAATAATACCAAAGAATTTGTGATTGCAATTATTTTCTAGAAGAAACTGAGGATTATCTGACAATTTCAAGGGTGCCAAATACTTTTGGCCAGCACTGTACATATATAGAAAAAGGATAAAAGATAGTTACATATATAGATAAAAGGAGAAAAGATAGGTAGATATAAATAAAGATAAAATAAATAAATAAAGAAAAAAAAAACAGAAACAAAGAAGGATGCAATTTATTGAACGGTGAAAGAAAAGAGTGATCCCCCTCCTTAATTATGCTCTCATCATTATTGCGCCCTCTCTCACACTTTCTTTCACCCCTCCCCAATCCTAACCATCATGACCCTGCGTCCCTGCGCCAGCGATGATCATTGCTTTTGCCAGCTGACTGCCAGTGATTTCTCACAGCCACTGATTTCCCAACGTCACTAGCATTGCAGCTGAGTTCAGTGTATCGCACTGCTCTGACGTCACTGGCCATGAGAATTCACAGTGCGTTACCTCTGAAGCCTGGGGGGTGGCGATACCCACACCCCCTGGGGTCCAGCAAAAGTCTCCTGCTGTAAGAAACAGAAGGAGACATCATTTGAAAGCCGTTGCTATGGCCACGGCAATCAAATTAATTTTAGGCAGTAAAGTCACCTAAAAATAGGACGTAACTTTACTGCCCCCGGTCATGAAGGGGTCAAGAAACACTAAAAACATTATGAAAACATAATGTGCTATCCAGTGTCAGTTACTTTTCAAGACCAAACAGGGGGAAAAAATTGCGGATGGCTTTTATAACACCTTGCACTCTGAGGCATGGACTTAATGAGTGACAAACAGTACTCTTCATCAATCTGGCTCCAACTTTCTCTGATTGCTGTTGCCAGATCAGCTTTGCAGGCTGGAGCCTTGTCATGGACCATTTTCTTCAACTTCCACCAAAGATTTTTAATTGGATTGATATCTAGACTATTTGCGGGCCATGTCATTGACCTTATGCGTCTTCTTGCAAGGAATGTTTTCACAGTTTTTGCTCTATGGTAGGATGCACTATCATCTTGATAAATAATTTCATCATCCCCAAACATCCTTTCAATTAATGGGATAAGAAAGTGTTCAAAATTTCAATGTAAACTTCGGCACTTATTGAAGATGAAATGGAAGCCATCTCCCCAGTGCCTTTACCTGACATGCAGCCCCATATCATCAATAACTGTTGAAATTTACATGTTCTCTTCAGGCAGTCATCTTTTTATTATTTCGCTTTTCTGTATGTAAATCTCATTTCCTTTAGCAGGTTTCTTACAGTTCGGTCACAGACATTAACTCCAGTTTCCTCCCATCCGTTCCTCATTTGTTTTGTTGTGCATTTCCTGTTTTGGAGACATATTGCTTTAAGTTTCCTGTCTCGACGCTTTGATGTCTTCCTTGGTCTACCAGTATGTTTGCCTTTACCAACCTTCCCATGTTGTTTGTATTTGGTCCAGATTATAGACAGCTGACTGTGAATAACCAACATCTTTTGCAACATTGCGTGATAATTTACCCTTTTTTAAGAGTTTGATAATCCTCACTCGTGTTGGAGCCATGATTCATGTCAGTCCACTTGGTGCAACAGCTCTCCAAGGTGTGATCACTCCTTTTAAGATGCAGACTAATGAGCAGATCTTATTTGATGCAGATGTTAGTTTTGGGAATGAAAATTTACACGGTGATTCCATAATTTTTTCCTCATAATTGAGTGATTCCATAATTTTTTCCCCCTGTTTTGGTCTTGAAAAGTAACAGTTACTGGCTAGCACATTATGTTTTCACATTTTTTTTAGTACTTCTTAAAGCCAGAAAGTTGCCATTTGAAATGACTTTAGTTTTGTGCGATGTCTATGATCTGCTTTTTTTAAACAAAAGTAAACAACTGAATGAACATCCTCAGAGCCAGGTGATTCCATATTTTTTGCCAGGGATGGTATTTCCAATAAGGAAGGAAGTGGTGAGAGGATTTTTAAAAGAATCAAATATTACACACCATGTGCCTATGCACACTGATTGCTTTTCTTTGGACAGGTCTCAGAGCCAACTTCACAAACTAGAGCAAAGTGATCAAACCTGTTTTCCCCAGAGGTTCATTTGATCAAGTTTAATGCCTCTGTCATGAAAATGTCGAATCCGAGTCCACATTTTTGTGTTTTGAGGATTTAAGGAGGTTTTTTGTACAGGTTGGTGTTTGCAGGTGCTCTTCTATATTCGGTGCCAGCGATCATGGTCGAGGGCTCAACCTTTACTGTGGCTCTAACTTCCACAGTAGACACTTCTGGGGCTGAAGCAGGCACAGAATTGGCTGCTGCGGTAGAGATTCTAAACTATCCATGGACATGTCAATGTTGATGGCCTGGAAGCTTGGAGCAGGTATGTTTCCTTCAGTGCTGTTAACAAAACAAAGAAAAGGTCTTCACTACGATTGGCAGAACACATAACATATATTTCTCTAGTCCCTTCCACGACAGCATAGGAGGTTGTCTCTCCACGCCCTAATTGGGACAGGAAGTTCAAGAGGTTTAAAAGGACCCTCCCACCTCCCATAGCCAGTGTCTTTCCTGTCCCCATGGGGCATGGAGAGGTTTTGTTTTTTCTCCTATGCTGTGGTGGCCGGCGAACTGCAGTATCTTTTTTTTTTTTTTCTACTATTACCTTCAGCCGGACGGCATCGGTCGGGCCTTCACCGCTCCTCCCTTGCTGTTCCCTCACGCTGTGGGGGACCGCTGCTCCAGCCTTCCGGATCCTCCTGAGGGGTGATGCAGGCTGTTGAGCTCCCCGGCCGGCGTCCTCCCTGAGCCGCCGGCCGCCTCCCGCATGCACGCTGCCGGAGCGATCCGGAAGTGCTCCCGGAGGCGGGACTTCTGGTCTTGCGGACTTCCGGTCGAGCGCTTCCGGTTTGCGGAGGCAGCGTGGAGGCACGCCGACTGCGACTCGACCTGCCCAGGACCGGATGCGGGAGGCGGGGAAACGTGCACCGTCACTGGGGAGGCAGGCCCTTGTCCATAAGGGCTGCCACGAAGACATCAGATCATGGTAAGACCGTGCTCCCTGTCATGTCTTCCGCTGCAGCTGCCTCTGCAGAACCCAGTGTGCCCCCTGCTACTGTGAGTATGGAGGGGACTGGTCCCTCGGACATAGGTCTCATCAGTGATTATGGCTCTCTGCTCTGTGTTTTCTAGGAGGACAAGGCCACCAAGAAAACTGACAGAAATGAGAAATCAGAGAAGCCTGAGAAGTCAGAAAAAACTGACAAGTCCGATAAACCTGATAGACCTGACAGAGTGGACAAAATTAAAAAATGTCCCATCTGTATAAAGAAGCTCCCTGCAGTATGGGATAAAAAGCTTTGCCAGCAATGTACGGACCAGGTTATTAGGGCCGAACAACCATCTCTGATAGATGAGTTGCGGTCCATGATGAAACAGGAGATTAGGGCCTCACTGGCTTCTCTCCCTGTGCCTGGCCCTGTTCCTGGCCCTGCTCCTGGCCCTGCTCCTGGCCCTGCTACTGGACCCTCTCCTCCAAAGAAGAGGAGACTCCAGTCGACCCCTTCTGATCAGGAGGACGCTGATTCCACCTCTGAGGGTCCTGATGAAGGATTTCCATCTGGGGGGTCTGACCAGTCCTTTCTTTTTTCACTCAGAAGAGTTGGGGGATCTTATTGAGGCAGTTCGGAGCACTATGGGTTTAGAGGAAGTGCAGTCTCTTCCTTCAATCCAGGACGAAATGTTTGCTGGCCTGAAGTCAGTCAAACAGTTGGGATTCCCAGTTCATGCCAATATATTGGATATTGTTTCTCAGGAATGGGAATGTCCTGAGAGGCGGGTACGGAGTGACCTTAGACGCCGGTTTCCTCTGGAACCTTCGGGACTACATTGGGAGATCCCAAGAGTAGACGTTCAGGTGGCTAGGGTAGCTAAGCAAACGGCTCTTCCCTTTGAGGATACTTCCCAGCTGAAGGATCAACTGGATAGGAAGGTAGAGGGCCTGATGAAGCGGTCCTGGGAGGCATCGTCTTCCTCTATTCAAGCCAACATTGCCTCCACCTGCGTATCCAGGTCCCTAATTAGGTGGTTGGACCAGTTGGAGGCTCATATTTCCCAAGGGACCCCTAGGGAGGAATTACTGGAATCCCTTCCCTTGCTTAGGAAGGCTACCTGTTTTCTGGCAGATACCTCGGTGGAATCTGTCCGCCTGGCAGCCAGGACCTCGGTGCTTTCTAACTCTGCCCGACGTGCCCTCTGGCTTAAGGCCTGGAGTGGAGACTCCACCTCTAAAATGAGGCTTTGTTCCCTTCCTTTTAAAGGGGATTTGGTGTTTGGACCTGCCCTGGATGATATCCTGGACAAGGCGACTGATCGTAAGGCCTTGCCCGATCCTAGACCTACCAGGAAGCGGTCCTTTCGTCCCTCGATGCCTCAGGCCTCCCAGCCCAGAGGGAAAGGGAAGGCAGGCAGGTGGAGCTATCCCAAAGGTAGAGGGAGAAACATCCTCATCCCTCCACATCAGCAACGTCCTCAGCAGGACAAGCAGTGACTCGGCCCGGGTGGGGGGAAGACTCTCAGCGTTTCTTACCCAGTGGCAGTCCATAACCTCTTGCCAATGGGTTCTGAAGATCATCTCGGACGGTCTTCTCATAGAATTCCTTTCCCCTCCTCTTCCGGGTCTCCGAGTCACTGCGCTGGCATCGCCGGGTTCACAGACTCTGTTGTACACAAAGATTTTAGAGTTAGTGCACTCGGGGGTCGTTTCCCCAGTCCCGAGTCGGGAAGAAGGGATAGGAAACTACTCCCGTCTCTTCCTGGTCAAGAAGCCATCCGGCGACGTCCGTATAATTATCAATTTAAAAAGTCTAAACCGTCAGGTCAGGTACCGGCGGTTCAAGATGGAGTCGGTGAGATCAGCTATTCCCCTGATAGGTCTACACCACCAGATGGCCTCTATCGATCTGAAAGATGCCTACTTCCATGTACCCGTCCATCCGGGACACAGACAATACCTCAGGTTTGCGGTGCTTCACGGGGAAGAAGTACTTCATTTCCAATTCAATGTACTTCCCTTCGGGATCTCCTCAGCTCCAAGGATCTTTTCCAAGATCATGGCAGAGGTGGTCGCCTTCATAAGATTGCAGGGTATCTGTCTAGTTCCGTATCTGGACGACTTTCTTCTCATGGCTCCGTCTGCTCAACCCTCCGGAGCCATGTGGAGAGGTCTTGGGAATCCTTCGGTCTCTGGGATGGATTCCCAATCTCAAAAAATCACAGTTAACCCCCTCCTCCACACGGCAGTTTCTCGGAGTGCTGCTGGACTCCGACAGACAGGCATCTTTTCTCCCAGAGGGCCACAGGATAGCTCTGTTATCCAAAATCTCGAAGCTCCGCAGGCAGGCTCGCCCAACGCTTCGAGCGGCTATGTCGGCCCTGGGTTCCATGACATCCTGCATCCCCTCGGTCAGGTGGGCTCAGGCCCATTCTCGGTGTCTCCAGGATCATATCCTGACACACTGGGACAGACTCCCGTCATCCCTAAACAGAAGGTTTCGCCTCTCGGAGTCCGTCTCCTCATCCCTTTTCTGGTGGCTGAGTCCCGCCAACCTGCAGGTGGGGGTTGCCTGGACTCAGAAACCCCTGGTTACACTGACCACAGAGGCCAGCCTACGTGGATGGGGGGCAATGGTGGCAAATTCCCCATTTCAAGGGGTCTGGAGTCCTTACGTCAGCTCCCAATCCTCCAACTACCGGGAGCTCAGGGCAGTCAGGGAAGCCCTCCTTGCGGCTCAGGACCTCGTCCGGGACTCTCACGTCCTGGTATATTCAGACAATGTCACAACAGTGGCACATCTCCGCCATCAGGGCAGTACACGCTCAGGCGCCCTGAAGTCGGTATCCTCCCGAATTTTTCAATGGGCAGTACAATCTCTGCTCTCCCTTTCTGCGGTCCATCTGAAGGGCTCCCTCAATCTTCAGGCGGATTTCCTGAGTCGTCGGGATGTTCATCCAGGGGAATGGAGCCTGGATCAGGCAGTGTTCTGCTCTCTAGTGGCAAGGTGGGGTGCACCAGAGGTGGACCTCTTTGCCTCAGCAGAGAATCGCAAGGTCGCAACATATTTCTCCCTGAACCCAAGGGACGAGGCTTTAGGGGTAGACGCTTTCTGCCACAGTTGGTCCTTTCGCCTCGCTTACGCGTTCCCCCCTCTTCCTCTTCTCGCACGGGCCCTGAGGAAGATCAGAGACGAGGGGGTCCCAACTATACTGGTAGCCCCTCTGTGGCCCCGGAGGAGTTGGTACAGCTTGGTCATGACGCTAGGAATCGACGGCCCAGTCCTCTTAGGTTCGGACCCCAGCTTACTGTCACAGGGTCCGATTTTCCATCCGGCTCCTCGGAAACTCAACTTGGCTGCCTGGCTTCTGAGGCCCGGGCACTGAAGGCTCAAGGGCTTTCTGACAAAGTTGTGGCTACGCTGCAGAAGAACCGTAAACCTGTGACTAATAGTATATACAACAAAATCTGGAAGAGATTTTCCTCCTGGTGTGGTTCTCGGCCTCCTGACCCTTTTCGGCCTAATATTGCGCAGATTCTGGACTTTCTCCAAAGTGGTTTAGACTTAGGTCTTAGGCCCAGCTCCCTGAAAGTTCAGGTGTCAGCACTCAGTGCAGTCTTTGACACGGCTCTGGCAGATCATCGTTGGATCCGTCGGTTCTTTGTGTCCGCTGGTAGACTCTGTCCACGTCGGAGGGTCCTGACGCCTCGCTGGGATCTCAAGGTGGTCCTTACAGGACTATCTCAATCTCCGTTTGAACCTCTGTGCTCTTGTAACATTCGTTCCCTTTCTCACAAGACTGCTTTTCTTGTGGCTATTACATCTGCTCGCAGAGTCGGCGAACTTCAGGCTTTGTCTGTTAGGGAACCTTATCTGACCATCAGAGATGACAGCATTGTTTTTCAGCTGGACCCTTCCTTCCTTCCCAAGGTGGTTTCGGATTTTCACCGTTCGCAGTCCATCGTCCTGCCTTCATTCTGTCAGAATCCTCGGACTCCGGGTGAGGAAGTGTTTCATTCTTTGGATGTCCGTCGGATAGTGTTGCACTACCTAGAGGTTACTGCTTCTTGGCGCCTTGATTCTAACCTGTTCATCCAGCCCTTTGGCCGCAATAAGGGCAAGAAGGTGGCTAAGAGTACAGTCGCCAACTGGATTGTGCGAGCAATTAGAGATGCATACCTCGCTCAGCATCTCTCTCCGCCTACTGGATTCACGGCGCACTCCACCAGGGCTACCTCTGCCTCCTGGGCCGAACGGGCAGGGGCCTCCCCTGAGCAGATCTGCAAGGCGGCTACGTGGTCTTCGCTCCATACCTTCACGAAGCATTATCGTCTGGATCTGGATTCCAACAGGGATTTGGCCTTTGGCAGGAAAGTCCTGCAGGCTGTGGTCCCCCCCTAGGTATCAATTCTTTGGTATTCCTCCTATGCTGTCGTGGAAGGGACTAGAGAAATAAGAATTATTCTTACCGATAATTCGCTTTCTAGGACCTTCCACGACAGCAGGTGATTCCCTCCCCTATGTATTCATGTATTCCTGAATGTGTAGTACTTCTCATATGCTATGGATTCTTTGTAAGACACTGGCTATGGGAGGTGGGAGGGTCCTTTTAAACCTCTTGAACTTCCTGTCCCAATTAGGGCGTGGAGAGACAACCTCCTATGCTGTCGTGGAAGGTCCTAGAAAGCGAATTATCGGTAAGAATAATTCTTATTTTGGTTAATTTTATAAGTTCGGTACAAACTTATGGCCTTAAACTCCTGCTTGATGAAACAAATAGCAGCTGATCATAATAGGGACATTTTTTCTGGCTGAGGTGGTTTTGGGAGGGTGGACGACCCCCTTTTGCTAGAAAGAAAGCCACGGACCCACTTGGGGGGAGGGGCGACATGACCAAGGGGGAGGTAGGGAGTGATGGGTTAATAGGGACAGTGGTGTATATGCCTAATATGGCTTTGGGGGGATGGTTTTAGCCGGGGAGGAAGAGGAGGAGCAGGGAAAGGGTTAGTCTGGGAGAGGAAGGAGTTACCTCCTCTTCTGTTTCCGGACGCCGAACGATCTGGACGTGCACCTCCATGGCAGATCTTCAGGAGCTCCAGCGTCTGATTCAGGCAGCGGTCGCAGCGCACGGGCCCCTGGCAGTGCAGACCCACATCAGGGCTGCCGGGGTTAACCCGTCGGCGCTTGCCCCTCGTCCCCCCAGCAGCGGCGGGCGCCAGTCGCGGCCCCCCGCAGGAATTCCCCGGGCGCGGGGGGGGCGAGGAGGAGATGTAAGAGCCCCTCCAGGGACCCTCCGCAGAGTGCAGCGCAGCAGCAGCGTCTGGCTGCTGCAGAGGCCGGCGGGAGGAATCTTCGTTCCAGCCGCGGCGGTCGGGAGGTGGGAGTGGCCAGCACGGGGCCTGCTTCCGGTCCCGGCCTCCGGGCTGGAGTTACTGAGACTGCAGCGGCTCCAGGCCGGGAGCGCGCTCGGCGCAGGAGAGAGGCCAGCAGATCCCCCTGCAGTCGGCGGGGGGATCGCGGGGCTGCACGTGGCGGAAGGTCCGGCGCCGGGGGGAGGTCTGCGGTGCCTGACCCCGGTGCGGCTGAGAGAAGGAGTGACGGCGGGAGCCCTGCGGCAACCGCCGGGTCACTCAGTACCGCTGTGCAGCCCCCGGATGTGGCAGTCTCCCGTGGGAGCGGGAGGACTCGGCGGATGGAGGCCTGCAATAGCCCAGGAGGGCCAGAGGCGACGACGGCTGAGATCCAGAGCCGGGCGTCTGGTCGTCCGCGCCCAGAGGCCCCTTGCAGTCGGCAGGGGGGCGGGCGCAAGAGGTCGAGGCCCGGGGTGCCGGCGTGGGGGACAGGACGGTCTCCTGGGTTGTCACCCTGGGGCAAGAGATGGAGCGGGGATGACTCTGCCCACGCGGCGGCCCTGTCTGGCGGCCGTGGTGGGGGGGGTGCTGCGGCGGCGCCCCCCGGATGTCGGATGGAAGATGAGGCCAGCGGCGAGGAGGGGGAAGAGGCTTTCGGTTCGGAGGAGTCGGATGGACGACAGACGGAGGACAGCGAGGCGGCGGTCTCGGGGGACGCCGAGCGGCGGTCGGGTGAGACGGCCGCGGAGGCGGCAGGGGCTGCGCTGGCGGGGGGCTTCGGGGGGGGGCGGCTGCGGCTACGGCAGCACCCGCTGGTTTCGCTGTGTGGAGTCAATTGTTGGGGCTGTTGCAGGGGCTGGCGGCGGCTTCGGGAGCGGGGGGGAGGGGGCCCAGGCGCCGGTGGCGGCGTGGGTGGGTGCAGCCGGTTTAGGGGCCTCGGCGGCGACGGGGGGTGACGGAGCGGGTGCGAGTAAAGGGGGGGGCGAAGGGGGGAGTGAGACGGGGGGGGGAAAGGAGAAGGAAAAGGAGAAGGAGAAGGAAAAGGAGAAGGAGGATGAGGTGGTGCGCTTAGATGATAGGGCTAAAAGCGAAGTTTATGTTTGTTTTGAGGGCCCGCTGGGGGCCCATTTAAAGAAGGAGGTGCGGGAAAAAATTTGGAAAGGGAAATATGTAGAGATATTTTCTCTGCTTCCCCTGGAGAAATTTAATTTGGATAGGGTTAAGCCGAGTGATTCCAAAAAGGAGAAGGACGAGGAGGAAAAGCGCCGTTATAGGCTTATTCCTCGGACTTTTGCCAACTGGCTACAGGCATTTGCGATTTTGGCGAGCGTGGTCGGGGAGAAGGAGCCGGAGCATTGTTCGGCTTTGTTCGGCTACATGGATGCGATAGGGGAGGCTTATCGAGTTTATGGCGGGCTGGCGTGGCTGCGCTACGACGAGCAATTTAGGCAGCGGAAGGCATTGCGGCCAGATATGCGTTGGGACCATAAGGATATTTCCTTATGGATGCGATTGATGTCGGCACCGGCTCAGCCCTTTCGGGGGGGCGCCGGGGTTTCGGGGGGGGCCGGGTCCCCGGCAAGTTTCAAGAAAGGTTTGTGTTGGCAGTACAATGAAGGGCAGTGCAGGTTTGGAGCGGCGTGCCGTTTTAAGCATGAATGCTCCGGATGTGGGGGGGCACATAGCTTGTCCAAATGTTTTAAAAAAGAAAAAGGAAAGGTTGGTGATGGGGCTGGTAAGAGGGACGACGCCGGTGAAGGTAGAAGTGATGGTTCCGTTTTTAAATAGGTATCCGGACAAGGAGGCGGCGGCGTTGTTAAGTTCTGGTTTTTCTGATGGTTTTCATATTCCGTCGGTTGTTAATGCATCGGTTCCGCCGTATCGTAATTTGCGTTCCGCTCGGGATCACCCGGAAGTGGTGGATGAGAAGCTGGAAAGGGAGGTGGCTTTGGGCAGGATGGGCGGCCCTTATGTCGCCCCGCCGTGCGGGAATTTGGTGGTGTCACCGTTGGGGGTGGTACCAAAGAAGGAGCGGAATAAATTTCGGCTGATTCATCATTTGTCTTACCCGGAAGGGTTATCGGTGAATGATGGCATTGCGCCGGAGTTGTCGGCGGTATATTATGTGTCGTTCGATAAGGCGTTGGACCTGGTTAGGGCGGCGGGGCGGGGTGCATTGATGGCAAAGGCGGATGTGGAAGCGGCGTTTCGGTTGTTACCGGTTCATCCAGAAAGTCAGCATTTGTTGGGTTGCTGGTGGGATGGCAGTTATTATGTTGATCGTTGTTTGCCAATGGGCTGTTCCATTTCGTGTTCGTACTTTGAGGTATTTAGTTCGTTTGTTGAGTGGGTGGTTCGGGACGTGTCCGGGCTTACGTCCATCATTCATTACTTGGACGATTTCCTGTGTGTCGGGCCGGCGGGTTCGATGGTTTGTGCGGGTTTGCTATTTGCGTTGCAAAAAGTTGCGGCCAGCTTCGGGATTCCTTTGGCGCCGGATAAGACTGAAGGCCCGGCGCCGGTGATGTGTTTTCTGGGAATTGAAATTGACACCATTGCTATGGAATGCAGGTTGCCGGCAGAGAAGGTCCGTGATTTGAGGACCGCAGTGACAGGGGTAAAAGCGGCGAAGAAGGTGCGGCTTAAGGCGGTGCAGTCCTTGCTTGGAAAATTGAATTTTGCTTGCAGAATTGTGCCAATGGGGAGAGTGTTTGCGAGGCGTTTGGCGACGGCGACGGCCGGGGTACGGTTGCCGGCGCATTTTGTGCGGATCACAAAGGCGATCAGGGACGATTTGGAAGTATGAGATCAATTTTTGCAGCATTTCAACGGCCGGACGCTGGTGATGGAGAGGGTGGCGTCTAACGGGGCGTTGCAGCTGTTTACGGATGCGGCGGGGTCGGCCGGGTTTGGGGCTGTCTTCAGAGGTCATTGGTGTGTCGGGCAGTGGCCACAGGCGTGGCGGGAGAGCGGCTTGGTTAGGAATTTGGCTCTGTTAGAGCTATTCCCCATTGTAGTGGCAGTGGAGCTATGGGGGTCGCACTTTGCCGGAAGGAAAGTGTGTTTTCATTGTGATAACCAGGCGGTGGTGCACGCGATTAACAACTTGTCTGCTAAGTCGGAGCCGGTGGTGGTGTATTTGCGGCATTTAGTGTTGAGATGTCTGCAGTTGAATGTGCAGGTAGTGGCAAGGCACGTTCCGGGTGTTGACAACGAGGTGGCTGATGCTTTGTCTCGTTTTCAGTTCAGCAGGTTTCGGGCGCTGTTGCCGTGGGCGGACGAAGTTGGAGTGGAGTGCCCAGAGGATTTGTGGCATCTGGTGAGGCGGTGATCTCAGACTTGATTCGGAACTCGGTGACCGAGGTGACTTGGTGCCGGTATGCTAAGGTGTGGGCTGAATGGGAGGAGTTGTTGTGTCTGATGTTTGGTGGGGAGAGCGTGGATTACTTGGTGGCTTTGTTGTCATTGGTGAGTACGGATTTTTCAGCCGGGCGATCGGCATCGGCTGTGGCACATCGGGTGTCGGCAGTGGCATTTTGGTTAAAAATGAGAGGGGAGCGTGATGTTTCACAGGATTTTCGGGTTCGTCAGGCTTTGCGGGGCTTTCGCCGTGGCGTACGGGAGAGGGACAAGAGGCGCCCTGTATCGTTTGGTTTGTTGAGACGGATGGTGGGTGGCCTGAGCGGCATTTGTGAGTCTGTGTACGAGACGGTTCTGTTTACAACGGCTTTCGGGCTCGCTTTTTATGGGGCGTTCCGGATAGGCGAGCTGGTGAGCCCGTCCAGGGTGACGGGTGGTGGTCTGATGTTTGAGGACGTGCAAGTGAGCAGTAGTCAGGTGGAGTGCCGGATTCGCCGGTCAAAAATGGATCAGCTGGGCCGTGGTAGATTGGTGGTGTTATATGCGGTTCCAGGAGAGGAATTGTGCCCTGTGCGTTTAGTCGAGAGATTTATGGCCGTGAGGGGAGGCTTACCTGGCCCGTTGTTGCGGCATTTGAATGGGTCGTTTTTGTCGAGGTTTCAGTTTGTGGCGGTGCTGCGGCTAAGTCTACGTAACGCGGGGGAGCGCCCGGAGGAATTCGGGTCGCATTCATTCCGAATTGGTGCAGCAACGGAGGCAGCCCGTTGGGGGCTTGGAGATGAGGTGGTAAAGCGTATTGGTAGATGGGAATCTTCTTGTTTTCGGCGGTATGTGAGACCGCAGTTGTTGTAGCATCATGGTACTTTGGTTACGTGCGGAAGGTTTGAGGAAAGGGGTGTTTCTTGATGTGTTGGTGGTTGTGCTGTTATTGGTTTTGATATTTTCGTTTTGTTTTATTTGTTATAGGGAAGTGCCTGATCTGGATCTTGGGGCACTCCTTCGTATTTTGGGGTGCCCGTCGGGCTGAGGTCCGCCCGAATGGTCGACAGCTGGGTTTGGATCGTGCGCAGGCGACTGTTCGATGGATCGGAGTTCGGGGCATGGAGTGGGGCAGGGTGGTCCCGGAATTTCGTTTCCATTGTAAAGTTGAGCGGCCCCCGGATGTGCTGGTATTGCATGTGGGGGGTAATGATCTTGGTGCCAGGGCGTCGCGGGATTTGATCCGAGACATAAAGATTGATTTACTGCAGTTGTGGAAGCGGTATCCTGGTTTGCTGGTCGTATGGTCTGACATAGTGACCAGGTTGGCATGGAGAGGGGCTCGGTCGGTGGAGAAGGTTAATAAGGCCAGGGCCCAGGTGAATAGGGTAGTGGCTAGGTTTGTGACCAGGAATGGTGGGATTGTGGTACGGCACAGGGATTTGGAGCCGGCTGATTGGCGATTTCGGAGGGGTGATGGTGTGCACCTCAACGAGGTCGGTCTGGATTTATGGGCGTTGGGTCTGCAGGATGGTGTGGAGCGTGCTTTTGGTGTGTGGCGGGTCCAGGCCACGTAAGGTGTCACGTGGTCTGTCCTGTGGCGGTGGGGGTAGGTCTGGTCCAGAGGTTTGGAAGTGATTGGTGGCTGGACCGGGAGTCATTGTCTTGGTATGGTGGCTCTCGGTTTCCGGGATGTGGCAGGCACGGGGTTCTGCCAAAGTGTGGGGGTCAATCCGTGGGTGATTGGCACCTCGTCTCTGGGTCGGTGTGTTGCGGCCGGGGACAGGGGGAGTAGTAGTTAGTGGACTGGGCCTACCCCGGGGGGTATTGTAAATGTTATTGTCTATTGTTACCGTTATGTGGTTGTTTTGGGTCGCCCGTTGGACGGCGTCCCTAAGGTACTAGTCTGTAAAACAATAGGCAATAAAAAGGCTGCTGTGGCCATTTGAACCAAGTCGCATGCAGTCCGTGTGTTTATTTTAGAGGATAAGGGGGTTTGGTTACACAGACATCACGACCGGAGAATCCTCCCTCAGCTGGTCATGTTGGGTACATTTTTTAAATCTATCTCACACAACGTTTGGAAACATCCCTATCTAAAATGGCAAACAAATAAAGTTGGGTCAGAACATAAATTACATAATGCCAGGTAATGCCTGTTTCAAATGATGAGGCTGAAAAGACAAAAGGCGCAAAACTGGCATCTTATCCTGCTTGGAACCAGTATAAGGGTGTGCAGGGAATCACTCACCTAGTTAAGTTGTGCAAATCAGAACTCCTGCAGTGCGCTTGTTAACATGAGAAAATGGCTGCTGCAGACCCATAGGGTAAAACGTCAATCAGTGGAAGAGAAGAAGTAGGTTGTCATGCCACACTGCTGGATGGATTCTGCAGCGCAAACGATATAATCAGCAGATTTTATTGTTCATGGTCCTACGTGTTTCGGAGCTAGCATGCTTTTTCTTCAGAAATCAAAAATAGCAATGCTCTTCTCTTCCACTGATTGAGGTAATGACTGTTAGCATCTTTCAAAAAATGCAAATATATTTCTGAAATATACAGTATGTGGTAAATGACTTAACAATTTCCCACTGCAGTTTGTAATTTGCAGAATCCCAAATTGGGTGCAACTTGAGGCATACATCTCCAACATCTGTTTCTCTTGCTCTTCTCAATATAACCTTCGGAGAACTCTTCCCATAAAAATGGCATATTGTGCACCTATACAAATAAATAGGATAAAATATACATACATACATACATACATACATACATACATACATACATACATACATACATACATACATACATACTGTACATAGATTGATAGAAAGAAGGAGAAAGAAAATGATAGAAAGATAGAAAGAAGGATAAGATATAGCTGGATAGATAAAAAGAAGGATAAAAGATAGATCCATAGATCAATAGATAGATAAAATATAGATAGATCAATAGAAAGAAAGAAGTATAAAATATAGATAGATAAAAAGAATGATAAATACAGATGAATAGAAAGAATGAAGGATAAAATATAGATAGAAAGAAGGATAAAATATAGATAGATTAAATAGAAGGATAAAAGATAGTTACATATATAGATAAAAGGATAAAAGATAGTTACAGTGCTGGCCAAAAGTATTGACACCCCTGCAATTCTGTCAGATAATACTCAGTTTCTTCTTTAAAATGATTGCAATCGCAAATTTTTTGGTATAATTATCTTCATTTATTTTGCTTGCAATGAAAAAAAAAAAATTGTCATAATGACTAGTGTTGAGCGAGTATGCTTGTCACTACTCGGTACTCGCACGAGTATCACTGTACTCGGGCTACTCGGCGGGGACCGAGTAATCTCGCGATACTCGTGCTGTACTCGTGGTCTTCATCCCTGCATGTTGGCGCTCTTTTGAGAGCCAGCTCTCATGCAGGGATTGGCTGGCAGACCACTGCAATGCCACAGCCCTGTTAGTTGTGGAATTGCAGTGATTGGCCGGCCTGCACAGCGTGACCGAGCCTTTATACCGGCGGGCGCGCTGTGCTCTGCACACAGCCATCCAGACAGTCAGTGCAGGGAGAGAGTTGCTGCTTCAGGGAAAGATTTGCGGCCCTTTATAGTTATTTCCGTAGCAGGGCTGCAAACAGTGTGACCAGAAGTCCTTCTCAGGACTATTGTAGTTGTATACAGGCAGGCAGGGTATAGCCAGGTCGGAGTACAGGAGCAGAGTCCTTCTCAGGACTATTGTTGCTGTATACAGGCAGGGCAGGCAGGGTATAGCCAGGTCGGAATACAGGCTAGTGACCAGAAGAGTCCTTCTCAGGACTATTGTAGCTGTGTACAGGCAGGCAGGCAGGGTAGTATATAGCCATTCCTAGTGGTGACCGTATACCAGCCTTCATCATATCTGGGGCTGGTGTACACAGTCTAAAACAGTCCTGATAGTGTCAGACTTCTCAGTAATTGTCGCTCCTAAAAAGCTGTTAGGTTCTTAGTGCGTCCGTGCGTGCATTTAAAAACTGCACGTGTGTGCCTGTCGGTGGCAGCGTACAGGTGCATTTGTGTGCGTTTTGCACAAACTAGTATATAACGCACAAGTCTAATGAATAATACACGTCAGTCAGCAGTGTCTGATAGTGTCAAACTTCTCAGTAATTGTCGCTCCTAAAAACCTGTTAGGTTCTTAGTGCGTCTGTGCTTGCATTTAAAAACCGCACGTGTGTGCCTGTCGGTGGCAGCGTACAGGTGCACTTGTGTGCGTTTTGCACAAACTTGGATATAACGCACAAGTCTAGTGAATACACGTCAGCACAGCATTGCAAAATGCGCAAGGGCGTTGGCAACGAACAAGGAAGTGGACGTGATGGTGGTGCAGGCAGAGGCCGAGGTCGTGGGCAAGCTCTAATTTTGCCACAACAAAGCGCCACATCTACTCGCTTGCACGTCCTGTCCCAAATTCTTGGGGACCGCAGCAGTACACCGTTCTTGAACCAAGACCAGTGTCAACAGGTTGTTAGTTGGATAGCGGATAATGCTTCCAGTCATATTGGCACCACCACAAACACTCTGTCTTCCACACGGTCAAGTGTCAGTAGCCGTGATACTGCACCGCACATTTCAGAACCTGATCCTCCTTCCTACCACCAGGCTGAGTACACGTCCACGGACATTACTGATCCCACACTTGGACACTCGGAAGAGCTGTTCACGTTTCCATTCGCACATTCTGGCCTCTCGCCAGCTCCTGTTGAAGTGGGTCATGAGGAGATCGTATGTACAGATGCCCAAATATTTGAGCAGCCACGTTCTCACGAAGTTGGCAACGTGTCTCAACAAGGGGTGGACGATGATGAGACACAATTGTCAGGAAGTCAGGAGGAGGAGCAGGGTGCGGAAGAGGAAGACGACGTGGTGGATGATCCAGTAACTGACCCAACCTGGCAGGAGGATATGCAGAGCGAGGGCAGCAGTGCACAGGGGGAGGGAGACGTAGCATCCCAACAGGCAGTAAGAAGCAGGGTGGTGGCCCCAGGCAGAAGTCAGGCAACCGTTTCCCGGAACAACAACACGACACAAGGTGCCTGTACAAATGTTAGGTCTTCCCGAGTCTGGCAGTTTTTTAAGTTGGCTCCAGATGATTCTAAAAAGGCCATTTGCAACACCTGCCATGCCAGTGTTAAGGTTGTTTGTGGGATACAAGTGATCCCTCGATCTGATCGTTGTTCCAAATTAAAATGTCGTTTGTGCACGGCGAAAAAGAATGATAATTGAATCAATTATAACTCTTCCTCTCACGACCAAGGCTGAGGCAAGACTGAAAATCTTTATTCTCGGACAATTAGACCACGAAGTGAAAGGGGTGTAAACAAAAGTTTTAGTCCAATCAAGTATCGTAGGTCAGGGCTTCATGACGTAGAGAGATCTGCATATCCTCCTTGGATTGGACAGTCCAAGCTTCAGGAATTTCTTTTGTCCATCTGTCTTGGGTGCAGGACAGGAAATAGCAGCCATCTTCAAGCTATACATAGATATATATATATATCCTAGTATATACTGAGTCTAAGGAAAATACACTGAATATGCAATATACTTATATAAACGTATTAGTAAAAGAATAAAAGAGAACAAAGACATGCATAGATATGTGTGTTAGTTTACATCTTACTAAACTATATACCTGAGTCTATGAAATGGCTGAACTAAGTATTTTTGTATACTCAGTTCTCATCCCCAACAGTCCCCCCTAAAGACTTACTTCTGCCATTTCTGAATTCTAAGGGTACGGTGTTCCCTTAGGAAGAGAGGTAGAAAGACCTATCGGAAAACCTGCCTAACTGAACATTGAGGCAGGGGCGGAAAGGGGAAGTGGTTTTTTTCACCGGTTTGAGACCAAGGACTCCTAGACGAGTCCTCACCCTTTGTAGTTGGACTTTCCCATGTCCCAAGGTTCTCTAAGTCCTCTCTTCTAACAGTTTATTCTAGCAGAATCGTTTTGTAACTGGGGGAGAGGGTCGTGTTGGTCTTTATGGGCATGTCGTCTGTCATATCTAGGTCTTCTGTTTCGAGTAAAGGAAAGGTCCCTCCTAATGTGACTTCAGCTGTTTTGGAAAATATTTTCTTCAAACACGGAATTACACAAACCAGAATGGCTAGTAATATAACTAATACTATACTTAAGGCGGTCCCTATCTGGATCAACCAGCCTTTAAAAGAACTCGTCCATCCAAAATAATCTCCCCAAGGGTCGGTCACTCCTGAATTTTTCTTTAATTCTTCAGACAGTGTAGTAAGTTTCTTTATAGCTAAGGTGACCTTCCCATCCACTCCAGTGTTATCTAGTATATATGTGCAACAAACATCCCCCACCATTTTACAGACTCCACCTTTCTCTGCGAGGATCATATCTAAAGCCATTCTGTTTTGATAAGCCATGATGGAAGTCGGATCTAGTTGTTCTGCCAGTCCCTGTAAGGCGTCACGTGTATAATTAACAAAACGTTGCTGATTATAGTAGATATAATTAATCCAGTCTACATTTTTATTTACAGTAATTATGGGGATAATGGATTCGAACCCCGCCCTGACTTGGTCTCTAGCTTTATATTCGTCAGGGACCCCCCTAGGCACTCCAATAGCATCAATGTAAACATGTGGGTCAAAAGAGCCTTTAGGTGTATTTCTACTGGTACGGTCATCATCTGCACTCCGTCGAGTCCGTAAGTTGATTTTGATGTGTGCTATAAAGTCATTTTCTTTAACAGTGTGGTCAGCGGGGGCTATGTGTATAGGCATAAGTGCCTTAGCCAAAGTGCATTCTCCCGTCCAATTTCCTTCTACTCCTGATCGAATTTTCATATCCCCACAAATCCAAAACACATCTGCCACGGACTGTACCTGGTTAATTAAGTGATCACGGGTGAGATTGCTATAGGATCCACAGAACCCATCTCGAAATCTACCCATATCTCTCCCTTGACCACTCACATTATAACAGGTATAGTTGCCAGGGTATATAGTAATGCCTTTCCCAGGGGAGAAGGCCTTAGCTACTATCGGGTATCTCATTTTCCATTCTTCACATGCATTACCCTCAGTCATATTTGTAAACAGACTAACAAGACATAATTCAGCTTCGTAATCCAAATTCAGTGGGACAGTTCCTAAATGAGGTCTGGCTCCTGCACATACATAACAGTCTGACCTGTTGGCTTGGTGTACTGTATATTTCATCCATTCTAACCACAGGTTGGTGTCTGTATAACCCTGTTCAACTGCATATACATCTTCCATGGTGGGATTAGCTATGGCTACCATACTGTGAAAGGTCTGAATATGTGTAAGCATTCGAAATACTGGTAGAGCTTTTGTCATCTGTAATAACCTAAATTTTCCCAACTGTGTACAACCATTGTGTCCTCCCTTTATATGTGTACCCAGAAGGTATATACCTTCATCCTGTGGTTGGGGGTGTTCTATGTTGAGAACTAAAGGGTTACACTGGTTATCTGTAGTATATGTTCTAGTGGTTGGTGCACGGGAGAGTGTCATCCTGGTAAGTAAAGATCTGCCCTTCTCATCCCGTTTATTTAAGGCTACACTTGGTTTGTATCCCCAATTCTCACCAGTATTCCACCCAACAGCCTTCCATGAGCTACATGTGTCTCCATATCCTCCCCCTGTAACACATATGTACTGTTGCCCCTGTCTCAAGTGTGCCTGACATCCCATTTGGGGGACCCGTCCTAGTTCACATTTCACAATATCACAGTAATCAAATGTAAAAGTGACAACTTGTGTCGAACTATTGTACCAAAACGTAACCACATCATTTGTTTTAGTAACAGTGGCCTGAGACCACACAGATTTTGTGCAAAGGATAAGTATAAGCAGGACACTCAGTGCAGCTCTGGTGGATCGACCCTTCTGCAATGCGAGGCGTGGATCCATGTTGTCCTGCCTTCAAGTTTCACGGAGGTAGGAGTCACCAGGATTATCTGGAACGGGCCTTCGTATCTGGGCTCCAGACAATTCTTCCTGACGTGTTTTTTAACCACCACCCACTCTCCTGGTTTCAATGTGTGGGTGGCTAGATCTGTCAGGATCTGGAAGAGAAGAGAAAACTGCTGCATGTGTTTTAGTTAACTCTCGACTTAGTTCAATAACAAACTGCACAACTGAGTCATGGTGGTCAGACAAATTTTGAGGGAAATAGGACCCTAATCTGGGGACGGAACCAAAAAGTATTTCAAAGGGGGTTAGGCCATGTTTTGCAACAGGGGTGTTTCTGACATGGTACAGAACTATAGGGAGAAGTTCTGTCCAGGGCAGTGCACTGTCTTGTGAGGCCTTGAGCAGTTTGGTTTTCAGAGTTGAGTTCATCCTTTCCACTTTCCCACTGCTCTGGGGATGATAAGGAGTATGCAGTCCGAGACTTGCTCCAAGCATATTCCACAGTTCTTGGTAAATGTTAGCTGTGAAGGCTGGTCCTTGATCGCTTTCGATGACTTCTGGCATTCCAAACCTGCACACGGTTTCCGTGATGAGCCGTTTAGCTGTGACTCTTGCAGTCATGTTGACTACCGGGTAGGCCTCGGGCCAACTGGAAAAGATGTCAACTACCAAGACATACTCGTACTTCCCCACTTTGGGTAGTTGGATGTGGTCCACTTGTATCCTTTGAAATGGATAAAGAGGCTTCGCCAGATGTGTTTGTGGTGTCTTCTCTGTTCGTGCAGGATTACATGTTATGCAAGTCTGGCAGCTTCTGGTGTACGCAGATATTGCTGAGTAAATTCCTGGTGCGTAGTAGAACTTCTGGATGAGTGCCAACATTTGATTCTTCCCTCTGTGCGTACAACCATGGGCCCATGCTACTACTGCAGGGAACATTCTTCTTGGTAGACAGACTCGACCCTCGAGCTTCCAAAGTTTCCAATCCACTTTGGCTCCCATCTTCTTCCATTCTTGTCTTTCATCATATGGAGCATGGATCTGTTCCGATATGAGTTTATCATATGGAGTCCTCCCCACTTTATTGCCTGAGTCTTCTGGCTGTGTAGTCTTCCCCGTCCTGGTTATTACCATAAGTAGAATATCCGCCAATTCTTCCGGTTTCTCTCGTGCTGCCGTCTTCGCTAGTTCATCAGCATAATGATTGCCAAGTGCTTCTGGGCTGTCCAGCCGTCCATGCGCTCTAACCTTCATGACAGCTATTTCTCTGGGCATCTGAACTGCCTGCAACAGTCTCTGGACAAGTACCGCATTCTTCACTGGAGTTCCAGTTGAGTTAATGAGTCCTCTGTGCAACCATAGCAGTCCAAAATCGTGTACAACCCCAAAGGCATACCTGCTGTCAGTATAGATGTTGACTCTTTTCCCTTCTGCCGCTTCACATGTCTTGATGAGAGCTACCAATTCCGCTTCTTGTGCTGACATGTGGGATGGTATGGCTCCCGATGTAATTGGCTGATCCAGAGTGGTCACAGCAAATCCCGTGTAGAACTTGCCGCCATCCCCGTACCGAGAACCATCTGTCCACAAAGTAAGGTCTGCATCTGGCAGAGGTGTTTCAGATACTTGACAAGGTGTAGTAGTTTCCTTTTCCATCTCCTTTAAGCAATCATGGCTGCAAACAGGGACGTCAACCATGTCGCAGGAGCTGCAGCGTTCATGGGCTTCATGCTGACATATGGGATAGTCCCCCCTAGAAAGCGGAAGAAGAGTGGCGGGATTCAAGGTGGTACATCGCTGTAGAGTAACGTTGTCAGGAAGTAGTAGGGAGCACTGAAGACGAAGGTGACGTTGGGCGGACAGGTGTCTTGGTTGAGTCTGGTCAAGAATCGCCTTCAAATCATGGGGTGCTTGAACCACCGTGGGGTGGCCAAGGGTAATGTCGGCCGTTTTGTCAAGAAGAAGATGTGCAGCATGAACCGCACGAAGACAGGTGGGCGAGGCCCTTGCCACAGGGTCAAGTCTGCAAGAGTAGTATCCAACTGGGCGTTTTCTGGAGCCATGGTCTTGTGTTAACACTCCAGAGGCATGGCCATCAATCTCATGAAGAAAAAGAGTAAATGGCAAAGCATAGTTCGGAAGGCCCAATGCTGGGGCTGTTAAGATGGCGTCTTTGAGTTTCTCGAAAGCCCAATTTCGTTTGTCATAATCCTCAGGAGAGTCGTTGTATGTGATATGATTGGTCTTGACAGCATCGTACAACGGTTGCATGATCCTGGAAGCGTCTGGTATCCATTGTCTGCAATAAGTGATGAGGCCTAAGAAGGCTTGCAGTTGTTTGATATTCTTGGGAAAAGATAAAGCATCAATGGCCTCTTTCCTGTCCTCCGTAAGATGCTTACAGCCTGGTGAAATACAATGACCAAGGAATACGACTTTGGGTTCGCACCACTGAACCTTTGCCTTAGAGACCTTACAATTTTGGGCTGCAAGGAACTGGAGCAAAGATACGGAAAAGTCGTAGCAGTCTTGTTCACTCCCAGCACAGAGGAGTAGATCGTCCACATACTGTAAAAGAGCCACTTCTGGATGTTCTTGCTGCCATGGTGAGAGAATGATAGACATTGCTTGAGTGAACTGATTGGGACTGTTTTGTGCTCCTTGTGGCATGACTGTCCATGTATACTGGCCCCTTTGGAAGGTGAAAGCGAACAGATATTGACAGTCTGGATGTAGAGGTACACTGAAGAAAGAAAGCGTTGGCGAGATCAATGACAGTGAAAACGGTCGCTGGGGGTGGGATCTGTCCAAGAAGAGTATGTGGATTAGGTACCACTGGGGTTTCCAACAGAGTAGCAGCATTGACGGCCCTCAAATCTTGCACTAACCGAAACTTAGGAGCTTCTCCTTTAGACTTCTTCTTTTTGACAGGAAACAACGGCGTATTGCATGGTGAAACACAGCGAATGAGGGCCCCGTTTTCAAGGAGACCTGATATTTGCAGTTTGAGTGATTCTTCCTGGACGGATTTCAGAGGATATTGCGGCACTCGAGGTAGCTGGGCCCCAGGTTTAAGACGCACCATAACGGGAGGTACTTGCAGACGACCAACATCTTCGGGACCCGTTGACCATAGAGACTGTGGTATAAGAGCTATAACACTGTCAGGTATTCCATACAAGGGATCGTCTCGATACAAGAGCATCATAGGCAATGCTGAGACAATACACACGTCTTCAATTCCCTCCGGTGTATTGGGATTGTAGAAAGTTACCGTCATGCCATCGGAGTCGAAATTGATGTTGGCTCGGAAACGGTGTAAGAGGTCGGCACCCAGAAGATTAATGGGACAGGTAGGCGACACCAGGAGTCTGGTCAAAACTTCAGGGAAAGGACCGATTGGGACCGGCACTGTAAGTTGGTTTTTAGTTGGTGTGCCATCTACACCAACACAAGTAAAAGTGTCTGAAGTAAGAGGAACTGACAATGGTAAGTCTTGCTGTCTAATAACAGTTTTGGCCGCACCTGTGTCCACCATGAATTTGATTGGGTTCTCATCTACCAGTAGGGTGACTGCAGAGCAAGGAGAAAAGGCACTTGTGGTAGAAGCCATGGTAGGTTCAGGCGTGCCTGACCATCATTGTAGCTGTTGTTGGGCCTGAGCTCGATCACCTTGTTCAAGTGGTGGATATTGTCTTCTTGGTTGCCGATTATCGACATTCCGAGGATAGCACCTATTGGACGGTGTCCGACAATCACGTTGGATATGTCCATCCCTTCCGCATCGGAAACAAGGGCCTCGGAATCCTCTCCGATCAGGGTAGTTTTGAAATTGCGTTGAATGTTCGGCCGTAGTCGGATGGATGGCGGGAGGGTACACTTGCGTAGGAAATGGTAATACATTAGACATAACGTATTGAGGGTTCTCAGAGTCCTCTTCCGCCAGGACAACCATCGCCTTCTTGGAGGGTTTCATATTCTTCTGGAAGCTTTTAGCAATAATAATAGCATCTGTCATGGTAGCATTTTCAATTTCCGGGCGAGTCTTCATTATATTGTTCCTAAGCTCCTCCCTCAGACCAGCGACAAAGGCTTGTGACAAAAGCTGAGCCTGTGGTTTAATCTGTTGTGAGAATCCGAGGTCTGCGAACATCTGGGTGAGTCTGGAAGCGTATTTTTCAACTGACTCTGCTTGATCTTGAGTCACATCCTTAAGGCTGGTAGCTTGATCAGATAAACGATCTTGTGCCCAGGATTTCAACTGTTCACAAAAAGTGACACCGGATTGCCAGGTTTCTTCAGAAGACAGGCGAGAATCATTCAGGGCCCCTTCCATGACTGGCCAATAAGAGTCTCCTGCTTTAATTTGGGCCAATGACATTAAATCTTGCCATGTAGCTGCGTACATCTTCTGGATCTGTACGATACGGCGGTAAAATGGCATAGGTTGGGCCTCTGGGTCTGGCAGTGTGGAGACTAAGGTAGCTGCCTGTCCAGGAGTAAACTTTATGTACATCAAGGGTTCTGAGTCGTCCTTATCAAGTACGGCTTTCTGTGTCCGGACTGGTACTTGATCATCACTTGCATCTTCAACCATAATAGGTAGTTTCCTGGAGATGATAGTGGGTTTGGATGGGTGAACATATCCTTGGAGGGCATCCTGGAGTGCCTTAACAGTCGCTTCCAAACTTCCGACTAGACGAATTTCTTCCAAGTTCAACCTCTGGCCATGGATTAGGGGCATTATGGTTTTAACAATCTCGTTTGCACAAGCTCGGATAGGGAATCCAGCCGAAATGGCGGGCAAGGCTATTGACCGTAAAGGCATCTGGGCCTGAGAGGCCTGGGAAGCGTGTAGAATGGCTGCTTTGACTGCCTCTCGGAGGATCCGGCAACTGGTGTCATGTTGATTGGAATCATAGAGTGGGCCAACTGCATGAATGACTATATTGCAGGGCAGGTTGCCTGGGCCTGTAATAGCAATACGTCCTGGTTGGACAGGGCCTTGTGTACGTACTAGGGCTTCTGAGTCACGTTGAATAGATTCACCTCCAGCCTTGACTATGCGAGCACCTAGGCCACCACTATGGCGCAGGTGGCCGTTGGCAGGATTAACCACGGCTCCTACAGACATGGTAGTGATGTCTCCTTTTCCAACTGAGAGGAGGAGTGTGCCATTGGCACAGGCAAAATAACGCTGAAAGACAGGGTCCCACTCCTCGGATATGGTAGAAAATGAATCCTGTGATCCTCCATCTGTATGGGGGTTATCATAAGCCACACCGTCCTGTGCATACGTAACACCCTCCTGTCCGGGTGGATCCAGATCAATAAGCTCATGTGACAGTGCAGAACGGGTATTAATGTGGTAGGGGCCTATGAGGTTGCAAAACTGGAGGTGCCACTGAGGATGCTGAAAGATTGGGACAAAGCAAACCGGGTTCAGGCACCGGGCTATAATAGGTGCCGGCTGGGGTGATGACTGGACAAAGTAATTGTGGTTTATGAGGTGTAGCAAGATGGCCACCACAGGAAGTTCCAGGCATCTGACTTCCGGGAGTATTGCCATGTTGGGACACTATGGGTGTACTGGGAGGGGCAGAAGCTACGGGCGGTGCCAGGGGCGTTACTTTTAAGGGCTCTAAACTAGTTTGCATTACAGCATGCAAAGGAGGGGTTTGGTTAATACCGGATACAGCAGCTCCTAGAGAAGAACGATGGGTCACAGTTGGAGGAAGACATTTAGTAACGTCAGAAACAGCAACAGGCAAAGGGGGGTAAAGGGGGGGACTGTAAGCTATAGCAGGCAGTGAATGAGGTCTTTGTCCTCCACAATTATAACAAACACCACAATAATCAGGATTTTGGCAATCACAAACAGGGCATATCCATCCACCTGGACCAACGCCTGAATCGGCCGTGGAGCTATTGTAAGACGGCGGCAATGAGGTTTGTGAATCTATCACTTGAACCTTTGATTTTTCACTTAAAACATAACCATACAGTTTAACATCTCCTTGGTCCACTTCAATCTCCTGCCAGCCCTCTTTCTGTAACACCGCAGCTGTCCGAAACCAAGCCCTTGCTGTATCTAACAGATTATTATCTTCAAGTATCCCCTTATTGGCAGTCAATATAGACTTCCATACACTGGGCTGCAGCCTGCCACCTGGTGGTAATCCAACAATTTTACACAATTTCTTACAATTTTTCGTATATTTTTTTCCCTTCTCGTTTTTCAACTAGAATACTAGCACTCTCGGCATCCTCCGGAAGAACCGTTTTCCTTCTGAACAAAGAATACATAGTGCTTAATTGGATCGGCTGTTCCAACGGAGTCCTTTCTCGTCTCGTCCGCGTTTGTAATGCGCTGACAGTGACTCGCGTCTAATACGCAAGAGAATCCGCTAACTCCAGCACCCTTACCTTAACTAAAGTGAGTTCCTTTCCCGCCTCGTCTGCCACGCAGACAGTGACATGCGCCTGAACCGCAAGGGAATACGCTAAATCCACTTTAAGTTAACAGAACCCTTCCCGCCTCGTTTATTATCTATCCAATATTCAATATTCAATATTTAATATTTAATATCTAATATCTAATATCTAATATCTAACAAACAGTGGCTGTGTTATCCGCAACACAGGGGAATCGCTAGTTCTCATACTTCTGTT
This sequence comes from Anomaloglossus baeobatrachus, assembly GCF_048569485.1. Classification (NCBI taxonomy): domain Eukaryota; kingdom Metazoa; phylum Chordata; class Amphibia; order Anura; family Aromobatidae; genus Anomaloglossus; species Anomaloglossus baeobatrachus. The sequence goes on from NC_134355.1 coordinate 232,213,408, forward strand.
CAAAAAGAAAACAACTCAACTGAAAACACCAAAAAATGCATGAACCCGTCAGGTTCTGTTCCAATTTAAACCAAAATAACACTTGTCTTTCTTTCAAATCATTACAACTTGCTGTATTATACAAAGGCTGCAGCCACCTCCTGTATATTAGCCCACTGACCCCTCCTCTCTCCTTACTCCAAAGAGCTGCGCTGTTTTAACCCCCGGTGTCTGCCTCTTCCCTCTTCCACCCCCCTTCTCCTCCACAGAACAAAGACAGCGGCTGCGTCTGTGTGGGCACTATCAACCCCCCTGCTTTCTTTGTCTAAGAGACTGCAGACACAGCACGTAATACAACTCCCGCTCTCAGTCCGTGACTACCCCCCTTCTTCCTTTGTTCACAGCGAAGAAGAAAAAAAAAAAACTACAGGCAATTAACTCTTTGAAAACTAGATCAGAGCGTAGAATCTACAAGCTATCTATGAAGCTAAAAACACCGTTCACAATTAGCAATAAAAAAACAAACTATCAGATCGTATGACCCACGGACCCTATGACGCTATGGGGTCTGGGTCCGTCTCTTTGTTCTTAAACTACCGGCGAAAGATTCAAGCCCGCTAAGGGTCAATAGCGTCAACCCCTTCCTCAGTTCAGGGATCATACCGCTCGCCACAAGTCTCCGAAACCGCAGGCAGTATTCATATACATTATATATGACACTTACCTGCGATTTTGAGTGATCAGCTCCTGTTTCGGCGGCCTGTGGGTACTAGGAAACGATCCCTCGGATCCGAGATAGAAGTTCGGCCAATCTTTCTTACGGTTTCTCAGCAGTGCCTCCACTGTTAAGGTTGTTTGTGGGATACAAGTGATCCCTCGATCTGATCGTTGTTCCAAATTAAAATGTCGTTTGTGCACGGCGAAAAAGAATGATAATTGAATCAATTATAACTCTTCCTCTCACGACCAAGGCTGAGGCAAGACTGAAAATCTTTATTCTCGGACAATTAGACCACGAAGTGAAAGGGGTGTAAACAAAAGTTTTAGTCCAATCAAGTATCGTAGGTCAGGGCTTCATGACGTAGAGAGATCTGCATATCATCCTTGGATTGGACAGTCCAGGCTTCAGGAATTTCTTTTGTCCATCTGTCTTGGGTGCAGGACAGGAAATAGCAGCCATCTTCAAGCTATACATATAGTATAGTATATACTGAGTCTAAGGAAAATACACTGAATATGCAATATACTTATATAAACGTATTAGTAAAAGAATAAAAGAGAACAAAGACATGCATAGATATGTGTGTTAGTTTACATCTTACTAAACTATATACCTGAGTCTATGAAATGGCTGAACTAAGTATTTTTGTATACTCAGTTCTCATCCCCAACACCAGCATCAGCAGGGGTACCAAAACTAGCAGCCTGACCACCACCAGCATGATCAGGCACATGTCAGCCAAGCACCCGACTTTGTGAGATGTACAACAGAGTCGAGGAGCAGTGCTTGCTGATGTCACTGCTACGTCTTCACTTGTTGTGCATGTGAGCCAATCCCCTGTCCATGCTGCCTGCGAACAAGCCTCCTCCGGCCCTGCACCTGCAGTTGCCTACGCAGAAATAATACCATCATCAAGCACGTCCTTGTCCCAGCGCAGCGTTCAGTTATCCATTCAGCAAACCTTTGAACGCAGGCGCAAATACACTGCCAACACCCCACATGCCACAGTTCTAAATGCTAACATTTCGCGACTGCTTGCGCTGGAAATGTTGCCTTTTAGGCTGGTGGAGACAGAAGCATTCCGTGACCTGATGGCGGCAGCTGTCCCACGTTACTCGGTCCCCAGCCGCCACTATTTCTCCCGGTGTGCCGTCCCCGCATTGCATAACCACGTGTCACAAAACATCACACGTGCCCTGAACAACGCTGTTTTAGCCAAAGTCCACCTAACCACAGAGACGTGGACAAGTGCTTGTGGGCAAGGCCGCTACATCTCGTTGACGGCACACTGGGTTAATATTGTGGAAGCTGGGACCCAGTCTGAGCGAGGGACGGAACACGTCCTTCCCACACCAAGGTTTGCAGGTCCTACCTCAGTCAGGGTTTCACCCACACTCTACAGCTCCGGAATGTCATGCTCCTCAGCCTCCTCCTGCGCATCCTCATCCACTTTACCCTCCACACCAGTCCCAAGCTGGAAGCACTGCAGCACTGCCTCGGCAAAGCGGCAACAGGCTGTGCTGAAGCTAATCTGCATAGGTGACAAACCCCACAATGCAGAAGAGGTGTGGACAGCTCTGAAACAGCAGGCAGATCACTGGCTCACACCTCTGAACCTAAAGCCAGGAAAGGTCGTGTGTGACAATGGCTGGAACCTGGTGGCTGCTTTGAGGCGAGGCCAGCTGACACATGTTCCATGCGTGGCCCATGTGCTCAACCTCGTGGTTCAGCGGTTTCTAAAGTCATACCCAGAGCTGTCTGATCTGCTGGTAAAAGTTCGCCGCCTGTCTGCACATTTTCGAAAGTCACCTACTGCTTCAGCCGGCCTTGCCGGCTTTGAGCGCCGTTTGCATCTTCCGGCTCACAGACTGGTGTGTGATGTCCCCACGCGTTGGAATTCAACTCTGCACATGTTGGTCAGGATATGTGAGCAGAAGAGGGCAGTTGTTGAGTACCTGCATCACCTAAGCCGTCGGGAAATGGGTCAAACAACACACATAACACCTGAGGAGTGGAGATGGATGTCCGACCTATGTACCATTCTCCAAAACTTTGAGGACTCCACCAAGATGGTGAGTGGGGATGACGCCATTATTAGCGTCACCATACCGCTTCTCTGCCTTCTAAAACGGTCTCTGCTCAAAAACAAACATGATGCATTGCAGGCGGAGCGCGATGAGTTGGAGCAAGAAACAGTAGTGGGTGTGGGTGATAACACACAGCCGAACCTCGTCTCATCACAACGTGCAGTGGAGGACTATGACGAGGATGAGGATGAAGACATGGAGCAACTCTCCGGCCAAATTGAGGATATGACATGCACACCAGTCATATCCTCGGTTCAGCGTGGCTGGCCAGAGGACAGGGTAGATGAGGAGGAGGAGGAGGAGGAGGAAGAGGACAGCATGTTCAGTCATCGTGTTGGTCAGGATACTGAAGTGATGGCTGTTAAGAGTCTGGCACACATGGCTGACTTTATGGTAAGCTGCCTGTCTCGTGACCCTCGCGTTAAGAACATCTTGGCCGACAATCATTACTGGTTGGTAACACTGTTAGACCCACGCTACAAGGAGAACTTTATGTCTCTTATTCCCGAGGCGGAGAGGTCAGCCAAAATGCAGCAGTTCCGGAAGGCCATAGTCACGGAAGTAGGCAAAGCATTCCCATCACAAAACGCTAGCGGCATAGGTCAGGAATCAGTGGACAACCAAGGCGTACAGCCAAGAGGGGCACAAGTCCAATCCACCAGAGGTAGGGGAACAGTCTTTAAGATGTGGGACAGTTTTCTCAGCCCCTCACGTACCACAGCCCCTGAGGTGCGGGGTAGTGCCACAAGAAATCCTAAGTTTGCCCAGATGCTCAAGGAGTACCTTGCAGATCGAACAACTGTACTCCGACATTCCTCTGTGCCTTACAATTATTGGGTATCCAAGCTGGACACGTGGCATGAATTGGCTCTCTACGCCTTGGAAGTCCTGGCCTGCCCTGCCCTGCCGCTATCGTTTTGTCAGAGCGTGTTTTTAGTGCCGCAGGTGGAAACATTACAGATAAACGCACCCGCCTGTCAACTGAAAATGCTGACAGGCTGACTCTGATCAAGATGAACAAGGGTTGGATTGGGCCAGACTTCACCACACCACCAGCAAATGAGAGCGGAATTTAAAGTTTGTAACGGGAATTTGCCATGTACCTCCACTCACCCATGGGTACACACTTCTGGACTTTGGATAATCGAAGGACTGCTCCTCCTTCTCCTCATGCGCCACCATGATGACCGTTACAATAGTTAGGCCGTTGTTTCAGGTATACCCCCAGTGGTACATTTTTTTCGCCCATTCTTTAAGAATGGACATTACAACGACAGGAGACCCGCTCCTTTGCAATGGGAACAATGTTTTGAGGCCCTCATTCACATCTCTATCCAGGGACAATGTGGAGCCTCCCAATTTTTGGCTGCCCTGCCAAAGGGCTATACTACAATAGACCCACTTCCTTACAATGGGCACTTCAGGTTTACAGGCCATCATGCACGTCTCTATCCAGGGACAATGTGGAGCCTCCCAATTTTTGGCTGCCCTGCCAAAGGGCTATACTACAATAGACCCACTTCCTTACAAAGGGCACTTCAGGTTTACAGGCCCTCATGCACGTCTCTATCCAGGGACAATGTGGAGCCTCCCAATTTTTGGCTGTCCTGCCAAAGGGCTATACTACAATAGACCCACTTCCTTGCAATGGGCACTTCAGGTTTACAGGCAATCATGCACGTCTCTATCCAGGGACAATGTGGAGCCTCCCAATTTTTGGCTGCCCTGCCAAAGGGCTATACTACAATAGATCCACTTCCTTACAATGGGCACTTCAGGTTTACAGGCCCTCATGCACGTCTCTATCCAGGGACAATGTGGAGCCTCCCAATATTTGGCTGCCCTGCCAAAGGGCTATGCTACAATAGACCCACTTCCTTACAATGGGCACTTCAGGTTTACAGGCCATCATGCACGTCTCTATCCAGGGACAATGTGGAGCCTCCCAATTTTTGGCTGCCCTGCCAAAGGGCTATACTACAATAGACCCACTTCCTTACAATGGGCACTTCAGGTTTACAGGCCATCATGCACGTCTGTATGCAGGGGCATTGGTGAACCTCACAATTTTGGACTTCCCTGGCAAAGGAAAATACTACAAAGACTCACTTCCTCAAAATGGGCACATTAGACTCAAGAGGCCTTTATGTACGTCTCTTCTCAGGGACATCGGAGTGCCACACAATGTTTTCACGTAAAATCTTTCATGTAATCTCAAAAAGTAACATACACCAGCTCTATCTCACTATTGGGTATGTGCCCTTAACATTTCCCCCATGAAAATTCATTTTGGTGTCATTTTGGAAGGTTTTCTGGCGAGTCCGTAAAAATGGCATAAAACTCGGATAAAATTGTTCACAGCTGTTACTTTTGAGTGATAAATGCTTCAAGGGGTCTTCCCCATGCTGTTGCCATGTCATTTGAGCACGCTTCTGAGACTTTTGTGACATTTTTAGGGTTTCTACATGCTGCCGGGGGGTAATTTCATAAAAATACTCGGGTCTCCTATAGGATAACATTGGGCTCGGTGCTCGGGACGAGTACACGAGTATTTTGGTATGCTCGGCCCGAGCCTCGAGCACCCGAGCTTTTTAGTACTCGCTCATCACTAATAATGACAAATTGGATATAATTCCACACCAAACCTTAAAAAAGGGGGTGGACAAAAGTATTGGCACTGTTTGAAAAATCATGTGATGCTTCTCTAATTTGTGTAATAAACAGCACCTGTAACTTAGGCGGGCTTTGCACACTACGACTTCGCAGCTGCGATGTCGGTGGGGTCAAATCGAAAGTGACGCACATCCGGCGTCGCAGTCAATATCGTAGTGTGTAAATCCTTTTTGATACGATTAAAGAGCGCAAAAGCGTCTAAATCGTATCATCGGTGTAGCGTCGGTCATTTCCATAATTTCGGAAGGACCGATGTTACGATATTGTTCCTCGTTCCTGCGGCAGCACACATCGCTGTGTGTGAAGCCGCAGGAGCGAGGAACATCTCCGACCTGCGTCCTGCGGCTCACGCCGGCTATGCGGAAGGACAGAGGTGGGTGGGTTGTTTACGTCCCGCTCGTCTCCGCTCCTCTGCTTCTATTGGCAGCCTGCTTCTGTGAATTTACTATGACGCCGCATGACCCACCCCCTTAATAAGGAGGTGGGTCGCTGGAAAGATCGACGTCTCAGGGCAGGTGAGTGCATGTGAAGCTGCCGTAGCAATAATGTTCGCTACGGCAGCTATCACAAGATATCGCAGCTGCGACGGGGACAGGGACTATCATGCTCGGCATCGCAAGCATCGGGCTTGCAATGTCGTAGTGTGCAAAGTGCCCCTTACCTGTGGCACCTAACAGGTGTTGGCAATAATAAATCACACTTGCAGCCAGTTGACATGGATTAAAGTTGATTTAACATCTGTCCTGTGTCCTTGTGTGTACCACATGGAGCATGGAAAAAGAAAGAAGACCAATGAACTGTCTGAGGACTTGAGAATCCAAATTGTGAGGAAGCATGAGCAATCTCAAGGCTACAAGTCCATCTCCAAAGACCTGAAAGTTCCTGTGTCTACGGTGCGCAGTGTCATCAAGAAGTTTAAAGCCCATGGCACTGTGGCTAACCTCCCTAGATGTGGAAGGAAAAGAAAAATTGACAAGAGATTTCAACACAAGATTGTGCGGATGGTGGATAAAGAACCTCGACTAACATCCAAACAAGTTCAAGCTGCCCTGCAGTCCGAGGGTACAACAGTGTCAACTCGTACTATCCGTCGGCGTCTGAATGAAAAGGGACTGTATGGTAGGCTACCCAGGAAGACCCCACTTCTTACCCCGAGACATAAAAAAGCCAGGCTGGAGTTTGACAAAACTTTCCTGAGAAAGCCTAAAATGTATTGGAAGAATGTTCTGTGGTCAGATGAGACAAAAGTAGAGCATTTTGAGAAAAGCCATCAACATAGAGTTTACAGGAAAAAAACAAGAGGCATTCAAAGAAAAGAACACTGTCCCTACAGTCAAACATGGCAGAGTTTCTCTGATGTTTTGGGGTTTCTTTGCTGCCTGTGGCACTGGAAATTCCAGCAGAGCATTGTAAGAGCATTGTAAGAAAATCATTGATGGTTACCGGAAGCGGTTGTTCGCAGTTAAGGCCATGTCTCACTAAGCAACATCGCTAGCGACATTGCTGCTGAGTCACGGTTTTCGTGACGCAACAGCGATCTTGCTAGGGATGTCGCTGTGTGTGAAATCCAGCAACGACCTGGCCCCTGCTGTGAGGTCGCCGGTTGTTGCTGAATGTCCTGGACCACTTTCTTCAAAGGCGATGTCCAGCTGGGCAGGATGCATCGCTATGTTTGACACTGTGTGACAGGGTCCTAATGACAGCAGAGATCGTTATACAGGTCGCTACTGAGACCTGTATCATTACTGAGTCATTGGTTAGGTCTGACCAGGCCCGGACTGACAGGCGGGAGGGGCAGGACTTCTCCCGGTGGGCTGGCCGGTGGAGGGGTGGTGGGGCCGCCCCCCGCCTCTCCCGCACTGCCTGCTGTTTAAAATTATTTAAACGTAAATACATTTGATCAGTGATAGCGCCGGGACTTGGACTCGGACGTGCAGCTGCGTGATGATTTCAGCACTTTCACGTGATCACCGTGCTGCTGTCGCCATAGAGACACATCGGGCAGCGCGCTCCATGGAGGAGCCGAAGATGAAAGGAGTAATCATTGTGGATGGGTGAGGAGGGGATTAAGGCACATAATGGGGGAATGTTTGTGAAAGGCACACAGCTTTGCAAGAGGCAGTGGGGGGAGTACTTTATCCAGAGGGGGGCAGTGTGTGTATGGCAGTGTGTGTGTGTGGGGAAAGGCGCAAAATTTTGGAGAGGGGCAGTAAGTGGGGGTATATTATATAGAGAGGCAGTGTGTAGGGGGTATATTATATAGAGAGGCTGTGTGCGGGCTGGTATATTATATAGAGAGGCTGTGTGCGGGCTGGTATATTATATAGAGAGGCTGTGTGTGGGGGGTATATTATATAGAGAGGCTGTGTGTGGGCTGGTATATTATATAGAGAGGCTGTGTGTGTGGGGTATATTATATAGAGAGGCTGTGTGTGGGGGGTATATTATATAGACAGGCTGTGTGTGTGGGGTATATTATATAGAGAGGCTGTGTGTGGGCTGGTATATTATATAGAGAGGCTGTGTGCGGGGGGTATATTATATAGACAGGCTGTGTGTGTGGGGTATATTATATAGAGAGGCTGTGTGTGGGCTGGTATATTATATAGAGAGGCTGTGTGTGGGCTGGTATATGATATAGAGAAGCTATGTGTGTGGGGTATATTATACAGAGAAGCTATGTGTGTGTGGGGTATATTATATAGAGAGGCTGTGTGTGGGGGGTATATTATATAGACAGGCTGTGTGTGTGGGCTGGTATATTATATAGAGAGGCTGTGTGCGGGGGGTATATTATATAGAGAGGCTGTGTGTGGGGGGTATATTATATAGAGAGGCTGTGTGTGGGGGGTATATTATATAGACAGGCTGTGTGTGTGGGGTATATTATATAGAGAGGCTGTGTGTGGGCTGGTATATTATATAGAGAGGCTGTGTGTGGGCTATTTTCCCATTGATTTTGTCACATATTCTTTATTGCGCTTTCAATAAAAGCGCAATAAGTAGTTTCAGTGGTTTTGGAAACCTGAAGTGATTAAAACATTTTCAAAAGCCTGATCCTGTGCACAGTAATACATGCATATGGTCATTTGAGTATTTTTCATAGTAGTTTCCATGGTGGGATCTGCTCCCAAAAATGTCATTGCACATTCCCTAAGTGGTATGTGTCCGAAATTATCACCAGTCAAAACTACAGCTTCCCTGATCCCCTATCTGTAGAATAGGTTATCAGTATTAGTTCAGGGGGATCTGATTTTGTATCCCTGCCCATCAGCTATGTGACCACAGCATTATATGGAGAGCAGCATCCTCTTCATTATCTGCGAGACCCAGCTCTGTAGGAAAATAGCGGCTTCACCAGATCCTGCTACTAAGAGCAATAAATAGGCCTGAGCTGTAATACTGGACGCAGCCATGACTACATGTTATATGATCGTGTTACACAACCTACAAGTGCACAAAGATATTACACATTCACCACGCGAAACGTGGGCCTGTGCACCCCCAAATGCCAGGGCTGAATTTTAGTCCCAGTCCGGCCCTGGGTCTGACTGTGTGACATCTCACCAGCAACCTCCCAGCGACTTACCAGCAATACTTATCAGGTCGCATCGTTTTCGGGATCGCTGGTAAGTCGCTAAATGTGACAGAGGCTTTATTTTGGCTAAAGGTTGTGCATCCAAGCATTAGGTTAAGGGTAGCAATGCTTTTGTCTGGTCCATTTTTGGAGTTTTGTGTGAAATGATCAATGATTTGATTTTTGTTTCATTCTCTTGTGTTTTTTCATTGCAAGCAAAATAAATGAAGATAACAATACCAAAGAATTTGTGATTGCAATTATTTTCAAGAAGAAACTGAATATTATCTGACAGAATTTCAAGGGTGCCAAATACTTTTGGCCAGCACTGTAAATATATAGAAAAAGGATAAAAGATAGTTACATATATAGATGAAAGGATAAAAGATAGGTAGATATAAATAAAGATAAAATAATTAAATAAATAAAAAAAAAAAAAACAGAAACAAAGAAGGATGCAATTTATTGAACGGTGAAAGAAAAGAGTGATCCCCCTCCTTAATTATGCTCTCATCATTATTGCGCCCTCTCTCACACTTTCTTTCAACCCTCCCCAATCCTAACCATCATGACCCTGCGTCCCTGCGCCAGCGATGATCATTGCTTTTGCCGGCTGACTGCCAGTGATTTCTCACAGCCACTGATTTCCCAACGTCACTAGCATTGCAGCTGAGTTCAGTGTATCGCGCTGCTCTGATGTCACTGGCCATGAGAATTCACAGTTAGTTACCTCTGAAGCCTGTGGGGTGGCGATGGGGGGTGGCGATGCCACTCCCTCTGGGGTCCAGCAAAAGTCTCCTGCTGTAAGAACCAGAAGGGGACATCATTTGAAAGCCGTTGCTATGGCCACGGCAATCAAATGAATTTTAGGCAGTAAAGTCACGTAAAAATAGGACGTAACTTTACTGCCCCCGGTCGTGAAGGGGTTAAGAAACACTAAAAACATTATGAAAACATAATGTGCTATCCAGTGTCAGTTACTTTTCAAGACCAAACAGGGGGAAAAAATTGCGGAATCACTCAATTCTGAGGAAAAAATTATGGAATCATGAAAAACAAACAAACAAAAGAACACTCCAATACATCATTAGTATTTTGTTGCACCACCTCTGGCTTTTGTAACACCTTGAAGTCTTTGAGGCATGGACTTAATGAGTCAAAATGAGTCCGCTCCCAGCTTTGTGTGCCTGAGGAGCCGTGCCTGCTGATGCTGACCCGTGGAATCTATGGGCCCTGGCGGTTGCCCTATACCTCTCTGTGGATGGTTGTCTGCTTTTGGGACTTTGGTTGGGACAGAACCTGTAATCCTGCCCTCAATTGGTTGATTAGCTAGGCCGTTGGTTCCAGTCCTGGCTTCAGGGTCCGAGTACCCCCTCTGTGCACGGTTTCAAGTCGGGTCTCCGGTGTCGGTACCGGCGGGCTCCAACCCTCTTGCAGTCCTCCTCGGATTTGCCGAGCCATCTTCCCGTCTCCTGCTGACAGAGACCACCGTCTGCCACCTAGCCAAGGTGCCAGGGCTTCGACCCTGGCACCTTTCAACTTGAATTTCTCCTCGGGATTAACACCTAGCTCCAGCCTCCACTCCTCGCAACTTGAACTACAACTTCTTACTGCTTGTTTTATTTACTGACTGTTTTCCCGCTCTGGGCTGTCTAGACCCCTAGGTGGGCATTTCCTAACTTCCTGGTCCCGCCTACTGGTGTGGCTGTCTTGCCCTGAGGGGGGTGACTAGGGTTTCAGGTCGGCTGTATGTGACCTAGGTGAGGGAAAGTGTTATGTGGGGGCCTATTGTGTGACTACTTGGTTTTGCCATGGCGTCACATTCCCCCTTGGTTTAATACAGACCGTCCGCGGGCTGTCCGACCACCAACATTTATTTAACAGGTTTCCCTATACAAAAAATGGACCCATATATCCACCATATATAAAATGTATCAAAATTTCTTTATTAAACATTTATGCAAGACATACAAAGTTAAAATAATCAAGGGTGCAAGGTGTACAAGAGTCGAACAATTGCAGGGATCAACAGTGCTGAAATTAGTATACTGAATGGGGAGATGGCCATGCCAGAAATACCTAAATAGGTCTATAATAATTATATAAGTCGCTCATGTGGGCAAAAAAGAGACCGCACACAAAGGGCAAAGCCCATATGTATAGTCACTCAGAGTATATATATGAATATAAAGAGCACAGATCACATTGTGTGAGCATTTAGCATATCAAAAAATAGGTGCATGTTCACACAAAAAGGGTTCAATTGCCCATGTGAATGGTGTCTATAATGTATGTCCACAGAGCGATAAACAAAGGTATAAATGCGTATAACCATTGCTGCAATGACACACCAGCACTCTAAGTAAATATGTGCAGATCCACTGTGATCACTACAAGCCACAGTGGCTGCACGAGACAATGGTACAAGTAATATAAAGGTGGCAGGTCAGTGCAGCAAGAGACAATTAGGAACTACACAGCAAGGACACTCACCCATGTTAGTTCAGATAAGCAGTATGATCACCAGGGCCCCTATGCGCATTTCGCATTAGCTTCTTCGGGGATCATGTTTTGCCTCTGTCCTACGTCTAATATATACCCAGTTCACTTTCTCCGCATCAGCTGAAAGTGCTAATGACACGCATGCGCAGTAGACACCTACTATGTCAGGCGGGACATAGACGGAGCTGATCAAGCAGACCACGGAGAGAGGGAAATCCCTCGTGACGTCATTTACCCAGTGATCTGCTATCTTTGACAGCGCCGAGAACGCCCACCCGACGGCGTCCACCGCGCATGCGCGATCGATGCCATTTTGGAGACCAATACTGAATGGTACCTACAAATGAATCCTAATACCAATGATGGACATACGAATATTTTATTCAACAAATAAGTCTTCATGATGTAAAAAAATATTTTCATTTGTTATGATGGGGTTTGTATCGGGGTATTTACAGATGAGTTCATGTTGCTTTTATATTTGGATGTATTGATATGATACATGATTCGGGGGATTGATGATTCCTATGTATGGTGGGCTCTGTGAATGTGTCAGCATACACTACTCATATTGAGTGTAATCTTAAACATATTAACAGCACTACTTACAGCAAGATTGAATTGCAGCTGTATATTGCTCAGGCCAAAAGACTACTACTACTCCAGCAGGATACAGCTAAACCCCCACTAGGTGGAGGCAACACAGGTGCAGGTGGAGCCATTCACACTCACTTCCAAATATGGAGGAGGTGATGGCTGGATGGTAAAACTGCACACTGGTGGCTTGCATAGAGCACTGTTCACACTAGCAGACGCACAGTCACAAACCCGCAGTCTATTAGGTGACGCCCATACTATTAGATCAGGCGGGCTGCCAAGCCGTACCCCCACTGCGCGCTACGTAGGGACAGAAACTCTGATAGCAAGGCCTAACAAAAAGGGGCCTGGCTGTATCCTGTACAAAAAAGTTTTTGAGGTTTTTTGTTAGCGTTATGGCCATAAGACGTAAGCCTACAACCCTCAGTTTTACCATCCAGCCATCACCTCCTCCATATTTGGAAGTGAGTGTGAATGGCTCCACCTGCACCTGTGTTGCCTCCACCTAGTGGGGGTTTAGCTGTATCCTGCTGGAGTAGTAGTAGTCTTTTGGCCTGAGCAATATACAGCTGCAATTCCATCTTGCTGTAAGTAATGATATTTTCTTTTTTGCTTTTTTATATCATATATAGTGTAGGGACCTACAAGCATGAGGTTCCCGTGACGAGGGTTGTAGGCTTACGTCTTATGGCCATAACGCTAACAAAAAACCTCACTTTTTTGTACAGGATACAGCCAGGCCCCTTTTTGTTAGGCCTTGCTATCAGAGTTTCTGTCCCTACGTAGCGCGCAGTGGGGGTACGGCTTGGCAGCCCGCCTGATCTAATAGTATGGGCGTCACCTAATAGGCTGCGGGTTTGTGACTGTGCGTCTGCTAGTGTGAACAGTGCTCTATGCAAGCCACCAGTGTGCAGTTTTACCATCCAGCCATCACCTCCTCCATATTTGGAAGTGAGTGTGAATGGCTCCACCTGCACCTGTGTTGCCTCCACCTAGTGGGGGTTTAGCTGTACCCTGCTGGAGTAGTAGTAGTCTTTTGGCCTGAGCAATATACAGCTGCAATTCCATCTTGCTGTAAGTAATGATATTTTCTTTTTTGCTTTTTTATATATTAACAGCACTCTTTTGTATAAAAATTATGTGGTGCTGCGCATCCCTTTTGCCCACTTTTTTATCTGCCATAGAACAAACAACTTCTGTGTTTATTTCCCCCCCTTTTTTATCATTGTCATCATGTCTATCTATATACTTATTGATACTGTCAATCACTGTACTTACTTCGTATACTTTCCCCATGACTATATATTTGGCCACTTAAAAATGGCAACCCCCATTACATTCAGTATTGGTCTCCAAAATGGCGCCGATCGCGCATGCGCGGTGGATGCCGTCGGGTGGGCGTTCTCTGCGCTGTCAAAGATAGCAGATCACTGGATAAATGACGTCACGAGGGATTTCCCTCTCTCCGCGGTCTGCTTGATCAGCGCCGTCTACGTCCCACCTGTCATAGTAGGAGTCTACTGCGCATGCGCGTCATTAGCACTTTCAGCTGATGCGGAGAAAGTGAACTGGGTATATATTAGACGTAGGACAGAGGCAAAACATGACCCCCCCGAGGAAGCTAATGCGAAATGCGCATAGGGGCCCTGGTGATCATACTGCTTATCTAAACTAACATGGGTGAGTGTCCTTGCTGTGTAGTTCCTAATTGTCTCTTGCTGCACTGACCTGCCACCTTTATATTACTTGTACCATTGTCTCGTGCAGCCACTGTGGCTTGCAGTGATCACAGTGGATCTGCACATATTTACTTAGAGTGCTGGCGTGTCATTGCAGCAATGGTTATACGCATTTATACTTTTGTTTATCGCTCTGTGGATATATAGACACCATTCACATTGGCAATTGAACCCTTTTTGTGTGAGCATGCACCTACTTTTTGATATGCTAAACGCTCACACAATGTGATCTGTGCTCTTTATATTCATATATATACTCTGAGTGACTATACATATGGGCTTTGCCCTTTGTGTGTGGTCTCTTTTTTGCCCACATGAGCGACTTATATAATTATTATAGACCTATTAAGGTATTTCTGGCATGGCCATCTCCCCATTCAGTATACTAATTTCAGCACTGTTGATCCCTGCAATTGTTCGACTCTTGTACACCTTGCACCCTTGAGTATTTTAACTTTGTATGTCTTGCATAAATATTTTAATAAAGAAATTTTGATACATTTTATATATGGTGGATATATGGCTCCATTTTTTGTATAGGGAAACATGTATAGGGGAGCCTTTCCCAATAAACCAGTTGGTTTAAAGAAGTCTAGTCCCTGGTTCATATTTCTGAACACAGGAATTGACTTTAGGTACTGTTGGTCATCTGTATTACTATTTATTTAACAGGAACTGAAAATAGAAAAAGAACATTTTACAAGAATAATAAGTGGTACATTTGTTTTTCTTCCCTTACGGGAGGCACTTTTCTTAAATGTTACACATTTAAAACCAGGACGGACCGCTTCCTTCTCACCTCACCCCCACTCAAAACAACCTGCCCCCTGGTGTCACCGCTAAGCAATGGTGCGCACCCCTTGCCCAAGTCCAGGACAGGTCCGAGTGTTGCCTTTACGGGCCGGGTAAAAAGTTCCTTACCCGGCAGTCTTTATCAAGGGCCCCACATTCATGGGACCCCTGACCCGTAGGGTAGTCACCAGTTTTGGTGGTGACTGGGCCTCGGCCGACTCTATCGCAGGCCCTCTCTCCAATCAGCCTCTCCAGAGACTGCAGCAGGATGAGAAGGTCAGTCAGGGACTATTTACAAATAGGAATAACATTTGGAACACCATTCTAAGTCCGAACTGGGTGCAAAAACCTAAAAAAACATCACTATGGGGAGATAAGGTATGCACACCAGTGACTATGTAAGGGGAATACATGAAATAGCAGAAACTGCTGTGTGAATACTGACTTGAAAAATCCAATAGCTATATGCAAGAGTGAATATGTGAAAAATGGAATCTGCATTACTGCCATGAACATATGAATCAAGAGAAATTTAGCTACTGAATTGATCAATGCAATAGAGCCCCAATACTACGCCAAAGTATTTCTCTACGTTGGGGTCCCTAGCTTGTGTGTGTCCTCTCATGCAGTTATAGCTATTGGATTTTTCAAGTCAGTATTCACACAGCAGTTTCTGCTATTTCATGTATTCCCCTTACATAGTCACTGGTGTGCATACCGTATCTCCCCATAGTGATGTTTTTTTAGGTTTTTGCACCCAGTTCGGACTTAGAATGGTGTTCCAAACGTTATTCCTATTTGTTAGTATTTTTTCGTTTGTGAACCCTCCCCAACCACACCTATTGCCAATCCATATCATACGCATAAATAGCCTGGGTCTCAGCTTCCCATACACGGTAGGTTTTTTAACTGCATGAGAGGACACACACAAGCTAGGGACCCCAACGTAGAGAAATACTTTGGCGTAGTGTTGGGGCTCTATTGCATTGATCAATTCAGTAGCTAAATTTCTCTTGATTCATATGTTCATGGCAGTAATGCAGATTCCATTTTTCACATATTCACTCTTGCATATAGCTATTGGATTTTTCAAGTCAGTATTCACACAGCAGTTTCTGCTATTTCATGTATTCCCCTTACATAGTCACTGGTGTGCATACCTTATCTCCCCATAGTGATGTTTTTTTAGGTTTTTGCACCCAGTTCGGACTTAGAATGGTGTTCCAAATGTTATTCCTAAGTCCGAACTGGGTGCAAAAACCTAAAAAAACATCACTATGGGGAGATAAGGTATGCACACCAGTGACTATGTAAGGGGAATACATGAAATAGCAGAAACTGCTGTGTGAATACTGACTTGAAAAATCCAATAGCTATATGCAAGAGTGAATATGTGAAAAATGGAATCTGCAATACTGCCATGAACATATGAATCAAGAGAAATGTAGCTACTGAATTGATCAATGCAATAGAGCCCCAACACTACGCCAAAGTATTTCTCTACGTTGGGGTCCCTAGCTTGTGTGTGTCCTCTCCTGCAGTTAAAAAACCTACCGTGTATGGGAAGCTGAGACCCAGGCTATTTATGCGTATGATATGGATTGGCAATAGGTGTGGTTGGGGAGGGTTCACAAACGAAAAAATACTAACAAATAGGAATAACGTTTGGAACACCATTCTAAGTCCGAACTGGGTGCAAAAACCTAAAAAAACATCACTATGGGGAGATACGGTATGCACACCAGTGACTATGTAAGGGGAATACATGAAATAGCAGAAACTGCTGTGTGAATACTGACTTGAAAAATCCAATAGCTATAACTGCATGAGAGGACACACACAAGCTAGGGACCCCAACGTAGAGAAATACTTTGGCGTAGTATTGGGGCTCTATTGCATTGATCAATTCAGTAGCTAAATTTCTCTTGATTCATATGTTCATGGCAGTAATGCAGATTCCATTTTTCACATATTCACTCTTGCATATAGCTATTGGATTTTTCAAGTCAGTATTCACACAGCAGTTTCTGCTATTTCATGTATTCCCCTTGCATAGTCACTGGTGTGCATACCTTATCTCCCCATAGTGATGTTTTTTTAGGTTTTTGCACCCAGTTCGGACTTAGAATGGTGTTCCAAACGTTATTCCTATTTGTTAGTATTTTTTCGTTTGTGAACCCTCCCCAACCACACCTATTGCCAATCCATATCATACGCATAAATAGCCTGGGTCTCAGCTTCCCATACACGGTAGGTTTTTTAACTGCATGAGAGGACACACACAAGCTAGGGACCCCAACGTAGAGAAATACTTTGGCGTAGTGTTGGGGCTCTATTGCATTGATCAATTCAGTAGCTACATTTCTCTTGATTCATATGTTCATGGCAGTAATGCAGATTCCATTTTTCACATATTCACTCTTGCATATAGCTATTGGATTTTTCAAGTCAGTATTCACACAGCAGTTTCTGCTATTTCATGTATTCCCCTTACATAGTCACTGGTGTGCATACCTTATCTCCCCATAGGGACTATTTACAAGGCTCAATAGATTTTGGGTTGGCCTGCCAGTTAACGGCCATGGTCCATTTTTTTAAAACTTTTTAAAACGGGAACTTTGAACGGTTAACAGTCCTAACGGGGACACTTGGGGTAGCCGGGGTTTCGCTACCTACTTTTCATCTTCTGTGTTGGAGAGTGGCGGCTAGGGGCAGAGGTAGAATCTTTCTCTATCGCTCACCCATTTTTTGACGTAAAGAGCGAACCACCCCCTCTCTCCGCAATGTGACCAATTCTCCGGGCTCTAGGTCTCGGTCTGGGTGGCCAACGGGCAGATGAGGGGCCACATCTCTCCGGGACACAAAGATCTTGGCCTCCAGGCCCGGCTCATATATAAAGCCCCATCCTTTCTGGGCATTAATGTGCCGGACCTGCCCTTGATAGGTTGGGCCCCGAACCCGGAAGGTGGCATTTCGGAGGTGATCCTTTTCAGTGTAGGTTCAGGACAGCACCTCCGCCTTCCTCTTCTCCCGGGCGGTGATCTCCTTCCTCAGCTGGCGCCACTGCCGCTCCCTGTACGGGTATCCAGCCTTGCACTCTGCCTCCACCCATGCGGGGGCTGAACCCAGCCGGACCCCCCCCGTGCCGGCTACAACCGGCACCACTGGCAATGGCTCGCTCTGCTGCCCTGCAGGTGCATCCCGGCTGCACCTCAGCTGGGACGGGGAACTGGGGAGCGGTCGGTGTCTCAGCCTCTGCCGACTTCCGGTCGGGCGCTGCCTCTGCTGCGGCCGGTCGGACTGCCAGGGCAGTCATCGGGGTTGCGGCCTGGCTCGGGACTGAAGAGGATGTCTTCCGGGCTTTAGTCTGGCATGGAGCTGGTACAAGTGCCAGGGCGGTGCTGTGCTTATGGCCTGAGGATTCCGCTGGCGGTTCCTCACGGGCAGATGGAACGGGTACCGCTGCCGTGACTTGTGGCAGCGGACCGAGCGGGGTGTCGGCAGACTCTTCACCCGTGCCCCCTTGGTCTTTTGCATGCACTCCTTCGTGCGGCAGGTTAGTTTCGTTTTCGGCCTCAGGGTGTTGTTTCCTTCTGGCTGTGTTCCCAGGGAGCGGGGCTTCAACTTTGCACCCTTTCTTGGGGGAGAACACACTGGGCTATAGTTTTTTGTGCCTAAAATGGCGGCAAAATTGGCGACTTTTGAAAACTTTTCAACGAATCACCGCTGACTGTCCAATTCAATGCGCACTTCCACCAGGTAGGTGGAGGGGTTTGAATCCTGTTCGTGACGCCAAGTTTCGGGGTGTGCCGCCCCCATGCCAGCAGCTGGTGCTGCTCGGTTCCGGACCCGCTGTGTGGCTCGAGGGATCCTCCGGACCCGGGGGTCATGCCGACACTCCAAATAAAAGGGGGACGTATTCGTACAGGATTGATTATAGAATGTCTGGGATGCCACCCATGGTGGGTGGTGAAGTGGGACACCACTGCTGCTGTTGTGGGATAGCCGGGGGAGATGTAATGGCAGCCAGATGTTAACCCCTCCATAGGTAGGGATGGTTGCCCCGGGGCCCAGTGTCTCTGTGCAGGGTATAGTAATGGCAGGGGCGCGCCCGGACGTACCAGGAGATGTTTGGTTACTCACAAGTAAATGAATCACACGAGTCTTTTGGTAACCCAAGGTGCTGGTAGCCGGCCGCCGCGGCCGGTTGTACTCTGGTCCCCCACCCGGGCTGGTGGTCGCCGTCTCTTCCTCTGCACTAGTTGTGGTTGTGTTTTTGGACTTTCCAGTATGGAACATGGGAGTCCGCTCCCGGCTTTCTGTGTGCCTGAGGAGCCGTGCCCGCTGACGCTGACCCGTGGGATCTATGGGCCCTGGCGGTTGCCCTATCCCTCTCTGTGGGTGGTTGTCTGCTTTTGGGACTTTGGTTGGGACAGGACCTGTAATCCTGCCCTTAATCGGTTGATTAGCTAGGCCGTTGATTCCGGTCCAGGGTCCGAGTACCCCCTCTGTGCACGGTTTCCAGTCGGGTCTCCGGTGTAGGTACCAGCGGGTTCCAACCCTGTCCCGGTCCTCCTCGGATCTGCCGAGCCGTCTTCCCGTCTCCTGCTGATGGAGACCACCGTCTGCCACCTAGGCAAGGTGCCAGAGCTCCGACCCTGGCACCATTCAACTTGAACTTCTCCTCCGCGGGAGATACACCTAGCTCCAGCCTCCACTCCTCTCAACTTGAACTACAACTTCTTACTGCTTGTTTTCTTAACTGACTGTTTTCCCACCCCGGGTTGTCTAGACCCCTAGGTGGGCATTTCCTAACTTCCTGGTCCCGCCCACTGGTGTATATAATCTTATGGATCAATACGTCCAGGGAATACTACAAGTTATACAAAAATTCACCAGATATTCCCAATATAAACATTTATTATAATATTAAAAATCCACACCACAGTGTAAATAAACAAGTGATCTCTAGATCATGTACATATAAAAAAAAAAGACAATAAATATGACAAGTTGACAAGGTTCACAGACCACTTCAAGCACAGGACTTAACTTAGGCTGGAATAATATCTTTGTTCAGCACCAGAGATTAATTGGAGCATATCAGTCCATAAGGTCCAAGCATATATGTGCTATTGCTCTTTCTGAAGTCCTTTAAAATGAACCGTCCACTTGGATGTCATACAGATATATTCAATTCCTCCACCTCGACGCGTTTCCCCACACAGCAAGTATGGTTCATCAGGAGGCTATGAGTTTAAATACATTTAATCAGCATCAAAGTATATAGGGATACACAGTTTGAAGACATTATCACAATAGCATGAAGAAAATAGAGAATCAGTAATACATTTAGTACTTGCCTACAGATGAAGGTTTAGGTGTACAGGTCCATGGCATCAGAAAGACAGGATCAGCAATGGTACAGACAATGCTGTGTAGATGACCACCACTGTCCAAGTGATCGCCATGGAGCTGAACCACCATAAGGGTATATATATACCACACATAATCCTTAACACCTGAGGGCACAGCAGGGCGGACGCTACCGGATGTCCGGTGTACGCCCCCTAGATGACACGCGCTTCATACACGTGCTAAACGGAGATCAAAACATTTGCCGTCCAGCTATATCCGGCTAGACCCGGCCGCGCATGCCCAGTATCGCGGGAATACTGCGCACGCGCCAGGACGGAAGCCCGCCTGGATCATACTGCATGGACGGGAAAACAAACGCTACCGCGCATGCGTGCGGCCTCCGTCGATACAGCTTAAGCGTCCTAAGAGACCGCATCACATTAACCAATAAAGAGATCTCCAGCACGCATGCGCCGTGTCATAAAAGCAGGACTTAGATGATTTTAACAACCGCCGTTGAGAATCACTCAAATAGCGGTGTTAGATTTATTTAATTAGACACCGCATCTATTAAAGCTACCGCCCCAGGCCCTGAGGTATACACAGGGCAATATGACATTAGAAACATTACATAAAGAATAATTACACAGATTGCACAAATATACATATGGCCAAGACCACATGCATAGGCAATCAGTTAGTTTGTTATGTATTCCTAAGGCAAGCATATACAGAGATAATTCTGATGGTAACCAATAATATAGAAACCCCTTATAATAAGTGGGCAGGCTTCCAGAGTACAGTAAGAAAAAGACCTTTAAACAGTATACGCCCTGTCAATGCTATGTGGGGAGAAAGCAACTAAATAAAAGCTGCTCATTTAGCCCTCCTGGTGTCAGGGAGCCCAGCTTTGGAGCGGGGCTACCCTAGGCGTATCTTACAGCAGTCTTACGCCTATGCTCAAAGTGTTAATAGACATTCGCTTATGACCCCGAGGATACGTGAAGAGAATTCCAATATCACACGTATAATCGGTACTTTTGACACTCAATCTGATAGAGTGTTTTCAGTCATAAAAAAATACTGGGGTATTTTAAGGGCTGACCCTGATCTTTCCAAACACATTTCAAAATTACCATCTATAACATACAGGCGAGGGTGTTCTTTGGGTGACAAGCTTACCCATAGCATGTACCAGGCACCTAGACCAGAAGGAACTTGGCTGGACAGAAAGATTGTTGGCATGTTCCGTTGTGGTAATTGTAAATATTGTGGATCAATGGAACAATGCAAGGGAATAAAGAGTTCGGCCAATGGCAAAACTTTTTATCTGCGTGACTTTGGTAATTGTAGGACCTCCGGAGTTGTCTATAGGGCACGCTGCACGTGTCCTTTGGACTACGTGGGCAAGACCCGAAGAGAACTCCGGAGGAGAGTGGGGGAGCATTTATCCGATATTCGGAATAAACGGGATACACCCATCTCCCGTCACATAAATACGATTCATAGGGGTGATTTAACTCATATTCTTTTTTCTGTATTGGAGCTAGTTAAACCTAACCCTAGAGGTGGAGACTTTGATAGGCTCCTTCTACAGAAGGAGTCAGCATGGATTTTTAAGCTGGGCTCCCTGACACCAGGAGGGCTAAATGAGCAGCTTTTATTTAGTTGCTTTCTCCCCACATAGCATTGACAGGGCGTATACTGTTTAAAGGTCTTTTTCTTACTGTACTCTGGAAGCCTGCCCACTTATTATAAGGGGTTTCTATATTATTGGTTACCATCAGAATTATCTCTGTATATGCTTGCCTTAGGAATACATAACAAACTAACTGATTGCCTATGCATGTGGTCTTGGCCATATGTATATTTGTGCAATCTGTGTAATTATTCTTTATGTAATGTTTCTAATGTCATATTGCCCTGTGTATACCTCAGGGCCTGGGGCGGTAGCTTTAATAGATGCGGTGTCAGATTTATTTAATTAAACACCGCTATTTGAGTGATTCTCAACGGCGGTTGTTAAAATCATCTAAGTCCTGCTTTTATGACACGGCGCATGCGTGCTGGAGATCTCTTTATTGGTTAATGTGATGCA
Organism: Anomaloglossus baeobatrachus; assembly: GCF_048569485.1. Lineage (NCBI taxonomy): Eukaryota > Metazoa > Chordata > Amphibia > Anura > Aromobatidae > Anomaloglossus > Anomaloglossus baeobatrachus. The sequence goes on from NC_134355.1 coordinate 232,235,531, forward strand.
GTCTCTTAGGACGCTTAAGCTGTATCGACGGAGGCCGCACGCATGCGCGGTAGCGTTTGTTTTCCCGTCCATGCAGTATGATCCAGGCGGGCTTCCGTCCTGGCGCGTGCGCAGTATTCCCGCGATACTGGGCATGCGCGGCCGGGTCTAGCCGGATATAGCTGGACGGCAAATGTTTTGATCTCCGTTTAGCACGTGTATGAAGCGCGTGTCATCTAGGGGGCGTACACCGGACATCCGGTAGCGTCCGCCCTGCTGTGCCCTCAGGTGTTAAGGATTATGTGTGGTATATATATACCCTTATGGTGGTTCAGCTCCATGGCGATCACTTGGACAGTGGTGGTCATCTACACAGCATTGTCTGTACCATTGCTGATCCTGTCTTTCTGATGCCATGGACCTGTACACCTAAACCTTCATCTGTAGGCAAGTACTAAATGTATTACTGATTCTCTATTTTCTTCATGCTATTGTGATAATGTCTTCAAACTGTGTATCCCTATATACTTTGATGCTGATTAAATGTATTTAAACTCATAGCCTCCTGATGAACCATACTTGCTGTGTGGGGAAACGCGTCGAGGTGGAGGAATTGAATATATCTGTATGACATCCAAGTGGACGGTTCATTTTAAAGGACTTCAGAAAGAGCAATAGCACATATATGCTTGGACCTTATGGACTGATATGCTCCAATTAATCTCTGGTGCTGAACAAAGATATTATTCCAGCCTAAGTTAAGTCCTGTGCTTGAAGTGGTCTGTGAACCTTGTCAACTTGTCATATTTATTGTCTTTTTTTTTTATATGTACATGATCTAGAGATCACTTGTTTATTTACACTGTGGTGTGGATTTTTAATATTATAATAAATGTTTATATTGGGAATATCTGGTGAATTTTTGTATAACCCGCCCACTGGTGTGCCTGTCTTGCCCTGAGGGGGGTTACTAGGGTTTCAGATCGGCTGTTTTTGCCAGGGCGTCACAGAACCTCCATACTAATTTGATTTTTTCTTTCATGCCTTTTCTCCTTATTTCTATCCATTTAGTTTCATTGCATGATTTCATGTGATCACTAAAGCGTATGATATATCTGTATTGGAGTGGGGAATTGATGGGGAGAATTTAATTAGTGTTTTGGCTTTTTGTTATATGACTAATCTTTATTGAGGGTATATTTGATACCTAATTCTGATACTCTTTGTGTACTGTTTGTAGGTGTCTTTTTTAGTCAGAAATCAATAAAGATTATTTTAAGAAAAATTTGGGGTAATTTTTGAGTAAAAATAATATTTGGCGTCAGTGGCACTACTTCTGCCTCAAGGCCAGTACCTTCCTATCAGCAAATTAGCATATTTTGGGGGGCTTCATTTCTTACAGAACTTAGATAGTGGCTTGCTGCAACTAACACAGTTTCAGTGTTACCCAATTTTTATTAATACTTCGTGTCAGTGGTGTGCCGCCCCAGCAGTGGATCGAACCACTCGGATCCGGGGGTAGTGTCCGTTCGTGGCTCGAGGGTCTGAAAAGGTGAAAAGGGGATATTTACAGGGGAGTTACATTTCGTGACGCCACCCGTGGTGTGCGGTAACTGGGAGTACCACCGCTGCCGTTGGGAGTACCCGGGGTGATGGAGTGGGGCAGCAAGGTGTTGTTGCCCTCCACGGGTAGAAGTAGGCCCCCCTGGATTCTAGATGATGCTACTGGGTGCCGTGAAGGGGAAATCACTCAGGTGCTCACTCAGCAAATAATCAGACACTGACAACCGGGTAAACCAAGTCTCTGGGTGCCGCTGCCATTCAAAGGGGAGCTTGTCTGGGTCCCGTCCCCTGCAGTGCTACCTGGTGATCCATGAGCTGCCTCCTGGCACAAAGTTTAAATTTACCGTAGTGGCTCAGTAGTCTGAAACTTGCCGGGCCCCGCTCCCCACTGTAGCTAAGTGTTGAAGCCTGCTCTCAGGACTCACGCTTGGGATTTTAGTGGGCTGCTTTTGTTGAAGGCCCTATCCCCCTCGTTGCGCTAGTGCCCCGATTCTGGAGATAGTGGGAACAGTCCATAAAGGCTCAGTTTTCCGCAGGCTAATTGCTTGATTGCCTGAAGCCTCTCCCCGACCTAGGGTCCGTGTACACCGCTGTGCCTTCAGTCCCGGACAAGTGATAGGACTAGACTGCTGACCATCCTCCTTGACGGGTCCAGGCACTTAGCCTCAATACGCTGCGACAGGGGTCCGACTACTCTAGGTCCAGACCACTGCCTGCCACCTAGTCAACTTCTCTTGGGAGCCACTACTCCCAGCCTCCACCACTTCATTACTCCTTTACTCAAATCCACTACCACTCTACTGCTACACTCCTCACCTCCCCTTCCTGACCCCTAGGTGGGCGACCCTATTCCACTCAAGCCGCCAACTGGTGTGCCTGGTGGGTATGGTGCAGGGTGTATCTAAAATTTGATTTGCTGTTGGAGGCAGCACTGTAAGATGGGGACCCAGAACCATGAGGGATTTGAATACTGCACTAAAGAGAGAGAGCGTGCAGTACCATATGACAACCTGATAGTCCAGGAGCGTCACAGTGGCACTACTTGTGCCTCAAAACCAGTACCTTCCTATCAGCAAACTAGCATAGTTTTGGGTGCTTCATATTGTACCGCCCCGCGCTCGGCTGCAGCCAAGCCGCTCGGATCCGGGCTCGTGTGTCGGTGGCTCAAGCACCTCCAGACCGGGGGTCACATCGCTCTGCAAGGAGGGCTGGCTCTTTGAAGGGGGGTTTTTAGATTTAGAGTTCGAGACGCCACCCACGGTTTGTGGTGACTGGATGGACACCACCGCTGCTGTTGACTAGGCTCCTGGGGACGGTGTTATGCAGCTTGGTGTTGAAACTCCGTGGGCAGGGGTGGTGATGGTGATGGTGATGAGGATCTCGATGCCTGGGCGGTGGCTATCTATCCCTCTGGTTGGGCTGTTGTCTTCCTTCGGGTCTTGGGTGGGGAAAGAACCTAGAATCCAGACCCCAATCAGTGAAATCGACTTGGTCCAGTAGTTTCTGGGCTTCGTACAGGGTCTGAGTACCCTTAAACTGCTGCTCCGGTTTCCAAGCGGTTCCCCGGTTCGGTACCGGCGGGCCACTACTCTGTCCTGGTCCCTTACGGTTCCACCGGCTGTAATCCCAGCTCCTGCAGGCAGCCGCCACCGTCTGCCTCCTAGCCAAAGGTGACTGGGCTCCACAGTAAAGTGGAGTGGAGTGACACAGGCCACTCCACTCCACTTTACTGTCAAAACTAATCTGATCTGTGTTTTCCTGCCTCAGGGTCTGTGAACTCCTTGGTGGGTGTGGACAACCACCTGGCTCCGCCCCCCTGGTGTGGACATCAAACCAAGAGGGAGGTGACTAGGTTTTATAGGTTGGCTGCTTTTACCTTATTAGGGATTTGGTGTTGGGCAGGGGCCTGTCTGTGACTACCTGGCTAGTCCAGGGCATCACATTCCCCCTTGGTTTAATGCAGACTGTCCGCGGGCTGCCCGTCCACCACCGGTTTATTTATTTTTTTGCTTTTGTAACTAAAAAAGATAAAAAAACAACATGTATAAGTATAATAACATATTTACAATTCATGAAGGCTTATTTTTCTTCCCATAACGGGAAGCATTTTTTTCTTAAACGTTGCAAACATTTTTAGTAACGGGAACGGGTCCTTCCGCTCGCCCACCCAAACAACCTGAACCTTGATGCTGCCCCTAAGAAATGGGCAGCACCCCTCTTCCCCAGTCCAGGAATGGGCCCAGGTACAGGTATCGCCCAAGGTGGGCCAGATACAAAGATCCATACCTGGCTGTCTCTCAGGGGCCCCACGTCCAGGGGACCCCTGGCCCCGGAGGATCGCCACCGGTTACAGTAGTGGCGGGCCTCGGCCATCATTTTCCCGCAGGCCCATCCTCCAATCAGCCTCTCCAGAGACTGTGGAATGGGAAGGTTGTTCAAGGAGACTATTTAAAAAACCCAAGTTTTTGGGTGGCCTGCGAGTTCTCAGCTGTGTCTCTAGGTTAAAAGGGGCAGTAATGGGAAGTCAAAAACAAAGTCCCAACGGGGACGGGCAGTATGGTTTCAACGGCGACTTTTCAACTAGGTAGTCAGAAGCCGCTACCTCTTACTCATCTTCATATTCCTCTTCCACCGTAACTTCGGAACTGTGCAGGGGGGAGGGGACTGGGAGCACCCCGGGCCTTCTTGGTGGGCCTCTGGACGCTGAGGGCAAACCAGACCTTTTCCCCGCAATGACGGGTATAGGTGACCAGCTCACCGGGTAGTAGGTCGCGGTCCGGGTGACCCATGGGCAGGTGCGGGTACACATCCCAACGGGATACAAAGACTTCGGCCTCCAAGCTGGGCTCGTATACAAATCCCCATCCTCTGTCGGGGTCGAACCGCCTAACTTGACCTTCGTATCTCGGGCCCCACCCCCGGTAAGTGGCGCTCCCCAAGTTCTCTTTTTCCCGGATGCTATGGACGAGGACCTCCGCTCTCCGTTTCTCCTAGGCTTCGAGTTCCCAGCCCAGCTGGTTTGGCCGCTGCTCCCAATACGGGGCGCCTGCTTGCCCGGGGTCTCTTGGTGCGGGGGTCTGGCCCAGCCGGAGCTCCCTGGTGTCAGCAACGACCGACACCATCCGTGGGGAACCCCACTGTGTCGCAGCTGGCTCTGCTGCTTGGCAGCGGCAACCCCGCGGGACCTCAGCCGAGGCCTGAGACTTGGGAACGATCAACCTCATCTGCTGGGCCTTCTTCCGGGTAGCGCCCACCACCTTCTTGGCCGGGCGGACTGCTGGGGCCTTAGGCGGCTGGGGTATGGTCTCTTCCGGGACCGGTGGGACCACTTCGGGAGCGGGCATTCTACGGGAGCTGTCCTTCCACGGGAGCGGCAGTGGTGCAGGCCGAGCATACGGCCATCCGCATGCTGCCTCTGCAGGTGGATCCCCACGGGCGTCTCTTATGGGCTCGCCACTGGTGACGGGGGTGGGGAACCAGGCGGAGAGGTAGCGACAACCGCTACGGGCAGCGAGGGAGGCAGTATGGAAGGCAGGGGCAGATTGGGTCCCTCAGCCGCAGTGGCTGGTCCTTCAAGGATACAGGGGCGTGGGTCGCATACCCTTTCCTCCAAAACTGTCGCCACTTTGCGGGCCTAAACGGTGGCAGCTATCCCCTCCATCTCAGCCGACCATTGCTCCATGAGGAAGCGCACCTGTGCTTGGAGACGGCAGCACATCAGGGTCATCCGGGCTTCCATCCATGCCGCTGTTCCAGGTGCGGGCTCCGGGAATTCCAGCTTGCCGGACGGGGCGGACATGGTGCACTCTCGGGGTCCAGGAACCAGACGGGTGGCAGAGTCCTGGAGTCCCTGTCCTTTATCCACTCGGTCACATGGAACAGGGTCTTCATCCCTCCCCCCCCCCCTGGTCTTTTCGGGGCACTCCGCTTGCTTTCTGCAGCACGCTGTTCTCTGGGGTCAAGGCTTCACTCTTCCTGCTCCTTTCTTGGAGAAGACGGCGTTGGCGGGAAACTTCGCTCCCAAAGATGGCGGATTCTGCAATTTTTCAACGGGACTCCGCTGACTGCAGCTTCAAGGCGCACTTCCACCGGTAAGTGAATGGGTTAAATCCTGCTCGTGATGCCAGAAGAGTCGATGTGTACCGCCCCATGCTCGGCTGCAGCTGAGCCGCTCGGATCCAGGCTCGTGTGTCGGTGACTCGAGCGCCTCCGGACTGGGGGTCACGCCACTCTGCAAGGGGGACTGGCGCTTTGAAGGGGGGTTTTAGATTTAGAGTCCGTGACGCCACCCACGGATTGTGGTGAATGGATGGACACCACCGCTGCCGTTGACTAGGCTCCTGGGGACGGTGTTATGCAGCTTGGTGTTGAAACTCCGTGGGCAGGGGTGGAGATGGTCCCAGGGGCCCGAGGGAGGTGCTGAGGTGAGGGGATGGATGCGTGCTGGCGTGTCGGTGCGGTGCGCGGCCCGAGGTCACTGCTGTACTCACTATTACAGACACACTGGAGTCTCTGGTAAACCAAACAAGATGGTGGACGGTGCCCGCAGCCGGCTGCGCTTCTCCCCTTTTCAGGTTGGTGGTTTCTGCCTTTTTCCTGCACCTCACTTTTAGTAAGAATTTGACTCCTATGCCTAAGCAACGGTAGTCTGCTCCCCAGCTTTGTGTGTGCCAGTAGAGCCCGCTTGCCCACAGATGCTGGCCCGTGGGATCTCGATGCCTGGGCGGTGGCTTTCTATCCCTCTGGTTGGGCTATTGTCTTCCTTCGGGTCTTTGGTGGGGAAAGGACCTAGAATCCAGACCCCAATCAGTGAATTCGACTCGGTCCAGTAGTTTCTGGGCTTCGTACAGGGTTTGAGTACCCTTAAACTGGTGCTCCGGTTTCCAAACGGTTCCCCGGTTCGGTACAGGCAGGCCACTACCCTGTCCCGGTCCCTTACAGTTCCACCGGCTGTAATCCCAGCTCCTGCAGGCGGCCGCCACCGTCTGCCTCCTAGCCAAAGGTGACTGGTCTCCTACCCAGACACCTATCAGTTTGTTTCTCCGGCCTGACACACAGGCCACTCCACTCCACTTTACTGTCAAAACTAATCTGATCTGTGTTTTCCTGCCTCAGGGTCTGTGAACTCCTTGGTGGGCGTGGCCAACCGCCTGGCTCTGCACCCTTGCTGTGGACATCAAACCCAGAGGGAGGTGACTAGGTTTTATAGGTTGGCTGCTTTTACCTTATTAGGGATTTGGTGTTGTGCAAGGGCCTGTCTCTGATTACCTGGCTAGTCCAGGGCATCACAATATCATACAGAACTTAGATAGTGGCTTGCTCATCTTAAAACACAGTCTCAGTGTTACCCAATTTTTATTAATTCTTGGTGTCAGTGGCACTACTTGTGCCTCAAGGTTGATACTTTTCTATCAGCAAACTTGCATAATTTTGGGGGCTTCATATCTTACAGAATTTAGACAGTGGCTTGCTACAACTAACAGTCTCAGTGTTAACGAATTTTTATTAATACTTGGTGTTAGTGGCACTACTTGTGCCTCAAGGCCAGTACCTTCCTATCAGCAAACTAGCATAATGTTTGGGGTTTCCTATATTACAGAACTTAGATAGTGGCTGGCTCATCTTAAAACACAGTCTCAGTGATACCCAATTTTTATTAATACTTGGTGTGAGTGGCACTAATTGTGTCTGAAGGCCGGTACCTTCCTATCAGCAAACTAGCATAATTTTTTTTGCTTCATATCTTACAGAACTTAGTGACCTGCTGCAACTAACACACAGTCTCAGTGTTACCCAATTTTTATTAATACTTGGTGTCAGTGGCATTACTTGTGCCTCAAGGTCAGTAACGTCCTATTAGCAAACTAGCATAATTTTGGGGGCTTCATATCTTACAGAACTCAGCTAGTGGCTTGCTCATCTTAAAACACAGTCTCAGTGTTACTCAATTTTTAGTATTACTTGGTGTCAGTGGCACTACTTCTGCCTCAAGGCCAGTAGCTTCCTACCAGCAAACTAGCATAATTTTGAGGGCTTCATATCTTACAGAACTTAGGCAGTGGCTTGCTGCAACTAACACAGTGTCTCAGTGTTACCCAATTTTTAATACTTGGTGTCAGTGGAACTACTTGTGCCTCAAGGCCAGTAACTTCCTATCAGCAAACTAGCATAATTTTGGAGCCTTCATATCTTACAGAACTTAGATAGTAGCCTGATGTAACTAAAGTGTGCTTCACATGCTGTGACTAGAGTTGAGCGCGGTTCGTGGTTCGAGGTTCTCCAGTTCGCGACTCGAGTGATTTTGGGGGCTGTTCTAGATCGAACTAGAACTCGAGCTTTTTGCTAAAGCTCGATAATTCTAGATACGTTCGAGAACGGTTCTAGCAGCAAAAAGACAAGCTAATTACTAGCTGGCTTTCCGCTGTAATAGTGTAAGTCACTCTGTGACTCACACTATTATGAAATTATTTAAATTGAAATTGATATGAAATTATTATAAATTGCCACTGTACTCTCCTGCCCTTTGCACACTCAAACTCATTGTTACTAAGCCATTATACTAGCAAACACTGAGGAAACTTAGTGGCATCCTAAAAGTGGCTGTTGGACTTCTGTATTGTCCCACTAGTGCAAAGATATTTGCAGCACGTCTGCCTGCATTGCACACTCAAACTCATTTGTTATTAAGCCATTATACTAGCAAACACTGAGGAAACTTAGTGGCATCCTAAACGTGGCTGATGGACTTCTGTACTGTCCCACTAGTGCAAAGATATTTGCAGCACGTCTGCCTGCATTGTACACTCAAACTTATTTGTTACTAAGCCATTATACTAGCAAACACTGAGGAAACTTAGTGGCATCCTAAAAGTGGATTTTGGACTTCTGTATTGTCCCACTAGTGCAAAGATATTTGCAGCACGTCTGGCTGCATTGCACACTCAAACTCATTGTTACTAAGCCATTATACTAGCAAACACTGAGGAAACTTAGTGGCATCCTAAAAGTGGCTGTTGGACTTCCATTGGTGCCCCACTGGTGCCAAGCTATTTCTAGCACCTCTGCATGACACCCTCCTGCTCTGTTTTTAATAAGCTATAATGATGACAAAAAATGCTGCCATTTAGTGGCATACAAGAAGTGGCTGTTGTACTCCATTAGTGCCCCACTGGTGCAAATCTGTGCAGCACCACTGCATTACACCCTCATGCACATTTTGCTACGCTAATTTTATAGCAAACTCAGGGAATTCCTTGCTGCATTTGATCATTCGGAGGCTTCCTTTACTGTCCTCGTACCAACAGAACACGGCCACTGTACCCACCTGTCCACTTTTGCCACGCTATTTAATTTGCCCAAAGAGCTGACTCTTTTTCTGCCTTCCTAAAATTGTCTGTAATACTAAGTTAGTGTTCCTTTGCTGCCAAGGAAGGTACAACACATGTGCATTCTACACTCCTTTCCATTTCTGGAATGCAATTATTAACTGCAGGTAGTCCAGCCAATCTGTGACGAAGGTGCAGGTGTGGATATAATGTAGCCTGCATCCAATGTTGGTTTTCTCGATGTCTGACAGCTCAACAATACCATCTGTTTCCACTTCCAAAACAAGTGATGACCTGCCAATCACACTCCCTGTTGCGTGTAAAGGGGTGGAAGTTCAGTGTGAAAAACCATGTGAGACTGCTGTCCCCACAGTCACAGAGGATGAAGAGCACGCAGATGCACTTGATGGGGCAGGCGGTGGTTGCACAGGCACGCTGGGCCGCATTGTAGCACAGTGAAATTCACATTGCGACTTATGCTTCATTTTAAGTCGTGTACAGGGTGGGCTTCCCAGTATGCAGCAAAACCAGGCAACAGGAAAAGAACTCTAGGCAGTTGGGCTGATAAATTATTGTTTAACTTTACCAAAACAAACAATAAGAACCATGCATACAAATTAAATAATTGAACAATCTATTCTGTTGCCTACTACCTGCTAATCCCTCTGCGTAGCAGTAATTGTGTGTTTGTGCGTGTGTGTGTGTGTGTGTGTGTGAACACGACTTACCAGTGCACTTCACAAGAGCTTCCAAGTTATCTACCTAAACATAGACAAAACACATTACCCCCCCTGAATACCCTTGTTAGCTGAAGCCTCACAGATAATGCAGATGATAGCAGTGTGAATGCAAACCACACAGCTCTGCAACACAGTCATGGAAATCTTGAAAAGCAACAGTCAATGCAAACATGTGTCGCTGTCCCTCTATGATTTAAACTGTCGTGACAATTTGACAGTGCAGAGGCACCAAGTCTTATTGTCTATATAGTCGGCCTACCCAGAACAGATATGTGTATTGCTAATAAAACAAAGTGTTGCGTGCCCGCATTATTGTCTGGGCACAGCCTACCGTACCCGGGTACTGGGATGTCCAGTTGCCAGAAATACAGACTTTACGCTCCTCTCACGGTAAGCAGTATAGACAGCACCGTAAGAATGTTGGTCTGTGGCACAGGATGCTGCTCACTGGCGTTACGGTACTCCTCACCAAACTCCAAAATGACTCCCCTCACAATTGAACGAAGTGTTTCCGCGGTGGCTCCATGCTGTAACACACACCTTTAGCTTTTCCTTCTGTTCATAGACAGCATCTCTAAGTCCACACCCGAAGAGCAATTTCTCCTCCACGTCTAAGTGTGGAGAGGCAGCTAGTGCGCATGCGTGTGCCGATTTACCCCAGCCGCAGCCTAACTACAGTGTTTCGCCTGGTGAGTATGCTCAGCCTGACTGTGCCATTCCTGAGGCTAAGTCTTCATTTCGGGATACAGCACATGCTCCCACACTTATTGCGAAAAGCCTCTTTGCACAGGTACTTGCACTCCGTGCCGGGTCTAAGTCCTGTGTTGTGCCTAGACACCATGCTAAAGCTGATAGTCTTTTTTCAGAGACTGTATTTCATGCTACTGAGCGTGCTCAGGCACTTACTGCATCAGAGACTAGGTCCGGTAATGAACTCTTTGGCCCTGCCCCTGATGTGGGGGGCCCATATAGACCGCAGGGCATCAGGTGTCCTGACAATGTGGCCAGGCCACTCCCAAATGGCTTGCAGAGGCCCTCCCCTATTACTTGTGACCTCATTATTGATGGCCAGACGATGACTGGTGAGGTGTTTGTGTCGTGGCAGCCATGAGGTCATTATTGAAGTTGCGGTTCCAAATAGGACGCTAGTTATGCCACTCATGACATGTCACTCTGCTTTTGTCTCCAGGAGGTGCATTGTGGTCCACCCTGGTTTGGGGCGGACCCAGGTTATAAAACGGGCTGGAGCCAACAAGGAGGTGCACAGTCTTCTATTATGCTCCGAAAGAGCACACCTCCATGTGTTGAACCCATTGCGGCTTTAGGCCAGAGGTAGGCAGGGATAGGGCGTCGATGCAGACCGCCACCACAGTTGGTAACGCAGAACGGTTAAGACCAGCTCCTGCTTACCATTCCTGCTTGTGCAGCCCAGTGGCATTAACAGGCCTGCTGCTGCTGATGCGCCTGCTGTCCACAGGTGTGGCCCCAATGCACACGGTCAGCGTACTCAATGGCCCCTGTGATGTTAACAGGGAGTTCCTGGGTTGGGTGGGCGTGTGGACCCTGTGACGCTAACAGGGCTCCCAGTCTCCAGATCCGATTGGCGTCTAACTCGGTTCAGGCTACTATTAGTTTCATAGCCACACAGCTCTGTACCCTCCACCTAACCTTCCAGTTGCCAACCTCTCCTTTTCCATCTGGGAGCACGGTGGACACTGACTGCTGATGGGGATATATACCTTTCTCTTTCTTTTCTTATTAATTTTTGTTATATAGCGGTAACATAGTATATACCACCTTATCCAAATCTGCCAGTCCCACCGTAACAGATGGTGTTTCTTCAGCAAATGTTACTTTTGCTTAACCACCAAACCCACGGACAAAAACTTTTTTCCCCTTTCCAACACACCTGTTCCCCTTTCCACCAGCATCTGTCCTTTTTCAACTCATTTTGTATATGACCAAAAGTGCAACTCTGCAGGGACACCGTACTCAATGCCATCTCATCACAGCAGCCAGCCCTCGGTCCCCAGATGTGGACAAGTAAAAGACCATTTCCTCCTATCCATGACAAAGCGTTGAGATTCACTCTGTGCAGCACTGGTGTTTAGTGGAAAAGCAGATCTAAGATTGCGTACAACCTTCTGCAGATACTCCTGTATACGTGCGTCCCTTTCTATGGCAGGAATTATTTCGCCAAATTTTGTCTTGTACCAGGGATCCAACAGTGTGGCAACCCAGTAGTTAGCATTACTTCCAATTCGTACAATCCGAGGGTCATGTTGTAGGTAGTGCAGCAAGAAGGCGCTCATGTGTCTTGTGCATCCAGGAGGACCAAGTCCTTGGTGTGTTGGTGGCAGAGAGGTGAGAATCGTGCCTCCTTCCTCTGCTCTCTCCCCCCAACCTCGCACAACCGAAATGTGAGCAAGCTCTCACTCATCTGCTGAGTCTTCCATGCCCATTGTCAGTTCGTCCTCCATTTCTTCATGGGCTCCTGCACCTTCCTCAACACTTTTTGCTGATACTATGCGCCCTTGTTAATCCCTCTCCCCCACCATGACTGCCGCCTAGGTGCCGCTGACCATCTGGACCTCGTAGATCTTGTTATCCCTTCCGCATATGACTCCTCCTGTACTTCCTCCCCTTCCTCTTGTCCCAACATCTGACTCCGAATAATGCTTACAGTGTGCTCCATCATGTAGATGACCAGAATTGTCACGCTGAGAATGGCATTGCCAGTGCTAAACATCTTCGTCGACATTTGTAAACTGTGTAGAAGGGTGCATAGGTCCTTGATCTGACACCACTCCAGCAGCATGATCTGCACCACCTCTGGATCAAGTTAGGCCAGGCTATATGTCATAACGTATTGCAGCAGGGTTCGGCGGTGCTGCCACAAACGCTGCAACATGTGCAGATTCAAATTCCTGCGTGTCGGCACATCGCATTTCAGGCGTTTAACCACCAGACCTAAAGACTTCTGTAGCGACGAGGGTTGTTGAGCTGCTGTGTGCGAATGATGGAAGTGAGCACATAGCGAGCGTGCCCGCTGCACAAGGCCATGAAGGCCGGGATGGTTTTTTAAAAATTGCTGGAGAATTAGATTCAACACGTGAGCCATACAAGGCACGTGTGTCACATTGCCCTGACGATGGCCCGCAGCCAGGTTTGCATCATTGCCGCACACTGCGGTTAAGTCATCAACGGAGTACGCTCCGTCAATTTGTACTCCGGTCGCCAGGTGACAACTTGTTCCTTTCAAGCATAGTGCTGATGATGGGAGAGAAGTTGATGCCAGTGGCGCAGGTGGACGCAGGTTATGCTCACCCACTGAGCTGCATTACCTTGACAGATGCAGAATCTCTGGCTGAATGTAGGTGGTGGGTATCTCACAGATGAAGTACCATCATTCAGCTACAACCAATGGGAAGACACCACACCCTTTTTTATGCCCATCCTGTCTGCAGACCACTGCCAGACATAGCTATGAACCTCTGGTTACTTTTACCCCCAGTTCAGTTTTATGATTTTGTGTGCTTGTTACCTGACTACTTTTCCTGCTTGCTGTTTATGTACCTTGTTGGCCGATCCACATTTCACCTCTGCTTTTTTTCTGATTAAGTCCTGGCCGTCCCATTCTGTTCCTGTTCCTCAATTAATGTTTTGTCCCTGCCTGACTACTATTCTCTGGAACTGCAGCCTTCCACAGGTATTGATCACCTTGGGCCCTGTGTAATTCCTAATCCCTGTATAGGGGTTAAAGGGTTTCAGGGTTCTGGAGGTCCTGCTTGGTGAGTGGCTTCCCTCTAGCCTATCCTTTACAGCCCATCTGAGTGTGTGGATTAAGGAAGGCGTTACACCATGCCCTCTGCAGAAGGCCATGTAGGCCAGGATAGTGCTTTAAAAATTGCTGGACAACCAGGTTCAACACGTGAGCCACACAAGGCACGTGTGTCACATTGTCATGGCGAAGGGCCGCACCCATGTTTGCATCATTGTCACACCCGGCCTTCCCTGGCTGCTGGTTGAGTGGAGACAACCATTGATGAAACTTGGTCTCCAGAGCTAACCGTCCACAACTTCTCAGCGGTGTGACTCACATTTCCCATACATTTCAAAGTAAACATTTGACCGCATGATGGCATTGAGCTCTGCTGCCAGCATAGTAAGGAGGTGTGTGGTATTCCTTGTGCGCAGTTACAAGGAAGGGTGCCCTGACCACACAGGGTTTGGGCCGAGGTGAAGGACTCACATGAGGTTGAGGAGGCAGAAGCAGTGTATTAACTTCTACATACAGAGGAAGGATTGATACAACTCGTGGGGACAGCAAGACTTGTACAGCAGACCCTTTTCCATCTCTCCCCATAGTAACCCATTGCCCAGTCAGCGACACGTAACACCCCTGTCCATGCTTACTGGGCCAAGTATCTGTGGTGAAATGCACCCTGTCACATAGTTTCTCAAAGAAGCGGTGATGTTTGGTGCGACATGCTGGTGTAGCGCGTGCACGCCTTTGTTGGAGAAGGAGTGGCGCCTGGACATCGGCTCTTGGGGCACTGCGATGGGCATAAGGTCTCGAAAATCCTCAGTTAAAAAGGTTGGAAAGGAAGCATTTTGGTAGCCATTAGTTTGCAGATGCTGAAAGTCAACCTCTAAGCCAGGAGGGAGGGTAGTGGAGCAAATAAGGGGATAGATAGAGCAGATAGAGACAGGGAGACGGTAGGGGTCAATGAAGGATTAGGGGGGGATGGGACATGCAAGGAACGTAGGGAGGCTAGGAGTAATAAAGGTGTTAATAGGATTAAATGTCTACTGGCAAATGCAAGAAGTCTTGCAAACAAAATGAATGAATTGGAGACTCTTATGTCAACCATGGATTATGATGTGGTGGGCATTACGGAAACCTGGCTGGATGAAAGCCATGACTGGGTGACAAACATACAGGGTTATAGTACATTTAGGAAGGACAGGAAAGGCCAAAAAGGTGGTGGGGTGTGTATATTTATTAAATCTAACCTAAAACCTGTGTTGTATGATGACATTGAGGGGAACAGCAACAATGTAGAGTCAGTATGGGTAAATGTACATGGGGAGGGGAATAATGGAAAAATGCTAATTGGAGTTTGCTATAAGCCTCCTAACATACCTGAACAAATAGAGGGTGAAATGCTGGAACAAATTGAAAAGGCAGCTAATAATAATCGGGTTCTTATTATGGGGGATTTCAACTATCCAGACATACAGTGGGACATAGAATCTTCTGGTTCTGCTAAAAGCTGTAAGTTCTTATCTACTATTCAAGACCATTTCCTCTCTCAGATGGTAGGTGAACTGACCAGGGGAGATAATTTGCTAGATCTGGTCCTGTCAAGTAGACCGGATACAATTTCAGATCTACAGGTCCTGGAGCACTTGGGCACCAGCGATCATAATATGGTAAGCTTCAACATAATATTCAATAGAACATTTCAAAGGGGGAATGCTAAAGCCTGGAATTTTAGGAAAGCTGATTTCAACAAATTAAGGGAAGAGCTTAAATGTGTAGATTTGGACAAAGTCATGGTAACTGGGGATACTGAACATAAATGGGGTAAGTTTAAGGATATACTACTAGAGTCCTGTAAAAAACGTATACCCTCTGGTAATAAAATGTCCAGGAATAAAAAGAAACCACTATGGATAAATAAGACTGTACAAAGTATAATAAAACAAAAACAAAGGGCATTTAAAATCTTAAAGGCTGAGAATACAGAAATAGCATTGCAGGAGTATAAAGATATCAATAGGAAATGTAAAAAAGAAATCAAACAAGCAAAATTAGCTACTAAAACAAAAATCGCCAATGACATTAAAATAAATCCCAAAATCTTTTATAAATACATTAATGCCAAAAGGAAAACAAAGGATAGTATCGGCTCCTTAAAATATAACAAGTTAGTTATAGAGGACAAACAAAAGACTGAGATATTAAATAGGCATTTCTCATCTGTATTCACCAAGGAACTGACTATACCAGGGATCATTCAACAAGTGAAAAATCAAAGTCCACCACCCGATATAATTAATTTAACAAAAGATGAAGTACGCCTACGTCTGAGTAAATTAAACATTGACAAATCCCCAGGGCCAGATGGCATTCATCCACGAATATTGAGGGAATTGAGCTCCGTAATCGACAGACCGCTGTATCTCATCTTTTTAGACTCACTTGTAACAGGGTTGGTGCCTCAGGATTGGAGGATTGCTGATGTGGTACCGATATTTAAGAAAGGTAAGAGGGTAGATCCAGGCAACTACCGTCCAGTAAGTCTGACATCAGTAGTATGCAAAGTTTTTGAGGGCATTTTAAGGGATGACATGCAAAAATATATTGCAGAAAATAATATGATAACTGACAAACAGCATGGATTCATGAAAGATAAGTCGTGTCTAACCAACCTGTTGGGGTTCTATGAGGGGGTAAGTTCAAACCTGGATATTGGTAAGGCAGCTGATGTGATTTATTTGGACCTTGCAAAGGCATTTGATACTGTACCACATAATAGCCTTATACTAAAGCTCCAGAAGCAAGGACTAGGGGACACAATATGCAACTGGGTAAGGAATTGGCTAAAAGATAGGAAACAAAGAGTAGTCATAAAGGGTACATTCTCTAAATGGGCTATAGTCAGCAGTGGGGTGCCGCAGGGATCTGTACTTGGACCGATTCTTTTTACTCTCTTTATTAATGACCTTGTGGATGGGATTGATAGTACAGTGTCAGTCTTTGCCGATGACACAAAACTATGTAGGATATTAAAAACTGACCTGGATAGTACAATATTACAAAAAGATCTGGATAAGATGTCAGAATGGACAGATACTTGGCAAATGAGATTTAATGTTGATAAATGTAAAGTAATGCACCTAGGACGGAGTATTCCTATAGCTGCGTATACATTAAATGGAAGTAAACTCGGGACTACAGAACAGGAGAAGGACTTGGGTATTCTTATTACAAATAAGCTGAGCAGCAGCACTCAATGTCAAGCAGCAGCTGCTAAAGCAAACAAGATTTTAGGGTGTATAAAAAGAAAGATTAGATCCCGTGATCCCAACGTATTGTTACCCCTCTATAAATCACTTGTAAGGCCACATCTGGAATATGGGATTCAGTTTTGGGCTCCACATTTTAAAAAGGACATTCAGAAGTTGAAGTCAGTTCAAAGGCGGGCAACTAGACTATTACAAGGAATGGAAGGCCTCCCATATGATGACAGGTTGAAAAAGTTAGATATGTTTAGCTTAGAAAAAAGACGTCTCAGAGGAGATCTCATTTATATGTATAAATACATGTGTGGTCAATATAAAGGACTGGCACATGACTTATTTCTTCCAAAGACAGTACTAAGGACCAGGGGGCACTCACTGCGAGTGGAAGAAAAGCGATTCCGACAGCTAAATATGAAAGGGTTCTTTACAGTTAGAGCAGTCAGACTGTGGAATGCCCTACCACAACAGGTAGTAATGGCAGATACTATAACATCTTTTAAAAAAGGGCTGGATGATTTCCTCAGTACACAAAACATTGTTGGTTATAAATGACTTAGTGACTAAATGTAGAACTGGTGGAGGAAGGTTGAACTAGATGGACCTAGGTCTTTTTTCAACCTAAGTAACTATGTAACTATGTAACTATGTAATATGTCATGCCCTTCTAAAAGCATGTAAAACACAGCAAGGGGACTTAAACCACAGTCTCCCTCGTTTCCACTAATTGGGCCACACACACCCCACTTGACTGGCATCAGTTGACCCCCCCCTTTTCAAAATGAAAAAGATGCTTTGCATGAAGCACTCTCAAAAATACGCATGCCTTTCACCTCCCCTGGATGACCCAGGGGAATTTAAAGTCCTCTGAGAGCTATGACTTGTTCATCTTGGTTCTTTTACAAACACAGCGAGGGGACTCCAACCACAGTCTCCCTCGTTTCCACTAATTGGGCCACACACACCCCTCATGACTGGCATCAGTTGACCCCATTTTCAAGATGAAAAAGATGCTTTGCATGAAGCACTCTCAAAAATACACGTGCCTTTCACCTCCCCTGGATGACCCAGGGGAAGAAAAGTCCTCTGAGAGCCATGACTTGTTCATCTTGGTGAACGTTAGTCTGTCCACATTGTCAATGGACAGATGCGTGTGCTTAGCTGTCAGCACACCGCCAGCAGCACTGAGGACACAATCCGAGAAAACGCTGGCTGCGGGACACAAGATCCCCAAGGCGTACGTGGTGAGCTCAGGCAATTTATCCAGATTGGAAGCCTAAAATGAGCAGGGCTCAAGTTGCACAGTAATGGCATCGACGTTCCCTTGCATATACCCATATCTGTGTCTCCTCCTCTTTTTCCTTGTCCAGCTCCTTTGTTTTTGCAAGAGTATATGTCCTTGTCACTTTCCCATGTGTTTGTGTTGTGTTGTGAGTTGTTTGTCACCTTTTGGACACCTTTGAGGGTGTTTTCTAGATGTTTTTATGTGTTTGTGATTGCCTGCCATTGCTTCCTATGCGGTTCGAGTTCGGTTCGTCGAACATTCGCCGAACTGAACTCGAACGAGACCTTCGTTCGACGAACCGAACTCGAGCCGAACAGCGGCTGGTTCGCTCATCTCTAGCTGTGACATTGCTAGCGATAGCTTGCGATGTCGTGCGCGATAGCACCCACCCCCGTCGTTCGTGCGACATTTGGTGATCGCTGCCGTAGCGAACATTATCGCTACGGCAGTGTCACACGCACATACCTTTTCAGCTACGTCACTGTGACCACCAAACAATCCCTCCTTCAAGGGGGAGGTGCGTTGGGCGTCATAGCGACGTCACTAAGTGGCCGCCCAATAGCAGAGGAGGGGCGGAGATGAGCGGCTGGAACATGCTCCCCACCTCCTTCCTTCCTCATTGCCGGTGGACGCAGATAAGGAGACATTCGGCGTTCCTGTGGTGTCACACATAGCGATGTGTGATGCTGCAGGAACGACGAACAACATCGTACCTGCAGCAGCATTGACTTTATGAAAAGGAGCGACGTTTCAACGTTTTTTGACGCTTTTGAGATCGTTGATCTTTTGGATGTGCGTCACTAACGACGTGACCCCGACGATATATCGTTTGCGATATCGCAGCTTGTAAAGCACCCTTAACACACAGTCTCAGAGTTATCCAATTTCTATTAATACTTGGTGTCAGTGGCACTACTTCTGCCTCAAGGCCGGTACGTTCCTATCAGCAAACAAGCATAATTTTTTGGGGTTTCATATCTTACAGAACTTAGACAGTGGCTTGCTGCAACTAACACAGTCTCAGTGTTACCCAATTTTTAGTATTTGGGTATGTGCGCATGTTGCGTTTTTTCCGCGGAAACGCTGCGTTTTGAACTGCAGCATTTTCAGTGCCAAATTGCATGTGTTCAGCTTTCCCAACAAAGTCTATGAGAAAGCCGAAAAATCAATGCACACGCTGCGTTTGTAAACGCAGCGTTTTGGATGCCCAAAATCGCTGTGGAAAAAAAAGCAGCATGTCACTACTTTTATGCATTGTAGCTGCGTTCTCCACCCATTGAAATCCATTATGTGGGTCAAAACGCAACAAAAATGCACTTGGACTGCATTTTTGTTGCGTTCTGCATGCTTTTTTGACAAGCAAAACGCAGGTCTTTTCAGTCTCTCTCTATCAATGTTGGTTAATCTCTGTGGATGTCGGTGAATCTCCCTCTGTCTGTCGATCGGTCTCTTTCTCTGTAAGTTGGTCGCTCTGTCTGTCTCTCTCTCTCTCTCTCTCTCTCTCTCTCTCTCTCTCTCTGTCTCTCTGTCTCTCTGTCTCTCTGTCTCTCTGTCTCTCTGTCTCTCTGTCTCTCTCTCTGTCTCTGTCTCTGTCTCTCTGTCTCTGTCTCTCTGTCTCTCTGTCTCTCTGTCTCTCTGTCTCTCTGTCTCTCTGTCTCTCTGTCTCTCTGTCTCTCTGTCTCTCTGTCTCTCTGTCTCTCTGTCTCTCTGTCTCTCTCTGTCTCTCTCTGTCTCTGTCTCTGTCTCTGTCTCTGTCTCTGTCTCTGTCTCTGTCTCTGTCTCTGTCTCTCTGTCTCTCTGTCTCTCTGTCTCTCTGTCTCTCTGTCTCTCTGTCTCTCTGTCTCTCTGTCTCTCTGTCTCTCTGTCTCTCTGTCTCTCTGTCTCTCTGTCTCTCTGTCTCTCTGTCTCTCTGTCTCTCTGTCTCTCTGTCTCTCTGTCTCTGTCTCTGTCTCTGTCTCTGTCTCTGTCTCTGTCTCTGTCTCTGTCTCTCTCTCTCTCTCTCTGTCTTTCCCTCTCTCGGTCCGTCGGTCAGTCTCTCCCCCTCTCTTATACTCACCGATCCCCAATCACCAGCGCAGCACTGCACGGCTGTCACACTGCTCCGGCGGCTTTTCCTTTTGAAAATGCCGGCCGCTCATTATTCAATCTGGTGTTCCCTGCTTTCCCCGCCCACCGGCGCCTATGATTGGTTGCAGTCAGACACGCCCCCACGATGAGTTACAGCTATCTCACTGCCACCAATCACAGCCGCAGGTGGGCGGGTCTATATCTTGCAGCAAAATAATTAAAAAAAAAACGACGTGCGGTCCCCCCCAATTTTGATACAAGCCAGGGTAAAGTCACACGGCTGAAAGCTGGTATTCTCAGGATGGGGAGCGCCACATTATGGGGAGCCCCCCAGCCTAACAATATCAGCCAGCAGCTGACCGGAATTGCCGCATCCTTTAGAGGCCACAGTCACGGGACTCTACCCTGCTTATCCTGAATTGCCCTGGTGCGGTGGCAATCAAGGTAATAAGGAGTTATTGGCAGCAGCCCATAGCTGCCACTAAGTCCTAGGTTAATCATGGCAGGCGTCTCCCCTAGATACCTTCCATGATTAACCTGTAAGTTAAAGAAAATAAACACACACATCCAAAAAATCCTTTATTTGGAATAAAAGACAAAAAAAAACCACCCTCTTTCACCACTTTATTAAAATTCTCAAATACCCCTCCAGGTCCGACGTAATCCACACGAGGTCCCGCGACGATCTCAGCTCTGCTACATGAAGCTGATAAGATCGGTCACAGACCAGACCGCTCTCTGTCAGCTCCATGCAGCAACTGAAGTGAGCCGCGCGATCAGCGATGAAGTCAAAGGTGAGTTGCGGTCTCGGGTGGAGGACTCCAGCTGGCCGCGGGTAACCTGAGTGACGACAGCGCTAATCGCGCTGCTCACTTCAGCCACTTAGGAGATTAGCGGTTACCGGTGAGTCCTTCACAGGTGACCGCTAATCAGGACGCCACACACAGAGCCGCAGTATGACAATGAAGTCTGGTGATGTTCACTCGAGTTCATTCTCATCGCGCGACTCTGTTTGTCTCTGCTGTCAGCCGGCATGTAGCAGAGCTGAATATCCGGGGGAATGCACTGGCAAAAATGCATCCAAAACGCATGCAAAATGCATGGAAAAAGTATCCAAAATGCATGCATTGTGGATGCATTTTTTTTTTTACAAACGCAGTGTCCAGTCTGCCAGAGGGTGCATTCTTTTCTGCACTGCAGAGAACGCAACGTGCGCACATACCCTTACTTGGTGTCAGTGGAACTACTTGTGCCTCAAGGCTGGTACCTTCCTACCAGCAAACTAGCATCACTTTGAGGGCTTCATATCTTACAGAACTTAGACAGTGGCTTGCTGCAACTAACACACTGTCTCAGTGTTACCCAATTTTTACTAATACTTGGTGTCAGTGGCACTACTTGTGCCTCAAGGCCAGTACCTTCTGATCAGCAAACTAGCATAATTTTGGGGGCTTCATATCTTACAGAACTTAGATAGTGGCTTGCTGCAACTATCACATAGTCTCAGTGTTACCCAATTTTTATTAATACTTGGTGTCAGTGTGTAACGCCTGCTTGCATCTACAGACTTAGACGGGCTGTAATGTATGGCTTCCCTCTAGCCTATCCACCAAGCAGGACCCCTAGAACCCTGAAACCCTTTAACAGGGATTTGGAATTACACAGGACCCAAGGTGATCATTACCTGTGGCAGGTTGCAGTCCGAGAGAGTACGAGTCAGGCAGGGTCAAACCAGGAATTGCGGATCAGGGACAGAATCGTCAGGCAAGGACGTAATCAGAAAAAAGGTCAAAATCGAATCGGACAGCGAGGTACAAAAACAGGCAGGAGACGTAGTCAGGAAACCAGCGGTAATCAGCACACGAAATCGCAGAATAGGACATAACAGGAACCAGAATTTTCAGAACTATCTCTGGCAGAGGTCAGCAGACAGGAGTGGCACTAAAAAGGGTGTGGTGTCTTCCCACAGGCTGTAGCTGAATGATGGTACTTCAGCTGGAAGTCACCTGAAACCTACAGTCAGCCAGTGGCACTGCAGATCCCCAGGAAACCCAGACCAGTGGATGAGCAGAGCCTGCGCCCACCGGCGCCACTGGCATCGACTCCTCTCCCATCACCAGCACTATCCACGACAGGAACACGGCGTCGCCTGGCGATTGGAGTAGAAGTTGATGCAGTGGACTCCGGTGATGACGTAACACAGTGGCACTACTTATGCCTCAAGGCCGGTACCTTCTGATCAGCAAACTAGCATAATTATGAGGGCATCATATCTTACAGAACTTAAATAGTGGCTTGCTGCAACTAACACATAGTCTCAGTGTTACCCAATTTTTATTAATACTTGGTGTCAGTGGCACTACTTGTGCCTCAAGGCCGATACTTTTCTATCAGCAAACTAGCATAATTTTGGGGGCTTCATATCTTACAGAACTTAGATAGTGGCTTACTCATCTTAAAACACAGTCTCAGTGTTACCCAATTTTTAGTATTACTTGGTGTCAGTGGCACTACTTTTGTCTCAAGGCCAGTACCTTCCTATCAGCAAATTAGCATAAGTTGGGGGGCTTCATATCATACAGAACTTAGATAGTGGCTTGCTCATCACCATCTCATGGCTTGCTCATGGTGATGACTCCATCACCAAAGTGATCCTAGCTCTCTCCAAGTCCGGGGTATCGACGTTGTTCAGGGTGGAATCCGTGGGGGCAATTTACGCAAGATCCTCGCTCAGCGAGAATCCAAATGGATTGTGCTTCTAAACACTCTGGTACCCATCGGCCTCAACGAGGTAGTTAGCTACGCCCCTTTTCTTTAATTTTTGTAATTTTACATCTTTACAATATTGGGGAAGGATACTTTCTCTGGAGACTTTCTCCTTTTTTACTATTGGAGACCTAAATTCTCTTCATTGAGTGTTGGTCCTTCTCCCAGATATCTCTACTTTGCTATGTTCTCTATATATTACAGACCCTCGCTGTGCCCTCTCGCAACCTCGCTTCCAATTTATAATGATTTATTAGTGGTTATTAATTTGTATTATATTTTTTATATATAAAATCCCCTTTTTGTTGGAGCACTATATATCCTTTTATTTGCTCTTATTTTGTATGAAATACTGACAGCTTCTGCTAATAATGCAACTTTGTGCCTATTATTTTTCCACATCACAAGATGTTGGCAAATAAATGTATAGAAAATTTACTTATTTTGTATATCTCTTATTAATTGTTCTTCTCTGTCTTATATATTTTTTCCCCCAGGTCTTTCCCTACATGTGCTTTTATATAAATATGAGACTTTGTCTTTGGACCCATTGTTATATCCAAACCATCCCTCTTGATGTCTCCTGGATTAATTAACATATGGAAACCTGTATCTATTGTGTCATATTGTTGCCATGCTGTTATGTGCCCCATAATGTTGTTTCTATGCATCCTATATCTGTGTTTACATCCCGTTATTGCGTACCTTTTATATGTCCTGTCAGAGGTGATCCTTTGTCTCTACTAGTGCGCACGCGCCGACGGCCGGGCGGCGCGGATGTCCTGCATCGCCGTGCGCGCATGCCCGGGAGTCATGGTGACGCATCCCTGCCTCCTGGGCGTGCGTCTGAGTGACGGCACTTTTGGCCTCCCCGCCCCCCGCCCCTCGGCGATCGGCGCGTGCGCCGCACCTGTCTACAATCTCACAATCTACCTCATTTGTGCCACACTCCTTAAAGAGGCACCTTTCTCTTTATACCTTTATACTGCCCCTGGAAAAAGCGCTTCTGCAGTGAAACGATCATTGGGGGGACCCCTCTCCTGCTCCCTGCGACCCCCTACCATTAACAGGTAACCTTTGGAATCTATATTCATCTCCTGTTATTCTTCAATACAAACCCAACATTTGTAGTTATCATTAGCCTCATTATTTTTAATTCATACCCTAATGATTTGTAGTGGCAGTACATGCGTAATAGATATATTTTAACTTATGTCCTAGTGCATGGACTGGTTATTTAACCACTAAATAAAGAAACCGTATATATCCCCTGAACTGTGGTACATTAAGTCTCTAATCCATGCATTATGCCATTACATTCACCATCAGGTAAAAATCCATATGACCTACTATTATACCATATATTTCTTTCTAATAGGTTTACCTGTTACTATTTGCGATTCCCCCTTTTTTACACCTTCACTATGATGGGTCGCACTGTATAGGAGAGGGGCCCTTTCTTTGCATCTGTCATATTTTGTGCAGTTCATTTTTGAATGTGAACCCCATTCCCTTTGTATCTGAACCTCAATTTTTTTTCATGCTTTTCTGAATTTTTTTCACTATAATAAATAAAATATTTATATTTCACCATTACCTTTCTTCTTTGGTTTTGTTCTTTCTTCATCCAGTTTCTCTATGCTATCTGAAGAATATACCCACCGAGGGATTACTATTTAGTGACTCCCCGATGTTACACCTAATCCTGGTATGGCCACTTTTTTCTTGTGTTTAGAACTTAGATAGTGGCCTGCTGTAACTAACACACAGTCTCAGTGTTATCCTATTTCTAGTAATACTTGGTGTCAGTGGCACTACCTTTGCCTCGAGGCCGGTACCTTCCTATCAGCAAACTAGCATAATTTGGAGGGCTTCATATCTTCTTCTTCTTATTATTATTATTATTATTTATTTATAGAGCACCATTAATTCCATGTTGCTGTACATGAGAAGGGGTTACATACAAAATACATACACAAGTTACAGTAGACAGACTAGTACAGAGGGAAGAGGGCCCTACCCTTGCGGGCTTACAATCTATAGGATTTTGGGGAGGAGACAGTAGGTGGGGTGTAGATTGGTCGGGCGGCAGCCCTGCTCGGTGGTTGGGCGGCGGCTCCGCACGATAGTGAAGCGGTGAGGTCATTGTAGATTATAGGCATTTCTTAACAGATGGGTTTTCAGGTTCCATTTGACGCTTGTAAGGGAAGCAGATAGTCTGACGTGTTGAGGCAGCTAGTTCCAGAAGACTGGGGATGCTTGGGAGAAGTCTTGGAGTCGGTTGCGTGAGGAGCGAATGAGAGAGGAGGGGAGAAGGAGATCTTGGGAGGACCAGAGGTGACGTGTTGGAGTGTAGTGGGAGATTAGTTTGGAGATATACGGAGGAGACAGATTATGCACAGCTTTGTAGGTCAGTGTTACTATGATGCGGTGGAAGATTAAGAGCCAGTGGAGGGACTTGCAGAGAGGAGAAGCAGGGTGGTATTGAGGAGAGAGGTGGATCAGACGGGCAGCAGAAATAAGGATGGACTGGAGAGGGGCGAACGTGTTAGCAGGGAGGCCACAGAGGAGGATGTTACAGTAATCGAGGCGGGAGATTATGAGGGCATGCACTAGCATTTTTGTAGATTGCGAGTTGAGGAAAGGACGGATTCTGGAAATATTTTTGAGTTGAAGACGGCAGGAGGTGGTGAGTGATTGGATGTGTGGTATGAAGGACAAGGCAGAGTCAAAGGTCACTCCGAGGCAGCGAACTTTGGGTACTGGCGAGAGCCTGGTGTTATTTATTGTAATAGATAGTGTCGCGGGCGGAGGAGGGGACGCTGCGCTCTCCCACCGCTTGGGTCCGGCTACTGCTGCCGCTGCTCGGTGGCGGCTCAAGTGGTGGGCCGGATCCCGGGGACTCGAGCGGCGCTCCTCGCCCGTGAGTGAAAAGGGGAGATTTTGATGGTGGGGGATTTGGTTATTGTCCGTGACGCCACCCACGGTTGTGGTGATATTGGTGACACCACCGCTGCTCTGGACGGGGATCCCGGGAGCGGTGACTGGGAGCAGCTTTGTTGTTAGTTCTCCCCTCCATGGGTAGGGGGTTGGTTGGCCCGGTGATGGGGTAGGGATGGATGGCAGGCAGGTTACGGGGCCTGGTGAGGTGCAGGGTCGCGGGGGAAGCGCTGTGCTGCACGGCACGGTGGTACTCACTCAGCCAATGATGAGGACACAGTTCTCAGTAAAACAAACGGCTGGATGGACGGGTCCCACAGGCAGCTGTGGTGTTGTTTCTCCCGGCAGGTTGGTGGTGACTGCCTTTCCCTGCACCTATGTATGGTAGATGGTTCCAATGGGTTCCCACCGGTAACCCGCTCCCCAGCTTGGATATGGGCTGGAGGAGCCCCTTTTGCCCGCAGACTCTGGCCCTGAGAAACGGTTGCCTTTGCGGTGTCTCCCTCTCTTGGTTGGACTGTTGCCTTCTGTCGGGACTTGGCTGTTGGGAAACCCAGGAGGTTCCCTTCACTAACGAATTCGGCAAATTCACGGCGACTCCTAGCCTTGCCGGGGTCCGCAAGCCCCTGCCAGATGGTGCTGGCTTCTCTTTGTGTACTGGTCCGGTACCGCCGGGCCACCGCCTGTCCACGGTCCTTACGGTAGACTCCAATGAGCCACTCCTGCAGACGGTCACCACAGTCTGCCAACCTTGCTGTACCGCCCGGGCCACACACCCGGACGCTGTCAGTTAGTTGCTCCACTACTACTTTCCTCCCTTCCACTTTCACCTCCAAAACTAATCTGTCCGGTTTTCCCGCCTCCAGGACTGTGAACTCCTCGGTGGGCGGGACCAAGCACCTGGCCCACCCCCTGGTGTGGACATCAGCCCCTGGAGGAAAGCAACAAGGGTTTTGTATCTGACTTGTTGTGCTCTGTGGCCCCTGGCTTGTCCAGGGCGCCACATTCCCCCTTAGTTAAATGCAGACCGTCCGCGGGCTGCCCGTCCATCACCGGTTTTATTTTCACAACTGAAAAATAGAAAAACGGTAAAACACAGATTACAATTATAATAACATCTTCCCACATCGGGAGGTACTCTTACTTAAATGTTACGGTTATGGCTTCCGCTCTCTCCCACCCAAGCAACCTGGCCCTGATGCTGCCCCTAGGCAAATAGGCACCACCCCTTGACCCCAGTCCTGCACAAGTTGCCCGAGCGGGTTCTGTCCTTTTCAGGGGACCCACGTCCATGAAGAACTCATGAAACCCCCAGAGGATCGCCCCCGGTTCCGGTGGTGGCTGGGCCCCAGCCTGCTCCACTGTGGGCCCTTCCTCCAATCTGCCTCTCCGGAGGCGGTAACGGTGAAAGCCACAAATATAATTATTTACAAGCCACAAGTTTGTGGTTGCCTTGCTAGTTCTCAGGCTTGTCCATAAGGAGTCCCTTACGCAAAACTTGTGAACAGTCCCCACGGGGACAACGGTGCTGGCAACGACCGGTTCAAATCAGGTTTCAATCAGGTGAACAACAGTGCTTCGTAGCCAACGGGCTACCACAAACAGAACTGTAGGATCCCAACGGAGACTTGCCGTAGGGTCCCGACGGGGACAGTCAGCTGGGTCCCAAGGGCCATCCACAACACTTGGCTCCGGTACAACTTCCTCCGCAGCTTTCCCACAGTCCACCACCGAACAGCACGAGCCCCCAACGCCACCCGCACACAGGGGTGACACTGTCACACAGGACTCCATTTTCAGCTGCCGATGATGCGGGTATGACTGCTCCTCCAACCGGACTCCTTAGCCTTGAGGGCCGTCTGGAACGTCAGTAGAGTCCCAATGGGGACCGACAGCAAGGTAACCGGGAACTGCTACCATGCTTGAACTTTTCTTACTTCAAGGCCGGCCATTTGCAGGGCACTGACCTGCAAAATGCCCCCACTGCCGACAGTACCTGCAGCGCGCCATCCATGTGTCTCCGAAGGTGCGAATCACGAGCGGGGCCTCATCTCCCGACAGGGATTCCGTATCTTCCCCTGATCTACTTCCATCTGCCGTCTCCTGTCCCGAGCTGGCCCCACCTGGGTCTTCTACGCCGCCCGCCATTCCGGTCTGGGTCGGGCGGGTTGCCGGGGCAGACATCCTTCCCGCGGCAGGCGGGCCGCTGTCAGCTGCCACGCGGGGAATTACTGCCGCATTCTCGGGGCCCGCGGCTCCTGCGACCTGAGCAGGGGCTGCAGCCATCTCACCATCCTCTGCCCCCGCGGGCGCCGCCGCTCCATCAGGCGGTTCGGGGCTAGAATTAAACTCGGGAGCCGACATCTTCCATCCCGTGCCCCCTTAGTTTCTTTCCGGCTCCTCCTCTACAGGGGCGGGGTTTTGGCCTTCGCGCCTCCACTATTCGAGGAGACGCTCGAGCGGGAATTCTTCTACCCCGTTTTTCCCTGAGGAAGTCATCTGAATATGGCGATATGCGTTGGGGGGGTTTTGCTTTAGGTCTCCACCTCCTCCATGACTGCTTTTTCACCATTGCTCTGTTTGCCTTAATGGAAATTATTTTGCATGCTTCTTTTTCCATCACTGTGATTCTGGTAAAGATTATGGCATTGTATATATTTACTTATATGTAAACCTGCTTTATTCCATCTTACAAGCTTTTCCATGCCCTATCCTATGGTTGATTGGATTAATATATGTATTTGGGCATTTTTGCATATTGACTTTTACATATTAATGTATTAGCCATTTGTCTTTAGGACTGACACTTATATCTTTGCTTTTTTTTTTTTTTTTTTTTTTTGCATGCTATATGATTATGCTTCATTGGTGTTACTGATTGCAGTACATGGTCTAAAATCTCTGAGGTGGACACTTCTCAGAGACTTATGCTTTATTATAGCAAACCTCTGATGTTTATTGTACTTCATGTTTTTAGATGTTTTTAAACTGTTGGTGTTTTTCCTACAATAAACTTTTGAATATTTATTGCCATTATTATCTTGGTGATCTCATTAGCACACCACCCTTTTCTCCTTTTCATTGTTGCTGCTTTCAGGTGTGCATTTGGAGGATCCCATTTATATTGCCTTAGTGCCCTCTAAAAAAAAAAAAAAAAAAAAAAAAAATTTCAAACAAGATGGCGGCTTCACATATTTTCCGGCCGGACACCTCCGGAGGGCACACAAGGCGCACTTCCACCAGTCGGTAGAACGGTAGGATCCTGTTTGTGACGCCAAGTTGTCGCGGGCGGAGGAGGGGACGCTGCGCTCTCCCACCACTCGGGTCCGACTGCTGCTGCCGCTGCTCGGTGGCGGCTCGAGTGGTGGGCCGGATCCCGGGGACTCGAGCGGCGCTCCTTGCCCGTGAGTGAAAAGGGGAGATTTTGATGGTGGGGGATTTGGTTATTGTCCGTGACGCCACCCACGGTTGTGGTGATATTGGTGACACCACCGCTGCTCTGGACGGGGATCCCGGGAGCGGTGACTGGGAGCAGCTTTGTTGTTAGTTCTCCCCTCCGTGGGTAGGGGGTTGGTTGTCCCGGGGCCCGGTGATGGGGTAGGGATGGATGGCAGGCAGGTTACGGGGTCTGGTGAGGTGCAGGGTCGCGGGGGCAGCGCTGTGCCGCACGGCACGGTGGTACTCACTCAGCCAATGATGAGGACACAGTTCTCAGTAAAACAAACGGCTGGATGGACGGGTCCCACAGGCGGCTGCGGTGTTGTTTCTCCCGGCAGGTTGGTGGTGACTGCCTTTCCCTGCACTTATGTACGGTAGATGGTTCCAATGGGTTTCCACCGGTAACCCGCTCCCCAGCTTGGATATGGGCTGGAGGAGCCCCTTTTGCCCGCAGGATCTGGCCCTGAGAAACGGTTGCCTTGGCGGTGGCGGTGTCTCCCTCTCTTGGTTGGACTGTTGCCTTCTGTCGGGACTTGGCTGTTGGGAAACCCAGGAGGTTCCCTTCACTAACGAATTCGGCAAATTCACAGCGACTCCTAGCCTTGCCGGGGTCCGCAAGCCCCTGCCAGATGGTGCTGGCTTCTCTTTGTGTACTGGTCCGGTACCACCGGGCCACCGCCTGTCCACGGTCCTTACGGTAGACTCCAATGAGCCACTCCTGCAGACGGTCACCACCGTCTGCCAACCTTGCTGTACCGCCTGGGCCACACACCCGGACGCTGTCAGTTAGTTGCTCCACTACTACTTTCCTCCCTTCCACTTTCACCTCCAAAACTAATCTGTCCGGTTTTCCCGCCTCCAGGACTGTGAACTCCTCGGTGGGCGGGACCAAGCACCTGGCCCACCCCCTGGTGTGGACATCAGCCCCTGGAGGAAGGCAACAAGGGTTTTGTATCTGACTTCGGTGTGCCTGATCGGGAGTGTGGGGTGTGTGGGTGTTGTGCTCTGTGGCCCCTGGCTTGTCCAGGGCACTACAATAGATCAGGTGGAGAGTGTAGGTGAGATGATCAGTTCAGTTTTGGCCACATTGAGCTTTAGGAAGCGAGAAGAGAAAAGGAGGATATAGCAGATAGACACTTTGGGATTCTGGACAGCAGAGACAGCAGTTCTTTCAGAACTTAGATAGTGGCTTGCTCATCTTAAAACACAGTCTGTGTTACCCAATTTTTAATAATACTTGGTGTCAGTGGCACTACTTCTGCCTCAAGGCCATTACATTCCTATCAGCAAACTAGCATAATTTTTGGGGCTTCATATCTTACAGAACGTAGATAGTGGCTTACTCACCATAAAACACAGTCTCAGTGTTACCCAATTTTTATTAATACTTGGTGTCAGTGGCACCACTTGTGCCTCAACGCCGGTACCTTCCTATCAGCAAACTAGCATAATTTGAAAGGCTTCATATCTTACAGAACTTAGATAGTGGCTTGCTGATCTTAAAACAGTCTCAGTGTTACCAATTTGTAGTAATACTTCGTGTCAGTGGCCCTATTTTTGCCTCAAGGTCGGTACCTACCTACCAGCAAACTATATAACCTAAAAAAACCAGACATTATAGGCAACAACTCAGAAACATTTGAACACAGAGCGCTAGAGTCTTTAAATTTACCAAAATATAAACATACCCCATAGACAACGTGATACAAATGTATAAAACATTTTATTATTATTATAGTGCACAGGGTATTACAGTACATACAATCAACAATCATGTAAACCAGATTTTGAGTAAGTGAAGGATGAGGGGAGACCCCCACGTGACCCAGGGAGTATATCAAAAGTTATATCGGACCTGCTAGACCAGATAGATATAGATCATATTGTAGCAACCACATGCTCACAAAATGATCCTAAATAGAGGCAAACACATCCATTGTGTCACTAATTCACAGGACCCATAGCCTAGGCCTATGGCCTTAAATCAGGTCATGACTCGGAAGGCCCATAGTAGGGCTGCACAGTGGATGGGATGTACCTTAGGGCATAATTAACATTCAATGCAAAAATACAAATGTAGAAAGATAAAGAGTGCCCCAGCAGTATCATATTAGTCAATCATTTAGTGAAGCATGTAGGCTTACCACACACAAATTAAGCGTCCGAAGGTCCTGGAGGACACGTGGGGACCAGCAAACTAGCATAATGTTGATGGCTTCATATCTTACATAACATAGAGAGTGGCTTGCTGCAACTAACACGCTGTCCCAGTTTTTATTAATACTTGGTGTCAGTGGCACTACTTCTACCTCAAGGCCAGTACCTTCCTATTAGCAAAGTAGCATAATTGTGGGGGCTTCGTATCTTACAGAATTTAGATAGTGGTTTGCTGCAACTAACACACAGTCTCAGTGTTACCCAATTTTTATTAATACTTGGTGTCAGTGGCACTACTTGTGCATCAAGGCTGGTACCTTCCTATCAGCAAACTAGCATAATTTTTGGGGCTTCATATGTTACAGGTATCAATTAATAATGGCTCTCAGGCCTAGGGAATAGTATATATCTATTAGAACACACAAAATATTCCCCAAATTAATTTATTTTATTTTATTAAAGTAGATAAAACATTTTTACACCACACCATTTTGTGCACAATGAACAAAGCAATAATCAATTTGTCTCAAGAGACCAACTTATTGGCCACCCCTGATCTTGAATATCAAGAACAGGGTTTACAGTAGATAATTGACAAATTGATACAATTTACAAATTAATACAGTGCTGGTTCACACAGAGGACATATATATATCACGCCAAGCCAGACTTAACTTTTAAGCTTCCCATGTGATTCTGCTGGCACTTAAGTGCTGATTTAGGCTATGTGCGCACAGTGCGTTTTTCGCGGCGTTTTTGCGCGTTTTTCGGGTGCGTTTTTGGCCTCAAAACTGCAGGACTTTGCTTCCCCAGCAAAGTCTATGAGTTTTCATTTTTGCTGTCCGCACACATCTGTTCTTTTTACCTGCAATTTTGAGTTAAAAAAAAAAAAATGGACATGTCAGTTCTTTCCTGCGTTTTTCTGCGTTTTCCGCCCATGCAATGCATTTGAAAAACGCAGCAAAACGCAGAGATGCAAAACGCAGCCAAAAACGCACCAAATCGCGGCAAAAACGCATGCGTTTTTTGATCCGTTTTTTCGACGCAGGTGCGTTTTTGTGCGTTTTTAGCGGCCAAAAACGCACAAAAACGCAGCGTCAAAAAGACGCAGTGTGCAAACCTAGCCTTAGTATATCACAATCAGATGTAATAATCCAGAAGCATCCACATTTAGGTCACAAGGCGTTGAGTATTTAGTCCCATAGTCAATATGGTAAACCGCCGTCCATTTTTTATTGGATTATAAACGTCTCCACCTTGACGCGTTTCCCCACATAAACATGTGGTTCATCAGGAGGTTGTTAGATCAACAGATATAGGGCATGCAGGTCCATGACGCCATTAAATCAGATCAGCAGCATCACAGTGAGGTCCTGTCTTGATAATAGTATACTGCCGTCCTCCTGGCGTCTTTTCTATCAGCAAACTAGCATAATTTTGGGGCTTCATATGTTACAGAACGTAGATAGTGGCTTACTCACCATAAAACACAGTCTCAGTGTTGCCTAATTTTTTTTTATACTTGGTGTCAGTGGCACTACTTGTGCCTCAAGGCCGATACTTTTCTATCAGCAAACTAGCATAATTTTGAGGGCTTCATATCTTAGAGAACTTAAGGCCCCGTCACACTAAACGACATCGCTATCAACATCGCTGATGAGTCACACTTTTCGTGACGTAACAGCGATCCCCTTAGCGACGTTGCTGTGTGTGACATCCAGCAACAACCTGGCCCCTGCTGTGAAGTTGTTGGTTGTTGCTGAATGACCTGGGCCATTTTTTGGTTGTTGGTGTCCCGCTGGGAACATGTCTGACACCGTATCAACAACCAGCAACTAGTTGGTGATTCAGAATCGCAGGCGTGGTTTAGGCCTCCTCCCTCTTCAACTCCGATTGGTGGTCGCAACTAAGCAAAAGGTCTCTCACTTCCGTCCTTTGTTCATACAGCTTTTCGGATCGTAGTAGAGACCTCCAAGCTTGCGTGCTGGTTTGCGGATCTTATTAACGGCTTCTTCAACTACAATTTGTGGTCACGACTGCGGCTTTGAGTAATAAGTCAACGAGGTCGCACTTACGTTCTCTGTTGGCGGGATCGCACTAGAGACCTCCGTGCTTTCATCTTCCACCTTCTGATAGTTTTATATTACATATTTCTTTGGTAGGTATAATTTGTAGTGTTTGAATGATATCATAGTATTCTGCATTGTGTTCATGTTTTCACATTTATAAGCCTATACTGCTTGTTGTCAGTATTCATTTTCTCTTTCTGCTGCATTTTATGTGTGTGTGCGATTATAATAAATTAGTTCTTTTTTTGACGATATTTATATCATTTCTCATTTTATTTTGCAGTTTGCACATCATGAACCACACCGAGCGTGCTGTTTTGGTTTCTGCATTGCTGCTTGAGGCAGCTCGGCAAGAAGATGAGGCACAGATGCGTTCAAAAAGAAGGCGTCGCATGTGGACCAGAGAGTGGCTGCGGAAGAGGTCCCAATTCTCCCACATGCGACTAGTCAGAGAGCTGCAGGAGAACAATCCTCATGATTTTCGGAACTATCTGCGCATGTCAGAGGAATCTTTCAAATTAATACTGGAGAGTGTCAAGCCATATATTCAACGGCAGAATACACTAATGCGTGCTGCTGTCCCGGCAGAGGAAAGATTGGCCGTTACACTGCGTTTCCTCGCCACTGGACGCTCACTGCAAGACTTACATTTTTCTGCAGCCATTTCAAGGCCACTGCTCAGTACTATAATTCCGGAGACATGTAATGCGATTGTCCGCAGTCTGAGGAGCTACATGCAGTTTCCCAAAACAAAAGAGGAATGGAAAAAGATTGCCACTGATTTTGACCATCTTTGGCAGTTCCCTAACTGTGGTGGGGCTTTGGACGGGAAACATGTGAGGATCACCCAACCAGGGAACAGCGGATCCTATTTCTTTAATTACAAGGGCTATTTTAGCGTCATTATGATGGCCCTAGTTGACGCCAATTATGAATTTATAACTGTTGAAGTTGGCATGAATGGGAGGGTATCCGATGGTGGTGTTATAGAGCACACACGTTTTGGACAGCGATTGGACAACTGTGAACTGAATTTGCCACCCAACTCTGAGACTAGAGACAACCTTAATTTTGTGTTTGTCAGCGATGAGGCATTCCCGCTTCACGCAAATCTTGTTAAACCTTTCCCTCAAAAAAGTTTGACGGTGGAAAGACGAATTTTCAATTACCGTCTGTCAAGGGCCCGTCGGGTTGTTGAAAACGCTTTTGGGATCATGGCCAACCGTTTTCGTGTTTTCCACACACCTATGAACATGAAGCTTGAATCCATAGACTATGTTGTTTTGGCCTGTTGCGTGTTGCACAACTTTCTTCGGCGGCGTGATGCTATTGGGTACTGCCCACCTGGCTTTGTGGACTCGGTAGACCCAACAAATGGGGAAGTGGAGCTTGGTGAATGGCGTGAAAACGATCGTACAATTGCAGGCCTTCAACCGGTCGTGCACGGCAGAACAAAGGATGATGTGAAGGCCTGCCGAGAAAAATACTGCCAATATTTCAATGGCCCTGGTGCAGTGACTTGGCAGCATCAGAATTTATAGTGGTATACTGATGTAATATAACCAATCCTTTCATTTTGTGTAATCATGTGTAATAAACCTAAAAATTTACTTTTTAAACTACTTGATGTTTTTTGAAAAACTTATGGTCCGTCCACGTTTGTAGTGCTGCACTCTTTAGTGCGGTCTGCACGTAGACCCCGCTTTGGGTTTGGGAGGGGATACATCGATAGCGCATGAAATCTGCTTTTGTTCTGCAGTGATTATATAGATATATATGTATCTTTATCTCTCTATCTATATATACATATACTGTGTATATCTATATATATAATTGCCTTATTCTGTCTGTCTGTCTGTCTGTCTGTCTGTCTGTCTGTCTGTCTGTCTGTCTGTCTGTCTGTCTGTCTGTCTGTCTGTCTGTCTTGCTCCGAAATTGTGTCCTTACGGTGACGCTAAGCTGATTGGCCGCTGGGCTCGCCAAGGGTTGGCCGCTCGACCGGGCTCCGCCCCCCCACAGATTGGCCTCTCGCCCTGGCACCCTGAAGGCATTGGCAACTCGACCACGCCCCCCTCACGCACTACACGCTAGCTCCGGCCCCGCCCCCCCCACGCATTCCCCGAACCGACACGGTCACGGAACCACGACTCCCAGGTAAGTACTGTACCCCCGGGAGCCCACATCAGCGTGTGCCGCCAACCCAGCCGACAAATACCCTCGCATTGCTGGGGCTGGCCGGCGTATGCTGGTGTGGGATCCCGTGCGAGCGGGGGACGAGATACGCTGGTAACCATGGTAGCATAGTTACCAGCGCATCAAGGTCCTGCAGCGGCGGAACATACACAAACGCACACACACACACACACATACACACACACACACACACACACATCAGATCACACTCACTCTCACACACACCTCACACACACATCACATCGCATCCACACACTCACAACATCCTGGGATATCGCTTGCTTCTCGGCGGCGATACTGTGCACTGTGCAGTGTAATCTCCTTCAGGATTCAGTATCTTGCTTTCTGCCCGGCATCCTGTGTCTCCTCCCACACAGTCACATGGGCGTGACATCATCGCAGGTCCTGCAGGATGGAGATTCCGTCTGCTGTGCAGGTCAGGAGCACTCCTGCAGCTCAGACATGGCTGGTGGCCTCTCCAGGTCAGGGGCCCCTCTACTGACACTGGGCTCCCCTGACTCACAGTTCGGCCACTACACAGCAGCACTACACATAGACGCAGAGCGGCTGCCGGGCCCCTATGTGTACTAGTGCCGCTGTGTAGTGGCCGGTCTGTGAGTCAGGGGAGCCCAGTGTCAGTAGAGGGGCATCTCACTTCTCGGTCCCCCGCTGATCCGGTCTCCTCGGCGCGTCGTCCATTGCTGTCGCTCGCTGACCTCTCAGCAGGCGCGCAGTGATGACGTCACCGCGCTCGCTGCAGAGCTGTCAGAAGAACGCCGACAGTCACAGCGGGAAGAATGATAAGAGAGCGCGCCGCTCACTCTCTCATCATTGCTCTCAATTGTATCGGCACCTGCGATGCCGATGCAATTGAAAGCTCGATCCTCGGCGGGGGGCGGTGACAGCGCGGCCACCGGGCCCCCCTGAGTAGCCGGGTGCTGGCGCCGGCCCTGATCCTTCCCATAGACAGGTAGGAGCCCTGTCTGCGAGCCAGATACGGCCATCAAAAGAGCCATATCTGGCTCGCGAGCCATAGGTTCCCGACCCCTGATCTATCATCACTCACAATCATTATATTACATGTATGCATCTGTATACATGCACCAACCCATCTGCATCCCGCCTTTGGCCTGTTAGTAAGCAGCGGTGGCCGGACCCATGCTCGTACTTATTACTGTGGAGTGAGTTGTCGGTAAGGGCACCCGTGGGTTGTGGTGACTGATGGTGAGACGGTTAGGGGAGGTGTAGTCCCAGGTGTATGGGGAAAAATGGCTGGGGAAGGTGACGTGCCGAGTTGGACCGGCGGTAAATGGTGTACTCACAGTTCACAAGAATTACACACAGAGTCCCGTGTAGCAAACAGGGGTCCCTCCCTCTTGCACTCAGTGTTTGTGTCTTTAACTGGTACATACATACATACACACAGCCACATATATCCATAGGCAACATCCAACGATGCTGCCGACACATGTCTGGCTCCTGGGGGAAATCCTCCAATCTTGTCTTCTTCCCGTAGTATGATCCATTGTGCAGAAGCGCAGGTGAAGTTGCGAAGTACAGTAAGCTGAAATACCTTCCTGACGTCACCACGTTAAGTGACCGCACGTGCGTCACTGGTCCTTCCACTCCCTGTACCTATCCGGCGTGAATGCCCACTGGATGATTGCATGGTGATCGGAGGCTTCCCCAGGACACGGACATGGATTGGCAGCATTAGGGTTTTGGTGGACATGGTGAGTATGCAAAACTTCAAACACATCTATTCCTCCAAGCAAAATGTAGTCCTACTGTAACTATTCATGGAGACCACAAAAATGAGGTATGAAAAACTTTTTATTGTCAGTGTTGTCATGGCAACGCCCACAAACACTGATGGGCAATAATCACACAAATATACATAAAAAACAATATTTTAAACAAACAAACAAAACTTATCGGCCGCCCTGTTGTTGGGATGCCACATATTTGGCCAGCTGCACTCCGTGCTGCGTAACTGCTGTGACCAGTGTGCGCTGTGCCGCTGCCAGTGTGCGTTGTGCTGCTGCCACAGTGCGCTGTGTCGCCAGAATCCTCGTGTGTGAGGCCTGAAGGTCTTCTAATGTTGGTATTTCTATGGAGGGAATGGTACAACTTAAAAAGGCAAATTATATGTAGATATATCATTTAGAGGTACATGTTTGTTGTTTAAACTTACGGGTTGGGTGTTCCTCCTCGTCCGGTAAAGACGGGCTGAGGTTCCACCCGAATCCTCTGGCATCACCTTCAGCGGCTAGGGTGAGACAAAACACTTCATAGTACATCACAGCTGGAGAGACTGCTTTATACATGGAGGACTGGAGAGGCTGGCTGCATAATTATACATGGAGGACTATGGAGGTGTATTCTAATATATGATTGGTTATGTGGGACCCTTTAGACTCTTTGTAAAGGAGGCTTTACACGCTATGACATCGCTAATGCGAACTCGTTGGAGTCACGGGATTGGTGACACACATCCGGCCGCATTAGCTGTGCCGTTGCATGTGACACCTATGAGCGATTTGGCATCGTTGCAAAAACATGCCAAAATGCTCATCGCTGACATGGGGTTCCATTCTCAAATGTCGTAACTGCAGCAGTAACGAAGTTGTTCCTCGTTCCTCCGACAGCACACATCGTTCCGTGTGACAACGCAGGGACGAGGAACCTCTCCTTACCTGCCTCCCGGACGATAAGGAAAAAGGTGGGCGGGATGTTATGTCACGCTCATCTCCGCCCCTCTGCTTCGATTGGGCGGCGGGTCATTGACGCGGCTGTGACGTCCCTGTGACACTGAACGAAGCGCCCCCTTAGAAAGGAGTCGGTTCGCTGGTCACAGCGACGTCGCCGGGCAGATAAGTATGTGTGACATGTCTGGGCGATGCTATGCGGCACGGGCAGCGATTTGCCCGTGTCGCACAACAGATAGGGGCGGGTACCCACACTAGCGATATCGATACCGATATCGCTGCGTGTAAAGCGGCCTTAAGGCTGATAGAGAAATATAGATAGATATTATATAGATAGAGAAATATAGATAGATAGAGGTATTTCAGATAATGGTAAATCTGGGAGCTGTGGGTAAGATAGCTCTATCCTGTCAAAGTTATATTGCCCTAGTTTTAACTTAAAAAATTACTGTAAGGCAAACCTGCTCCGATGACATGAAGTGAGGAGGGAGAGACTGAAGGTGGCTCCGGCTGGTGCTCCGCCTCTGCTGGTGGATCCTGCTGTGGCTCCTGGTGTGGTGTAGGCTCCAGCTGTGGCTCCAGGTCTGGTGGAGGCTCCAGCTGCGGTTCCGGGTCTGGAGGTGGGTCCTGCTGGGGCTGCGGCTCTGGATAAAATTATACCTTGTAATATTTGCACGTGGGGGTAACTCACAAGAAGTACTCTTGTGGTACTACTCATGTGCTGTGTGTCATGTGGGTGTAATTACTCATGTGGTACTACTCATGTTAAAGAGCCACCATATAATGGGCTAACCAATGTTAACACTAGTGCTGAGCGTACACTGACTGTTATGCTATGTGCGCACGTTGCGTACAGTCACTGCCTAAAATTCCGCAGCAATCAGAAGAGCACATGTGCGCTTTAAATCGCTGCATAAATGTCCGTGGTGAAAGCCGATTCCATGCGCTCTGCCTGCAGCTCCTCCCATAGACAGAGCAGGAGCTGCCGGCAAAGCGCAGGAAAGAAGTGACATGTCACATGTCATGTAACTGCATGTATTTACGCAACGTGCGCACATAGTCTTAACGTCCACATACGCAATGTTTATGCGCTATCCCGGACCCCATTGACTTATATGGCCACTGGATTACGGCGCAGATCGGACTCTTTTATAAATATGTCAGTGATCCGCCAGCCCCAAGATTATTGGACATTCAAACAACTTTCGTTAACACCACTCACCAGGTTGGAGCTGGCTCTGAGAACGGATGATGGCAAGGCGGTTGCTAGACCTGTAACGCAGATCTGATAGCTTCTTCCTTATTTGTGTAGTTGAACGCTGCACCCCAAATTTTCTCAAAAGGCCCCGACTAATCCTCCTCAGCACTGCCTTCTTGTGGAGCACAGGATGGACATGGTGTTCAACACAATCATAATCTCTGCTGTCCACCATTTTAATTAGATATGTGACTTCTGCCTCTCCCCAAGCTGATGACCGACTTCTGGCTGCCATATTTCAGTAGGCCACAACAACACCATTAGACCCGCCCAACTAAAATCAGCGCCATCCAATAGAATTCTAACGTCGACGCAAAGGACTTGCGAGACGCAATTGCGATCAAGAAGTCCTAACCGGGGACGCAGCTGTGTTCGGTACGTGACCTGAAATCAGCGATTATGGCTACTTTCATGTATTTTTACCACAATATAATAATGTCTGTGTTGTCCATTCTGAATTGTCGCCCATTCTGAATTGTCATTCTCTATAGTGGCCACTGATGCGTTGTCATTCTCTGATTGGTGGCCACTGATGCGCTGTGATTGGACGACTGATGCGCTGTGATTGGATGACACTGTCTCTATATAAAAGGGAGCGAATTAGCGATTCCAAATGTATTCATCTGGATTTACCTCTGCGTTCCCATCTGAGTCGCAAGTCTGTACTTTGTGGATCTAAACCATCTACTTATTTTGCAAGGTATGTTTGCGATCTCAAATTGAGATCGTAGTTGCGTTCTTGTATTAATTATATTACTTTTTAAATATTTAATAGTATGATATATTATATATTTGTTGATATTAATTCTATGCAATCATGATTGTGTTCTGCATTGTGCTACGGCTTTTTAGGCTTGCAAGCAAATGGAGGGAGGCATAGGTTTTGTTGATTGCCATATTCTTCCAATGCTTGGGCATTTCTAATGTGGTTTATGATTTTTCAAATATGCTTTGCCAAGGGCAACCATTGTGTAGTGCCATGCCTTTCAATGCTAGGGCTTTTCTATTGTGGTTTGTGATTTTTCAAAACTGTAACATGTATTCTTTTGGTAACACTGTTCACTTTTCTGTTTTTAGATGTCTTCTAATAGCCAAGACTTTATTAGAGACTTGATAGAGATGTATCGCTCCATGCCCTGTTTATGGAAAATAAAGTCAGCAGATTACAGTAACAGATATAAAAAAAGGGACGCCTATCTCAAACTGGTCGACCTGGTAAAGAAATATAACCCAACAGAAACCGTGGATGAGACAGTGGTTAAAAAGAAAATACAGGCCCTCCGCACTGTCTTTAAAAGAGAATTAAATAAGGTGGAGAACTCATCCAAGTCAGGTGCCGGAACTGAGGAACTATATGTTCCAAAGCTCTGGTATTTTGACTTGATGAGCTTCACTAGAGATCAAGAGCTTCCTCGTCCACTGGAATCAATGATAGCGGTGGAGGAGGAAGAAGAGGCTGAGGTCCGATCACACTCTCCTGTCCGTGATGTAAGTACCTTTTTTTTTATTACCTCTAATTACCATTTAAACTTTGTATTTTGCATACTGTTGAATGACATTTCTTATCCTGTATTAGTTCCCTCACGTGTACCCATGTGCCTGCTGGTTGAGATATCCAATTCAAAAACACAATACTGTATTTGGGTGTTGCTGTAAGTTTTAAAATTATTTTCTGGGTTTGCTTTAATATAATATTTGTCTTCTTC
The DNA here is from genome assembly GCF_048569485.1 of Anomaloglossus baeobatrachus. Lineage (NCBI taxonomy): Eukaryota > Metazoa > Chordata > Amphibia > Anura > Aromobatidae > Anomaloglossus > Anomaloglossus baeobatrachus. The sequence goes on from NC_134355.1 coordinate 232,276,754, forward strand.
GTGCAGGACCACTTTCAAGCTGCGGACACACCAACAGGTGCGAATGATGCTATCACCATCACCCAACATGTTGAATCTGCCGAAGAACAACACAGTCAAGCTGTGCGACAATGCGCATCCCGTAAAAGAAAATCCACCACTTCGTCTTTCAGCTCTAATTCGGCCAAACTTATCGATTTGGCCAACACTATTTTAAATCAAGGAAAAAATAACGCCAAGTGTGGTTTTACACAATTAGCTGATGAACGACTACAGCAGCTCGACCCAATCCAAAGAAGGCATGCCGAAAGAGTAATGTTAGAGGCTCTAAATCAAGCAGCAGAGGGGAAACTGACAGACAAATCAACAGTGTTAGACCCGACTCAATTGTCATACCCTTCATGGAATGCCACTCAAGAACATATACAAAGCACACCAAGGAGGCTTCACCCACATTATCCCATGGGTCAATCGCAATCGACCCAACATTTTCCAATACCTGGTGAACGATTTTCCTTTTCGGACTCTTATTATCAAGATTAGTAGTTTTTTGTGATTTTTTTCAAATGGTTTAATATGTTGTGTTTGTTTGCTTGTTGCCTTACTTGTTTAATTTTAATAAACATGTTTTTTGATTTAAAAATTGTTGCTGCCTTTAATGCATACAGCTAGTAGCTGCCCTAATAAGGCTGGGTAATGTGCTGGGTTGAGGTCAGGTCAGTGAAGGGGTGGGATTCTGCTAGGAGAAGATATGGGTAGATTGACTGAAAAATTGGAAAGTTATGTGTGTTGAAAAAATGAGAGGGGGTTTATTTCAGAAAGATAGGCACTAGAAATACACACACATATGGCTTGAACACTGGCAAAAAGTATAACATTTCCAATAATGTCACTCTGATATGCATCATTATACTAACTATAGTCAGGGCAATGGACAATGCGCATGAGTAATACCACATTAGTAGTAACAGCATACAGTGCCCACATGAGACATTGCACATGACTAGGACCACACGAGTAGTATCACCATACAGGCCACAGGGCCTACACACTACAAGATGCACAAAGCTGGCTCACAGGTCAAGCACAAGTGATACAAAAGTCCTGAGGAAGCAAGACCAGTACCATAACTGTTAACTTTCACGGTGGCCAGCACCCGTGAGTGGTTTCCAGAGACTGTTAGTCAAAACCCGGCCAATAAGAATCTCAAATCAAGGGTTTAAAAATAAATACACACAAACACCTAGGGACCACATCTTTATTACTTCCTCTCACCTCTGAAACTATGCTGATCTTCTGTCTTCTTCATGCTGATGCTGCCCGTGCTGTCATAACACGTCAACGCTGCCTTAGTAACCTAACGAGCGGGTTACTATAGCAACGGCGATTAATGAACCAGGAAATCAGAAATTCAAATGAAGTTATCGTACCGGAGCCTGCTCTGATCCGGAGTCGCTGGGTGGTGGCTCGAGCGTCTACGGACCCAGGGGGCCCGGTGGTCCACTCCGATCTGAAAGGGGGCTGGCACTTTAGGGGACGTAAGTGTACAGCCAGAGTCGTGTTTTTAACTTCGTGACACCACCCACGCCGCACCAGGACACACACACCAACTGCACATATACACACATAGCAGATACACATGGACACCCCGAGCACATACATACATAGCGCACACATAGCATAGCGGGGAGAAGGCCATATCTGGAGAATTGGTATTCGGAGTAGACAGGGTAGAAGGTGGCGAAGGCCCATCTGTGCAATAATCATGCTGGCTAATCAGCAGCTTGATATGTCACACCTGTGAGGTGGGTGGATTATCTTGACAAAGGAAAAGTGCTCACTAACATAGAGTTAAGCGGGCTTTACACGCTGCGACATCGCTAATGCGGAGTCGTTGGGGTCACGGAATTTGGGACGCACATCCGGCCGCATTAGCGATGCCGTTGCGTGTGACACCGATAAGCGATTTTGCATCGTTGCCAAAACGTGCAAAATCGCTAATCGGCGACACGGGGGTCCATTCTCAAAAATCGTTACTGCAGCAGTAACGAGGTTGTTCCTCGTTCCTGCGGCAGCACACATCGCTGCGTGTGACGCCGCAGGAACCAGGAAGCTCCCCGTACCTGCCTCCCGGCTGCTATGCGGAAGGAAGGAGGTGGGCGGGATGTTACGTCCCGCTCTTCTCCGCCCCTCTGCTGCTATTGGGCGGTTGTTCAGTGACGTTTCAGTGATGTCGCTGTGACGCTGCACGGACCGCCCCCTTAGAAAGGAGGCGGTTCGCCGGTCACAGCGACGTCGCCGGACAGGTAAGTATGTGTGACGGCTGTTGTGCGACACGGGCAGCGATTTGCCCGTGTCGCGCAACAGATGGGGGCGGGTACCCACACTAGCGATATCGGGACCGATATCGCAGTGTGTAAAGTAGCCTTTAGACAAATGTATGAGCAATATTTGAGAGAACACCTTTTGCATACATAGAAAAAGCCTTAAAATTTAGAGTTCAGCTCATTAAAAATGGAAGCAAAAACAGTGTTGCATTTATATTTTTGTTCAGTGTATCTATCTATGTACTGTATCTACTGTATCTAGCTAGCTAAAGATAGATGAATATAGGACTCCAGGACACCAGGACACACACACCAACTGCACATATACACACATAGCAGACACACATGGATACACCGAGCACATACATACATAGCGCACACATAGCATAGCGGGGAGAAGGCCATATCTGGAGAATTGGTATTCGGAGTAGACAGGGTAGAAGGTGGCGATGGGGTAGAATGTGGAGATGGGGTTGCAGCAGGATATGGTGTAGGAGAAGGAGAGGGTGCCTCAGCAGGAGATGGTGCAGCAGGTGGAGGTGGGGGATCCCCAGGAGATGGCGTACCTGGAGAAGGTGGAGCAGGTTGCGGTGGTGGTACATAGGAGAAAACGTCTATTGAGCGGATAACTCCAGGCCTCCATGGCTTAAGCCTGCTGTACACCATACAATTCCACATATGATTTCGTACTGTACTGCGGTATGAGCTGTACTGAGGTATGCTGTCGTTCAATGTTCCCGGGGTGTCACACACTGCGATGTGTGCAGACTCGGGAACATTGATCAACCCGACGTTCAATTTTTAGCTTTTCAACGATGTGCAAGCGAGGAACGGTTTCACGTTTAATCGCAATCGCACATAGCTGTCACACCATACAACAACACTAACGACGACGAATGTGCGTCACTTGTGACGTGAACCCGCAGACACATCGTTAGATTTGTTTGTGCGGGTAAACCCCTTTTTCTGAAGTATGTTTTACAAACCTTTTCTCATGGGGTACCAGACACATGGTGACCCCTTGCCTCAAAGTATGCTGCATTCATTGAAAAAACAAGGCACAAAAAGCAATGCCCAATCAGCAAAATTGTTTGATTTAATTTAAATAGAAGATAGGCTTGTGCACAAGGCTTCTACTGTCACTCTGATATGCACTGAGATAACAAGGATAGCCAAGTCAATGGACAATACTACAAACGTGATTACACAGCATGTTTTTTGGCAAAGAGGGTGTTGATGAAATGCTAATATATGCAAAGCGGAAAAAATCCCATTATACCACAGGAGCATTGAATTAGCACCAAAGGTATCAGAAATGTACGTATAATCAAGTTTGCATATCAGACTGTTCCAAGGGTAATTAGCTCTTTTTTGCCACCTTCTCCCTCTGATATGCAAACTGTATTTCAAATGTGATTATTTTCTTTTAGAATATATTAGCATTTGATCTACACTGTGCATTGCAATGAATAACTTACAGGCCTCCATGACCCTATTCCACCACAGCGGGACCATTAGTTCTCTAAATTGTTTTTTATTTGCTCACAGCAGCCTGGGCTCCTATACAGCATGTTACAATGATGTATATAACAGCTCTGTGATGTTGATGGCCACAACTTATTTTCAGCCCAAAAAAGTGGTGACAGGTTCCCTTTTAAGGAAACCATAAGTTTAACCATACAGTGGTACCTCGCTAATCGAGTAACCCACTTAACGAGAATTTCGCTTAACAAGCAAATCTTTCTGTAAATTTGTAACCCGCTTTACGAGAAATCTTTGCTGTACGAGCAAAATTCTCACCGCACACACTTCCGGTTCTGTACATCCACCACACTCTGACCCGCACTTGCAGTCCACACAAACACACACATGTACGCGCAAACACACACGGACGCACACACATACAGTATTAAGCTCACCTTACCTTCCGTTGCACCGCCGGCATCATGGTTCTTGTATTTCCCGGGTACATCGCGACGTCTTCACGGCGAACTACAAGACCCAGGAGGCATGCGACGGAACGGAAGGTAAGGTGAGCATATAATATGTGCATGTGCATGCGTGTTTGTGTGAGTTTGTGTGTGTTTGTGTGTGTTTCTGTGTGGTTGTGCATGTGTGGAATGACAGAATAGGGGATCAGGATGGGACATTTTAGAAGTTGTGGAACGGATCGTCAGCATTGCAATGATTTCCTATGAGGAATCTTGCTTTGCTGAACGAGTACCTAGATTAACAAGCACAGTCCCAGAACGGATTGTTCTCGTTAAGCAAGGTTCCACTGTATAGTGTTCTTGAAAACGGGAAAAAACAAAAAAAACGAGTCGAAAATCTTTAAAATAAAGGGTGATACTACCATTTTTTTTGTTAGAGGGATATTATATTTACCATGTTCACTAAATGGTAAGGCTAGTTTCACACACTGCGTTTTTTTAACGCTGTGTTTTTGTGCGTTTTTTGCAGCAAAAACCACACTAAAACGCACCCGCGTCGAAAAAACCTTTATCAGTGAACAAAAAAAAGGTCTGATGTCATTTCCTTCTTCAATGTGTTCTTCATTCTCCAATAGTGTATGCAGAAGAGCAGACAGATGCAGAACTACAAGGCTCAGCATACTCCATCCAATAGTGTATGCAGAAGAGCAGACAGCAGATGCAGAACTACAAGGCTCAGCATGCTCCATCCAGGACTGTATGCTTCAGGGAGAGTCAGGGGGAGCAGACCTACAAGGCTCAGCATCCTCCATCCAATAGTGTATGCAGGAGAGCAGACAGCAGCTGTTGAACTACAAGGCTCAGCATCCTCCTTCCAGGACTGTATGCAGGATTTCTTTGCCCCCCACAAAAAAAAAAAATGACGTGGGCTTCGCACAATTTTTGAGTCCAGCCGGGTACAACTAGGCAGCTGGGCATTGGAATTCATAGTGCAGGTTGCTCATGCTTTCTGGGCACCCCCGCTGTGAATTGCAGTCCGCAGCCACCCCAGAAAATGCCGCTTTCATAGAAGCGCCATCTTCTGGCGCTGTATCCAACTCTTCCAGCTGCCCTGATGCCGGGTGGCTCGCTGGGTAATAATGGGGTTAGGGCTAGCTGTATAGCTGGCCCTAAGCCCGAAATTCATGGTGTCACGCCAATATTACACATGGCCACCATGAATTTCTATTAATGATAAAAAAAAAAAACACAAAACACACCGAAAAATATTTTTATTAGAAATAAAACACAACACAATTAGTGACTCCATCTTTATTTAAATAAAGAACCCCCCTCCGCAGTAATCCTGGGTCAAGTGTCCCGCGCTGTCCAATCCGGATCCAATATCATCTGATCGGTTGGTTTGCTGGAAGGCAAAGCGATCAGATGATGTGTCAGGTTCTAGGGGCTGAAGCACATCACACATTAGCTGATTGTATAAAAGCCGGTTATACAATCAGCTGATGCATCGGTGCAAAAAAAAAAATAAATACTCACTTATGTGCTGATTACCGGCAGATCCTGGAGCGATGGGGAGGGAGTTACCGGCAGCTCCAGGAGCAATGGGGAGGGAGTTTGATCCCGTCCGATCGCTGCAGCAGCTGCCGGTAATCAGGGATGAAGTCTCCTGACGCATCCGCTGATAACCGGCTGGGCGCCGGCGTCTGACAGAGACTTACGATCATCTGATGCGTCAGGTGACTGCATCAGGTGATCCATCGCCAGGTCCTGCATCCTGCAGGCATATGTACCCGGGGAGACTGCCCACACCCGGAGCGGCGGTACCAGTAGGAGGATCTGGGAACGTGCATGGCACCAGGAGTCTGCAGACAGGTGAGTATAACTTTTTTTTTTCTACTGTTCACTTTTGTTTTCGCAGCCGCCTTCACCAACCGCCCAAACATGGCACCACACGGCAGCATACATGCACAGGACGGGAGGTGTAAGCGGCGGTGACGGTACCGGGAGGATTCACGCTTCTGCGTTTACTAACAGAAGGAATCCTCTTCCTGTACACGTCACTTTACTACCCACCTCCTGCGTTTATAGCTGCGTTTTTGGTCTTAGAAACGCACCAAAACGCAGCTATTTGCGTTTCTCATTGCGTCTTTCAACATCCCATTGCACTCAATGGATGAAAAGTGCAGTGAAAAACGCGGGAATAATTGACATGCACCACAAAAACGCAGCTGAAAAAAAAAAGCTGTGTGCAGACAGCAAAAATGAAAACTCATAGACTTTGCTGGGGAAGGTCAGATGCTCATGAGATGCTCATGTTCTGCCTCACAAGAATAAGCTTTTTTAATCATCATTCTGATGAGATAATGCACCTCAACAGGCCCCCAGGGAGAACAGCGCCTCCTGGCCGCCATGTTCCCACCTCTAAACAGAACAGAAAATCAACACCGCCCATCAGACTTCAAAAACGACTGGAAAAACGTCATGACGTGTGTCGCAAGAGCGACCACAAACGGCATAAACCGCGTCGCAGCAGTGATACCGCTAGCGGTTTGTATATAACAGCCCTGAGTACTCTACTGCGATCTGCAATCCAGAACCTTATCGCTGGAAGAAGAGAAAGTCACCGCCCAGTCATAACGTACTTACGATTACCAATAGGAGCGGAGGGGGCGCGGTGAAGGCAACGTAGATGCACGCCTATATGTTGTTAATCGTACAATGTGACAGGTCTCAGTGACCAACGATGAGTTGTTTATGGATCTCAGGATCGTTGTTGCGTTGTTGTAAGGTTTGACTGTGTGACATCTCACCAGCGACCTCTTTAACAACTTACCAGCGATCCCTATCAAGTTGAGTTGTTGGTTGGGATCGCTGGTAAGTTGTTTAGTGTGACGGGACCTTTAGTCAGTAGCTTGCTGCAACTAACACACAGTCTCAGTGTTACCCAATTTTTTTTAATACTTGGTGTCAGTGGCATGACAGTTCCAGGAGGGATTTTTCCGGTCGTTGATTCCTGTATTACTCCTAATTACCCCTACCCTGTATAAATAATACACGGACACTGCTTATGACTTGGTTAAAATCGGCCACAGCAGCCCTTTATTGCCTATTATTTACACACTAACACAATGGGGCGCCGTCCAATGGGCGTCCCCAACATTTAACAATAGGTAATACCATAATAATACAGTACGCAATACAATACGTAACCCTGGGTAGGCCCGGTCCAGAAACCACCTTCCACCACCAAACATGATCCCTGGCCGCGACACACACACCGGGCCAGAAATTAGGTATTAATCACCTACGGATGAATACCCCAACCTTGCAGGACCCCATGCCTGCAAGATCCTTGTAACCGGAGCCACTATATCCTACCAGTGACTCTCCAATCAAATAACATTATCCGTTAAACCGCCTCTGGACCAGAATTACCCCCGCCACAAGTCCGGTCCAGAAGCCATACTCCACCATCGGAACACAATCCCTGCCCACAACACACCGACCCAGAGATACGAGGCATTAATCACCTACGGATCAATACCCCAACCTTGCAAGACCCCATGCCTGCAAGATCCCCTGTAACCTGACCTACACCATAACTCACAAGGGACTCTCCAATCAAATAACATTGTTCGTTAAACTGCTTCTGAACCAGACCCACCCTACTATAGGTCTAGTCCATAAACCATAGTTCACCACCATACACACGATCCCTGGCTGCCACACACCGACCCAGAGATAAGAGGCATTAATCACTTATGGATCAATGCCCCCACCTTGCAGAACTCCATGCCTGCAAGATCCCTGTAACCGGAGCCACCATATCCTACAAGTGACTCTCCAATCAAATAACCTTATTCGTTAAACAGCTTCTGAATCAGACCTACCCTGCTATAGGTCAAGTCCATAAACCATAGTCCACCACCATACACACGATCCCCGGCCGCAACACACCGACCCAGAGATAAGAGGCATTAATCACCAATGGATTAAAACCCAAAAGCCTAACAATAAATGAGACTCAAAACCATAAAGCCCATTACCGACTTTAAACTAACAACATCCCCAGGCCGCAACCTTCAGCCCGGAAATACAAGGTATTGATCACCCACGGACCAAACCCCCTATACCATGCATAGCTCCAAGCCTGCTCCCCATTACTTGTCACCAGAGCCACTATACCCAAGCTGTGACTCTCGGCAACCACCAACACAGTAATCTAAACCTCTGGCCACAACACTGACCCATCTAAGAGGCATTGAACACCAAAGAGCAATCTCCCACCCTGCAGCGACCTTGTCCCTGCAAGCTACGAGTAACCACAATCACTGAACTTACACAGTGGCACGCCATCCAACCACCAGTAACCATTAGAGCTCCTCTGGACCAGACCTACCCCCGCTGCTGTTGTCGCGGGCGGGGAGGGGATGCTGCGCTCACGACGCTCGCGTCCGGCGCTGCTGCTGCTGCTCGGTGGCTCGAGCGGTGGGCCGGATCCGGGGACTTGAGCAGCGCTCCTCGCCCGTGAGTGAAAGGGGATAATTTTTGGGTTTGGGAAGTCAGTCCGTGACGCCACCACGGTTTGTGGTGAGGTTGGGACACCACCGCTGCTCTCGACGGGGGATCCCGGGAGCGATGACAGGGAGCAGCCGAGATGTTTCTCTCCCCTCTGTGGGTAGGGGGATTTGGTGGTCCCGGGGCCCGGTGATGGTGACTGAAAGGTGGATGGCGGGGTTTGGTGAGGTGCAGGGTCGCGGGGGCAGACGCTGTGCCAGACGGCACGGTGGTACTCACTCAGCCAATAACGTAGACGGAGTCTCTGGTAAAACAAACGGCTGGATAGATGGGTCCCGCAGCCGGCCGCGGTGGTCACTCCTGGTAGGTTGGTGGTGACTGTCTCTCTCTGCACCTGTGATGTGTTTTCGGCTCCGATGGCATCCCACCGGTAACCCGCTCCCCAGCGGTGTATTTGCCAGAGGAGCCCTTTTTGCCCGCAGGCTCTGGCCCTGGGAACTCTAGCTGTGGCGGTAGCTGTATTTCCCTTCACGGTTGAACGGTTGCCTTCAGTCGGGTCTTTGCTGCTGGGAAACCCCGGAGGTTCCCATCGCTGACAGATTTGACCGGTTTAACGGCAACTCCAAGCCTGGTCGGGCTCCGTAGGCCCTGCCGAATGGTGCTGGCTTCTCTTCGCTCCCCGGTTCGGTACCGGTGGGCCACCGCCCGTCTCCGATCCTTACGGTTATGCGTCAATCGGCCTCTCCTGCAGACGGTCACCACCGTCTGCCAACCTTGCTCTTGGGTGCCCGGGCCACGTACCCGGACACGGTCAGTCTGCTCCTGCTCCTCAACTACCACTTCACTCAACTCTCTCCACTCCACTCCAAAACTACTCTGACTTCCTTTCCTGCCTCCAGGACTGTGAACTCCTCGGTGGGTGGGGCCAACCGTCTGGCTCCACCCCACCTGGTGTGGACATCAGCCCCTGGAGGGGAGGCAACAAGGATTTGCGTGTGTAACTGATGTGCCTAATCGGGGTGTGGGGTGTGTTGTTGCAGTACCTGTGAAGTCCTGGCTTGTCCAGGGCGCCACATTCCCCCTTGGTTAAACGCAGACCGTCCACGGGCTGCCCGTCCATCACCGGTTTTATTTTGTAACTGTAAAAGATAGAAAAACACGTAAAACATCAACATAAGCATTACTTTATAAATCTTCCCTTAACGGTAGGCACTTTAACGTTTCTAACGGTACATCTTTATTAACGGTACACGGCTTCCGCTCTCCCCCCGCCCAAACAACCTGGCCCTGATGCTGCCCCTAAGAAGTGGGCAGCACCCCTTGCCCCAGTCCATCACCAGGCTGCCCGAGCGGGTACGGTCCCTTTCAGGGGACCCACGTCCATGGGGGACCCCTGACCCCCCGGAGGATGGCCACCGGTCCAGGTGGTGACCGGGCCCCAGCCTACTCTGCTGCGGGCCCTTCTTCCAATCTGCCTCTCCAGAGGCGGTCACGGAATAAAGCAAATCTATTTATATGCCACAAGTTTGTGGTTGCCCTGCAAGTTCTCGGGCGTGTCTGTAAGCAGTTTCTTACGCAAACGGTGCAGAAAGTCCCTACGGGGACTAGTTGCTGGCAACGGCCGGTTCAATCACGGTTGCAAATCAGATAAACTTCGGTTGATTACTTTTCTTATCATTCGGTTACTTATTCATACATTCAACAGATCACACCTCTAAATGGTAGTCTCCCTGTACCTAAGCGGGGGTCGACCTAGGTTGGGACGTGTGGACCTACGTGGCCCAATGTCTGTGGTGGTAGGCAGTGAGGCAGAGGACACAGTTGGTTCCTCCCCCCGGCTATCGTGTGGGGCAGGCAGAGGAATAGGGGATCATTAATGGGTGATTAACAGCCACTTTCATCTCTTTTTCTTCCACGGGTTGTGGGAACAGTATTACTGGAAGAATCACTGCGCCGTTCTGTGTAGGCCAATTGGCCGGGAAATCGCCCATCATGGTGTGGATTACCCCTTTTTCCTTCTCCTCAGCCGGTTCAGTGGCCGGGGCTTCAGTTGCCGTCCTCAATGGTGGTGAGCACCTCTTCAGGTGGTCTCGGGAAACCATGGCCAAAGTCTTCCCCTGGTCACTGCTGATCTGGTAGGCTTTCCCATTCTCCCAATTGGTGGGTTGTATTACATACAGGGTCTTCTCCCATTGATCGTCCAGCTTATGGGTCCTTCGCTTTCGCTTCAAGACTACATCCCCCGGCTGAAAGGGACCTGCAGGCGCCTTCTTGTTGAAGCACTGCTCCTGCTGCCTCCGACTCCGACACAAGTTCTTTTCCACATAGTCCTGGACCTGTCGGTACTGCGCTCTTCGCCGAGCGTCCCATCCTGCGGTCGAATGGAGCGCTTCTGGGGCCTCCAAACCAATTTCTAGGTCCACTGGCAGTCGACCGGGCCGAGCTCCCATCAGGTAGGCCGGTGTGCACTTCGTAGAGCTGGAAGGGATGTTGTTGTTCATATCGACCAGGTCAGGTAGCTTCTCCGGCCACAGATTCCGCTCTTCCAGTGGTAACGTCTTGAGGAGGCCCAGGACCAAGTGGTTCATCTTTTCACACATGCCATTGGCTTGGGCATGGTAAGGCGTGGTCCGAATTTTCTTGCAACCGTACAACTGGCAGAATTCTTGGAATACCTCTGCTTCAAAGGCCGGGCCCCGGTCGGTAAGCACCTTCTCTGGGTATCCGTGCGGTCGACAGAAATAGGCCTGGAATGCTCTAGCAGCGGTACGGCCGGTCAGGTCCTTGACTGGGACAACCACCATGAATCTTGAATAGTGGTCCACAATGGTCAGAGCATAAGTATACCCACTTTGGCTAGGAGTGAGCTTCACATGGTCGAGGGCAACCAGCTCCAGCGGTTGATGCGTAATGATTGGGCGTAGAGGGTCCTTCTGGCTGGCCTCGTCCCTTCTTCTCAGTGCGCAGGGACCGCATTCTCGGCACCAGGCCTCCACAGATTCCCGCATCCCACTCCAATAGAACCGCTCCATCAACAGCATTTCCAGCTTCTTCCACCCGAAGTGCCCGGCCCCGTCATGGTATGCCTGTAATACAGTGGGCACGTTAGCCTGAGGAATCACCAGCTGGCGAACCTTCTCGTGGGTCTTCGGGTTGATCAACTCCCGATACAACTTCCCTTGGTGCAGGTACAGCCGGGTTCGTTCTCGCCACAGGCGTTGGGCCTTGGCAGGGGCGGCAGGGTCTATCCCAGCCGAGCCCTGTTCCACCAGGGTCTTGACCAAGCGGACAGCAGGTGCCTGGTCCTGAGCTTCTTGCCACCCCTGACTGGGCAGCGGGTCTAGGTTCACCTGTTGCTGATGGACACGCAACTTCTCAACTAGCGGCCAGTGAAACGGAGGCAACTCGATCTCTTCGGGGTCATAATCATCCGGCCCCTCTTCCGACAGGTGGGGAATCCGGGAGAGTGCATCGGCATTAGCATTTGTACGGCTGGCCCGGTATTTGATGGTGAAGTCGTAGTTGGCTAGCCTGGCCACCCACCGCTGCTCCAATGCACCCAGCTTAGCTGTATCCAGATGGGTTAACGGGTTATTATCCGTGTAAGCGGTGAACTTGGCTGCTGCTAGGTAATGGCGGAACCGCTCGGTGATAGCCCACACCAGTGCTAAGAGCTCGAGCTTGAAAGAGCTGTAGTTCTCAGGGTTCCTTTCCGTAGGTCGGAGTTTTCGGCTAGCATAAGCGATCCCCTTCTCCCTTCCATCTTGCACCTGGGATAATACCGCCCCCAAGCGCACATTGCTGGCATCGGTGTAGAGGATGAATGGGAGGCTGTAGTCGGGGTACGCTAGGATTTCTTCCCAGGTCAAAGCCGTCTTCAGCTGGCGGAAGGATTCTTCATGCTTTTCCCCCCACGCCAACGGGGTTCCAGGAGGTCTACCACCCTTGGTCTGTCCCACGAGGAGGTCTTGCATGGGGGCAGCCATTTTCGTGTACCCCTTAATGAAGTGGCGGTAGTAGCCCACCAGACCCAGGAACTGTCTCACCTCCCTCACCGTGGTCGGTCTCAGCCAGTCTTGTATGGCAGTGATCTTCTCTGGATCTGGGGCGACGCCTTCCGCGCTCACCACATGTCCGAGGTACTGCACCCTGGGGTTCAACAGGTGACACTTGGAGGGTTTCAATTTCATCCCATACTTGGCAAGGGACGCGAACACCTCAGCTAGGTGCTCCAGGTGGGCTTCATACGTCTGTGAGTACACAATTACATCGTCCAGGTACAACAAGACGGTCTCAAAATTCAGATGTCCCAGACAGCATTCCATTAGCCGTTGGAAGGTTCCAGGGGCGTTGCACAGCCTGAACGGCATGCTGTTGAACTCGCAGAGTCCCATGGGAGCAGCGAAGGCAGTCTTCTCACGGTATTCGGGCGCCACGGCCACCTGCCAGTACCCGCTGGTGAGGTCAAGGGTAGAGAAGTAGTTAGTGGTTCTCAGCGCGGCTAGAGATTCTTCAATACGGGGCAGAGGATAGGCATCTTTGTGCGTTATCTGGTTGATCTTCCGGTAATCCACACACATTCTCATGGTGCCATCCTTTTTCTTGACCAGCACCAGCGGAGCTGCCCAGGGACTGCAGCTATCCCGAATAACCCCCGCCTCTTTCATGTTCTTCAACATGTCTTTGGCGCATTGGTAGTGTGCGGGCGGGATAGGTCTATACCTCTCCTTAATGGGGGGTTGTTTGCCGGTGGGGATGTAGTGTTGGACCCCTCTAATCCGCCCAAAATCCAGCGGGTGTTTGCTGAAAACTTGCTCATATTCTTGCACTACCCGGTATACCCCGTTCTCTGTGTTGTGTGGGGGTATCGTCAGTGCTTACGTGTAACTCTTGACACCACTCATCTAACCGTTCAGGGGACGTGTGGTGACTGGCGGAAGGCGGGGAGATCGGGGAAACGGCCTCTTGAATGGCGTGGGGGTCCAGGGTAAGCAGCTTGGCAAGGGTAGCGTACCGGGGAAGCCTAACCTCCTTTTCCCAACAGTTTAACACCCTCACGGGCACTCTCCACTTCTTAACGTCTACCACCCCCCGGGCGGCCATTACAGTGGGCCAGTGTTCGGAGGGCATGGGCTTTACCATGGCTGGGTAATCACGTCCCTGGGGACCTACCGCTGCCCTACACCAAATCATCATTTCGCTCCGGGGAGGCACAATTAAAGGGGCCACATCCATCACTCTCACTCTCCCAATCTCTCCTCCCGCAGAGTTCACTTGCTGCCGATACATCAAGGCCCGAATCTCGCGCTGCACAGCCCTCTGTCGGCCTCCTGCTGCGGTGGCGGCCAGCTATTGTAGTAGGGGAAGAAGAGAATGGCACTTCCTATATATGCGTCGGAGATATTGGGGTGCACTTCAGGTTCCAAAGCCAAACAGTGAGAAGTATACAAGGCACTCCCAAGATGATTTGAAGAAAAATGTATTCATGTGCGTAACAAAAACGTTTTCGGTCCTATGTGGACCTTCCTCAGTAGCACATGTGTGAGGGAACACGCTGTGTGGGCTGTCAGACGCGGAATCCACCGCTGTATGGGGGCTGCCACCATGGCAGCCCCCATGCAGCGGTGGATTCCGCGTCTGACAGCCCACACAGCGTGTTCCCTCACACATGTGCTACTGAGGAAGGTCCACATAGGACCGAAAACGTTTTTGTAACGCACATGAATAAATTTTTCTTCAAATCATCTTGGGAGTGCCTTGTATACTTCTCAGCTATTGTAGTAGGGTCAGCACCTCACTCATGCAATGCTCCATTACATTCGTTCCTAGCACTACCTTCGGGTCATGATCGCTGGGGTCATTCATTATCACGATCATTCCTTGGTGCTGCAGCTCGGTCCGCCCCACAGTCATAGCCACCCGTTTCTACCCCACTTGGGTCAAGGGGAGGCCATCAGCGGCGATCAATGTCATGATGCCGTCTGGAGGGGCAAGTTCATCATTCCCCCAATACCGTTGATACAGTGTATATGGCATCGTGGTTACCTGAGATCCAGTGTCCAGGAGCGCCATCAGCGGGATGCCGTCCACGGCCAGAGGGATGATGGGGCGGGCCCTGATGAATCGGTCCCACCAGTCGGGGGGGCCACTGGATTCTACTCCTGAGGATTGGCCCTTGGCCCCAGGGGTTGCTCGTTTAACGGACACCGTCGGGAGTAGTGGCCGGGCTTGCTGCACCTGTAACAGATTGGAGGTCCATACCGTGGATCATTAGCATCCAAGGGACGTCATCTGGGCAGTCGGCGAGCTGTACCCCCCCCGGGGGCCTGGGTCTCGTTGGAGGCTGAAGTGCGGCGAGGATTTTGGCGAGGTCTCCATCCATGCGACGGACTTGGGCAGCCAGTTCCTCCATCATTCCGCCAGAAGTTGCAGGCACTGCGGGAGCTGAGGGAGAAGGGGCTACCATGATGGGAGCCGTCTCAGCTGGCCACGGGGCCGCTCCAGGGACATCGGACGCCAGGGGCTGCAGAGCATTAATGGCCCGTTCTTTCAACACGGCAAAGTCCACATCAGGGTGCTCTAAGGCCCACAGCCGAAGCTGTTTGCGGTCCTCCGGGGATCTCATCCCCTGCACGAACTGCTCTACCAGCATTTTGTTGCGGTCAGCATCATTGATGGTATCCACCCGCTTCAGCATACGGAGAGAAGTTTGCAGACGCAGGGCATAGTGTCTAATACTGTCGGTAGGTCGCTGTCTTCATTGGTAAAACTGCATTCGCAGCTCAGCCCCTGTGCGAGTCTCGAAGGCAATCTGTAGCTTTTCGAAGATAGTGGCCATGGAGGACCGGTCCCCCTTGGCCCAGTCACCCTATGGGTCCTGTGGCTTTCTTGACAGTTCCAGGAGGGATTTGTCCGGTCGTTGATTCCTGTATTACTCCTAATTACCCCTATCCTGTATAAATAATACACGGACACTGCTTATGACTTAGTTCAAATCGGCCACAGCAGCCCTTTATTGCCTATTGTTTACACACTAAAGGTCCAGTCACACTAAGCAACTTACCAGCGATCCCAACAACGATAGGGATCGCTGGTAAGTTGCTAGGAGGTTGCTGGTGAGATGTCACACTGCGACGCTCCAGCGATCCCACCAGCAACCTGACCTGGCAGGGATCGCTGGAGCGTCGCTACACGAGTTGCTGGTGAGCTCACCAGCAACCAGTGACCAGCGCCCAGCGCCACGTGGAAGATGCTGCGCTTGGTAACTAAGGTAAATATCGGGTAACCAACTCGATATTTACCTTGGTTACCAGCGCACGGAGCTACACGTGCAGAGAGCAGGGAGCAGCGCACACCGCTTAGCGCTGGCTCCCTGCTCTCCTAGCTACAGCACACATCGGGTTAATTACCCGATGTGTACTGCAGCTAAATGTGCACAGAGCAGGGAGCAGCGCACACTGCTTAGCACTGGCTCCCTGCTCTCCTAGCTACAGCACACATCGGGTTAATTAACCCGATGTGTCCTGCAGCTATATGTGCACAGAGTAGGAGCCGGCACTGACAGTGAGAGCGGCGGAGGCTGGTAACAAAGGTAAATATCGGGTAACCAAGGACAGGGCTTCTTGGTTACCCGATGTTTACTGTGGTTACCAGCCTCCGCAGAAGCCGGCTCCTGCTGCCTGCACATTTAGTTGTTGCTGTCTCACTGTCACACACAGCGATCTGTGCTTCACAGCGGGACAGCAACAACTAAAAAATGGCCCAGGACATTCAGCAAAAACCAACGACCTCACAGCAGGGGCCAGGTTGTTGCTGAATGTCACACACAGCGACATCACTAGCAACATCGCTGCTACGTCACAAAAGTTGTTCGTTAGCAGCGATGTTGCTAGCGATGTTGCTTAGTGTGACAGGGCCTTAACACAAGGTCCAACGGGCGTCCCCAACATTTAACAATAGGTAATACCATAATAATACAGTACGCAATACAATACGTAACCCTGGGTAGGCCAGGTCCAGACACCACCTTCCACCACCAAACATGATCCCTGGTCGCGACACACAGACCGGGTCGGAAATGAGGTATTAATCACCTACGGATCAATACCCCAACCTTGCAGGACCCCATGCCTGCAAGATCCCTGTAACCGGAGCCACTATATCCTACCAGTGACTCTCCAATCAAATAACATTATCCGTTAAACCGCCTCTGGACCAGACCTACACCCGCCACAGTACAGGCCACGTGACACCTTGCGTGGCCTGGACCCCCACACACCCAACGCTTGCTTCTCCAACCTGCAAGCCGAAAACCAACCGTTAAACCCGTCGATCCATCAACTCAAACTCTGAGCATCCCATATACGCACCAGCCAACGTTATCAACTCACCTTACTACACCGCACTCCCATCATCCTTGGTGACCGCCCATGCCACCTCAAATCACCTCGAACCTACGCGTATCCCAATTCATTCATATTTTTTTTTCTTTTGTTAATCACCCTTCAATATGGGCCACAACACACCATGGCCACCCCATAACAAGGCCACCACTGAGTATCAAACACCCTTGATACCACGTCTCGGTTCCCAAAACAACGTACAGGAATCCACCGCATTCCTGTCCACACCATCCTACAGATAAGCCAGTAGCACCCCATATTACTAAACAACCTTTAAGTAACCCTGTCTCCTCCTCAACAGGGACCCAGCCACATCACTGTCTCCCTCTGACAGCCACTCAAGCACCCCGACACACCGTGCCACAAGCTCCCAAACCATTCCTGGATCACCGCCATGCCCCACCGGCATCAGTTAAACCAATTAACTGCAATACTGACATTACCCTCGGCCTACCCATTACTGACCACGAAAACTGCTGTACCGTCAGCATGCCCCTCCTCCTGTCTCCAGCTGGATTCAACTGCAATTGGGGTGGACATATTACAAACAGGATCACGACTTACACTGCCTACTTGACTGGGTCACCTCGTACCCTGAAAACAAGTCCCCCCCCCCAGGAAACGGTCAAAGTGACCTCACTTGGCAATAATTGTGATCCATAACCTCCTAATTTCCTTTAAAGCTGTCCTTGCAGCCTAACCAATAGGTGAGGGAAAAAACTACCGTCGGCCTTCCCCCCCAGACTCACAACACATGAATTAACAGATCGCTCCCCAAGAGCAATAAATCACTACCGGTCTCCCCCGACCGATGTGGTCTGTCATCAAAACTCTCTAAAAAACAACAAGGCTCAATGTGCCTTACCCAGAAAAGTTCAAGACCTTTCCACGTACTCAACCACCACACTATCGGACAACCGTCATCTGAATGTAGGTCCCTTGAACTTTCTAGGAAGCCCACCCGACCTATCGGAACCATGTCCACCAGAGTTAACACACCCACAAAACCACAACGCAATCACAACCCTCGCCCTGCACCTATGGCTGAGGCATAGATGCCGAAGCATTACTTTCGATCTCCAAGGTCCCCAACAACACCTCACCAAAC
The DNA here is from genome assembly GCF_048569485.1 of Anomaloglossus baeobatrachus. NCBI lineage: Eukaryota > Metazoa > Chordata > Amphibia > Anura > Aromobatidae > Anomaloglossus > Anomaloglossus baeobatrachus. The sequence goes on from NC_134355.1 coordinate 232,295,019, forward strand.
AATAAATCACGCCCCACTTCCTTCAGGAAACCACACCAACGACAAGTTGCCTGCACTACAAAGTACACCGTAAAATTGCTCCCCACACCTCTAGCCTGATTGACTTCCCATGCAACTACGGGCATCAGGAGCCACAAACTTTCCAAACTCCATGTCCGGACATATTGTTCTTAAAGGAAACCTTGTACACACAACCCCCTTCGAGCCCTCATATTACACCCCACGTAGAGAAAAACCTTGCCACACTGTAGTAGTCACTCAAAGCCAACCACCGTAAGATGCGCCACTTTGTCTCGTAGCCCGTAACTACACACTCCAAATCACATACTCTTCCTCCTTAGATGGAAGCACCTCAATTCCCAAAGCAAACCCTTACTAAGAGCGACATACCTACCTCCGGGCCACACCTTTTTTTTTTTTTTAAGTGCATGCAAACCTAAAATAGGACTCCACCCGTTTAAATATGCCATTTGTCAAACCCCACAAAACACACAATACTAGATGGCCTTAGGACACATGTATTATACTCCCTGCACGACAAGGACCCAATCCAGAAGTCCCAACCCAACTTGCATAGCACCCATATGCACGTGTGTACGAGGAACACCATTGTTCCATCCACAGCCCCCCATTGCTGAGTACCGAGCGCACCAGCAACCGCCCAAAGCTGCCCACCACCTGCAGGAACCCCAATTCAGGCCCGCCGGACCCTCATTCACCCCAGCACTAAACTCCATAACGGGACCATAAGAGAACTAACCACGAATTAGCCACTATGCTACCATTCACCAACACAATCCATCCAGCTCCCAGGTCAAAAGGGCTCTCTCGACATACACAACGTCGGGGAGCGGACTCACGTCGCTGAAGCGCAGGCGGCCCAAATACACTACATGGTGCAGGAGAAAGGCAAAGACCACCGAACCGGGTGGGGGACCAGACGCAGCCGGCTGCGGGCACCAACCACCATCAACTTTGTTTATCAGAGACTTGTGTGTGTCAATAACAGTGAGTACAACAGTGCCATCTGGCTCGCACCACCCTGCACCGCCCAGCTACTCTCCCCAACGGGTCCCGGGGCCATCATCCCTTCCCACGGAGGGGTTAACATCTTTCTGCATAACCATCTCCCCCGGGTGCCCCGTAACTGCAGCGGTGGTGTCTACCTTCACCACAACCCGTGGGTGGCGTCACAAACTTAAACACGGCTCCGGCCGTACACCAACCTACCACCCCCCTAAGTAGCGCCAGCACCCTTTCAGAGCAAAGTGATCCCAGGTCCGGAGGCGCTCGAGCCACCCACCAACAAACCCGGATCCGAGTGGCTCGGTTGCAGCCGAGCGCAGGGCGGTACACATCGACTTTTCTGGCATCACGAACAGGATACTTACCTATTCACTTGCCTAGTAAAGTGCACCTTGAAGTGAAGTCAGCGGTGATCCGTTGCAAAATTTGCAGAATCCGCCATCTTGCCACCATCTTTTGGCACGAAGATTCCCGCCAGAGTCTTCTTCCCCGCAGAAAAGGCGCGAAAAACTGAAGCCCCGCCCCCTGGGAACGCGGCCGTGCAGCAAAGCAAGAGGTCGAAAAGCAAAACTGATCGACCGAAGAAGGGAGTGACGCGAAAAGACCAAGGGGGTGAAGCGGAAAGATGTCCGCGCCCAACCTCGATGGCGGAGTGGCGCCGGCCGCTGGAGTGGCGGCGCTCGTAGATGCGCCCAGTGACGGGAATGCGGCGGTGCTCACTCCGGTCGCAGGAGCTGGGGAGGCCGTGGCTCCGACGGTCGCCCAGGTAATGCCAATCTCCTTGCCCTACGTGCCCGGTGCTGCCTGGCTACCCCAGGTGCTGCCTGGCTACCCCAGTACGATGGGAAGCCTGATGCCTTGCAGGTGTTCCGGAAAAAGATATGCACAATTCTTGATTTGTATCCCATGACTGGCAAGCAGCGTGCAGCGGTAGTGCTGGGACAGCTGACCGGCGCGGCCGAGCAGGAGGTGGAGACTTGGTCAGACACGGGCTGGGCCTTGGTAACCGCCATTTTTGATAAACTCAAGATCGCCTTTGAAACCCGCATGGAAGCGGAGTTACGGATGCAGTTTTACCATTGTCGGCAGCGACCAAAGGACAGTATAAGGGACTATGCCTTGCGGCTACAAACAGCCTTGCATACACTAAAGTGAGTGGACCCCATCAATGAGGCTGATGGCAGCAAAATGCTAGTGGAGCAATTCCTGCAGGGGCTGGGGTCCGCCGAAGATCGCAAGCATCTGCGGCTGTGGTCCTTGGAACATGCCGACTTGGACTTTGCAGTGCTAAAAGAGCGGGCCATCAAGGCCCTACAGGCACCAGAGGCCAGCACCCCCAATTCGCCATCTTGACAGGTTGACACTGCTCCCGTGTCGGTAGCACCCCCCTTGCTGGCCCTACCAGCCCCTGCTGCAGCCACCGGATCTCTGGAAGATTTGTTGTCACAAGTCCGGCGCCTGATTGAGGACGTCACCCGGATCCTCGCCGCTCTCCAGCTACCGACGAGAGTCAAGCCCGTGGAGAAGATCCAGCTCGCCGACAGCCCGGAGGACGTCCCTTGGATGCAGCAGAGAAGGAACAACGACCCCCGGTATGGACCGCCCGTCTGCTGCAAGTGTAACAAGACCAGCCATTACTCCAGACGGTGTCCGTTAAACGAGCAACCCCTCCTGAGGCCAAGGGCCAATCCTCAGGAGTAGATCCTCAAGGCCCAGCTGATTTGCGGGATCGGTACGTTGGAGGCCGCCCCATCATCTCCCTGGCGGTGGATGGTGTACCAACTATGGCCTTGCTTGACACTGGATCACAGGTAACGACTATGCCTTACTCGTTGTACCAGCGATATTGGGCTGATGGTGAACTTGCCCCTCTGGACGATAGCCTAACTATCATTGTTGCCAATGGGCTCCCTATGATCCAGGTGGGGTTCAAGGAGGTGACCCTGACTGAGAGATGCACAGAGCTAAGACATCAAGGGATGATTGTGGTGCTGAATGATTCCAGTGACCGTAACCCGAAAGTGGTCCTGGGGACCAACGAGATTGAGAATTGTATGGGGGAAGTGTTGAACCTGTTGCAACAACTGTCTGCCACTGCGGGAGGGCACCGGCAGAGGGCACTGCAGCGTGACATCTGGGCCTCCCTACAGCGGCAGCAGGTGAACATAACCCCACCAGTGTTCCCCGGTGTCCCACGGTACCTGTGCAGCGTTGATCCCCCCCACGGCCCTCTCCTTCACAATAGACGCTGCCGCATGCACAGAGCGGCTGTCAGCTCAGCTTCCTGTGTTCAGACACAGTGAGTGGTGGTTATGCATCTGTAAGCTAAATGGGCGGCACGGTGGCTCAGTGGTTAGCACTGCAGTCTTGCAGCGCTGAGGTCCTGGGTTCAATTCTCACCAAGGACACCATCTGCAAGGAGTTTGTATGTTCTCCCCGTGTTTGCGTGGGTTTCCTCCGGGTACTCCGGTTTCCTCCCACACTCCAAAGACATACAGCGCTATGGAATTAATAACGCTATATAAATGAATAAATTATTATTATTACTGCAATGCCCTGCTCATGAGGTAAGGAACATAATTGATCAGGAGAGCTATATACTACATTTCCAAATGGAGGGATTTGCTTTTATAGTTTCCCTGCTGAACGACTACCAAACATGAGAGTCCGTTATACACCACAAGAAAACACATCTAAATAGCGAGCTCTGTTGTGAAGTATTCATTCAGCTGGATAACTGGACTTAAAGGGGTATTCCATCTCCAAGATCCTATCCCCAATATATAGTAGGTGGAATAGCAATAATATCAGCAAATACCAATATTTGGAAATGTAGAATAGTTCTCCTGATTAGGCATGCCCTTACCTCATGAGCAGGGCATTGCAGCTTTGGTAGCAACCATTACGACATGGACTCTGCTGCTGTTGACCCGGGGAGAGTGAGTGCAGATTCATTGCACCCACACTCCTCACATGAAGGGTCTGCACTCCTAGAAAATGGGGGATACGTTCCCTGAGTGTCTCCCCCCATATTCTAGACGGTCCAGAGTCGTCGTGGGACCCCTTTATTTTTTTTCTTACAATAAATTGATGAAAGAGGAAATGTTTTGGGGACTGTTTTTTTCAAATAAATTTCTTTTGTCGATTTTTTTTTTTTTGTTAGTACTGACAGTTTATGATGTTGGGTATCTAATAGACGCCATGACATCACAAACTGCTGGGCTTGATCTCAGGTGACTTTACAGCTAGTATCAACCCGATTTATTACCCCGTTTGCCACTGCACCAGGGCACGGGATGAGCTGGGGTGAAGCGCCAGGATTGGCGCATCTAGTGGATGCGCCACGTCTGGGGTGCCTGCGGCCTGCTATTTTTAGGCTGAATAGGATAACTGAAGTGAGTCTTGGGGCTCAGTTACATTGATCAATGCGATTGCTAAATATCTCCTTTTTCCTAATATTCATGGCAGGTATGCAATTCATTATTCACATGTTCAAATTAGCAAGTAGCATTTTTCATTGTATATTCCAATATTTTTCCATATGCTTGAGGCATTATACCATTATCTAAGTTTGATGTGCAGCCTTATTCTTATATGGTATGTAATTTTTGGCTTGCACTCATATATATATATTAGTGCTCACTTCAGTTATCCTATTCAGTTATATGTAGTTTTTTTTTTTTTCTGAATGTGAACACAGCTCCGCCCCTTTCGGCCATGTTTTTTCCATCTCCTATATAAGAAAGTCCTTAGTTACCCCTCTCCACCCATAGCAGTTTTTAATTGCAATGAGATGACACACAGTTAGGGTCACAGAGCTAGGGACCCCAATATAGAGATATACCTTGACGAGGTCTTGGGGCTCAGTTACATTGATCAATGCGATTGCTAAATATCTCCTTTTTCCTAATATTCATGGCAGGTATGCAATTCATTATTCACATGTTCAAATTAGCAAGTAGCATTTTTCATTGTATATTCCAATATTTTTCCATATGCTTGAGGCATTATACCATTATCTAAGTTTGATGTGCAGCCTTATTCTTATATGGTATGTAATTTTTGGCTTGCACTCATATATATATATTAGTGCTCACTTCAGTTATCCTATTCAGTTATATGTAGTTTTTTTTTTTTTCTGAATGTGAACACAGCTCCGCCCCTTTCGGCCATGTTTTTTCCATCTCCTATATAAGAAAGTCCTTAGTTACCCCTCTCCACCCATAGCAGTTTTTAATTGCAATGAGATGACACACAGTTAGGGTCACAGAGCTAGGGACCCCAATATAGAGATATACCTTGACGAGGTCTTGGGGCTCAGTTACATTGATCAATGCGATTGCTAAATATCTCCTTTTTCCTAATATTCATGGCAGGTATGCAATTCATTATTCACATGTTCAAATTAGCAAGTAGCATTTTTCGTTGTATATTCCAATATTTTTCCATATGCTTGAGGCATTATACCATTATCTAAGTTTGATGTGCAGCCTTATTCTTATATGGTATGTAATTTTTGGCTTGCACTCATATATATATATTAGTGCTCACTTCAGTTATCCTATTCAGTTATATGTAGTTTTTTTTTTTCTGAATGTGAACACAGCTCCGCCCCTTTCGGCCATGTTTTTTCCATCTCCTATATAAGTCCTTAGTTACCCCTCTCCACCCATAGCAGTTTTTAATTGCAATGAGATGACACACAGTTAGGGTCACAGAGCTAGGGACCCCAATATAGAGATATACCTTGACGAGGTCTTGGGGCTCAGTTACATTGATCAATGCGATTGCTAAATATCTCCTTTTTCCTAATATTCATGGCAGGTATGCAATTCATTATTCACATGTTCAAATTAGCAAGTAGCATTTTTCATTGTATATTCCAATATTTTTCCATATGCTTGAGGCATTATACCATTATCTAAGTTTGATGTGCAGCCTTATTCTTATATGCTATTTTTAGGCTGTGAAGGCCCAATAACTATGGACCTTCCCACCCTGAGAATACCAGACCACAGCTGTCCGCTTTACCTTGGCTGGTGATCCAATTTGAGGGGGACCCTACTTTTTTTGTGTAATTATTAATATTTATAAAATAATTATAAAAAAAGAGCCTGGGGGGACCTCCACATTGGATCCCCAACCACAGTAAAGCTGCCAGCTGTGGTTTTCAGGCTACAGCCGTCTGCTTTACCCTAGCTGCCTATCAAAAATGGGGGGACCCAACGTCATTTTTTTTTTAACTATTTGTTAAATAGAAAAAATTAATGGGCTTCCCTGTATTTTGATTGCCAACCAAGGTAACGGCAGGCAGATGGAGGTGGCAACCCATAGCTGTCTGCTTTATCTGCACTGAGAATCAAAAATACCGCACAGCGCTACGTCATTTTTTTTTAAAGATTTATTTTTACAGCACTGTGATGTCCAGCAATCAAAATGCAGGGAAGCCCATTTTGTTTTTAGTTATTTAAATAAATAATTAAAAAAAATATATATGGGCTCCCGCCGCATTTTTTGTATTGCTAGCTAAGGGTAATCCAAGCAGCTACTGGCTGCTAACCCCCACTGCTTGGTGTTACCTTCACTGGCAATGGAAAATCCAGGGAAGCATTTTTTATTTTTTTTGCCAAAAAACTACAAAAAAAGGACGTGAGCTTCGCCATATTTTTGTATGCTAGCCAGGTATAGCAGGCAGGTGCTTGAAGAGTTGAATACAGCGCCAGAAGATGGCGCTTCTATGAAAGTGCCATTTTCTGAGGCGGCTGCAGACTGCAATTCGCAGCAGCGGGGCCCAGAAAGCTCAGGCCAACCTGTGCTGCGGATTCCAATCCTCAGCTGCCTAGTTGTACCTGGCTGGATACAAAAATGGGGCGAAGCCTACGTCATTTGTTTTCTAATTATTTCATGAAATTCATGAAATAATAAAAAAAGGGCTTCCCTTTATTTTTGGTTCCCAGCCGGGTACAAATAGGCAACTGGGGGTTGGGGGCAGCCGTACCTGCCTGCTGTACCTGGCTAGCATACAAAAATATGGCGAAGCCCACATAATTTTTTCAGGGGGCAAAAAACTTCTGCATACAATCCTGGATGGAGTATGCTGAGCCTTGTAGTTCTGCAGCTGCTGTCTGTCTGTGTGGAGAAGAGCGGACAGCAGCTGCAGAACTACAAGGCTCAGCATACTCCATCCAGGACTGTATGCAGAAGTTTTTTGCCCACCAAAAAAATGACGTGGGCTTCGCCATATTTTTGTATGCTTGCCAGGTACAGCAGGCAGCCACGGGCTGCCTCCAACCCCCAGTTGCCTATTTGTACCCGGCTGGGAACCAAAAATATAGGGAAGTGTTGTGAATGTTAGTTATGTCTTGGCTGCTGGGAGGCTCCCTCTGGTGGCCAGGAAGGGTTTGGATAGAGACCAGGTGTGTTGTGCAGTGGGTGTTTCCTTTCCTACCTCTCTGCCTATTTAAGTCCTGGTCTGATTGCAGGCTGTTGCCGGATGTCAGTTGTTCTTTGTATCTCTAGCCTGCTTAATCCTGCTCTACACCACATCTTCCCCAGATAAGTGCTTGCTCTTTATTTATTGTCTAGTTCTTTGCTTATCTGGGATTGTCATTTGTTGTGGTTGGTTTCAGTTTATTTCCTTCCAGGGATTTTCCCCCTCAGTGGATTGTTGAGGAACTCCCTGCAGTTCTGTGTGGAGTATAGCTCCTTTTTGGGTCCATGTGTTTGTGGCTTGTTGAATTTGTTATAATTCTTGTTTTCTGTTCATTGGTATAACAAGGGCACCTGGTATAGGATGGAGTTCAGATCGAGCGATCTGAGGGCCTTTTTGTACTATCAGGAAGTTGGTATTTTGTAGGGTTTTTCTCTGGCAACCATCAGTCCCTTTCCTGTCCTTTCCTATTTTAGTCAGTGGGGGCCTCACCTTTTGCTAATCCTGTCATCTACCTGTGTATTGTGTTTTTCCTATATCACCGCAGTCTTTGAATGTGGGGGGCTTGCTATTCTTGTCTATTTTCTGAGGCAGAGAGTTATTCATCTTTCCTACCTTTAGGATAGTTAGTTCTCCGGCTGGGTTCGCGGTGCACAGGATGTTAGTTCACCCCTCGGCTACTTCTAGTTGTGTTGGTTAGTAAGGGGATGGCGGCCAGATTAGTTGCCAATGCTTTTGTCACCTTTTTGCCAATGATTTGTGATGGTCTTCCATGGTTCCGGATCATAACAGGGAAGCCCGTTTTTTTTAATTATTTCACTTATTTCATGAAATAATTAAAAAACAAATGACGTGGGCTTTGCCCCATTTTTGTGTCCAGCCAGGTACAACTAGGCAGCTGGGGATTGGAATCCGCAGCACAGGTTAGCCCGAGGTTTCTGGGCGCCTCTGCTGCGAATTGCAGTCCGCAGCCGCCCCAGAAAATGGCACTTTCATAGAAGCGCCATCATCTGGCACTGTATCCAACTCTTCCAACAGCCCTGAAGCCGGGTAGCTTGTTGGGTAATAATGAGTTAATACTAGCTTTGTTTTACTAGCTAGTATTAAGCCAGAGATTCTTAATGTCAGGCACGTTTGACCCGGCCATTAAGAATCTCCAATAAAGGGTTAAAAAAAAGACACCACACAGAGAAAAAATACTTTAATAGAAATAAATACACAGACACATTAGAGGCTCCATCTTTATTACCCCCTGTCAGCCCTCCACGATCCATGGTCTTCTGTCTTTATCGTTCAACAAATGCAGCTCTGCTCCATCACTGCTGCATGGGGGAAGACGCTGCTTCCCGTGCAGCCTTCACTCCGTGAGTGATCAGTGCTGCTGGCTGTTAGCGGTAACAGTGGTAACACTGACAGATGCGTTACCATAGCAACGGTGCTCCGATCATGTAATTCCCGGAGCCGCAGTTAGCGGTGACGTCACCACTAACTGCGTTGATATGGCATCGGTGATCTTCGTTAATGACCGGCTGTGTCAGCCGGTCCCTAACGGAATGGGGAGTCGACCGTGTGCTAGAGCATGTCGCCGGTACACGGCGATACACAAATGTGCACCATGTACCGGAGAGTGCAATGACAGGACCTAGGACAGGACATGACGTCAAAGCCATGTGACCAGTCTGTAGCCAATGAGATAATAGCCACGTGACTGGTCACATGGCTATTTTGACGTCACGATAGGTCCTGCATCACTGCTGGCAGTGCTGGTCACCGGGAGGATTCAGCGATCATCGGATGGAATAGCGGCAGGAGACAGAGTGCAGGAGGGATCGGGGGACCGGTAAGTGTTATGGCAATGTTTATTAACTGTATGTGTACATTTATAATGCGTTTTTATGTGTTTGTGATTGCCTCCCATTATTTCCTATTGGTTCGAGTTTGGTTCGTCGAACGTTCGCCGAACTGAACTCGAACGAGACCTCCGTTCGACGAACCGAGCTCGAGCCGAACCACGGCCGGTTCGCTCATCTCTAGTCAGTAGCACTACTTTTGCCTCAAGGCCAGTAGCTTCCTATCAGCAAACTAGCATATTTTTGGGGGCTTCATATCCTACAGAACTTAGATAGTGGCCTGCTGTAACTAAAGGGTGCTTTAAACGCTGTGACATTGCTAGCGATGTCGTGCGCGATAGCACCCGCCCTCGTCATTTGTGCGACATTTGGTGATCACTGCCGTAGCCAACATTATCGCTACAGAAGCGTCACACGCACATACCTTTTCAGCGACGTCGCTGTGACTGCTGAACAATGCCTCCTTCGAGGGGGAGGTGCGTTGGGCGTCATAGCGACATCACTGCGGCGTCACTAAGCGGCCACTCATTAGCAGAAATGGGGAGGAGATGAGAGGCCGGAACATGCTCCCCACCTTCTTCCTTTCTCATTGCCGGTGGATGCAGGTAAGGAGATGTTTGGCTTTCCTGTGGTGTCACATATAATGATGTGTGATGCCGCAGAAACGACGAACAACATCGTACCTTCAGCAGCAACAATATTATGAAATGGAGCGATGTGTCAACGATCAACGATTTTTGACGATTTTGTGATCGTTGATCGTCGCTCCTTGGTGTCACACGCTGCGATGTCGCTAATAGCAACGGATGTGCGTCACTAACGACGTGACCCCAACGATATATCGTTTGCGATGTCGCAGCGTGTAAAGCACCCTTAATACACAGTCTCAGTGTTATCCAATTTCTATTAATATCTATTAATACTTGGTGTCTGTGGCACTACTTCTGTCTCAAGGCCGCTTCCTTCCTATCAGCAAACAAGCATAAGGGGTGCTTCACACACAGCGAGCTCACTGCCGAGATCGCTGCTGAGTCACGCTTTTTGTGACGCAGCAGTGACCTCATTAGCGATCTCGCTGTGTGTGACACTGAGCAGCGATCTGGCCCCTGCTGCGAGATCGCTGCTCGTTACACACAGCCCTGGTTCGTTTTCTTCAAAGCCGCTCTCCTGCTGTGACACACAGATCGCTGTGTGTGACAGCAAGAGAGCGACAAATGAAGCGAGCAGGGGAGCAGGAGCCGGCGTCTGACAGCTGAGGTAAGCTGTATCCAAGATAAACATCGGGTAACCAAGGTGGTTACCCGATATTTACCTTAGTTACCAGCCTCTGCAGCTCTCACGCTGCCTGTGCTGCCGGCTCCGGCTCTCTGCACATGTAGCTGCTGTACACATCGGGTTAATTAACCCGATGTGTACAGCAGCTAGGAGAGCAAGGAGCCAGCGCTAAGCAGTGTGCGCAGCTCCCTGCTCTCTGCACATGTAGCTGCATTACACATCGGGTTAATTAACCCGATGTGTACAGCAGCTAGGAGAGCAAGGAGCCAGCGCTCAGTGTGCGCGGCTCCCTGCTCCCTGCTCACACTGGTAACTAATGTAAACATCGGGTAACCATACCCGATGTTTACCTTAGTTACCAGTCTCCGCAGCTTCCAGACCGCGGCTCCGTGCAAGCGCAGCGTCGCTTGCACGTCGCTGCTGGCTGGGGGCTGTTCACTGGTCGCTGGTGAGATCTGCCTGTTTGACAGCTCACCAGCGACCATGTAGCGATGCAGCAGCGATCCTGACCAGGTCAGATCGCTGGTCGGATCGCTGCTGCATCGCTAAGTGTGAAGGTACCCTAATTTTTTGGGGCTTCATATCTTAAAGAACAAAGATAGTGGCTTGCTGCAACTAACACAGTCTCAGTGTTACCCAATTTTTATTAATTCATGGTGTTAGTGGCACTATTTTACTTGTGAGTAACCAAACATCCCCTGCTACGTCCAGGCACGCAAGCCCCTGCCATTGCCATACCCTGCACAGAGACACTGGGCCCCGGGGCAACCATCCTTACCCACGGAGGGGTTAACATCCGGCTGCCATTGCATCTCCCCCGGGTATCCCACAACAGCAGCTGTGGTGTCCCACTTCACCACACACCGTGGGTGGCATCATGAACCGAATACGTTCAAGGCGTACAACTATGTCCTCCTTTTCATTCGGCGTGTCCGCGTGACCCCCGGGTCCGGAGGATACCTCGAGCCACACAGCGGGTCCGGATCCGAGCAACACCGGCTGCTGGCACAGGGGCAGCACAGTTCATATAAGGACTATATTTATGCAATCATGTATTCATTCAGGACAAACCAAAAAATAAGACAATAGGATCCCTTAGTTTACCTCTACAATTGATTGCAAAGACGACCCAGGTTAGTGATACCTCCGATCCCTTTAGGATAATAAAATAGCACAAATGCCACTTTTCTTCAAATTAAATGGATATTCATTAGCATCCACAATCCACAATTCAGATGACTTTATCCAATTAATGGATACCAATGAAAATCCAAATCCTGAAGGTTGGCCCCTCTGTTGTATACACAATAGTAAATATCCCACCAGGCAGAGATAGGATGGTTAAACCTGTTGGCATAAATTAGCTAAAACCAACCAAACCAGTATTTAGTATTAGTCCAGAGGAAGAAATGTTAGTTCGTGTTAGTAATGTTCAGATTCTTGATAACCAAATCACAAATACATGACATAGCCACTCTGAATTTCAGTGGTCCACGTATGAACTCCAAACAATCTTCAAGGGATTAGTAGGATCAGATGTTTTATTAATTCCAGATATCCAACTTCCATTTCCTTTTATTTCAATTGGACATATATAATGTGCTTGGTTGGTAGCAATCAGGTATCCAATCAATCCTTTACTCGACGTGTTTCCCACCCTTACCTATTCAAACAAGGGGTTTATCAGGAGGATTTTAATCAATGATATCCATGAGTGTGCCAAATTCCCATATTTCATTAAAGATCTATAAAAGAGGAGACACAACATCTCACAATACGTATCGTGTTTGCAGAGATACAAAGATCCCATTTCAAAATTAACCCTTGACTGCGTTAACAAAAACCATACAAAACTATACCAAAGTCCAAATAAATTACTTATGGATAACAAGGGCAAATAATCCAACACCTCCTTCCCCATAAAGAGTATGGCCAGAATGGTAAAATTTAGTCCATATAACTTCCCATAGTAACAATACATATATAATAGTCCCAACAGGATCCCCACCATAAAAAGTCTCCCCTTAAATGTCACCATAATAGGTATCCAAAAAAAGTCCCAGAGCTGAGCGGCATTAAATACTCATGCACCGCTCAACTTCATTTTCACAGATTACCCTATCCGGCGTAAAATGCGCAGGTGTTAAGCCACGCTAATTGCTTAAACTACTACGCAACCAACATATGGTTTTGTACCAGTAACATAGATCACTGCGCAAGCAAATAAGCTTATTACGCATGCGTCAATCTATGCTAAAAGCATAGGTACGCAGGAAAACAGGCAATCTAGTTTATGGGAATTCAGTAACAAATAGCCATTGTCAAATCATCTACAGACTTCAAAAAAGGGGGAGAAAGAAGGGGGAGGGGGGAAGGAAAAGGATTTTAGAGGCATCAAATCATTCCCCCCTTATTGATTAATTAAATACTCCTTCAAACCAGGAATTTGACAAACAAGATAGTGCCAGTCCAATAACAAGGCAAGCTAAATTTAGGCACAAATCATATTTTTAGACTTGGCAGCCAGTAGTTTCATATTATTAACTGAACCCTCAACCTCAAAACAGCCCAGGGGGGGTAAAGTATTCTCCCCCTAAAAAAAGCAAAGTCCCTATCGCCCAGAATTAACCCATCACCAACAATTTAATCCAGGAAGCATCCATATGATAACATTTCGTTGAGACCTGTTGGTTTCACAGACTCCATACGGAAAATTCATTCCATTTCTTTTCTTAGTATTTTATTGTCCCAGTTACCACCTCTCTCACTTTGTTTGATACCTTCTAGAACCTCAAATTTAAGAACTCTCTCATCTCCCCCATGAAATTCTTTGACATGACGAGATATTGGGGTGTCCTGCTTATGGCGGATATCACCCATGTGATCCCCTATCCGTCTCCACAATTAACGTCGTGTTTTGCCCACTTAATTTTTTTGGCATGTACATGTTGCCATGTACACAGCCCCACGTGTAAGGCAATTTGGCAAAAGGGAGATCGCTGGCAGACTGACTTACGCACAGCCATTATAGGAAACCCGTACCAGAAGGGACATAGTTAGACCATAATATTTGTGGTACCTTTAAATGTGGCAGATGTCATTTCTGCAGTTGGATCAATACCTCTAAATTTTCTGTCAGTGTATCATCAGGTAAAAAATTCTTTTTGAGAGATTTTGCCAATTGCCTTACACATGGGGCTATATTAGAGTGGGGAATAGATGGGGAGAATATAATTAGGGTTTTGGCTTTTTGTTTTATGAACAATCTGTGATGCCAATTCATTGAGGGTATATTTGATACCTAATTCTGATACTTTTTGAAAAATGTGGGCTAATTTTTGAGTAGAAAACTGTCCTGGGCCCTAAAATAACATCTGGATATACATTATACAATTGATAGTTTAGTATGGCTAGTTTTCTGACTGGGCCAATTAATGCAACCTCTTGGGACAGTGAGGCGGAGGAGGTATTCTCTCTACAGGGAGAACATTTGACCTTTAATCCTACCCCCAACATTCGCAGTGTATTTAAGGAACTAACTGCTTGTTATAAACAATATTTGAAATCTTGGTAGGAAATCAAAGGGTTGGAGAATTATATAAAAAAACAATATTGTACCAAAGGGACTTTGTATAAATATAAATCCATCTCCAACAGCGAGAAGTAAAGAACTATTGAAAGCCTGGCAGGCTGAATCCATAGCATCTTCTCTGAGATTTATGGGATTATTGCTAGAGGAGGAGAAAAAACTGTTTAAAGAATCAGAAAAGGCCCTGAATGGGTTAATAGAAAAGACCCTTAGTTTTAAGTCCAATCTGCAGTTTAACAAAAAGGAAAGAATCTTACAAGGAGACAAAGAAAGATACCAAAATCAATTAAAATCCAGGAAGCATGCCCAATTTCAGAGAGACGATAGTGAATTTCAGACAGATTAAGCATATAGCTTCTCTAGCAGCACCAAGAGCACCTTGGAGGTTTCCTCTTCTGAAACCGACCAATCAGACTCGGAAGGAGCAAAAAGGAGATTTAAGACTAGGAACAGAGGAGGAGGTGGACAAAATTAAAAGCGAAGGATGGTAGGATTCAAGGGAAGGATGGGGACCGGCTGCAAGAACCAGGAGCAATACAAGAAACAATGTAATGGTAGAAGGTGGTGAAGCAGTCGGTGGTACCATATCATCCTCAGTCTCTCCTCTTCCTCTTTTTTAGGCCAACAAGCACCCAACAATCTTCTCAACAAAAGTCGTTTCTAATAAATTCTGATGGGATAGGACAGGTGGTTAATTTAAGCCGACAACAGCTCTCAGTGGAGGAACTTCAGGTTCTTAGAAAAGGGCTATCTTTTGTGCCCACAACACCATTTAATTTATTTTCCTGGGTGAAGGATTTAAATCTGTTCTGTTTTAAATAAAAATGGAAAAAGTTCTTTAAATCTAATGATAGGGAGCAATGTCTGGCTCTGGGGGTGGATGAAGGGGATTTGGATGTATTTAATGATCTAGTGGCTCTAATGGATGACAATATGCATGAAGTAGGTCAGGGCCCCTTTACTGATTTAAAGAGAAAGTACTAGGATGCCCCTGACTGGTGATTATGGAAACATTGATTTATTTTTGCGGCTCGTTGAAGGGGATTTAAGAAAAATTAGACCTCATATTTCAAAAGTGCCCTCCAATTTAAATCAGGTGGAATGGGAAGCACTAATGAATCTGGAAAAAAATGTGGTCCTCAAGTCTTCAGATAAAGGAGGCAATATTGTCTTCCTGGACCATGACGATTATAATTTAATGTATTTGACAGTCTAAAATAACACAGAAAATTAAAGAATCCTCAAAGTTGACCCAACGGAGCAATTTCAGGAGATCCTAATTACATTATTGAATGATGGCTTGGAGATCGAATTAATATCGTCCAAGGAACACAAATATTTGGTCCCCAGTCACCCAGTGGTGCCAACCTTTTATGCGCTTCCTAAGCTGCATAAGGGGGTGGTACCACTTAAGGGGAGACCAACTGTGGCCGGCATTGGCTCCATTAGCCAGAATGTTGGTATTTATGTGGATAGGATCTTAAGACCGTTCGTTATATCGATGCCCACGTACTTAAGAGATACATCAGATCTCCTATTAAGATTCGATGGAATGACAGTGGACCAGGACGCATTCTTGGTGTCGATCGATGTGGAGGCCCTTTACAGTAGTATCATTCATGACAAGGACTTCAAGCTGTTCAATATTTTCCTTCTGGTAGGGCCACACATTATGTTCGACACAATGAGTTTGTCCTTGGTCTATTGTCATTTATTCTGCACCACAATTACTTCCTTTATGGCAGCAAGTACTTCCATCAGCTCAGGGGGTGTTATGGGGGCTGTCTGATTATAAAAACCAAAGGGATATCAGACAGTCAGGGTCCACCGTGCAAAATCTCTGCTGCAGACTATGGCAGAGGATAAAGGGTATCTTGTACTACGGAAGCAGTGCTGACACTGATACGTCTCAGTGACACTAGAGCCAATCACGGCGTGTACTGTTAAAGTCACAGTGACTACCGTATTTGGCATTAACGTAAAAGGGATAGGTTAATGTGTGAGGAAGAGTACATAAGTGTGCCGCTGTAAATAGTAGTAGCACCAGTGCAGAGTGCAATACCTCTGTTAAACTCACAGAGGCATATAGTTAGGAAATAAAGCAATTCCTCCCTTACTCGGAGGGTGTGTGGTATGGTCTCTGTTAATGATCACAGAGACAAAAGCAGTGAGTGTGACATGGCACCTACCTAGGTCCGTTCCTTTAGTGGTGCCAGGAGACGGACAGCAGCGTAAGCTGCACAAAGCTCCTACCAGCGTTCGCTCCACTAGTGTGCGAGGACACGAACCACTAGATATGGCACCTGCCTAGGTCCGCTCTACTAGTAGTGCAAAAGAGACGGACAGCAGCACAAGCCGCACAAAGCTCCTACCTATGTTTGCTCCCTTAGTGTGCGAGGATACGAACAACTGCCAGACGCAGTATAAGGGACATTATATAAATCCAAAAGCGGAAATAGAGATCCATATTCATTAGTCCATAAGCGCATGAGAGCGTGGTGGAACAAGGCCTCTTTGGAGCAGTACCTATCTAGAGGGATTACCCCTAGAGGCCTGAGAGTCCAAGTTTTTCCCTCTTTTGAGGTTGATGACGCCAATTTTAAAAAAAGATGGGAGGAGGCTTGTGGGCTTTGTTCCCGAACAATGTTGGAACTCCTCATCGGACTTGACAAAAAGAAAATTGAAACATTGGAGACGGAAATTGAGATTGTCAATTCTGAAATCAAATTGAAGATGTCTAAAGATGCTATAGATAATTTTTAAAAGGAAGTGCAGAAAGATTCCCTTCGTTGGGAAAACGATATTAAACAATTCAAATTGAAGAAATTCCAGCGTGACATTGGGAATCATGAATCAGACAGGGTGTATAGGTGGCATCAGCCCAAAAGATTTAGATCAAGATCTAGGTCTAGATCTACTTATAGAAATTCTTCAATGTCATCGGATGATCGCTCGAGGAGTCCATTCCCTGATCCCTCAGCAAACCAAAATGGTCCTGAAAGACCTACTACGGGTGGAATAACAACTCGCAACAGTACTAAATAGAAGGCTAATCAGTCTGAAAGTGGAGGTAAAGACCGCGGGACCAAAGATAGCTTGCAGGTGATTAACTTGTCTGATCATTTACTCACACGGGATCAGATTGATGTTTTGCAGATGGGCCTGTCATTTTCGCCTGTTGCGAGATTTGACAGGTTTACTGCCATTAAGGATATTCAATTGTTCGGCCGAAAGCTCCTCTTTAAGAAACATTTTTCTAAGAAGAGTGATGTTGATTGGGCCACACTATCAATACAGGATAGAGAAGTTGTCGAACTCTTGGAATCCTTACTGGCAGAACAAGAGGAAACAACCACCTCAAAATTCCCACAACACATTAAAAAGAAGTCCTCTGCCTTTCCCCCATTGTCAGCCTGTCCCACTGTAGACCTATTCGTCAAATTGGTTATTCAAGATCTTCGCAAACTCCCTGAGATGAGATCTGAACCAGGGACAAAGAAAAGCGATTGACGAATTATCTAAAATGCAGGATATAGTGGTGAAACAGGCTGACAAGGGGGGAAATGTAGTCATTTGGTCAACCGTTTGGTATAAGACCGAGGCCTTCAGACAGCTTAATAATCGTGATTGTTACCGGAAATTGGACAGTAATCCATCTGCAATCTTTAAATCTGAACTTGATAATATTCTTAAAAAAGCCTGTGATGACAACATCATCCCTGCGAGTATCCTGAAGGGTCTTGTGAATCAATTTCCTATTGTTCCAACTATATATTTTTTACCAAAACTTCATAAGAGCCTCCAGGATCCCCCAGGAAGACCGATAGTCTTGGGTAATAATAGCTTATTCAAACCCGCTTGTAGATTTTTGGATTATTATTTGCAACCGTTGATGTCCGACCTACCCTCTTACATTAGGGACTCAACTGACCTGCTGGTATGGATACAGGACTTAAATTTGGATGATGACGTTATAATGATGACTGCTGACGTAGAGTCATTGTATACGTCTATTGCACACTCTGATGGGTTGAGGGCTGTAGAATTTTATTTGAACACTACCTCTTTAGATAGTAATCTTGTCTCCCTCCTGCTCACCTGGCTGAAATTTATCCTCACCCACAACTTTTTCCTGTTCAAGGGGCGCTACTATCTCCAGGAGAGGGGCACTGCTATGGGGGCGTCTTGTGCGCCCTCGTATGCGTGCCTCTTCCTGGGGTATTGGGAGCGCTCCATTCAATATCCTGACAGTGATAGAGGTTCAGTCTTGTTGTGGGTGAGGTATATAGATGACGTGTTCATGGTTTGGCAGGGTGGACAGGAGGAATTAGAGCGGTTTATGTGCTCTTTAAATGTTAAGTTAATTTTTTGTTAGAATTATTATCATTGCAGCCCTAGCTCAATAGAGTTTCTGGATATCAGAATAATGAGGGGAGCGGACGGTTCTGTCATAACGGATATCTTTAGAAAAGGAACAGCAGTTAACTCCCTTCTTAGTGCAAAATCATCTCATCCTCCACAAGTCATCAACTCCATACCGACAGCTCAGTTTTTGAGAGCCCGCAGGGTTTGTTCGGACAACGGTTTATTTGAAGGCCAGGCGATGGATCTTAGGAGGCGGTTCAAGTCCCGCCACTATAGTGATAGGTCGATTGAATCTGGCTATGAGAGGGCAAGACATACCCTGAGGGATAACCTCCTCAAACCGAGTACAAGAAGATTGGATCAAAAAGTCAGATTTATTACGACCTATCACTCTCAGTGGAGGGAAATGAACGAAGTTGTAGCACGCTATTGGCCTTTACTCCTGTCTGACGGTGACTTAGCAAAAGCTATCTCGGCTAGGCCATCAGTTACCCCACCTAGGTCTAAAACACTAAAAGACATGATAGTGAAAAGTCACTATGCCCCACCCCCCTCTACATTTCTGGGTTTGTCAAGGGGACCCAAATGGGGTTCATTTTCTTGTGGAGACTGTGGGGCTTGTCCCCAAATGGAAAGGTCTTTTACTTTCTATGATGCGTCTTATACCAAGTCCTACAAGATTGTACATACTATAAACTGCAGGACAACTTTTGTTGTTTATTGGGCAAAATGCCCTTGCGGACTAATATATGTAGGGTTGACTTCCCGGGAATTCAGAGTCAGGGTTCTTGAACATATTAGGGACATCAAAAAAGCTGCGAAAGTTGAAACAGCAGAGGAAATTGAGGCCCTCAATAATATACCTAAGCACTTCCGGGAAAAGCATAGTTGCAATTGGCGTCTCCTCAAGTTCAGAGGGATAGATAGAGTTTATTTTGGTACGAGGGGAGGTGATCACAGTAGGGTATTGGCCCAGAAGGAGGTGAAGTGGATTACCACATTAGAGACCGTCAAGCCTCAGGGTTTAAATGATCTGGTGTCTTTTAAGCCCTTCCTGTGATCGCCTTCCCTGAGGATATATATATATTTTTGTTTTGTTTCGTTTTGTTTTGTTTTGATCCTGCTCTAATCAAAAGTGTACCAAAAACGCATGGTTTTTGGTACACTTTTTGGTACGATTTTCCTTGTTCAATCATGTTCTGTGCGGTGCTTACTGTCTGAGTCTGACTTGAGCTGCCTTCTTGGGCTTTTTGCTCTCTGCTTGATTTTTATGGTCATTTTTTAACTTTCTTATTTTATCCTTTTCTGGTTCTTACATACAGGGCTTGGTGAGAGCGATTATTTGGAAACCAGTCATGTGTGAAATGTACACTCTCCACATATATGATGGAATTATACTCAGGATCTACGTGCATTAACAAGCATATTAAATGTTTAAGTGATTTAGTCTAATTTTAGCCTCCATGGAATATATAGTGAGTTGCATGGCTATGGATATGTAGCACACGATATGGCCATATAATGATTAATACCCTTTGTGCCATATATGGCCGAATAAGGTTCTCTGGTATTTCTGTGTGCTGCGGTTTCCATATGTTTGATGTGAACTTTTTTAGATCATGATATTATGCATTTTTATCCACCTTGTATGTGTTAAGGTATATTTATAATATGGATATTGCTTAAGATTAATATTTTGGCACAAACTGTATGAGAATTCCTGATTTATGTTGGTTGCCAACACTTTTGCCCTCACCTAAGATGATGCTGGGCTTGCTGATGCTCGCGTGCGCTTTGTGTGTCGGTGTCTGTTTCTCCCCTGCAGCCGGCGCCCAATGAATGAAGCGATTAGCGTGCATGCGCAATACGGCTTCCGGGACGCCAGCTGGAGTGGGCAGCATGGCCATCTGATGGGCCTCAGGTGAGTCCTGTACCATAAAAAGATGACCATCTCCCTGTCACAGCACCTCCTGACGAAGCGAGTGTGAAACGCGCGTAGAGGTGCTGGGCAGTGTGGTTCATCAGGTAGTGGTCTCTAACAACTCCTAAATTGCCTCCAGCAGTCTATCAGGTTTGGTCTCTCCCCCTCCTGGATGACAGGATGGCATGGTATATATCTGGGGTTTTACTGACCTGAGTGCTGGCAAACTTCATATGGGTAATGTCTCTATTTTTCATTGCGGAAATTTATGACTCAAATCATGTAATCTGCAATGTTCTTTTTATGTACCACATTCATGTAATTGCATTGTAATTTAAACATCAGTACTTACTGTTTGTTTATATCTGCTGGAGTGTCAGTTTTGTAACATTAATCTGGATATTTATATATCTTTTCTCATGACTATTGCAGTGTACCAGATTGTTGATCTTGCAATATTATATGTAGTACTCCGGGGTGTATATATATATCCTTTTATGACCACTACAGTGTACCAACTTTAATACCACACTGTCCCATGATTTTTTCTGTGTTTTTAAGGGGAAATAACTTTTTACTGTTTTTTCTGATATCCGTCTCGAATCATGTGATATATTTTTCATGTTTGTTAATATCATGTTAATAAAATTTGTAAACTTTTTGAAATCATGTGTGGTTTCTCTGACACACTATGTGATTACGCAGGTCTAGTATAGGTTTATGCAGTATAAGGAACATTACCCTAGCGGCAATGTCCACCAATGAGTAGAATCACAAGGCCCAGCCGGACCATGTGCCTCAGGCACCTGCCTATGTCTGCTCCACTAAGATGTAAGGATACGGACCGCAGCCGAAGCTGTAAGGTACAAGAACGCTACCCTGTCGGTAGTGCTCACCTAGCATAGACAGAGAGATGCCTAGAGGAACGTGCACAGAGCGTCTACTCTCATGCATGAACCAAGAGGACTGAGCGCCGGGCGGCATGCGTCAGGGTCTTATATAGACTCTGTGCCTCATTCAAGATGGAGGACACCAGAGCCAATCCGCTGCCAGAATGACAGCAATGATGTCACGCTGGCCTATCACCGAGCAAAGCGTCACAAGCACATGACCAGCGACCAATTGGCATAGAAGGTGTCAGAGACATGTGACCACGTGTCACATGCACATGACCAGCGGCCAATCAGCTTAGAAGGTGTCAGAGACATGTGACCTCGTGTCAGCGATGATGTCACCCGCATATGTGCAGTAGGAAGAAATCCGAACATAGTCTCTAGTGCTCGCACATGTGCAGTAGCAAGAAATCCGAACATAGTCTCCAGTGCCACAGCAACCATAACAGTACCTGCCGCTCAAGGGCCCCCCTCCCGGCGACGCAGGTAATCGGCAACTAAGTCGGGAGCATGGACAGCCTCCTCAGGCTCCCAAGAGCGATGTTCCGGGCCGTAGCCCTCCCAATCTATCAAGAAGAACCTGCGGCCTCGAACCATCTTAGAACCAACTATGGCTCGTACCTCATAGCTAGAGCGAGAGGAATCAGAGGCAGGAGAGTGCACTTCACGAGCGAGAGGTAAAATAGCCGGCTTTAACAGTGAAACATGGAATTTGTCATGGATCCTAAGATGGACGGGTAACTTCAATTGGTAGACTACAGGATTTACCTGTCGAAGAACCTCATAAGGACCCAGGAAGCGAGGAGCAAATTTGACAGTGCTCACCTCTAAGTTTCACGTGTTTTGCAGAGAGCCACATAAAGTCCCCCGGAAAAAAGACAGGAGCTGGGCGACGAAACCGATCGGACATCGTCTTCATACGGTCCTTAGCTGCTTGGATCAACTCTTGAGTCCGATCCCAAACCTCTCTGGCATTAGTTGCCCAGTCGGCCACAAGAGGAGGTGGTTCAGCAGCGGGAAACGGTACCGGTACCCTAGGGTGTTGCCCATTATTGAGTACGAACGGTGTCTGCCCAGTGACTTCAGGCAGAGAATTGTTAAGGGCAAATTCTGCCCAGGGTAGGAGGGAGGACCAGTTATCGTGGTTCTCAGCAACAAAGTGTCGAAGGTATATAATAATGGATTGATTGGTACGCTCAACCAAACCATTGGTCTCCGGATGGTATGCCGAAGAGAGATTCAACTCAATTTGCAGAAGGCTACAAAGATCTCGCCAGAAACGGGAAGCAAATTGCGGGCCTCTATCACAAATGATACGATCTAGCATCCCGTGAAGCCTAAAGACATGCTTTAGGAATAATCTTATGGTCTGTATAGACCTGGAAAGGATGTTTCGCTCCTTCTAGCAAGTGACGCCACTCCTCCAAGGCTAATCTCAGGGCGAGCAGTTCCCTATCCCCAATGGTATAGTTTCTCTCTGCCGGTGAAAAGGTTTTAGCAAAGAAGAAACACGGCCTTTTTCTACCTACACCGTTCTTTTGATACAAGACCGCACCAGCACCCACTGAAGAGGCATCAACCTCCAAGAGGAAGGGCTTATTCTCATCGGGTCTTTGAAGAACGGGAGCAGTTGAAAAGTGTCTTTTTACTGCCTCAAAAGCCTGGGATGTCTCAGGAGACCAGACTTTTGGATTAGCACCTTTCTTAGTCAAGGCCACCAAAGTGGAGAAATGGGGTATGAACTGCCGGTAATAATTTATGAATCCTAAGAAGCGTTGCACCGTCTTCAAGGAATGAGGTTCGGACCATTCCAGGACAGCAGAGAGCTTCGCAGGATCTATAGCCAGACCCTTTTGTGAGATAATGTAACCCAAAAAAGGCAAGGATGACTGCTCGAATACACACTTTTCGAGTTTAGCAAACAATGAGTGCTCCCTTAAACGGGAAAGGACACGAACAACATCCTGACGATGAGTCTCCAGATCAGGAGAAAAAATGAGGATGTCGTCCAGATACACCACGATGGAGGATAACAGTAAATCCCTGAACACATCGTTTACGAAGTCCTGAAATACTGCGGGTGCATTACATAAACCAAAAGGCATGACGAGGTATTCATAGTGACCGTCTCGGGTGTTAAAAGCGGTCTTCCATTCGTCACCCTCTCGAATTCGTTCCAAGTTATACGCACCCCGCAGATCCAACTTCGTAAAAACCTGAGCTCCCCTCAGTCTGTCAAAGAGCTCCGAAATTCAAGGTAATGGGTATTTGTTCTTTATTGTGATTTCGTTGAGACCCCTGTAATCTATGCAGAGACGCAAATCACCCTCTTTCTTCCGAACAAAGAAAAATCCTGCTCCTGCGGGAGAGACAGACTTAAAATTAACCCCTTCTCTAAACTCTCTCTTATATAGGTCGACATGGCCTCCGACTCAGGTATTGACAGGGGGTAAACCCTGCCCTTAGGTGGAACCGAACCTGGGTTAAGGTTTTTGGCGCAGTCATACGGCCTATGGGGTGGAAGAACCTCAGCACCCTGTTTGGAGAACACGTCAGCGAAATCCAAATAGGGTGTAGGTATGGGAGAGAGATCAGTTGATGCAACCGCAACGACCTTAGGTGGTAAGGGACTGGCATTTCGAACCCCAACTAATAATGCTGTCAGACGCACAGTCAATTAGAGGAGCATGAGTCCGAAGCCATGGGAGACCCAGAAGGTCGTTGTCTATACCCTCAGGCAAAACAAGAAAAGAAATCTCCTCTATGTGACCCTGAGACAGGCAAAGGCGCAAGGGAACTGTCCTCAATGTAATGGAGTCAGACAACATAGTCCCATTAACAACACGGACAGGAATAGTCGCCTCTAACATGATAGAGGGAATATTGTGTCTCTTTGCAAATCCTGAGGACACAAAAGTCCTGTCAGCTCCGGAATCCACAAAAGCCATAATAGGCCATGTATTCTCAGAAAATGAAAGCTGACCTGGGATACTACACTTAGAGGGTGCAGAAGACGTCTTTAGTAACCCCCCTCTAATGTTTACTAGGTCTGGGAGTTTCCCTGACGGCTAGGACACTTGTTGGCATAGTGCCCAGCCTGACGACATACGTAACATATAGGAGGACCAGACTTGCGTAGTCTGGAGGACGTATGACCTTACTCCATAGGAGTGGGAGATGTTTCAGATGCTGAGGAAGATGGTGGTGGACCCTCAACAACTGGAATAGCCCGATGCTTAGGGCGTGAGGAAGAGACCTCGAGTCTACGTTCCCTATGGCGTACGTCGATCCTCGTTGCTACTGTGATCAAGTCCTCTAGAGAAGCAGGGACCTCACAAGTAGCAAGGGCATCCTTGACATAGCCTGTCAACCCTCTGCAGAAGATAGGAATCAACACCGTCTCTGGCCAGTCTAGTTCTGCCACCAGAGTTCTAAAAGCAATGGCATAAGAACTAGTGGATAACGAACCCTGATATAGATCTAACAATCTCAGGGCCGCATCATGGGTAACCTGCGGACCCATGAATACCGCTTTAAGAGCATCAAGAAAGTCTTGATGTCTCAGAGTAACCACATCAGAGCGCTCCCATAGGGGAGTCGCCCATTCTAAGGCTTTGTCCTGAAGTAAGGAGATGATAAAGCCTACTCTGGACCTCTCCATAGAGAAGCGAGAAGAGTTGACCTCTAGGTGTATCTGACACTGACTAATGAAACCACAACATGATCTGGCATTGCCAGAATATCTGTTTGGCAGAGCAAGTCAAGGATCATGTGCAGATGTCACCATGGTCTGAGGTTTATCCTCTATACTCTTGAGCCGCGACTCAAGTACTTGTATGTAACGGTGTAACTGCTGATATTCTGCCATAACTGCCAAACCCTTGGCTCAGTCCTAATGTTACGGGGGCTGTCTGATTATAAAAACCAAAAGGGATATCAAACAGTCAGGGTCCACCATGCAAAATCTCTGCTGCAGACTATGGCAGAGGGTAAGGGGTATCTTGTACTACGGAAGCAGTACTGACACTGATACGTCTCAGTGACACTAGAGCCAATCACGGCGTGTACTGTTAAAGTCACAGCAACTACCGTATTTAGCATTAACGTAAAAGGGATAGGTTAATGTGTGAGGAAGAGTATATAAGTGTGCCGCTGTAAATACTAGTAGCCCAAGTGCAGAGTGCAATACCTCTGTTAATCTCACAGAGGCATATAGTTAGGAAATAAAGCAATTCCTCCCTTACTCGGAGGGTGTGTGGTATGGTCTCTGGTAATGATCACAGAGACAAAAGCAGTGAGTGTGAAATGGCACCTACCTAGGTCCGTTCCTCTAGTGGTGCCAGGAGACGGACAGCAGCACAAGCCGCACAAAGCTCCTACCTATGTTCGCTCCCCTAGTGTGCGAGGATACGAAAAACTGCCAGACGCAGTATAAGGAACATTACCCTAGCGGCAACGTCCACGAGTAGAATCACAAGGCCCAGCCGGACCATGTGCCTCAGGCACCTGCCTATGTCTGCTCCACTAAGAGGTAAGGATACGGACCGCAGCTGAAGCTGTAATGTACAAGAACGCTACCCTGCCAGTAGCGCTCACCTAGCATAGACAGAGAGATGCCTAGAGGAACGTGCACAGAGCATCTACTCTCATGCATGAATCAAGAGGACTGAGCGCCGGGCGGCATGCGTCAGGGTCTTATATAGACTCTGTGCCTCATCCAAGATGGAGGACACCAGAACCAATCAGCTGCCAGAACGACAGCAATGACGTCACGCTGGCCCATCACTGAGCAAAGCGTCACAAGCACATGACCAGCGAGCAATCGGCATAGAAGGTGTCAGAGACATGTGACTACGTGTCACAAGCACATGACCAGCGGCCAATCAGCTTAGAAGGTGTCAGAGACATGTGACCTCGTGTCAGCGATGATGTCACCCGCACATGTGCAGTAGCAAGAAATCCGAACATAGTCTCCAGTGCTCGCACATGTGTAGTAGCAAGAAATCCGAACATAGTCTCCAGTGCCACAGCAACCGTAACAGGGGGACTGCTATGTGTTGTTCTTGTGTGCCCAGTTATGCAAATCTCCTCCTGAGCTGGTGGGAGGAAACCATTGTATTTTTAAAGGAAGGAAAGTGGTGGATGATGTTCTGGCCATCTGGACAGGAACGAAGGAAGAATTTGGGAGAATGGCTGATGAACTAGGGGTGAACAATTTCAATTTAGTTTCACCTTTGAAATCAATCAACCAAAAATTCCATTTTTGGATCTCTTGATATCGCTAGATGAAAAAGGTTAAGTTCACACCACTATTTTTAGAAAGCACACGGCGACAAATAGTTTGCTCCGTTGGGACAGCCACCACCCTTACCTCTTCAGAAAGGAATTCTGAAGGGGCAATATCTTAGGGCCAGACGTAATTGTTACGAATTAAGTTCATTTAGAGTCGAGGCATCTAAATTACAAAGGAGGTTCTGAAATAGAGGGTATCCAGATGAGACCCTGAATGAAGCCTTTCGGATTGCCCTGGAAAAACAAAGGGATTTGTTACTGATCCCGGCAAAAAGAGAGACTGGACCTGAGGAGTTTAGAGTAATTGGTACTTATAATGAACAGACAGAACAGATTTTTAATATCCTGAGGAGATATTGCGGTGTCTTGCTAGCGGATGAGACAATTGGTGAATTAATTCCGGAGAACCCTAAAATCACCTTCAGAAAAGGGAGATCGCTGGCAGGCCGACTTACGCACAGCCATTATAGGAAACCCATACCAGACGAGACATGGTTAGACCGTAAGATTTGTGGCACCTTTAAATGTGGCAGATGTTATTTCTGCAGTTGGATCAATACCTCTAAATTTTCTGTTAGTGTATCATCAGGTAAAAAATTCTTTTTGAGAGATTTTGCCAATTGCCTTATTATATATTATGGTCTAACCATGTCCCTTCTGGTACGGGTTTCCTATAATGGCTGTGCGTAAGTCAGTCTGCCAGCGATCTCCCTTTTGCCAATTGCCTTACACGTGGGGCTGTATACATGGCAACATGTACATGCCCAAAAAAGTGGGCAAAACACGACGTGAATTGTGGCGACGGATAGGGGATCGCATGGGTGATATCCGCCATAAGCGGGACACCCCAATATCTCATTATGTCAAAGAATTTCATGGGGGAGATGAGAGAGTTCTTAAATTTGAGGTTCTAGAAGTTATCAAACAAAGTGAGAGAGGTGGTAACTGGGACAATAAAATACTAAGAAAAGAAATGGAATGGAGTTTCCGTATGGATTCTGTGAAACCAAAAGGTCTCAATGAAATTTTAACATATGGATGCTTCCTGGATTAAATTGTTGGTGATGGGTTAATTCTGGTCAATAGGGACTTTGCCTTTTTAGGGGGAGAAAACTTTACCTCTCCTGGGCTGTTTTGAGGTTGAGGGTTCAGTTAATAATATGAAACTACTGGCTACCAAGTCTAAAAATATGATTTGTGCATAAATTTAGCCTGCCTTGTTATTGGACTGGCTCTATCTTGTTTGTCAAATTCCTGGTTTGAGGGAGTATTTCATTAATCAATAAGGGGAGAATGATTTGATGCCTCTAATATCCTTTGTCCCCACTTTTCCTCCCCCACTTCTTTCTCCCCCTTTTTTGAAGTCTGTAGATTATTTGACAATGGCTATTTGTTAATGAATTCCCATAAACTCCCTTTACACTGTGTGCAGAATTATTAGGCAAATGAGTATTTTGATAACATGACAATTTTTTTACATGTTGTCCTACTCTAAGCTGTATAGGCTTGAGAGCCAACTACCAATTAAGTAAATCAGGTGATGTGTATCTCTGTAATGAGAAGGGGTGTGGCGTAATGACATCAACACCCTATATAAGGGGTACATACTTATTAGGCAACTTCCTTTCCTTTGGCAAAATGGGTCAGAAGAGAGATTTGACGGGCTCTGAAAAGTCCAAAATTGTGATATGTCTTGCACAGGGATGCAGCAGTCTTGAAATTGCCAAACTTTTGAAGTGTGATCACCAAACAATCAAGTGTTTCATAGCAAATAGCCAACAGAGTCGCAAGAAGCGTGTTTGGTAAAAAAAAGGCGCAAAATAACTGCCCATGAATTGAGGAAAATCAAGCGTGAAGCTGCCAAGATGCCATTTGCCACCAGTTTGGCTCTATTTCAGAACTGCAACATTACTGGAGTATCAAAAAGCACAAGGTGTGCCATACTCAGGGACATGGCCAATGTAAGGAAGGCTGAAAAACGACCCCCTTAGAACAAGAAACATAAGATAACACGTCAAGACTGGGCCAAGAAATATCTTAAGAATGATTTTTCAAAGGTTTTATGGACTGATGAAATGAGAGTGACTCTTGATGGGCCAGATGGATGGGCCAGAGGCTGATCGGTAAAGAGCAGAGAGCTCCACTCCGACTCAGACGCCAGCAAGGTGGAGGTGGGGTACCGGTATGGGCTGGTATCATCAAAGATGAACTTGTGTGACCTTTTCGGGTTGAGGATAGAGTGAAGCTCAGCAGCTTGTCGTAGGTGATTTCGGAACCGAAAGCAGCAAACCCCCAAAACCGCTGTGGTGTGTGTCTGGGACCCACCTCTATGCGGCCCAGGTGTTTTTTTCAGTTTGCCGCCATCGCACGGGAAGCCACGCCCCTAAACGTTCAATCTGGGGTGTCTTCGCCAAACTTTTTTCCCCTAAAGGAAGCGAAACGGGGTCTTCCGGCTCCAGCAGATGGTACCCCTGGGTCTTGGCGAAAAACTGGCCAAGTTGCGAATCGGTCACACCTTCGGTTCCCTAGGGGTGTGGCTTTGCGAATTTTGGCCTTATATGCGAATCCCTAATATCTGCTAAACCGTGACTCCAATTTGCTCATGTAAGGCTTCATTACGACCGGTTTGCTGAGCCGGATGATTCGACACTCAGCTCGCGAATTCGCCACAAACGGGGACCCCGCAAATGCCCCCAAAAGTTTTGGCCATCTTGAATTCTTCAACTTTTGCCCCCAAAATTTCAGGGACTAGACCTTCGAAACCCCTGTGGTGCTTCTCTGGGACCCACCCCTATGCGGTGCAGGTGATTTTTTAAATTTTCCGTCATCGCACGGGAAGCCACGCCCCTAAACATTCAATCTGGTGTGTACTCAACAAACTTTTTTTCCCTAAACGAAGCAAAATGGGGCCTTATGGTTCCAGCAGATGGTACCCCTGGGTCTTGTTGAATAATGGGCCAAGTTGCAAATCGGTCGTGCCTTCAGTTTCCTGTGGGCGTGGCTTTGAAAATTTTGACTTCATATGCAAATCCTCAATATCTGCCAAACCGTGACTCTGAGTTACTCATGAAAGGCCTTGTTACGATCAGTTCACTGAGACAGACAATTCAAGACCCTGTGTGTGAATTTGCCACAAACGGGGACCCCACAAACGCCCCCAAAAGATTTCGGCCATTTTGAGTTTTTCAAGTTTTGCCCCCAAAATTTCCGGAACCAGACCTATTACACCTACGTGCTTCTTAAGTTTTGTGTCAAACCCTATCCTGAGTCTCTGTGCCAAAAATCGAGAGCCTAGGCTGCAAAGTTACCCCGGGGGAGCCTCTCCAGATTCCCTTGATTAGCCAATCGCTGCTGTTTTTTTCCCTTTTAAAATACACATCTCGAAAAGTTAGAATCAGAAGTAGACCATATTTGGAATAATTGCACAGTAAGACACCATGCACTGTCCCTTCAAATATGGGGTGCGTGCCCTGTACGCTTTTGGCACAGTGGGGTGTCAAAATCCCCCTCTTTTGCAATTATAGCAGAAGTTATGAATATTTAAGGCTCTGTGGTCTGATATTCGTAGCTTCTAGTGGTATAATCTTGGTGGCAGTCCGTTCGACTTAAACAGAGGATCAATTTGAGCCCCTACCTGTCAACATGAGACAAAGGGCGGAACCGAAGAACGCTTTTCACTAAGTGGTGGAGGTTTAAAACGCGACGACAATGTTTATTTTCAATTTTATAGGCCCAAATTTCTACGGAACCAAACAATGTGAACTCATGAGCTTTTGAAGGTGTGTACTTGACTCAAAACTGAGTCAGAATACCAAAACTGGTGACCCTGCACCCAAGGAAACCCCGCAAAAACCTCTCCAGCGACCCTAGTTTACCCATTGTGCTACAGCTTAAGGTTATTTAAAAATTCATATCTTGAAAAATAAGCATCAGAAGGCCACACAATTTGGCATCCTGCATAACATAATTCATATGACAATCCCTGAAAATATGGAGTGGCTATGCTGAATGCTATGGATTCAGTGACCCCCCCCCAAACTCAGGCAACCACAGTGACATTTTATAGAAAAATGATTGGATTTTCCTATATCACTTTTACCAGAATTTCTCCAGAACCAAGGGTCCAAACAAAAATCCAACAGAAAGGTTGTTTGGGGAAGACCCTCAGCTTTCAGACGAGACCTAAACTGAGTTCCAATGATGCTTATTCAGAAATCTGTGACCCCACAAAAGAAGCGACCAGTGAGACAATTCATTCAAAATGAATTGGTTTTCCTATACCGCTTTAACCCGAGTTTTTAAAAAAACAACAGTCCAGTTAAAAATCTGACAAATATGTTTTGGGGACATCCTCAGCTTTCATATGAGACCTAAACTGAGTTTCTAGGAGTTTTATTCAGAACTCTGTGACCTCCCAAATGAGGCGACCACTGAGACATTTCATCGTCCCCTGGAGGCTTCCAGTCCCACAACTTGTCCCCTAGATCCTGCCAGGGCCATACACTGGCCCCTGGAGGCTGCCATTGCCACACACTGGCCCTCGGAGGCCACCAGACCCACACACAGGCCCCTGGAGGCTTCCAGGGACACACAATGGCCCTTGGAGTCTGCCTGGCCCATGAACTTGCCCCTGGAGGAAGGCGAGCAAATGAACTGGCCCCTGGAAGCTGCCAGGCCCATGAACTGATCTCTGGAGGCTTCCAGGCCCACACACCGGCCCCTGGAGGATGCCAGGTCCACATTCTGGCCCCTGGAATTTGACAGGCCCTTCCACTAGTAACTGAAGGATACCTAGCCAACGCATTGGCCCACTGGCCCTTGGAGGCTGCCTGGCCCATGAACTGATTTCTGGAGGCTGCCAGGCTCACACCCTGGCCCCTGGAATTTGCCAGGCCCTCCCACTGGCCACTGGAGGCTGCCCACCCAATGGACTGGACCTTGGAGGCTGCCAGTCCCATGCACTGGAACTTGGAGGCTGCCATACCAACATACATGCCCCTGGAGGCTGCCAGACACACACATGGGTCCATTGAAACAGCCAGGTACACCAACTTGCCCCTGGAGGCTGCTTGGCCTACGCTGTGGTCCTGGAGGCTAAAAGGCCCACAAACTTGCCCCTGGCGGCTGTCAGGCACACTCATGAACCCCTGGAGGTAGCCAGGCCCACACAAGGGCCCCTAGAGGCTGCAAAGCACCCCCATTGGTTCCTGGTAGCTGCCAGGCCAATGCACCCACAAACTTGCCTTTGTAGGTCTTCAAGCCACCTACTGGCCCCTGGAGGCTAATCAGCCAACGCACTGGCCTCAGGAGGCTACAAGGCCCACCCACTGGCCCCTGGAAGCATGAAATGGCCACTGGAGGCTGAAAAGCCCTCAAACTGGCCCGTGGATATTTCCAAGTCTACCAACTGGCCCTTGGAGGATTCACAGAAAACGCAGTGGCCCCGGGAGACTGACAGGCCCAGCCACTGACCCAGGAGGCTGCCCATCCAACACACTTGACCCTGGAGGCTGCCCATCAAGTACACTTGCCCCTGGATGCAGCCAGACCAATCCACTGGTGCATGGAAGCTGCTAGGCCAACGCACTGGCCCCGGGAGGCTTGCAGGCCCACCCACTGACCCCGGGAGGCTGTCCAGCCAACACGATGGCCCTCTGGAGGCTGCCCAGCCAATTCCTGACCCCTGAGGTTGCCAGGCCCACCCACTGACCCCGGCAGGCTGCCCATCCAACACACTGTACCCTGGAGGCTGCCCATCAAGCACCCTGGCCCCTGGATGCAGCCAGGCCCATCCACTGGTCCATGGAGGCTGCCAGGCCAATGCACTGGCCCATGGAGACTTCCAGTCCCACACACTGGCCCTTGGAGACTACCAGGCCCACATACAGGCCCCTGGAGGCTGCCGGGACAACATACTGTTCCCTTGAGGCTGCCAGGTTCACACAATGACCTCTGGAGGCTTCTGGGTCCACTCAATAAACCTTAGAGGCTGTTAGGCCCTCACACTGGCCCTTGAAGGCTGCCGGGCCCACTCAATGTACCTTGGAGGCTGTCAGGCCCTCACACTGGCCCCTGGAGGTTGGCAGGCTCACACAATCGCCCCTGGAGGCTTCCAGGCCCACTCAATAGACTGTGTAGGATTTTGGGCCCTCACACTGGCTCCTGGAAGCTTCCAGGCCCACACAGTGGCCCCTGAAGGCTGCTGGGCCCACTCATTGGACCCTGGAGGCTGCCAGGCGTTGACCCATGCTCCTGAAAGGTTCC
This sequence comes from Anomaloglossus baeobatrachus, assembly GCF_048569485.1. Lineage (NCBI taxonomy): Eukaryota > Metazoa > Chordata > Amphibia > Anura > Aromobatidae > Anomaloglossus > Anomaloglossus baeobatrachus. The sequence goes on from NC_134355.1 coordinate 232,327,924, forward strand.
AGGACAACAGCCTGGCCTTTGGAGGCTGTGCGGCCCACACACTTTCCCATGGAGGCTGCCAAGCCCCCATACAGGCACCTGGAGACTGACATGGCAACACAAAACCCACAAGCAACACACAACCTGAAGGCTGCCTGGCCCACTAACTGGCCCCTGGAAGCAGCCCAGCAAATTAACTGGCCCCTGTATGCTGCGTGGCCCACACCCTGGCCCCTGGATACTGTAAGGCCCACCAACTGGCCCCTGGAGGCAGTCAGGTGCACTCAAGGTCCCCGGGAGGCAGTCAGGTCTACACAAGTGCCCCTGAATGCTGCCAGGACACACCCTGGCCCTTGGAATCTGCAAGGACCTCCCACTGGCCCAGCCAACGCATGTGTCCCTGGATGCTTCCAGACACACACACGGGCCTCTGGAGACAGCCAGTCACACCCACTGGCCCGTGGAGGCTGCCAGGCCAAAGCACTGGCCCCTTGAGGCTGGCAGGCACACCCAATGAACCCGGGAGGCTGCCCTGCCAACACACTAGCCCTTGGAGCCTGCTCAGCCAATGCACTGGCCTCTGGAAGCTGCAAGGCCCACCCACTGAACCGGGGAGGCCTCCCAGCTATCGCACAGGCCCCTGAGGCTTCCTAGAAAACACACTGGGCCTGGGAGGCTGCCAGGCCCACACCTTGGCCCCTGGTGGCTGTCAGAGCCACACACGGGCCCCTGGAGGCTGCCAGGGCCACACCATGTCCCCTGGAGGCTGCCAGACCCACACCCTAGGCCCCTGGAATTTGCCAGGCTTTCCCATTGGTCCCTGAAGGCTGCCCAGCCAATGCACTGGACTTTGAGGCTGCCAGTCCCATGCACTGGCACTTGGAGGCTGCGAGACCAACACATGTGCCCCTGGAGCCTGCCAGACACACACACGGGACCCTGGAGGTAGACACGCACACCCACTAGCCCTTGGAGGCTGCTAGGTTCACGCACTGCGCTCTGGTGACTGTAAGGCCAACAAACTTGCCCCTGGAGGCTGTCCGGCGCACTCAAGGGCCCCTGGAGGCTTCCCAGCCACGCACTGGCCCCTGGAGGCAGACAAGGAAAGCACTGGCCTCTGGAGGCTGCCTGGCCTATGCACTAGCCCCTGGAGTCTGCCAAACCCATGAACTCACCCCTGGAGGCTGTCCAGCCAATGCACTGGGCCCTGGAGGCAGATAAGCAAAACACTGGCCCCTGGAGGCTGTCCGACCCATGCACTGGCCCCTGGAGGATACAAGGCAAACATGCCCTTGCAGGCAGCCAGGCCCACACACTGGCCCCTGGAGTCTACCAGACCGATGAACTCGCCCCCAGAGGCTATCAAGCCCACACACAGGCCTCTGGAGGCTGTTGAGCTAACAAACTTTTCCTTTGAGGCTCCCAGGCTCAAACAATGGACCCTGGAGGCTGCTGGGCCCTCACATTCACCCTTGGAGGCTTCCAGGCCCACACAGTGGCCATTGGAGGCTGCAGGGCCCACTCCATAAATATGGAGGCTGGCGGGCCCTCATATTGGCCCTAGAAGGCAAACAGGCTCACACAATATCCCCTGGATGCTTCCGGGCCCACTAACTGGACCCTGGAGGCTGCGGGGCCCTCACACTGGCCCCTGGAGGCTGCCAGACACACACACACGCACCCTTGGAAGCAGCGAGGTATGCCCACTTGCACGTGGAGGCTGACAGGCCCACGCTCTGGCCCTGGATGCTGTAAGGCCCACAAACTTGCCCCTGGTGGCTGTCGGGCACAATCAAGGGCCCCTGGAGGCAGCCAGGCCCACACAAGTGTCCTTGAAGGCTGCAAAGCACACTCACTGGTTCCTGGAGGCTTTAAAGCCCATGCACTGCACTATAAAGCCCACAAACTTGCCCCTAGAGGCTGTCAAGCCCTCTCACTGGTTCCTTGAGGCTGCCCAGCCAACGCACTGGCCTTGGGATGCTGCCATGCCCACCCACTGGCCCCTGGAAGCTTTCAGGCCCATGAAATAGCCACTGGGGGCTGACATCCCTCACCCTTGCCCCTGGAAGTTTCTGGGTGAACACCTTGGCCCCTGGAGGCTGTGGGGCTCATACACTGGCTCCTGGAGGATTTCCGGCCCACACACAGGCAGCTGGAGGCTGCCAGGGCCACACCTTGGCCCCTGGAGGCTGCCAGGCCCAGGAACTGGCCCCTAGAGGCAGCCCAGGAATGAACTGGCCCCTGGAGAAATTCGGGCAAATGAAGTCTGAAGGCCCCTGGAGGCTGCCAGGCCCACAAACTCTCCCATAGAAGCTGCCAGACCTAAACATGGGCCCCTGGAGGCTGCCAGGCCCACACCCTGGCCCCTGCAATCTTCCAGGCCCTCCCACTGACCCCTGGAGGTTGCCCACCTAACGCACTGGACCTTGGAGGCTGCCAGCCCCATGCACTGGCACTTGGAGGCTGCCATACCAACATACATGCCCCTGGAGGCTGCCAGACACACACGGGCCCCGGGAGGCAGACAGGCATCTCCACTTGCCCCTGGAGGCTGCCAGGCAACACACTGGGCCCTGGAGACTGTAATGCCCACAAACTTGCCCTTTCAGACTATCTGGCACACTCAAGGGCCTCGGGAGTCAGCTAGGCCCACACAAGGGCCCCTGGAGGCTGCAAAGCACACCCACTGGTTCCTGGAGGCTTCCAAGCCCATGCACTGGGCTTTCGTGGCTGTAAAGCCCACAAACTTGCCCCTGGAAGTCGTCAGGCCCACTCACTATCCCCTGGAGGCTGCCCAGCCAACGCACTGGCCTCGGGACGCTGCCAAGCATACCCACTGGCCCCTGGAAACTTTCAGGCCCATGAACTGGCCACTGGAGGCTGGCAGGTTTCCAAGTCCTCCACTGGCCCTTGTAGCATTTCCAGCAAATGACCTGGCTCCTAGAGGCTGCCAGGCCCACCCACTGGCCCTTGGAGGATTCCCAGTAAACGCAGTGACCCCGGGAGACTGACAGACCCAGCCACTGACCCGGGAAGCTGCCTAGATAATGCACAGGCCCCTGGAGGCAGCCAGGCCATTCCACTGGCCAACGGAGTCAGCCAGGCCCACCCACTGGACCATTCAGGCTGCTAGGCCAACGCACGGACCCCAGGAGGCTGCCCAGCCAACCTACTGGCCCCTAGACATTGCCCAGCTATCGCACGGGTCCCTGGAGGCTTCCCAGCAAACACACTGGCCCCAGAAGGCTAACCGGCCCACACCTTGTCCCCTAGAGGCTGCCAGGCCCACACATGGATTCTTGAAGGCAGCCAGGTCCACACACTGGCTCCTGGAGGCTCCTAGGGTCACATACTGCCCCTGGAGGCTTCCAGGAGAATACAGTGGACACTGAAGGCTGCCAGGCCCACTCACTGAATCCTGAAGGCTGCCATGCCCTCACCCATGCCCCTGGAAGGTTCCAGGCCAACACCCTAGCCACTGGAGGCTATGTGGCCCATACACATGGGCCCCTGGAGGCAGACAGGAATCTCCACTTGCCCCTGGTGGATATTCGGCACACTCAAGGACCCCGGCAGGCAGTCAGGCCCACAAAAGGAGCCCCTGGAGGTTGCACAGCACACCCACTGGCCCCTGGAGGATACCAGTCCCATGCACTGGGCCCTGGAGCCTGTAAGGCCCACACACTGGCCCATGGAGGCTGCCCAGCCAATGCATTGGCCCCTGAAAGCAGACAAGCAAAATACTAGTGCCTGGAGGCAGCCCGGCCCATGCACTAGCCCCTGGTGCCTACTAGACCCTTGAACTCACCCCTCGAGGCTGTCCAGCCAATGAATTGGCCCCTGGAGAAGACAAGCAAAACACTGGCCCCTGGAGGCTTTCCGACCCACGCACTGGCCCCTGGAGGATGCAAGGCCAACAAACATGCCCTTGGAGGCTGCCAGGCCTACCCACTGGCCCCTGGAGCCTACCAGATGCATGAACTTGCCCCCAGAGGCTACCGGGCCCAAACACAGGCCTCTGGAACCTACCAGGCTGACAGACTGTTCCCTTGAGGCTGCTAGGCTCATACAATGGCTCCTGAAGGCTGCCAGGCCCACACTTAGGTTCATGGAGTCTGCCAGACCCACACCCTAGCCCCTGGAATCTGCTAGGCCCTTCCACTATAAACTGGAGGCTGCCATGCACTGGCACTTGGAGGCTACCATACCAATATACGTACATGCCCCAGGAGGCTGCTACTCACTGAACCTGGGAGACTGCTGGGCCCTCACACTGGCCCCTGGAGGTGAACATGCTCACACAATGGCCCTGGAAACTTCAAGGCCCACTCAATGAACTGTGTAAGATTCTGGGCCGTCATACTGGCCCCTGGAGGCTTCCAAACCACATAGTGACCCCTGGAGGCTGCCGGGCCCACTCACTGAACCCTGGAGACGGCCAGGCCTTCACCCATGCCCCTCAAAGGTTCCTTGCCAACACCCTGGCCCCTGGAGGCTGTGCGGCCCACACACTGGCCCCTGGAGGCTGTGAAGCCCAGGCACATGCACCTGGGGGCTGACAGGGCCACACACTGGCCATTGGAGACTGCCCGGCCCACAAACTGAATCCTGGAGGCAGCCCAGCAAATGAACTGGCCCCTGGAAGTAGGCAAGCAAATGAACTGGCCCATGGATGCTGCCAGGCCCACACTCGGGTTCCTGGAGGCTGTCAGGCCTACATCCTGGCCCCAGGAGACTGTAAGACACACACACCTGCCCCTGGAGGCTGTCAGGCACAGTCACAGTTCCAGGGAGGCAGCCAGGCCCACAGAAAAGCTCCTGGAGGCTGCCAGGCCCACACTCGGGTTCCTGAAGGCTGCCAGGCCCACCCAATGGCAACTGGAATCTGCCGGGCCCTGACTCTGGCCCCTGGAGGCTGCAAGACCAACACATGTGCCCCTGGATGCTGCCAGACACACACAGGCCCCTGGAGGGAGCCAGGCACACCCACTGGCCCATGGAGGCTGCCCAGCCAACACACAGGCCTCTGGAGGCTGCCTGGCCCACGAACTGGCTCCTGGAGGCAGCCTAGCAAATCAACTGGCCCTGGAGGCAGGCGAGCAAATGATCTGGCCCATTGATGCTGCCAGGCCCACACTCAGCTTCCTGGAGGCTGTCAGGCCCACAAACGTGCCCCTGAAGGCTGTCAGGTGCCCTCAAGGTTCCTTGGAGGCAGCCAGGCACACACAAGGGCTCCTGGAGGCTTCCAGGCCCACATTTGGGTTCATGGAGTCTGCCATCCCTCCCACTGACCCCTGTAGGCTGCCAGACCAATACATGTGCCCCTGGAGGCTGTCCGACCCATGCACTGGCCCCTGGAGGATACAAGGCAAACAAACATGCCCTTGGAGGCAGCCAGGCCCACCCACTGGCCCCTGGAGCCTACCATGAAGTATGAACTCACCCCCAGAGGCTACCATGCCCACACATAGGCCTCTGGAGGCTACCAGGCCAACAGACTGTTCCCTTGAGGCTGCTAGGCTCATATAATGGCCACTGAAGGCTGCTGGGCCCACACTCAGATTCCTGTAGTCTGCCAGACCCACAGCCTGGCCCCTGGAATCTGCTAGGCCCTCACACTCTAAACTGGAGGCTGCCCACCCAACGCACTGGACCTTGGAGGCTGCCAGTCCCATGCACTGGCACTTAGAGGCTGCCAGGCCAACATACATGCCCCTGGAAACTGCTGGACACACACATTGGCCCCTGGAAGCACACAGGCACACCTCCACTTGCCCCTGGAAGTTGCCATACCCATGCACTGGGCCCTGGAGACTTTAAGGCCCACAAACTTGGCCCTGGAAGCTATCCGGTGTACTCAAGGGCCCCGGGAGGCAGCCAGGCCCACAAAAGGACCCCTGGAGGCTGCACAGCACACCCACTGGCCCCTGGAGTATGCCAGTCCCATGCACTGGGCCCTGGAGCCTGTAAGGCCCACACACTGGCCCATAGAGGCTGCCCAGCCAACGCACTGGCCCCTGGAGGCAGACAAGCAAAACACTAGCGCCTGGAGGCTGCATGGCCCATGCACTAGCACCTGGAGCCTACCAGACCCATGAACTCACCCCTGGAGGCTGTCCAGACAACGCATTGGCCCCTGGAGCAGATAAACAAAACACTGGCCCCTGGAGGCTTTTCGACCCACGCACTGGCCCCTGGAGGATACAAGGCCAACAAATATGCCCTTGGAGGCTGCTAGGCCTACCCACTGGCCCCTGGAGCCTACCAGACGCATGAACTTGCGCCCTCACCCATGCCTCTGAAAGGTTCCAGGCCAACACTCAGCTCCCTGGAGGCTGTGTGGCCCACACACTGGACCCTGGAGGCTGTCAAGCTCACGCACAGGCACCTGGAGACTGACAGGGCCACACACTGGCCACTGGAGGCTGCCCGGCCCCCAAACTGGCTCCTGGAGGAAGCCCAGCAAATGAACTGGCCCCTGGAGGTAGGTGAGCAAATTAACTGGCCCATGGATGCTGCCAGGTCCACACTCGGATTCCTGGAGGCTGTCAGGCCCACACCCTGGCCCTTGGAGACTGTAAGACACACAAACATGCCCCTGGAGGCTGTCAGGCACACTCAAGGTTCCTGGGAGGCAGCCAGGCCCACACAAGGGCTCCTGGAGGCTGCCAGGTCCACACTCGGGTTCTTAAAGGCTTCCAGGCCCACCCAATGGCAACTGGAATCTGCCGGGCACTGACACTGACCCTTAGAGGCTGCAAGACCAACACATGTGCTCCTGGATGCTGCCAAACACACACAAGCCCCTAGAGGCAGCCAGGCACACCCACTGGCCCTTGGAGGCTGCCAGGCAAACACACTGGCCTCTTGAGGCTGGCAGGTACACCCAATGACCCACGGAGGCTGCCCAGCCAACACACTAGCCCTTGAAGCCTGCTCAGCCAATGCACTGGCCTCTGGAAGCTGCCAGGCCCACCCACTAACCCGGGGAGGCTTTGCAGCTATCGCACAGACCCCTGGAGGCTTCCTAGCAAACACACTGGGCCTGGGAGGCTGTCAGGCCCACACCTTGGCCCCTGGTGGCTGTCAGGGCCACACACAGGCCCTTGGAGCCTGCTCAGCCAATGCACTGGCCTCTGGAAGCTGCCAGGCCCACCCACTGACCTGGGGAGGCTTCCCAGGTATCGCACAGAGCCCTGGAGGCTTCCTAGCAAACACACTGGGCCTGGGAGGCTGCCAGGCCCACACCATGTCCCCTGGAGGCTGCCAGACCCACACCCTGCCCCTGGAATTTGCCAGGCTTTCCCACTGGCCCCTGGAGGCTGCCCAGCTAATGCACTGGCACTTGGAGGCTGCCAGACCAACACACGTGCCCCTGGAGCCTGCCAGACACACACACGGGACCTTGGAGGTAGACAGGCACACCCACTTGCCCCTGGAGGCTGCTAGGTCCATGCACTGCGCCCTGGTGACTGTAAGACCCACAAACTTGCCCTAGAGACTGTCCGGCGCTCTCAAGGGCCCCTGGAGGCTTCCCAGCCAACGCACTGGAACCTGGAGGCAGACAAGCAAAGCACTGGCCTGTTGAGGCTGCCCGGCCAACGCACTAGCCCCTGGAGTCTGCCAGACCCATGAACTCACCCCTGGAGGCTGTCCAGCCAATGCACTGGGCCCTGGAAGCAGATAAGCAAAACACTGGCCCCTGGAGGCTTTCCGACCCATGCACTGGCCTCTGGAGGATAGAAGGCCCATAAACATGCCCTTGGAGGCAGCCAGGCCCACCCACTGGCCCCTGGAGCCTACCAGACCAATGAACTCTCCCCCAGAGGCTACCAAACCCACACACAGGCCCCTGGAGGCTGCTGAGCCAACAAACTTTTCCTTTGAGGCTCCCAGGCTTATACAATGGACCCTGGAGGCTGCTGGGCCCTCACATTCACCCTTGGAGGCTTCCAGGCCCACACAGTGGCCATTGGAGGCTGCAGGGCCCACTCCATAAACCATGGAAGCTGGCGGGCCCTCATATTGGCCCTGGAATGCTAACAGACTCACACAATATCCCCTGGAGGCTGTCAGGCCCTCACACTGGCCCCTGGAGGCTGCCAGACACACACATACGCACCCTTGGAAGCAGTGAGGTATGCCCACTTGCCCGTGGAGGCTGCCAGGCCCACGCTCTGGCCCTGGATGCTGACAGGCTCACAAACTTGCCCCTGGAGGCTTTCAGGCACACTCAAGGGTTCCTGGAGGAAGCCAGGCCCACACAAGTGCCCCTGAAGGCTGCAAAGCACACCCACTGGTTCCTGGAGGCTTTATAACCCATGCACTGGGCCCTGGAGGCTATAAAGCCCACAACTACCCCTGGAGGCTGTCAAGCCCTCTCACTGGTTCCTTGAGGCTGCCTAGCCAACGCACTGGCCTCGGGATGCTGCCATGCCCACCCTTTGGCCCCTGGACGCTTTCAGGCCCATGAAATGGCCACTGGAGGCTGCCATGCCCTCACCCTTGCCCCTAGAAGTTTCTGGGCGAACACCTTGGCCCCTGGAGGCTTTGGGGCTCATACACTGGCTCCTGGAGGCTGTCAAGCCCAAACACAGGCAGTTGAAGGCTGCCAGGGCCACACCTGGACCCCTGGAGACTGTCACGCCCAGGAACTGGCCCCTAGAGGCAGCCCAGGAATGAACTGGCCCCTGGAGAAATTCGGGCAAATGAAGTCTGAAGGCCCCTGAAGGCTGCCAGGCCCACAAACTCTCCCATACAGGCTGCCAGACCTAAACATGGGCCCCTGGAGGCTGCCAGGCCCACACCCTTCCCCCTGCAATCTTCCAAACCCTCCCACTGGCCCCTGGAGGTTGCCCACCTAACGCACTGAACCTTGGAGGCTGCCAGCCCCATGCACTGGCACTTAGAGGCTGCCATACCAACATACATGCCTCTGGAGGCTGCCAGACACACACTGGCCCCTGGAGGCAGACAGACATCTCCACTTGCCCCTGGAAGCTGCCAGGCCAACACAATGGGCCCTGGAGACTGTAATGCCCACAAACTTGCCCGTTGAGGCTATCTGGCAAACTCAAGGGCTTCGGGAGGCAGCCAGGCCAACACAAGGGCCCCTGGAGGCTGCAAAGCATACCCACTGGTTCCTGGAGGCTTCCAAGCCCATGCACTGGGCTCACACAATGGTCCTGGAGGCCTCAAGGCCCATTCAATAGACTGTGTAAGATTCTGGGCCCTCATACTGGCCCCTGGAGGCTTCCAAACCACACAGTGGACCCTGGAGGCTGCCGGGCCCACTCACTGAACCCTGGTGACGGCCAGGCCTTCACCCATGCCCCTCAAAGGTTCCTGGCAAACACCCTGGCTCCTGGAGGCTGTGCGGCCCACACTGGCCCCTGGAGGCTGTGAAGCCCACGCACAGGCACCTAGAGGCTGACAGGGCCACAAACTGGCCACTGGAGACTGCCCAGCCCACAAACTGAATCCTGGAGGCAGCCCAGCAAATGAACTGGCCCCTGGAGGTAGACAAGCAAATGAACTGGCCCATGGATGCTGCCAGGCCCACACTTGGGTTCCTGGAGGCTGTCAGGCCCACATCTTGGCCCCAGGAGACTGTAAGACACACAAACCCCCGGAGGCTGTCAGGCATACTCAAGATTCCTGGAAGGCAGCCAGGCCAACACAATGGCTCCTGGAGGCTGCCAGGCCCACACTCGGATTCCTGATGGCTGCCAGGCCCACCCAATGGCAACTGGAATCGGCCGGGCCCTGACTCTGGCCCCTGGAGGCTGCAAGTCCAACACATGTGCCCCTGGATGCTGTCAGACACACACAGGCCCCTGGATACTGCCAGACAGACACAGGCCCCTGGAGGCAGCCAGGCACACCCACTGGCCCATGGAGGCTGCCCAGCCAACACAAAGGCCTCTGGAGGCTGCCTGGCCCACGAACTGGCTCCTGGAGGCAGCCTAGCAAATCAACTGGCCCCTGGAGGCAGGTGAGCAAATGATCTGGCCCATAGATGCTGCCAGGCCCACACTCAGCTTTCTGGAGGCTGTCAGGCCCATACTCTGGCCCCTGGAAACTGTAAGGCCCACGAACATGCCCCTGAAAGCTGTCAGGTGCACTCAAGGTTCCTGGGAGGCAGACAGGCCCACACAAGGGCTCCTGGAGGCTGCCAGGCCCACATTTGGGTTCATGGAGTCTGCCAGGCCCTCCCACTGACCCCTGGAGGCTGCCAGACCAATACATGTGCCCCTGGAGGCAGCCCAGCCAATGCACTTTCTCCTGGAGGATACAAGACCAACAATCATGCCCTTGAAGGTAGCCAGGCCCACCCACAGGCCCCTGGAGCCTACCAGACGCATGAACTCACCCCCAGAGGCTACCGTGCCCACACACAGGCCTCTGGAGGCTACCAGTCTGACAGACTGTTCCCTTGAGGCTGCTAGGCTCAAACAATGGCCTCTGAAGGCTGCTAGGCCCAAACTCAGGTTTCTGGAGTCTGCCAGACCCACAGCCTGGCTCCTGGAATCTGCTAGGCCCTCACACTATAAACTGGAGGCTGCCCACCCAACGCACTGGACCTTGGAGGCTGTCAGTCCCATGCACTGGCCCTTGGAGGCTTCCAGTCCCATGCACTTGCACTTAGAGCCTGCCAGGCCACCATACATGCCCCTGGAGACTACCGGACACACACAGGCCCCTGCAAGCACACAGGCACCTCCACTTGCCCCTGGAGGCTGCCAGACCCACGCACTGGGTCCTGGAGACTTTAAGGCCCACAAACTTGCCCCTGGGGGCTATCCTGCCCCTGAGGGCTATCCGGTGCACTCAAGGGCCCCGGGAGGCAGCCAGGCCCACAAAAGGACCCCTGGAGGCTGTACAGCATACCCACTGACCCCTGGAGGATGCCAGTCCCATGCACTGGGCCCTCGAGCCTGTAAGGCCCACACACTGGTCCCTGGAGGCTGCACATCCAACGCACTGGACCCTGGAGGCAGACAAGCAAAACGCTAGCGGCTGAAGGCTGCCTGGCCCATGCACTAGCCCCTGGAGCCTACCAGACACATGAACTCACCCCTGGAGGCTGTTCAGCCAATGCACTGGCTCTTGGAGGCAGACAAGCAAAACACTGACCCCTGGAGGCTGTCAGGCAGTCTCAAGGGTTCCTGGAGGCAGCCAGGCTCACACAAGTGCCCCTGAAAGCTGCAAAGCACACCCACTGATTCCTGGAGGCTTTAAAGCCCATGCACTGGGCCCTGGAGGCTATAAAGCCCACAAACTACCCCTGGAGGCTGTCAAGTCCTCTCACTGGTTCCTTGAAGCTGCCTAGCCAACGCACTGGCCTCGGGATGCTGCCATGCCCACCCACTGGCCCCTGGACGCTTTCAGGCCCATGAAATGGCCACTGAAGGCTGCCATGCCCTCACCCTTGCCCCTAGAAGTTTCTGGGTGAACACCTTGGCCCCTGGAGGCTTTGGGGCTCATACACTGGCTCCTGGAGGCTGTCAACCCACACACAGGCAGTTGAAGGCTGCCAGGGCCACACCTGGACCCCTGGAGACTGTCACGCCCAGGAACTGGCCCCTAGAGGCAGCCCAGGAATGAACTGGCCCCTGGAGAAATTCGGGCAAATGAAGTCTGAAGGCTGCCAGGCCCACAAACTCTCCCATAGAGGCTGCCAGACCTAAACATGGGCCCCTGGAGGCTGCGAGGCCCACACCCTGGCCCCTGCAATCTTCCAGGCCCTCCCACTGGCCCCTGGAGGTTGCCCACCTAACGCACTGGACTTTGGAGGCTGCCAGCCCCATGCACTGGCACTTAGAGGCTGCCATACCAACATACATGCCTCTGGAGGCTGCCAGGCACACACGGGCCCCTGGAGGCAGACAGACATCTCCACTTGCCCCTGGAAGCTGCCAGGCCAACACACTGGGCCCTGGAGACTGTAATGCCCACAAACTTGCCCGTTGAGGCTATCTGGCAAACTCAAGGGCTTCGGGAGGCAGCCAGGCCAACACAAGGGCCCCTGGAGGCTGCAAAGCACACCCACTGGTTCCTGGAGGCTTCCAAGCCCATGCACTGGGCTCACACAATGGCCCTGGAGGCCTCAAGGCCCACTCAATGGACTGTGTAAGATTCTGGACCCTCATACTGGCCCCTGGAGGCTTCCAAACCACACAGTGGACCCTGGAGGCTGCCGGGCCCACTCACTGAACCCTGGAGACGGCCAGGCCTTCACCCATGCCCCTCAAAAGTTCCTGGCAAACACCCTGGCCCCTGGAGGCTGTGCGGCCCACACTGGCCCCTGGAGGCTGTGAAGCCCACGCACAGGCACCTAGAGGCTGACAGGGGCACACACTGGCCACTGGAGACTGCCCGACCCACAAACTGAATCCTGGAGGTAGCCCAGCAAATTAACTGGCCCCTGGAGGTAGACAAGCAAATGAACTGGCCCATGGATGCTGCCAGGCCCACACTTGGGTTCCTGGAGGCTGTCAGGCCCACATCCTGGCCCCAGGAGACTGTAAGACACACAAACCCCCGGAGGCTGTCAGGCATACTCAAGATTCCTGGGAGGCAGCCAGGCCCACACAAGGGCTCCTGGAGGCTGCCAGGCCCACACTCAGGTTCCTGAAGGCTGCCAGGCCCACCCAATGGCAACTGGAATCTGCCGGGCCCTGACTCTGGCCCCTGGAGGCTGCAAGTCCAACACATGTGCCCCTGGATGCTGTCAGACACACACAGGCCCCTGGATACTGCCAGACACACACAGGCCCCTGGAGGCAGCCAGGCACACCTACTGGCCCATGAAGGCTACCCAGCCAACACACAGGCCTCTGGAGGCTGCCTGGCCCTAGAACTGGCTCCTGGAGGCAGCCTATCAAATCAACTGGCCCCTGGAGGCAGGTGAGCAAATGATCTGGCCCATAGATGCTGCCAGGCCCACACTCAGCTTTCTGGAGGCTGTCAGGCCCATACTCTGGCCCCTGGAAACTGTAAGGCCCACGAACATGCCCCTGAAGGCTGTCAGGCGCACTCAAGGTTCCTGGGAGGCAGCCAGGCCCACACAAGGGCTCCTGGAGGCTACCAGGCCCACATTTGGGTTCATGGAGTCTGCTAGGCCGTCCCACTAACCCCTGGAGGCAGCCCAGCCAATGCACTTGCTCCTGGAGGCAGACAAGCAAAACACTACTGGCTGAAGGCTGCCTGGTCCATGCACTAGACCCTGGAGCCTACCAGACACATGAACTCACCCCTGGAGGCTGTCAAGACAATGCACTGGCCCCTGGAGGCAGGAAAGCAAAACACTGGCCCCTGGAGGCTGTCCGACCAATGCACTGGCCCCTGGAGGATAGAAGACCAACAATTATGCCCTTGGAGGTAGCCAGGCCCACCCACAGGCCCCTGGATCCTACCAGATGCATGAACTCACCCCCAGAGGCTACCGTGCCCACACACAGGCCTCTGGAGGCTACCAGTCTGACAGACTGTTCCCTTGAGGCTGCTAGGCTCAAACAATGGCCTCTGAAGGCTGCTAGGCCCAAACTCAGGTTTCTGGAGTCTGCCAGACCTACAGCCTGGCCCCTGGAATCTGCTAGGCCCTCACACTATAAACTGGAGGCTGCCCACCCAACGCACTGGACCTTGGAGGCTGTCAGTCCCATGCACTGGCCCTTGGAGGCGTCCAGTCCCATGCACTTGCACTTAGAGCCTGCCAGGCCACCATACATGCCCCTGGAGACTACCGGACAAACACAGGCCCCTGCAAGCACACAGGCACCTCCACCTGCCCCTGGAGGCTGCCAGACCCACGCACTGGGCCCTGGAGACTTAAAGGCCCACAAACTTGCCCCTGGGGGCTATCCTGCCCCTGAGGGATATCCGGTGCACTCAAGGGCCCCGGGAGGCAGCCAGGCCCACAAAAGGACCCCTGGAGGCTGTACAGCATACCCACTGACCCCTGGAGGATGCCAGTCCCATGCACTGGGCCCTCGAGCCTGTAAGGCCCACACACTGGTCCCTGGAGGCTGCACATCCAACGCACTGGACCCTGGAGGCAGACAAACAAAACGCTAGCGGCTGAAGGCTGCCTGGCCCATGCACTAGCCCCTGGAGCCTACCAGACACATGAACTCAGCCCTGGAGGCTGTTCAGCCAATGCACTGGCTCTTAGAGGCAGACAAGCAAAACACTGGCCCCTGGAGGCTGTCCAACCCATGCACTGTCCCCTGGTAGGGACACAAGGCCATTAAACATGCCCTTGGAGGCTGACAGGTCCACCCACAGGCCTCTGGAGCCTTCCAGACTTATGAACTCTGCCCCAGAGGCTACTTTGCCAACACACAGGCCTGTGGAGGCTGCCAGGCCAACAGGCTGTTCCCTTGAGGCTGCTTGGCTCAAACAATGGCCCCTGAAGGCTGCCAGGCCCACACTCAAGCTCCTGGAGTCTACCAGACCCACACCCTGGCCCCTGGAATCTTCTAGGCCCTTCCACTATAAACTGAAAGCTGCTCACCCAATGCACTGGACCTTAAAGGCTGCCAGTTCCAAGTACTGGCACTTGGTGGCGGCCATACCAACATACATGCACCTTGAAGTTGCCAGACCCACTCAATGGACCTTGGAGGCTGTCAGGCCCACAACCTGGCCCCTGCAATCTGCCAGGCCCTCCCACTGACCCCCGGAGGTTGCTCACCTAACGCACTGGACCTTGGAGGCTGCCAGTCCCATGTACTGGCACTTGGAGGCTGCCATACCAACATACATGCCCCTGGAGGCTGCCAGACACACACACACGGGCTGCTGGAGGCAGACAGGCATCTCCACTTGCCCCTGGAGGCTTCCAGGCAACACACTGGGCCCTGGAGACTGTAATGCCCACAAACTTGCCCCTTCAGGCTATCTGGCACACTCAAGGGCCTCGGGAGGCAACCAGGCCCACACAAGGGCCCCTGGAGGCTGCATAGCACACCCACAGGTTCCTGGAGGCTTCCAAGCCCATGCACTGGGCCATGGTGGCTGTAAAGCCAACAAACTTGCCCCTGGAAGCCATCAGGCCAACTCACTGGCCCCTGGAGGCTGCCCAGCCAACGCACTGGCCTCGGGATGCTGCCAAGCCTACCCACTGGCCCCTGGAAACTTTCAGACCCATGAACTGGCCACTGGAGGCTGGCAGGTTTCCAAGTCCTCCACTGGCCCTTGGAGCATTTCCAGCAAATGACCTGGCTCCTAGAGGCTGCCAGGCCCACCCACTGGCCCTTGGAGGATTCCCAGTAAACGCAGTGACCCCGGGAGACTGAAAGACCCAGCCACTTACCCGGGAAGCTGCCTAGATAATGCACAGGCCCCTGGAGGCAGCCAGGCCAGTCCACTGGCAAATGGAGGCAGCCAGGCCCACCCACTGGACCATTGAGGCTACTAGGCCAACGCACTGACCCCAGGAGGCTGCCCAGCCAACCTACTGGCCCCTAGACATTACCCAGCTATGACAGGGGTCCATGGAGGCTTCCCAGCAAACACTGGCCCCAGGAGGCTAACAGGCCCACACCATGGCCTCTAGAGGCTGCCAGGCTCCTACATGGATCCTTGAATTCAGCCAAGTCCACACACTGGTTCCTGGAGGCTTTTAGGGCCACACACTGGCCCCTGGAGACTTCCAAGAGCATACAGTGGACCCTGAAGGCTGCCAGGCCCAGTCACTGGATCCTGGAGGCTGCCATGCCCTCACCCATGCCCCTGGAAGGTTCCAGGCCCCTGGAGGATATCCGGCACACTCTAGGGCCCTGGCAGGCAGCCAGCCCCACAAAAGGACCCCTGGAGGTTGCACAGCAAACCTACTGGCCCCTGGAGGATGCCAGTCCCATGCACTGGGCCCTGGAGCCTGTAAGGCCCACACACTGGCCCATGGAGGCAGTCAAGACAATGCATTGGCCCCTGGAGAAAACAAGCAAAACACTGGCCCCTGGAAGCTTCCCGACCCACGCACTGGCCCCTGGAGGATACAAGGTCAACAAACATGCCCTTGGAGGCTGCCAGGCCTACCCACTGGTCCCTGGAGCCTACAAGACGCATGAACTTGCCCCCCAGAGGGTACCGGGCCAAAACACAGGCCTTTGGAACCTATCAGGCCGACAGACTGTTCCCTTGAGGCTGCTAGGCTCATACAATGGCCCCTGAAGTCTGCCAGGCCCACACTCAGGTTCATGTAGTCTGCCAGACCCACACCCTGGCACTTGGAATCTGCTAGGCCCTTCCACTATAAACTGGAGGCTGGCATGCACTGGCACTTGGAGGCTGCCATACCAACATAGATACATGCCCCAGGAGGCTGCTAGGCCCACTCACTTAAACTGGGAGGCTGCTGGGCCCTCATACTGGCCCTTGGAGGTTCCCAGACCCACTCAATGGACCTTGGAGGCTGTCAGGCCCTCACACTGGCCCCTGTAGGTTAACAGGCTCACACAATTTCCCTGGAGGCTTCCAGGCCCACTCAATGGACTGTGTAAGATTCTGGTCCCTCATACTGGCCCATGGAGGCTTCCAAGCCACACAGTGGTCCCTGGAGGCTGCTGGGCCCACTCGCTGGACCATGGAGGCTGCCAGGCCCTCACCCATGCCCCTGAAAGGTTCCAGGCAAACACCCTGGCCCCTGGAAGCTGTGTGGTCTACACACTGGTTCCTAGAGACTGTCAAGCACACGCACAGGTACCTGGAGGCTGAGAGGGCCACATGCTGGCCACTGGAGGCTGCTAGGCCCACAAACTGGCTCCTGGAGGCAACTCAGCAAATGAACTGGCCCCTGGGGGTAAGCGAGCAAATGAACTGGCCCATGGATGCTGCTAGACCCACACTCAGATTCCTGTAGGCTGTGAGGCCCACACTCTGGCCCCTGGAGACTGTAAGACACAAAAACGTGACCCTGGATGCTGTCAGGCACACTCAAGGTTCCTGGGAGGCAGCCATTCCAACACATGTGCCCCTGGATGCTGCCAGACACGCATAGTCCCCTGGAGGTAGCCAGGCACACCCACTGACCCATGGAGGTTGCCAGGCAAACACTCTGGCCCCTTGAACTTGGCAGGCACACCCAATGAGCCAGGAAGGTTGCCCAGCCAAGGCACTGGCCTCTGAAGACTGCCCGGCCCACGAACTGGCTCTTGGAGGCAGCCTAGGAAATCAACTGGCCCCTGGAGGCAGGCAAGCAAATGATCTGGCCCATGGATGCTGCCAGGCCCACACTTGGGTTCCTGGAGGCTGTCAGGCCCACATCCTGGCCCCAGGAGACTGTAAGACACACAAACCCCTGGAGGCAGCCAGGCCCACACAATGGCTCCTGGAGGCTGCCAGGCCCACACTCAGGTTCCTGAAGGCTGCCAGGCCCACCCAATGGCAACTGGAATCTGCCGGGCCCTGACTCTGGCCCCTGGAGGCTGCAAGTCCAACACATGTGCCCCTGGATGCTGTCAGACACACACAGGCCCCTGGATACTGCCAGACACACACAGGTCCCTGGAGGCAGCCAGGCACACCCACTGGCCCATGAAGGCTGCCCAGCCAACACACAGGCCTCTGGAGGCTGCCAGGCCCAAGAACTGGCTCCTGGAGGCAGCCTATCAAATCAACTGGCCCCTGGAGGCAGGTGAGCAAATGATATGGCCCATAGATGCTGCCAGGCCCACACTCAGCTTTCTGGAGGCTGTCAGGCCCATACTCTGGCCCCTGGAAACTGTAAGCCCACGAACATGCCCCTGAAGGCTGTCAGGCACACTCAAGGTTCCTGGGAGGCAGCCAGGCCCACACAAGGGCTCCTGGAGGCTACCAGGCCCACATTTGGGTTCATGGAGGCTGCCAGGCCCACCCACTGGCCTCTGGAATCTGTCAGGCCCTCCCACTGATCCCTGGAGGCTGCCAGACCAACACATGTGCCCCTGGAGGCTGCACAGCCAATTCACTGGCTCCTGGAGGCAGTCAAGAAAAACACTAGCGGCTGGAGGCTGCCTGGCTCATGCACTAGCCCCTGGAGCCTACCAGACACATGAACTCACATGAACTCACCCCTGGAGGCGGTCCAGCCAATGCACTGGCCCCTGGAGGCAGACATGCTAAACACATGAACTCACCCCCAGAGGCTACCTTGCCCATACACCGGCCTCTGGAGGCTACCAGGCCGACAGACTGTTCCCTTGAGGCTGCCACGCTCATACAGTGGCCCCTGGATTCTGCTAGGCCCTCACACTATAAACTGGAGGCTGCCCACCCAACGCACTGGACCTTGGAGGCTTTTAGTCACATGCAGTGGCCCTTGGATGCTGCCAGTCCCATGCACTGGCCCTTAGAGGCTGACAGGCCAACATGCGTGCCCCTGGAGACTGCTGGACACACACATGGGCCCCTGAAAGCACACAGGCACCTCAACTTGCCTCTGGAGGCTGCCAGACCCACGCACTGGCCCCTGGAGGCAGACAAGCAAAACACTAGCGGCTGGAGGCTGCCTGGCCCATGCACTAGCCCCTGGAGCCTACTAGACCCATTATCTCACACCTGGAGGCTGTTCAGCCAATGCACTGGCCCCTAGAGGCAGACAAACAAAACCCTGGCCCCTGGAGGATTTCCGACCCATGCACTGGCCCCTGGAGGATACAAGGCCAACAAATATGCCCTTTGAGGCTGCCAGGCCCATCCACTGGCCCCTGGAGCCTACCAGACACATGAACTTGCCCCCAGAGGCTACCGCGCCCACACTCAGGCCTCTGGAGCCTACTAGGCCAACAGACTGTTCCCTTCAGGCTGCCAGGCTCATACAATGGCCCTTGAAGGCTGCCAGGCACACACTCAGGTTCCTGGAGTCTTCCAGACCCACAGCCTAGCCCCTGGAATCTGCTAGGCACTACCACTATAAACTGGAGGCTGCCCACCCAACGCACTGGACCTTGGAGGCTGCCAGTCCCATGCACTTGCACTTGGAGGCTGCCATACCAACATATATGCCCCTGAAGGCTGTCAGACACACACATGGGCCCCTGGAGGCTTACAGGCCCACTCAATGGACTGTGTAAGATTCTGGTCCCTCATACTGGCCCATGGAGGCTTCCAAGCCACACAGTGGTCCCTGGAGGCTGCTGGGCCCACTCGCTGGACCATGGAGGCTGCCAGGCCCTCACCCATGCCCCTGAAAGGTTCCAGGCAAACACCCTGGCCCCTGGAAGCTGTGTGGTCCCCACACTGGTTCCTAGAGACTGTGAAGCACACGCACAGGTACCTGGAGGCTGAGAGGGCCACATGCTGGCCACTGGAGGCTGCTAGGCCCACAAACTAACTCCTGGAGGCAACTCAGCAAATGAACTGGCCCCTGGGGGTAGGCGAGCAAATGAACTGGCCCATGGATGCTGCTAGACCCACACTCAGATTCCTGTAGGCTGTGAGGCCCACACTCTGGCCCCTGGAGACTGTAAGACACAAAAACTTGACCCTGGATGCTGTCAGGCACACTCAAGGTTCCTGGGAGGCAGCCATTCCAACACATGTGCCCCTGGATGCTGCCAGACACGCATAGTCACCTGGAGGTAGCCAGGCACACCCACTGACCCATGGAGGCTGCCAGGCAAACACTCTGGCCCCTTGAACTTGGCAGGCACACCCAATGAGCCAGGAAGGTTGCCCAGCCAAGGCACTGGCCTCTGGAGACTGCCCGGCCCACGAACTGGCTCTTGGAGGCAGCCTAGGAAATCAACTGTCCCCTGGAGGCAGGCAAGCAAATGATCTGGCCCATGGATGCTGCCAGGCCCACACTTGGGTTCCTGGAGGCTGTCAGGCCCACATCCTGGTCCCAGGAGACTGTAAGACACAAAACCCCCGGAGGCTGTCAGGCATACTCAAGATTCCTGGGAGGCAGCCAGGCCCACACAATGGCTCCTGGAGGCTGCCAGGCCCACACTCAGGTTCCTGAAGGCTGCCAGGCCCACCCAATGGCAACTGGAATCTGCCGGGCCCTGACTCTGGCCCCTGGAGGCTGCAAGTCCAACACATGTGCCCCTGGATGCTGTCAGACACACACAGGCCCCTGGATACTGCCAGACACACACAGGTCCCTGGAGGCAGCCAGGCACACCCACTGGCCCATGAAGGCTGCCCAGCCAACACACAGGCCTCTGGAGGCTGCCAGGTCCAAGAACTGGCTCCTGGAGGCAGCCTATCAAATCAACTGGCCCCTGGAGGCAGGTGAGCAAATGATCTGGCCCATAGATGCTGCCAGGCCCACACTCAGCTTTCTGGAGGCTGTCAGGCCCATACTCTGGCCCCTGGAAACTGTAAGGCCCACGAACATGCCCCTGAAGGCTGTCAGGCGCACTCAAGGTTCCTGGGAGGCAGCCAGGCCCACACAAGGGCTCCTGGAGGCTACCAGTCCCACATTTGGGTTCACGGAGGCTGCCAGGCCCACCCACTGGCCTCTGGAATCTGTCAGGCCCTCCCACTGATCCCTGGAGGCTGCCAGACCAACACACGTGCCCCTGGAGGCTGCACAGCCAATTCACTGGCTCCTGGAGGCAGTCAAGAAAAACACTAGCGGCTGGAGGCTGCCTGGCTCATGCACTAGCTCCTGGAGCCTACTAGACACATGAACTCACATGAACTCACCCCTGGAGGCGGTCCAGCCAATGCACTGGCCCCTGGAGGCAGACATGCTAAACACTGGCCCCTGGAGGCTGTCCAACCATGCACTGGCCCCTTGATTATACAAGGCCAACAAACATGCCCTTGGAGGCAGCCAGGCCCACCCACTGATCCCTGGAGGCTGCCAGACCAACACATGTGCCCCTGGAGGCTGCACAGCCAATTCACTGGCTCCTGGAGGCAGTCAAGCAAATCACTAGTGGCTGGAGGCTGCCTGGCTCATGCACTAGCCCCTGGAGCCTACCAGACACATGAACTCACCCCTGGAGGCGGTCCATGCTAAACACTGGCCCCTGGAGGCTGTCCAACCATGCACTGGCCCCTTGATTATACAAGGCCAACAAACATGCCCTTGAAGGCAGCCAGGCCCACCCACAGGCCCCTGGAGCCTACCAGATGCATGAACTCACCCCCAGAGGCTACCTTGCCCATACACAGGCCTCTGGAGGCTACCAGGCCGACAGACTGCTCCCTTGAGGCTGCCACGCTCATACAGTGGCCCCTGGATTCTGCTAGGCCCTTACACTATAAACTGGAGGCTGCCCACCCAACGCACTGGACCTTGGAGGCTTTTAGTCACATGCAGTGGCCCTTGGATGCTGCCAGTCCCATGCACTGGCCCTTAGAGGCTGACAGGCCAACATACGTCCCCCTGGAGACTGCTGGACACACACATGGGCCCCTGAAAGCACACAGGCACCTCAACTTGCCTCTGGAGGCTGCCAGACCCACGCACTGGCCCCTGGAGGCAGACAAGCAAAACACTAGCGGCTGGAGGCTGCCTGGCCCATGCACTAGCCCCTGGAGCCTACTAGACTCATTATCTCACACCTGGAGGCTGTTCAGCCAATGCACTGGCCCCTAGAGGCAGACAAACAAAACCCTGGCCCCTGGAAGATTTCCGACCCATGCACTGGCCCCTGGAGGATACATGGCCAACAAATATGCCCTTTGAGGCTGCCAGGCCCATCCACTGGCCCCTGGAGCCTACCAGACGTATGAACTTGCCCCCAGAGGCTACCGCGCTCACACTCAGGCCTCTGGAGCCTACTAGGCCAACAGACTGTTCCCTTCAGGCTGCCAGGCTCATACAATGGCCCCTGAAGGCTGCCAGGCACACACTCAGGTTCCTGGAGTCTTCCAGACCCACAGCCTAGCCCCTGGAATCTGCTAGGCACTACCACTATAAACTGGAGGCTGCCCACCCAACGCACTGGACCTTGGAGGCTGCCAGTCCCATGCACTTGCACTTGGAGGCTGCCATACCAACATATATGCCCCTGAAGGCTGTCAGACACACACATGGGCCCCTGGAGGCAGCCAGGCTCACCCACTTGCCCTTGGAGGCTGCCAGGCCCATGCACTGGCCCTGGAGGTTGTAAAGGCTACAAACCTGCCCCTAGAGGTTTGTCAGGAGCACTCAAGGGCCCCTGTAGGTTGCCAGGGCCACACAAGGGACCCTGAAGGCTGAAAGCACACCCACTGGTTACTGGAGGCTGCCAGGCCCATACACTGGTCCCCCAAAAGCTATAAAGCCCACAAACTTGCCTCTGGAAGACGTCAGGCCCACCCACTGGCCCCTGGAGGCTGGCCAGCCAACGAACTGGCCTCAGGAGGCTGGCCCCTGGAAGCTTTCAGGCCCATGAACTCACCACTGGAGGATGGCAGGTCCACAAACTGGTCTGTTGATGTTCCCAAGTCCACCCACTTGCCCTTGGAGCATTCCCAGCAAATGACTTAACCCCTGGAGGCTAACAGGCCCACCCACTAGCCCTTGGAGGATTTCCAGAAAATGCAGTGGCCCCGACAAAATGACAGCTCTAGCCACTGACCCGGGAGGCTGTCCACCCAACGCACTGGACCCTGTAGGCTGTTCACCTAATGTAGGGGCCTCAGGAGGCTTCCCATCAAGCACACTGGCCACTGGATACAGCTAGGCCCACCCACTGGTCCATGGAGGCTGCCAGACAAACGCACTGGCCCCTGGAGGCTGACGGGCCCACCCATTGACCCCGAGAGGATGCCCAGCCAACACACTGGCCTCTGGAGGCTGCCAAGTCCACATACTGGCCCTTGGAGGCTTCCAGACCCACACCCTGGCCCTTGGATCCTTTCAGGGCCACACAGTTGCCTCTGAAGACTGCAAGGGCCACACACTGGCCCTTGGAGGCTACTAGGCCCACACACAGGCCTCTGGACACTGCCGGCTCGACATACTGTTCCCTTGAGGCTGCCAGGCTTAATGGCCCCTGGAGGCTTCTGGGCCCACTCACTGAACCTTGGAGGCTGCTGGGCCCTTACACTGGCCCTTAAAGGCTGCCGGACCCACGTATTGTGCCTTGGAGGCTGTCGGGCCCTCACACTGGCCCCTGGAGGTTGACAGGCTCACATAATGGCCCTGGAGGCTTCCAGGCCCAAACAGTGACCCCTGGAGGCTGCCGGGCCCACTCACTGAACCCTGGAGACTGCCAGGCCTTCACCCATGCCCCTCAAAAGTTCCTGGCCAACACCCTTGCCCCTGGAGGCTGTGCAGCCCACACACAGGCACCTGGAGGCTGAGAGGGCCACATTCTGGCCCCTGGAGGTTGCCCGGCCCACGAACTGGCTCCTGGAGGAAGCCCAGCAAATGAACTGGCCCCTGGAGGAAGGCGAGCAAATGAACTGGCCCATGGATGCTGCCAAGCCCATACTCGGGTTCCTGGAGGCTGTCAGGCGCACTCAAGGTTCCAGGGAGGCAGTAAGGCCCACACAAGAGGTCCTAGAGGTTGCTAGGCCTACACTCAGTTCCTGTAGGCTGCCAACCCCACTCTCTAGCCCCTGGATCCTGCCAGACCCTCCCACTTGCCCCTGGAGGGAGGCTACCATACCAACACATGTGCCCGTGATGCTGCCAGACACACACTCAGGCCCCTGTAGGAAGCCAGGCACACCCAATGACCCTGGGAGGCTGCCCAGCAAACACATTGGCCCCTGGAAGCTGCCAGGCCCAATCACTGACCCTCGGGAGGCTGCCCAGCTATTACACAGGCTTCTTAGCAAACACACTGACCCCGGAAGGCTTCCAGGCCCTCACCTTGGCCCCTAGAGGCCACCAGATACACACACGGGCCCCTAAAGGCTGCCAGGGCCACACACTGGCCCCTGGAGGCTACCAGGGCCACATACTGGCCCTCGGAGGCTACCAGGCCTACAAAGAAGCCCGTAGAGGCTGCCGGGCCAACACACTGTTCCCTTGAGGCTGCCAGGCTCACACAATGGCCCCTGGAGGCTTCTGGACCCACTCACTGAATATTGGAGGCTGCTGGGCCCTCACACTTGCCCTTGGAGGCTGTTGGGCCCTCACACTGGCACCTGGAGGTTACCAGGCTCACACAATGGTCCTGGAGGCTTCCAGGCCCACTCAATGGACTGTGTAAGATTCTGGACCCTCACACTGGCACCTGGAGCCTTCCAGGGTCACCCCGTGGCCCCTGGAGGCTACCGGGCCCACTCCCTGGACCCTGGAGGCTGAGAGGCCCTCACCCATGCCCCTAAAAGGTTCCATAGCAAATTAGGCAAGTCAGGCTCTACCACTCAGTGGGTAGGTGCTATTGAGGTAAACATATATACTACAATAATAACATCTTTGTACCATGTTAGCAAGTAGAGATAAAATTAATTGTTTAAAAGAACCGAAGTCCTCAGTGGTTGATACCTTTTAATGGCTAACTGAAAAGATGGTAATAATAGCAAGCTTTCGAGACTACTCAGGTCTCTTCTTCAGGCTCAATATAACACAAAATCTGAAGAAACAGATACAGATACAAAACAAGTTGAGAACAAAGCCAAAACTTGACACAAAAATTACAACAATACTACTACAGACTACGAACCCTTCTGATCCACAACAAGGAAAAGAAACTACATATACTGCGCCTCAATTCAGGACTTAATACAAACAGGTCGAAAACAATGCCAAAACCTGACATACTGCCCCATTCTATGTCCTGTTGTGTATAAATATGTGACTCTTCAGATTTTGTGTTATATTGAGCCTGAAGAAGAGACCTGAGTAGTCTCGAAAGCTGCTATTATTACCATATTTTCAGTTAGCCATTAAAAGGTATCAACCACTGAGGACTTCAGTTCTTTTAAACAAAATTTTTAATAATAACATCAGCACTCATATATGGACAAGAGAAAATTTTGAACATTTCAAAAATCTTTATTTTATTTTTGATAAACTGCAAAAAGTTAGAGCAAACCCGACGTTTCTGATATGTAAGTCTCTCTCGAGGTTTTGCGTGGAGAGGAAGAACAATAGATACAAGTCCCAGGCGAACCACCAAGCAAAGTAATTTCAGAATTTAATTTAATTTCAATAATTTGCAGAACAAAAAGATCAACCAGGGATCATGGGCGTGTAGAGCACTATGTGGGGCGTACACATCGCTATGTGTGGGTGAAGAGCGCTATGTGGGGGTATAGAGCGCTATGTGTGGGGTGCAGAGCATTATTTGCGGATGCAGAGCGTTATGTGGGGCTGGAGAGCACTATCTGGGGGTTGCAGAGCGCTAAGTGAGAGGTGCAGAGAGCTATTTGTCGGAGCAGAGCACTATGTGGAAGTGTAGAGTGCTATATGTTTGACCAGAGCGCTATGTGGGGGTGCAGAGCGCTATGTGGGGGATGTATAGTGCTATGTGTAGCGTGCAAAGTGTAAATGTTGCGTGCAGACCATGACATATTTTCCAAAATGAATGTTTTTTTTGGGTGCAGACCCCTAATTGCTAAATACTACCTCCACAGCTCTGAGATTAATGATTCCTGTTTTTATGTCCCCCAAGTGATATTTTCTTGGCTAGAAACACATACTTTATGATTTTAATAAATGAGCCTTTTGTATGGCCTATTTGTACCATATGTGGTAGAAAAGGCTATTTGGCAGCAGTTGGACCATTAGGCATCCATTTCATCAGTGTCTTCTTAGTCTGAAAGACCATAAGCCCAAGTACAAAAATTGCCTGAAGTAGGGTCTGGTAACCTGGAAGTGACCCCATAAACCAGAATGCAGAATTTTTTCTAAGTCTCAAAAAACTGTTTCTCGGTTCCCATTGCCGAGTCCGGTCAAGAATGAACTGTTTCTTGGGTCACATTGAGTTCATCCCAAAAATGGTTAGCGGCAGCAATAACCGATTAAGTTTGGTAATACGGGGCGTGTAGAGCACTATGTGGAAAGTTCAGAGTGCTATGTGTAGATGTAGAGTGCTATGTGGGGGGGTGAAGAGCGCTATGTGGGGGTGCAGAGCGCTATGTGTGGGGTGCAGAGCATTATCTGCCTATGCAGAGCACTATTTAGGGTTGGAGAGCGCTATATGGGGGGTGCAGAGCGCTATGTATAAGGTGCCGAGAGCTATTTGTCGGAGCAGAGCTCTATGTGGGGGGGCAGAGCGCTATATGGGGGATGTATAGCGCTATGTGTGGTGAGCAGAGTGCAAATGTTGGGTGCAGAGCATGACATATCTTCCAAAGTGAATGGGATTTTCGGGGGCAGCCCCCTAATTGCTAAATACTGCCTCCACAGCTCTGAGATTAATGATTCCTGTTTTTATGTCCACCAAGTGATATTTTCTTGGCTAGAAACACATACTTTATGATTTTAATGAATCAGC
The DNA here is from genome assembly GCF_048569485.1 of Anomaloglossus baeobatrachus. Classification (NCBI taxonomy): domain Eukaryota; kingdom Metazoa; phylum Chordata; class Amphibia; order Anura; family Aromobatidae; genus Anomaloglossus; species Anomaloglossus baeobatrachus. The sequence goes on from NC_134355.1 coordinate 232,354,224, forward strand.
CTTTTGTATGGCCTTTTTGTACCATATGTGGTAGAAAAGGCTATTTGGCAGCAGTTGGTCCATTAGGCATCCATTTCATCAGTGTCTTCTTAGTCTGAAAGACCATAAGCTGAGGTACAAGAATTACCTTAAGTGTTCTCAGAAAAATGAGGGGGTGTCAGGCAGGAAGTGGTAGCTTGACAAGAATTGCCTGAGGTGGGGTCCGGAAAAATGGAAGTGACCCCATAAACCAGAGTGCAAGAATTGCACCAGAGACAGCAAGATGACAGAGACAGCAAGATGAAAGACAGGTGTAGGGCTGGTGCTCCCAGACCCCTGGCGCTACAGGCCTTGCCCTCCACCCCCATATAATCATTTTTGCTCCCTCTTCCTGTGCCGCCCCCACAGTCAACCGACTTAGACACCGTAATTACTAGTGCAAGAATAGATCCATTGGAGGTCTGAGAAATATGTGGGGATGTCAGGCACCAAGGGTCACCCACCAGGGGCCCCATGTGATTTTTTTTCTCGGTAACTGTCACATTGTGGGGTACATTTCAGGAGACATATTTTGGGGTGCAGACCCGAAATTGCTAAATACTGCCTCCCACAGTCCCTATATTAATGACTCCTGTGTTTTGTCCATAAATTGATTTTTTTTCTTGGCTAAAAACAGATACTTTATGATTTCATTGAATCAGCCTTTTGTATGGCCTTTTTGTACCATATGTGGTAGAAGAGGCTATTTGGCAGCCTTTGAACCTTTAGGAATCCTGTAATTCAGTGCCTTCTTAGTCTGAAAGGCCCATAAGCTGAGGTACAAGAATTATTCTCAGAAAAATGAGGGGGTGTCAGGCAGCAAGTGGTAGCTTGCCAGGGTACCCATAAGCCCAGGTACAAGAATTAGCCCAAGCAGGGTCTGATCACCATGTGATTATTTCTAGGTAACTGTCCCATTGTCGGGTACATTTGAGATTTGAGAAAGAATTGGAGTCGTCGAGCAGTTAGTAATGTCACCAGTTAAGCCGGACCGAGGCAGAAAAGTACCGCAGTTCCTGGAGCTGCCAGGTGGATGCAGCAGTCAAATTCAATCTCGTGTTGGTTCTTTTGATTTTTCTGCTCATTTCAGGTACTGCAACCGAGGATCCGCAAAAATGTCTGGAACTGACGGTCGGATTCGAGTTCAGAGAGGTGCCCCTGGAAACTCCATAAGCCAAGAACAAACATATGATAAAAAAGGGACACTTTGACTTGACCACAAGGAGCCTTTTTCAGTCACCAGGGCGGGCCAGACACCCCTCCCAGATAATGGAAGTCCGAACATTTTGAAACTTTTTCTAAGTCCCAAAAAAACTGTTTCTTGGTTCCCATTGCCGAGTCCGGTCAAGAATGAACTGTTTCTTGGGTCACATTGAGTTCATCCCAAAAATGGTTAGCGGCAGCAAAAACCGATTAAGTTTGGTAATGTGAGGCGTGTAGAGCACTATGTGGAAAGTTCAGAGTGCTATGTGTAGATGTAGAGCGCTATGTGGGGGGTGCAGAGCGCTATGTGTGGGGTGCAGAGCATTATCTGCTTATGCAGAGCACTATTTGGGGTTGGAGAGCGCTATGTGGGGGGTGCAGAGCGCTATGTATGAGGTGCCGAGAGCTATTTGTCGGAGCAGAGCGCTATGTGGGGGGGGCAGAACGCTATATGGGGGATGTATAGTGCTATGTGTGGCGAGCAGAGTTCAAATGTTGGGTGCAGAGCATGACATATCTTCCAAAGTGAATGGGATTTTCGAGGGCAGCCTGCTAATTGCTAAATACTGCCACCACAGCTCTGAGATTGATTCCTGTTTTTATGTCCCCCAAGTGATATTTTCTTGACTAGAAACACATACTTTATGATTTTAATGAATCAGCCTTTTGTATGGCCTTTTTGTACCATATGTGGTAAAAAAGGCTATTTGGCAGCAGTTGGACCATTAGGCATCCATTTCATCAGTGTCTTCTTAGTCTGAAAGACCATAAGCCAAGATACAAGAATTGCCTGAAGTGGGGTCTGGAAAACTGGAAGTGACCCCATAAACCAGAATGCAAGAATTGCACCAGAGACAGCAAGATGACAGAGACAGCAAGATGAAAAACAGGTGAAGTTCTGGTGCTCCAAGACCCCTGGCGCTACAGGCCTTGCCCTCCACCCCCATATAATTATTTTTGCTTTCTCTTCCTGTGCCGCCCCCAAAGTCTACCGACTTAGGCACCATACTTACTGATGCAAGAATAGATCCATTGGAGGTCTGAGAAATATGTGGGGATGTCAGGCACAAAGGGTCACCCACCAGGGGCCCTATGTGATTTTTTTTCTCGGTAACTGTCATATTGTGGGGTACATTTCAGGAGACATATTTTGGGGTGCAGACACAAAAGTGCTAAATACTGCCTCCCACAGTCCCTAAATTAATGACTGCTGTGTTTTGTCCCCCAATTGCTTTTTTTCTTGACTAAAAACATATACTTTATGAATTCAATGAATCAGCCTTTTGTATGGCCTTTTTGTACCATATGTGGTAGAAGAGGCTATTTGGCAGCCTTTGAACCTTTAAGAATCTCGTGTAATTCAGTGCCTTCTTAGTCTGAAAGGCCCATAAGCTGAAGTACAAGAATTACCTTAAGTGTTTTCAGAATAATCAGGGGGCGTCAGGCACCAAGTGGTAGCTTGCCAGGGTACCCATAAGCCCAGGTACAAGAATTAGCCCAAGCGGGGTCTGATCACCATGTTATTATTTTTAGGTAACTGTCCCATTTTAGGGTACATTTGAGATCTGAGAAAGAATTAGAGTTGTCGAGTAGTTAGTAATGTCCCCGGTTAAGCCGGACCGAGGCAGAAAAGTACCGCAGTTCCTGGAGCTGCCAGGTGGATGCAGCAGTCAAATTCAATCTCGTGTTGGTTCTTTTGATTTTTCTGCTCATTTCAGGTACTGCAACCGAGGATCCGCAAAAATGTCTGGAACTGACGGTCGGATTCGAGTTCAGAGAGGTGCCCCTGGAAACTCCATAAGCCAAGAACAAACATATGACAAAAAAGGGACACTTTGACTTGACCACAAGGAGCCTTTTTCAGTCACCAGGGTGGGCCAGACACCCCTCCCAGATAATGGAAGTCCGAACATTTTGAAATTTTTTCTAAGTCCCAAAAAAACTGTTTCTCGGTTCCCATTGCCGAGTCCGGTCAAGAATGAACTGTTTCTTGGGTCACATTGAGTTCATCCCAAAAATGGTTAGCGGCAGCCAAAACCGATTAAGTTTGGTAATGTGAGGCGTGTAGAGCATTATGTGGAAAGTTCAGAGTGCTATGTGTAGATGTAGAGCGCTATGTGTGGGGTGCAGAGCGCTATGTGTGGGGTGCAGAGCATTATCTGCTTATGCAGAGCACTATTTGGGGTTGGAGAGCGCTATGTGGGGGGTGCAGAGCGCTATGTATGAGGTGCCGAAAGCTATTTGTCGGAGCAGAGCGCTATGTGGGGGGGCAGAACGCTATATGGGGGATGTATAGTGCTATGTGTGGCGAGCAGAGTTCAAATGTTGGGTGCAGAGCATGACATATCTTCCAAAGTGAATGGGATTTTCGAGGGCAGCCCGCTAATTGCTAAATACTGCCACCACAGCTCTGAGATTAATGATTCCTGTTTTTATGTCCCCCAAGTGATATTTTCTTGACTAGAAACACATACTTTATGATTTTAATGAATCAGCCTTTTGTATGGCCTTTTTGTACCATATGTGGTAAAAAAGGCTATTTGGCAGCAGTTGGACCATTAGGCATCCATTTCATCAGTGTCTTCTTAGTCTGAAAGACCATAAGCCAAGGTACAAGAATTGCCTGAAGTGGGGTCTGGAAAACTGGAAGTGACCCCATAAACCAGAATGCAAGAATTGCACCAGAGACAACAAGATGACAGAGACAGCAAGATGAAAAACAGGTGAAGTTCTGGTGCTCCAAGACCCCTGGCGCTACAGGCCTTGCCCTCCACCCCATATAATTATTTTTGCTTTCTCTTCCTGTGCCGCCCCCAAAGTCTACCGACTTAGGCACCATACTTACTGATGCAAGAATAGATCCATTGGAGGTCTGAGAAATATGTGGGGATGTAAGGATCCAAAGCTGGTGTCACACATAACGACGACGACAACGACGTCGCTGCTACGTCACCATTTTCTGTGACGTTGCAGCGACGTCCCGTCGCTGTCGCTGTGTGTGACATCCAGCAACGACCTGGCCCCTGCTGTGAGGTCGCCGGTCGTTGCTGAATGTCCAGCTTCATTTTTTGGTCGTCACTCTCCCGCTGTGACACACACATCGCTGTGTGTGACAGCGAGAGAGCGACGAAATGAAGCGATCAGGAGCCGGCACTGGCAGCTGCGGTAAGCTGTAACCAGCGTAAACATCGGGTAACCAAGGGAAGACCTTTCCCTGGTTACCCGATGTTTACGCTGGTTACCAGCCTCCGCTCTTGCTGCCAGTGCCGGCTCCTGCACTGTGACATGTGGCTGCAGTACGCATCGGGTAATTAACCCGATGTGTGCTGCAGGAGAGCAAGGAGCCAGCGCTAAGCGCGGCTCCCTGCTCTCTGAACTGTGACATGTAGCTGCAGCACACATCGGGTTAATTAACCCGATGTGTGCTGCAGGAGAGCAAGGAGCCAGCGCTAAGCGCGGCTCCCTGCTCTCTGAACATGTAGCACAGCGACCTTATGATCGCTGCTTCTGCTGTGTTTGACAGCTAAGCAGCGATCATAACAGCGACTTACAAGGTCGCTGTTACGTCACCGAAAATGGTGACGTAACAGCGACGTCGTTGTCGCTGTCGTTTAGTGTGACACCAGCTCAAGGGTCACCCACCAGTGGCCTCATGTGATTTTTTTTCTCGGTAACTGTCACATCGTGTGGTACATTTCAGGAGACATATTTTTGGGTGCAGACCCGAAAGTGCTAAATACTGCCTCCCCCTCCCCAAAATTAAGGACTCCTGGTTTTTTTTCCCCAATTGATTTTTTTCTTGGCTAAAAACACATACTTTATGATTTCAATGAATCAGCCTTTTGTATGAGCTCTATGTGGGGATGCAGAGCGCTATGTGTGGGATGCAGAGCGCTATGTGTGGGATGCAGAGCATTATTTGCGGATGAAGAGCGCTATGTGGGGTTGGAGAGCACTATCTGGGGGGTGCAGAGCACTTTGTGAGAAATGCAGTATGCTATATGTCGGAGCAGAGCGCTATATGGCAGTGTAGAGCACTATATGTTGGAGCAGAGCGCTATGTGGAAGTGCAGAGCGCTATGTGGGGGATGTATAGCGCTATGTGTGGCGCACAGAGTGCAAATGTTGGGTGCAGAGCATGATATATCTTCCAAATTGAATGGGATTTTCAAGGGCAGCCCCCTAATTGCTAAATACTGCCACCAAAGCTCTGAGATTAATGATTCCTGTTTTTATGTCCACCAAGTGATATTTTCTTGGCTAGAAACACATACTTTATGATTTTAATGAATCAGCCTTTTGTATGGCCTTTTTGTACCATATGTGGTAGAAAAGGCTATTTGGCAGCAGTTGGACCATTAGGCATCCATTTCATCAGTGTCTTCTTAGTCTGAAAGACCATAAGCTGAGGTACAAGAATTACCTTAAGTGTTCTCAGAAAAATGAGGGGGTGTCAGGCAGCAAGTGGTAGCTTGACAAGAATTGCCTGAGGTGGAGTCCGGAAAAATGGAAGTGACCCCATAAACCAGAGTGCAAGAATTGCACCAGAGACAGCAAGATGACAGAGACAGCAAGATGAAAGACAGGTGTAGGGCTGGTGCTCCCAGACCCCTGGCGCTACAGGCCTTGCCCTCCACCCCCATATAATCATTTTTGCTCCCTCTTCCTGTGCCGCCCCCACAGTCAACCGACTTAGACACCGTAATTACTAGTGCAAGAATAGATCCATTGGAGGTCTGAGAAATATGTGGGGATGTCAGGCACCAAGGGTCACCCACCAGGGGCCCCATGTGATTTTTTTTCTCGGTAAGTGTCACATTGTGGGGTACATTTCAGGAGACATATTTTGGGGTGCAGACCCGAAATTGCTAAATACTGCCTCCCACAGTCCCTATATTAATGACTCCTGTGTTTTGTCCATAAATTGATTTTTATTCTTGGCTAAAAACACATACTTTATGATTTCAATGAATCAGCCATTTGTATGGCCTTTTTGTACCATATGTGGTAGAAGAGGCTATTTGGCAGCCTTTGAACCTTTAGGAATCCTGTAATTCAGTGCCTTTTTAGTCTGAAAGGCCCATAAGCTGAGGTACAAGAATTATTCTCAGAAAAATGAGGGGGTGTCAGGCAGCAAGTGGTAGCTTGCCAGGGTACCCATAAGCCCAGGTACAAGAATTAGCCCAAGCAGGGTCTGATCACCATGTGATTATTTCTAGGTAACTGTCCCATTGTCGGGTACATTTGAGATTTGAGAAAGAATTAGAGTCGTCGAGCAGTTAGTAATGTCCCCAGTTAAGCCGGACCGAGGCAGAAAAGTACCGCAGTTCCTGGAGCTGCCAGGTGGATGCAGCAGTCAAATTCAATCTCGTGTTGGTTCTTTTGATTTTTCTGCTCATTTCAGGTACTGCAACCGAGGATTCGCAAAAATGTCTGGAACTGACGGTCGGATTCGAGTTCAGAGAGGTGCCCCTGGAAACTCCATAAGCCAAGAACAAACATATGACAAAAAAGGGACACTTTGACTTGACCACAAGGAGCCTTTTTCAGTCACCAGGGTGGGCCAGACACCCCTCCCAGATAATGGAAGTCCGAACATTTTGAAATTTTTTCTAAGTCCCAAAAAAACTGTTTCTTGGTTCCCATTGCCGAGTCCGGTCAAGAATGAACTGTTTCTTGGGTCACATTGAGTTCATCCCAAAAATGGTTAGCGGCAGCCAAAACCGATTAAGTTTGGTAATGTGAGGCGTGTAGAGCACTATGTGGAAAGTTCAGAGTGCTATGTGTAGATGTAGAGCGCTATGTGGGGGGTGCAGAGCACTATGTGTGGGGTGCAGAGCATTATCTGCTTATGCAGAGCACTATTTGGGGTTGGAGAGCGCTATGTTTGGTGCAGAGCGCTATGTGTGAGGTGCCGAGAGCTATTTGTCGGAGCAGAGCGCTATGTGGGGGGGCAGAACGCTATATGAGGGATGTATAGTGCTATGTGTGGCGAGCAGAGTTCAAATGTTGGGTACAGAGCATGACATATCTTCCAAAGTGAATGGGATTTTCGAGGGCAGCCCGCTAATTGCTAAATACTGCCACCACAGCTCTGAGATTAATGATTCCTGTTTTTATGTCCCCCAAGTGATATTTTCTTGACTAGAAACACATACTTTATGATTTTAATGAATCAGCCTTTTGTATGGCCTTTTTGTACCATATGTGGTAAAAAAGGCTATTTGGCAGCAGTTGGACCATTAGGCATCCATTTCATCAGTGTCTTCTTAGTCTGAAAGACCATAAGCCAAGATACAAGAATTGCCTGAAGTGGGGTCTGGAAAACTGGAAGTGACCCCATAAACCAGAATGCAAGAATTGCACCAGAGACAGCAAGATGACAGAGACAGCAAGATGAAAAACAGGTGAAGTTCTGGTGCTCCAAGACCCCTGGCGCTACAGGCCTTGCTCTCCACCCCCATATAATTATTTTTGCTTTTTCTTCCTGTGCCGCCCCCAAAGTCTACCGACTTAGGCACCATACTTACTGATGCAAGAATAGATCCATTGGAGGTCTGAGAAATATGTGGGGATGTCAGGCACAAAGGGTCACCCACCAGGGGCCTCATGTGATTTTTTTTCTCGGTAACTGTCACATTGTGGGGTACATTTCAGGAGACATATTTTGGGGTGCAGACACAAAAGTGCTAAATACTGCCTCCCACAGTCCCTAAATTAATGACTGCTGTGTTTTGTCCCCCAATTGCCTTTTTTCTTGACTAAAAACACATACTTTATGAATTCAATGAATCAGCCTTTTGTATGGCCTTTTTGTACCATATGTGGTAGAAGAGGCTATTTGGCAGCCTTTGAACCTTTAAGAATCTCCTGTAATTCAGAGCCTTCTTAGTCTGAAAGGTCCATAAGCTGAGGTACAAGAATTACCTTAAGTGTTTTCAGAATAATCAGGGGGCGTCAGGCACCAAGTGGTAGCTTGCCAGGGTACCCATAAGCCCAGGTACAAGAATTAGCCCAAGCGGGGTCTGATCACCATGTTAATATTTTTAGGTAACTGTCCCATTTTAGGGTACATTTGAGATCTGAGAAAGAATTAGAGTCGTCGAGTAGTTAGTAATGTCCCCGGTTAAGCCGGACCGAGGCAGAAAAGTACCGCAGTTCCTGGAGCTGCCAGGTGGATGCAGCAGTCAAATTCAATCTCGTGTTGGTTCTTTTGATTTTTCTGCTCATTTCAGGTACTGCAACCGAGGATCCGCAAAAATGTCTGGAACTGACGGTCGGATTCGAGTTCAGAGAAGTGCCCCTGGAAACTCCATAAGCCAAGAACAAACATATGACAAAAAAGGGACACTTTGACTTGACCACAAGGAGCCTTTTTCAGTCACCAGGGTGGGCCAGACACCCCTCCCAGATAATGGAAGTCCGAACATTTTGAAATTTTTTCTAAGTCCCAAAAAAACTGTTTCTCGGTTCCCATTGCCGAGTCCGGTCAAGAATGAACTGTTTCTTGGGTCACATTGAGTTCATCCCAAAAATGGTTAGCGGCAGCCAAAACCGATTAAGTTTGGTAATGTGAGGCGTGTAGAGCACTATGTGGAAAGTTCAGAGTGCTATGTGTAGATGTAGAGCGCTATGTGGGGGGTGCAGAGCGCTATGTGTGGGGTGCAGAGCGCTATGTGTGGGGTGCAGAGCATTATCTGAATATGCAGAGCACTATTTGGGGTTGGAGAGCGCTATATGGGGGGTGCAGAGCGCTATGTATACGGTGCCGAGAGCTATTTGTCGGAGCAGAGATCTATGTGGGGGGGCAGAGCGCTATAGGAGGTTGTTCATTAGGCATACTCTGCCATTACGTGGGGTCCCAGTGACTAGTCAGGTGCCAGAAAATCCTGGCGGAAGTCAAAAGATGTAAAGTGTCCCGAATATAGATTTTCAAATTATTAACAATTGGTTGGAGATATAAATCCACATACGCACAGGGTCTTTCATTAAGACCTGCTATTTTTGCCATAATGGGCCTACCTGGTGGATTGATGAGTGACTTATGAACCATCGGGAGAAGGTAATGTGGAAATGGTAGGATTAGATGTAGTCAGGAAATCTCTTATAAATAACTCAACATGAAAAGGCATCCATTAATTAATTTAAATTCAATGTCTTCAGAAAGGAAAGTGGGATCTGATGGAAGAATCATCTAGAGACCTGGGTTATGTAGTTGTCTCTTTGCCTCCATAGTAGAGAAATCAATAGGCCAGAGAACAAGTTCCACTCTTGTCAGCCTCTGTTACAACAAAGGACTGGTTGCTCTTGAGAGCCAAAATAGCCTCCCTCTCATCCTTAGTTCAATTCTCCTGTGTCTTTCTATGGATTTTAAGTGCTTGAATGTCATGAACCATGGTATTAAAAAGTGTTGATGGTGGGAAAGATTGTAAAAGGTGTGTTGAGATGGAAGTTTAAGATGAAATGGGCTCCCACCTGAGGGTTCCTCATTTTCAGGTAGGAGATCCAGCAGATCTTGAAGAAGGTTTGATGCTCAATATCTGAAATAGTGTTAGTGACTGTTGGATTATGGTACAGAAACTTGAAGGTGAGGTTTTCACAAAAACCTTACCTATCTTTAATAAGTGTAAATTTATCAATAGTCTGCATGGGAGAAAAAGAGACCCTTTTCCAATACAGTTCTCTGTTAACTCATAGCAGGACAAATTGACAATATGCAAGTTGTGCTCACCAGTCACTTCTAATGCGTTAGACTTGTAAGTCTGAACCTGGTCCAACTGGAGTCAGTTTACTGTGACCAGCAATAAAGAGTTTGGGTAAATTCACATTCTTTTCTTTGCCATGGCTGCTGCCTAAGAGATCAGAAGTGTCTAATTAAGCACAAGACATTTAAAAAAAAAAAAAAAAAAGTGTATACATTTTATACATCCCTATTAACTATGACTTTAAGAGATCCAAAGGTCTATTGTGAAGTAACAAGACTTTTTTTTATCTCAATAAGCACATCTATTACAAATATAAATACATGGTTTGAGGCCTTATGGTTCAAGGGACAAAAACTAATGTTTCCAGAACACCTCATGTTTTCTTAAAAGATGAGGCCTGTCGCGCCTTTTTTCCAGATAGGAGGACATGTTCCAAAATTTTAATTAATTTGTTAATGTAGATCTCAACAGTGGTATCTCTGTCGCACATTAGTATTGATATGTGCTCTATGTTTAGGCCTTGTACACACAAGAATGCATTGGCTGACAACTGCGAGAGGAGTACAATACTACTCTACACTTCCAATATGTTTGTGCTTAATTTATTAATTTACATTGCAAACCACATTATTTCCTCAACACAACTTAAGAGCTCAATTCAGGAGAAGGTCTAATGTGGAAATGGTGCAGCTGAAGACAAAGTCCTGCACCGCCTGCCCTCAGGTTACCTTCAGGTTCAGTGGCACACGTGCTGATGATTGTGGTGTAGCGCTCAATATACTTCAGGCGCAGCGTGCTTGTCAGATAGCAGGATAGCCATGAAATCCAGCAAAGGAAGGAAGAAAACTGACCGCATATAGCTGCTATGCCGAAAGATTTTTATTCAAACATTTTCTCCATGGGTGCAGATAAAAATGCGGGAGGTGGCTTGGATGCGAGTCCCTCCAGGAGGACGACGGCCGTTTCGTCTGTGAATCAGACTTCTACGGGTCTACATGTGGGAGCGTCCGTACACACCTTATAAAGGGGAGTGCATCCAGGTCACGTCACCGCACATTAAAAACAGAGAAATCACCACAACTCAGTGATTTGCATACATGCAAACAGATGTTTCACTTAAAAACATGTTTAAATAAACAGTGTAACAAACATTTCCATAAAAAACACATCTAACAAAAAAGGAAAAACCAGAGGTCGCAAGGGCATAATAAAATAACATATCATGACATGTGACATCATGTTCATATTACTATTCTTGATGATATGGTTATTCATTTATTAAATACTCAGGACTAGATTACCTGCTCTAAACAAAATTATAAGAACACCGTCAAATCGTTACGGTCATTTAAACCCAGGTTTCCCTGTGCTCCAAATTTTATTATCAATTTTGCTTCCTTTTGTAGCAACAATTTATGGAGATCGCCCCCTAATGTGGAAATGGTAGAGCGGCAGTGACCTACTTAAAGAAAAAACGTGTCTCTATTTCCTGAAGAGAGTGGCTACTGACAATTTTGGTCCCATGTGGAGACGCCTCTCCAACTGGAGTCAGGCTGCTGAGGAAACAGCCATACAGAGTTTGGGTACCTTCCCCCATAGTTTTCTTTGCCAGGGCTGCTGCCCTATGAAAGTTGTAGGTACATGGGATACCCCTCCCTGATGAAGACTCTTTTCCATGCGGCGATGCGCATTGGAGAACACTAGGCAGTCCAAATTTCAATAAGGGTCTCAAGATAATAAATTTCTATTATTTCTGCATATTTTTTCATGCTTTTCTTTTGAGCAGCACATAGGCATTTCAAAAATGATGGCTTAGTCATAATAAAGAGCCTTCAGCTTTCCTGTGGTACTTTTAATGAATCTCTCAATGCTGAGTACTTAAAATGAGGGGAGAGCACGTGATTTTTATTTCAATAAAGTATAGTAACATAAGAAAATATATAAAAGTAACATATCAAAATATAGATGGCAATATAAACTTAATGTCAGGTTTTTTGTTGTTTTTTTTTATTAAGACATGACTATGCTATGATTAAAAAGGAAGTCTAGGAACTAGGATTAAGGCCTCTCACACATACGTGAAAATCATGCACGTGCAGCGAGACACGTATTTTCCCTGCGTGTTGCGTTTGGTAAGTACGTGTCTCTGGTACGTGCGGGCCACATGTGTTCTACGTGTGCTATCCGCGATAACACATGGAGAATTGGTAGTTTGAATACTCACGTGGTAGATGCTGCTGTCCAGGGTACTGATCTTCGTCTCCAGCCACGCCCACTCACCGCTGTTGCTGCTTCCGGCCGAGCGGAGGGGCGGAGATTAGCGCCCGGGACATCATGCCCACCTCCTTAACATGCTCATAATGAGCGGCGGTTGGCAGCAACTGTTTGCAGCGGAAGATTCTGCAGGGCTGAAGGAGGTGAGTATTTTTTTCTTTTTAAAAAATAATGACATGTGTTTCTCCGGCGCGTGGCACACGGGACCGCATCCACACTACATCCATGTGGTATGGGTGCGGGCCGTGTGACACCCGTGATGCCGGCAGAGAAACGGACATGTCGGCGTGAGGAACACACGGACACGCGTAAGTATGGAACGGACACACATTCCATTCCAAAATACTTACGTGTGTCCAAACAATTAGGAATACATTGGTCCACGTGTGTACGTGTCTCTGGTACGTGAGAAAACTGCCAAACACGTACCGGAGGCACGAACGTGTGACAGAGGCCTAAGGCTATGTGCGCACTTTGCGTTGAGTTACTTGCAGTTGTAAACGCATCCTATGTCAGAAATTGTCTTTGTCATATTTGGTTTTGACCACAAAAACGCTAAAAATACGCTCGTGTTTTTACCACGTTTTGGCCGAGTTTTTACAGCGATTTACATGTTTTTTCATTGCTTAAACTCAGATGCATTTTGAATACAAATACACTACTAAATAAAGTTTTAACATTCAAACAGTATGGAAAAAAAGAAAAAAAGGATTACAAATATCATGATTAAAATCATATACAAAATAGATTATTTTATTAAAATAATAACTGTGATCTAATATTTATGTATAAAATTCCGTCAATTTATTGACTTGCTTTAATTTAATTGTCAGACTATGTGTGTGTGTAAAGGGACATATCATGCCCATAATATAATGTCAAAAACGCATGCTTTTATTTTGGCAAAAAAAGCATGTAAAACGCTAGGATTTTGATTTTAAATGCGTTTTGAAACTTCTCATTGACTATAATGTTAGCAAAACGCTGCCAAAATGGCAAAAACAATTGACATGCTGCTTCTTTAAATGCAGAGACTTTGACAAAGTTTCAGCATCAAAAACGCTGCGTTTTTAACAGCATTGTGCGCACAAGAAAGCACAATTTCCCATAGACTTTGCTTAAAAATCAAAACGCATGCTTTTTGCATTAAAACGCTGCAGCTCAGAACGCTGCAAAAAAGCATGAAAAAAAACAAAGTGCGCACATGGTCTAAAGGTGAATGTAACAGAGACAATGCTGATGGGGCTTAGATAATGACTCCTTTCATATGTAACGTTTGTGTCAAACATGGTGTGAATAATGGTGCCTCTAAGGTGTCAATGCATCTGCAGGCAGCTGAAGTTATATGTCCCTGTTTTAATGAAGTCTTCTGCTTACAAGTCATATAAAATTATAATAAATGGTTAAATTGTTTAAGAACCTGAGTCCTCAGTGGTTGATACCTTTTAATGGCTAACTGAAAACATGGTAATGGCAAGCTTTCGAGACTACTCAGGTCTCTTCATCAGGCGTGGTATAGCACAAAATCTGAAGAGTCACATATTTATACACAACAGGACACAGAATAGTGCAGTAAATAAGACTGGTACATTTTGCAATGTAACAGCACTTAATATATCATTTTATATTTAAAGATACATTACACGCAATATGGCCTTCATATAGGTCTGAATGTTATTCAGACCTATGTTAGGTGTAGTAAATTCAAACAATAATAGCAACAATCTGATCTTGTAAACCAGATTATGTCCTTAAGGCTGGACTCACACGAACGTAAGAAAAAACGGTCCCATTCTCATCCCATCTATCCATCCATCTATCCATCTATCTATTCCTCTAACTATCTATCTATTTATCTATCAATCTAGTATCATCTATCTATCCATCTATCTATCCCTATCTCTATCCATCCATCCATTATCCATCTATCCCTCTATCCCTCTATTTATCTATCTATCCCTCTATCTATCCCTTATCTATTCATCTATCCCTCTATCTATCCATCTATGCCTCTATCTATCATCTATCTATCTATCCATCCATCTATCCATCTATCTATTTATCTATCTATTCCTCTATCTATTTATCTATCAATCTAGTATCATCTATCTATCCATCTATCTATCCCTATCTCTATCCATCCATCCATCCATTATCCATCTATCTATCCCTCTATCTGTCTATCTATCTATCTATCTCTCCCTCCCTCTATCTATCCCTTATCTATCCCTTATCTATCCCTCTATCTATCCCTTATCTATCCCTTTATCTATCCCTTATCTTTCCCTTATCTATCCATCTATGCCTCTATCTATCTAGCTATATATCTATCTATCTATCCCTCTATCTATCCCTTATCTATCCATCTATCCCTCTATCTATCCCTCTATCTATCCCTTATCTATCTATCTATCTAGCTATCTATCCCTCTATCTATCCATCTACCCATCTATCCCTCTATCTCTCTATCTATCTCTCTATCTATCCCTCTATCTATCTATCTATCTATCTATCCCTCTATCTATCCATCCATCCATCCATCCATCCATCCATCCATCCATCTATCTATCCCTCTATCTTTCCCTCTATCTATCCCTCTATCCATCTATCTATCCATCTATCTATCTATCCCTCTATCTATCTATCTATCTATCCCTCTATCTATCTATCCCTCTATCTATCTATCTATCTATCTATCTATCTATCTATCTATCCCTCTATCTATCCATCCATCCATCCATCCATCCATCTATCTATCCCTCTATCTTTCCCTCTATCTATCCCTCTATCCATCTATCTATCTATCCATCTATCCATCTATCCATCTATCCATCTATCCGTCTATCCGTCTATCCGTCTATCTATCTATCTATCTATCTATCTATCCCTCTATCCCTCTATCTATCTATCCCTCTATCTATCTATCTATCTATCTATCTATCTATCCCTCTATCTATCTATCTATCTATCTATCTCTCTCTATCTATCTATATATCTATCCCTCTATCTATCTATCTATCTATCTATCTATCTATCTATCCCTCTATCTATCTATCTATCTATCTATCTATCTATCTATCTCTCTATCTATCTATCTATCTATCCCTCTATCTATCCCTCTATCCATCTATCTGTCTATCTATCTATCTATCTATCTATCTATCTATCTATCTATCTATCTATCTATCTATCTATCTCTCTCTCTATCTATCTATCTATCTATCCCTCTATCTATCTATCTATCTATCTATCTATCTATCTATCTATCTATCTATCTATCTCTCTATCTATCTATCTATCTATCCCTCTATCTATCCCTCTATCCATCTATCTGTCTATCTATCTATCTATCTATCTATCTATCTATCTATCCCTCTATCCCTCTATCTATTGAAAATCTGAAGAAAATCTGCAGCTTGTCAATTGTTGGTACATTTTTGGCCCTCCCAGCCATTGACTTCACTAAAAAAAAAATACATGGGGAAAAAAACACACCAAAGCCACATGAATTTATTGGTGCATTTTTCTACCAAAAGGTGCAGAAAATGTCATTATGACTTTTGCATATTTGGACAGTTTCTGAGCCTTATAATGCAGTTCTCTGATTCAGGTAAGCTGGCTATAGTTTTTTTTTCACTCTGTGCTGTGCTGCCGACTTCCCCCAAAAAAAACATCTCATTATCTCATTACCATTCAATGTGTTGTCACACAAAAGTGTCAATAAACAAACTCTTATCCCCCTCCTATCCTATCCCAGTGGGTTGCTTTGCTTTAAAAGCAAAGCAATGGATCTCTATTTTCAGATTGGACTTTCAGTTTTTGTTTGATCATTCCTAAAGTGTGGAAAGACAAAATTAATGACTGTTAGTACACATAAGGAAATGTATATGCAATTTTTATAAAACACCATATGCAATTATTATTGCATATGGGGTCCACAGTATACGCAATAGGTATATGCCTTGGTGGAGCAATTCTTATAGCTCAGCTTATGGGCGGTACATTAAACTCATAAAGTATGTGTTTTTAGTGAAGAAATAAATCACTTGGGGACATAAAAACAGGAGTCATTATTTAAGAGCTGTGGGAGGCAGTATTTAACACTTTCAGCCTGCCCCCCAAAATATGTCTCCTCAAATGTACCCCACAATGTTACAGTTACCAAGAAAAAATCACATGGTGATCAGACCCCACTTGGGGCAATTCTTGTATCTCGGCTTATATTATATTATTATATATTATTATAATATTATCAATAAATATAACAATTTTAATTGGAATTTGCTATCTCACTTCTCTATAGGGACCAACAAAGTACCTTTCCCTTTTGAAACTATGCATTCTGTTAAATGAACACAAGATAGAGATACACCTGTTCTTTTGCTAATAAACTGAATGGCTTAAACTCTGCTATGGTGAAAACTGTATGATACGAGCTTGGTTTATTGGTGGTATTTTGTGAAATGAATCAAGCTTATAACATAATTATAGGACCCAGTATAATATATTGTATTCTTTAATAGTCAAACGTAATGAAAAGCTTAATGTCCCCCCTGCTCATAATCTATATGTGTTTTTTCAGTTCTTAAAAAAAGACTTTTCATTCATTGTGCTGAACTCAAAACTTCCCCCTAAACAAGCAATTAAGATTCATTGTCTTTTCACACACAAGGTTCAATGTACAAACTCTTAGCCCCCTCCCCCTCCAAGCAATGCATGGAGAGCAGGTAATGTTGCCATCTACTATTCATTTTTAAACTTTCACTATAGCAGATGTATGTCCATATCACCATCGGTTCACTCTTCAATATACAGCTCAAAATAAAAAAATTAAGTGAAAATACACAGTCAGTTGTGTATATGCAAGATAAAGCACAGGTGGACTGGCTGGTGCAAACATAGAGCTGTGTGTTAATATTATAGTAAGGATATTAATAAATCTTTTTTCAGTTATTTTCTTGTTATTTTTATGGTGTAATTTTGTTATGTAAGCATATTATTATTGACTACCCACAGTTTACATTTATTATCGGATGTGCTCTTCTGGGTGCAGACTTCAGGGGCCACATCCTAAAATAAATATGCACTCTGGGGCCCAGATTGCCTTTTCTGATGGTAAGTGCTAGAGAAAGTGGGTCACAGTGTCCCCAGGAAGCCCAAAGCCCCCTCTACAAACATCTTTGTTGGTTGTCGATCAGACCTCTGACTCATACGAAACCTGCACAGGTCTTTCATCCCCTTTTAGCGCCGAAGCCATGGAAGCTAGAAAGTCAGGGCACCACTCAAAAATTAGGGCTTCTTAATTGATGTACAAAGACAAATCCATGTGACACATTCATTTCTGCTCTGAATGTATGCAATATTAGAATCTTTTCACTGATTATGGGGTATCCCAGGGCACTGCAAAGAAAGACATGTCACCAGGACATTCAGGTGCAAAAGATGTGGCACCCCAATACCAGATAAAAGAGGATAAATCCAAAAAGCTAATGCGCAGCTTTTAAATTTGGGTACCCCAATGGGTGACCCAGTTTCACATAGACACCCCAAATGGTGAACACAAAGTAAATGCAATATTAGAATATTTTTAGAATCTTTTCACTAATTTTGGGGTACCCCATGATGTGCCAAAGACAGACATGTCACCAGAACATTCAGGTGCAAAAGATATGGCACCCCAATACCAGATAAAAGAGGATAAATCCAAAAAGCAAATGCGTAGCTTTTAAATTTGGGTACCCCAATGGGTGACCCAGTTTCACATAGACACCCCAAATGGTGAACACAAAGTAAATGCAATATTAGAATATTTTTAGAATCTTTTCACTAATTTTGGGGTACCCCATGATGTGCCAAAGACAGACATGTCACCAGGACATTCAGGTGCAAAAGATATGGCACCCCAATACCAGATAAAAGAGGATAAATCCAAAAAGCTAATGCGTAGCTTTTAAATTTGGGTACCCCAATGGGTGTGCCAGAGACAGATATGTCACCAGGACATTCAGGTGGAACAAATGGGGTACCCCAATACCAGATAAAAGAGAATAAATCCAAAAAGGTAATGCATAGCTTTTAAATTTGGGTACCCCAATGGGTGACCCAGTTTCACATAGACACCCCAAATGGTGAACACAAACTAAATGCAATATTAGAATCTTTTCACTGATTTTGGGGTACCCATGACCCCAATACCAGATAAAAGAGAATAATAAATTCATTTGGAACACAAATTTCAAGTGTGTGAGGAAAAGAAGATTTAGAAACCAGAGGGTGACGAGAGGTTAAACATGAAACTCAGTCACCCCCACTTCTGAGGGCGTCCCGGGGCACCCAAAACACCGATATATCACCTGGATACTCAGGGCTGTAAAAACAGACAAGGAAAAATACTTGTAGCTAGTATGTAACGTCTGTGTTACAAAAGAAGTAACGACTATGTTACAAAAGGAAAAACTGGGCGCGCCTGTGTTACAAAAGAAGAAGCATAAAACACACACGTTTCAAGGACAACCTCAACTCCCAGACCTACTGCCAGTTTCTGGAAGACAACTTCTTCAAGCAGTGGTACAAGAAGTTAGTATCGTTCAAGAAAACTATGATTTTTATGCAGGACAATGCTCCATCACATGTATCCAACTACTCCACAGCGTGGCTAGCCAGTAAGGTCTAAAAGATGAAAAAATAATGACATGGGCCCCTTGTTCACCTGATCTGAACCCCATAGAGAACCTGTGGTTCCTCATAAAATGTAAGATCTACAGGGAGGGAAAACAGTACACCTCTCGGAACAGTGTCTGGGAGGCTGTAGAGGCTCCTGCACACAATGTTGATCATAAACAGATCAAGCAACTGACAGAATCTATGGATAGTAGGTTGTTGAGTGTCATCATAAAGAAAGGTGGCTATGTTGGTCACTAATTTTTTGGGGGGTTTGTTTTTGCATGTCAGAAATGTTTATTTCTAAATTTTGTGCAGTTATATTGGTTTATATTGTGAAAATAAACAAGTGAGATGGAAATATATTTGGTTTTTATTAAGTTGCCTAATATGTCTGCACTGTAATAGTTACCTGCACAAACAGATATCCTCCTAAAATAGCCAAATCTAAAAAAAAAATTACTACAACTGCCAAAAATATTAAGCTTTGATATTTATGAGTCTTTTGGGTTAATTGAGAACATAGTTGTTTATCAATAATAAAAAAAATCCACTAAATTACAACTTGCCTAATAATTCTGCACCCAATGTATATATCAATCCTGAGATGAATGGTGCATATATAGGTTCCGTAGATTCTATTAGGATTTCTGCGTTTAGTCTTGTGCAGGTGCAGCAACTTATGTCTTTGAGAAATGATGGGGAATGTAGATTGCCTGTTTTCCTGCATACCTACGCTTTTAGCGTAGATTGACGCATGCGCAATAAGCTTATCTGCTTGCGCAGTGATCTATGTTACTGGTACAAAACCATACGTTGGTTGCATAGTAGTTTACGCAATTGATGTCACCCGCACATGTGCAGTAGCAAGAAATCCGAACATAGTCTCCAGTGCTCGCACATGTGTAGTAGCAAGAAATCCGAACATAGTCTCCAGTGCCACAGCAACCGTAACAGGGGGACTGCTATGTGTTGTTCTTGTGTGCCCAGTTATGCAAATCTCCTCCTGAGCTGGTGGGAGGAAACCATTGTATTTTTAAAGGAAGGAAAGTGGTGGATGATGTTCTGGCCATCTGGACAGGAACGAAGGAAGAATTTGGGAGAATGGCTGATGAACTAGGGGTGAACAATTTCAATTTAGTTTCACCTTTGAAATCAATCAACCAAAAATTCCATTTTTGGATCTCTTGATATCGCTAGATGAAAAAGGTTAAGTTCACACCACTATTTTTAGAAAGCACACGGCGACAAATAGTTTGCTCCGTTGGGACAGCCACCACCCTTACCTCTTCAGAAAGGAATTCTGAAGGGGCAATATCTTAGGGCCAGACGTAATTGTTACGAATTAAGTTCATTTAGAGTCGAGGCATCTAAATTACAAAGGAGGTTCTGAAATAGAGGGTATCCAGATGAGACCCTGAATGAAGCCTTTCGGATTGCCCTGGAAAAACAAAGGGATTTGTTACTGATCCCGGCAAAAAGAGAGACTGGACCTGAGGAGTTTAGAGTAATTGGTACTTATAATGAACAGACAGAACAGATTTTTAATATCCTGAGGAGATATTGCGGTGTCTTGCTAGCGGATGAGACAATTGGTGAATTAATTCCGGAGAACCCTAAAATCACCTTCAGAAAAGGGAGATCGCTGGCAGGCCGACTTACGCACAGCCATTATAGGAAACCCATACCAGACGAGACATGGTTAGACCGTAAGATTTGTGGCACCTTTAAATGTGGCAGATGTTATTTCTGCAGTTGGATCAATACCTCTAAATTTTCTGTTAGTGTATCATCAGGTAAAAAATTCTTTTTGAGAGATTTTGCCAATTGCCTTATTATATATTATGGTCTAACCATGTCCCTTCTGGTACGGGTTTCCTATAATGGCTGTGCGTAAGTCAGTCTGCCAGCGATCTCCCTTTTGCCAATTGCCTTACACGTGGGGCTGTATACATGGCAACATGTACATGCCCAAAAAAGTGGGCAAAACACGACGTGAATTGTGGCGACGGATAGGGGATCGCATGGGTGATATCCGCCATAAGCGGGACACCCCAATATCTCATTATGTCAAAGAATTTCATGGGGGAGATGAGAGAGTTCTTAAATTTGAGGTTCTAGAAGTTATCAAACAAAGTGAGAGAGGTGGTAACTGGGACAATAAAATACTAAGAAAAGAAATGGAATGGAGTTTCCGTATGGATTCTGTGAAACCAAAAGGTCTCAATGAAATTTTAACATATGGATGCTTCCTGGATTAAATTGTTGGTGATGGGTTAATTCTGGTCAATAGGGACTTTGCCTTTTTAGGGGGAGAAAACTTTACCTCTCCTGGGCTGTTTTGAGGTTGAGGGTTCAGTTAATAATATGAAACTACTGGCTACCAAGTCTAAAAATATGATTTGTGCATAAATTTAGCCTGCCTTGTTATTGGACTGGCTCTATCTTGTTTGTCAAATTCCTGGTTTGAGGGAGTATTTCATTAATCAATAAGGGGAGAATGATTTGATGCCTCTAATATCCTTTGTCCCCACTTTTCCTCCCCCACTTCTTTCTCCCCCTTTTTTGAAGTCTGTAGATTATTTGACAATGGCTATTTGTTAATGAATTCCCATAAACTCCCTTTACACTGTGTGCAGAATTATTAGGCAAATGAGTATTTTGATAACATGACAATTTTTTTACATGTTGTCCTACTCTAAGCTGTATAGGCTTGAGAGCCAACTACCAATTAAGTAAATCAGGTGATGTGTATCTCTGTAATGAGAAGGGGTGTGGCGTAATGACATCAACACCCTATATAAGGGGTACATACTTATTAGGCAACTTCCTTTCCTTTGGCAAAATGGGTCAGAAGAGAGATTTGACGGGCTCTGAAAAGTCCAAAATTGTGATATGTCTTGCACAGGGATGCAGCAGTCTTGAAATTGCCAAACTTTTGAAGTGTGATCACCAAACAATCAAGTGTTTCATAGCAAATAGCCAACAGAGTCGCAAGAAGCGTGTTTGGTAAAAAAAAGGCGCAAAATAACTGCCCATGAATTGAGGAAAATCAAGCGTGAAGCTGCCAAGATGCCATTTGCCACCAGTTTGGCTCTATTTCAGAACTGCAACATTACTGGAGTATCAAAAAGCACAAGGTGTGCCATACTCAGGGACATGGCCAATGTAAGGAAGGCTGAAAAACGACCCCCTTAGAACAAGAAACATAAGATAACACGTCAAGACTGGGCCAAGAAATATCTTAAGAATGATTTTTCAAAGGTTTTATGGACTGATGAAATGAGAGTGACTCTTGATGGGCCAGATGGATGGGCCAGAGGCTGATCGGTAAAGAGCAGAGAGCTCCACTCCGACTCAGACGCCAGCAAGGTGGAGGTGGGGTACCGGTATGGGCTGGTATCATCAAAGATGAACTTGTGTGACCTTTTCGGGTTGAGGATAGAGTGAAGCTCAACTCCCAGACCTACTGCCAGTTTCTGGAAGACAACTTCTTCAAGCAGTGGTACAAGAAGTTAGTATCGTTCAAGAAAACTATGATTTTTATGCAGGACAATGCTCCATCACATGTATCCAACTACTCCACAGCGTGGCTAGCCAGTAAGGTCTAAAAGATGAAAAAATAATGACATGGGCCCCTTGTTCACCTGATCTGAACCCCATAGAGAACCTGTGGTTCCTCATAAAATGTAAGATCTACAGGGAGGGAAAACAGTACACCTCTCGGAACAGTGTCTGGGAGGCTGTAGAGGCTCCTGCACACAATGTTGATCATAAACAGATCAAGCAACTGACAGAATCTATGGATAGTAGGTTGTTGAGTGTCATCATAAAGAAAGGTGGCTATGTTGGTCACTAATTTTTTGGGGGGTTTGTTTTTGCATGTCAGAAATGTTTATTTCTAAATTTTGTGCAGTTATATTGGTTTATATTGTGAAAATAAACAAGTGAGATGGAAATATATTTGGTTTTTATTAAGTTGCCTAATATGTCTGCACTGTAATAGTTACCTGCACAAACAGATATCCTCCTAAAATAGCCAAATCTAAAAAAAAAATTACTACAACTGCCAAAAATATTAAGCTTTGATATTTATGAGTCTTTTGGGTTAATTGAGAACATAGTTGTTTATCAATAATAAAAAAAATCCACTAAATTACAACTTGCCTAATAATTCTGCACCCAATGTATATATCAATCCTGAGATGAATGGTGCATATATAGGTTCCGTAGATTCTATTAGGATTTCTGCGTTTAGTCTTGTGCAGGTGCAGCAACTTATGTCTTTGAGAAATGATGGGGAATGTAGATTGCCTGTTTTCCTGCATACCTACGCTTTTAGCGTAGATTGACGCATGCGCAATAAGCTTATCTGCTTGCGCAGTGATCTATGTTACTGGTACAAAACCATACGTTGGTTGCATAGTAGTTTACGCAATTAGCGTGGCCTAATGCCTGCGCATTTATCGCCGGATAGGGTAATCTGTGAAATGGAAGTTGAGCGGTGCATGAGTGTTTAATGCTGCTCAGCTCTGGGACTTTCATATCTCCTGACCGCTGGAGACATGGCGTATAGCTGTTCCACCAACTGGGAGTGATGTTGAACACTTGGAACATGTCCTAATCGGGTTCTAGCATCTTTTAGAAACTTATCGTGAGTGCTTAGGGTAAGTGAATTTGGGAGTTTGGTTAATCTATGAGGGATTTTTGGATACCTATTATGGTGAAATTTAAGGGGAGACTTTTTCTGGTGGGGATCCTGTTGGGACTATTAACTATGTATTGTTACTATGTGAAGTTATATGGACTAAATTTTACCATTCTGGCCATACTCTTTATGGGGGAGAGGGTGTTGGATTATTTGCCCCTGTTATCTATCTGTAATTTATTTATTTGGATTTTGGTATAGTTTTGTATGGTTTTTGTTAACGCAGTCAAGGGTTAATTTTGAAATGGGATCTTTGTATCTCTGCAAACACGATACGTATTGTGAGATGTTGTGTCTCCTCTTTTATAGATCTTTAATGAAATATGGGAATTTAGCACACTCATGGATATCATTGATTAAAATCCTCCTGATGAACCCCTTGTTTGAATAGGCAAGGGGGGAAATGCGTCGAGGTGAAGGATTGACTGGATATCTGATTGCTACCAACCAAGCACATTATATATGTCCAAATGAAATAAAAATAAATGGAAGTTAGATATCTGGAATTAATTAAACATCTAATCCTACTAATCCCTTGAAGATTGTTTGGAGTTCATATGTGGACCACTGAAACTCAGAGTGGATATGTGATGTATTCGTGATTTTGTTATCAAGAATATGAACATTACTAACATGGACTAACATTTCTTCCTCTGGACTAATACTAAATACTGGTTTGGTTGGTTTTAGCTAATTTATGCCAACAGGTTTAACCATCATAACTCTGCCTGGTGAGATATTTACTATTGTGTGTACAACAGAGGGGCTGACCTTCGGGATTTGGAATTCCATTGGTATCCATTAATTGGATAAAGTCATCTGAATTGTGGATTGTGGATGCTAATGAATATCCATTTAATTTGAAGAAAAGTGGCCTTTGTGCTATTTTATTATCCTAAAGGGATCGGAGGTATCACTAACTGGGTCGTTTTTGCAATCAATGGTAGAGGCAAACTAAGGGATCCTATTGTCTTATTTTTTAATTTGTCATGAATGAATACATGATTGCATAAATATAATCTTTATATTAACCACCATACTAATTTGACTATCTCTGTCTTTCATTCCTTTTCTCCTAATTTCTATCCATTTAGTGTCATTGCATAATTTCATGCGATCACTGCAGCGTATGATATATCTGTATTGGAGTGGGGAATAGATGGCAAGAATCTAATTAGTGTTTTGGCTTTTAGTTATATGACCAATATGTGATGCCAATTCATTGAGGGTATATTTGATACCTAATTCTGATACTCTTTAGGCCACTTTACACGCTGCGATTTCGCTAACGAGATCGCTAGCGTGTGTACCCGCCCCCATTGTTTGTGCGCCACAGGCAAATCGCTGCCCGTGGCGCACAAAATCGCGCGGACCCATCACACTACTTACCTACCTAGCGACGTCACTGTGACCGGCGAACCGCCTCCTTTCTAAGGGGGCGGTTCGTTCAGCGTCACAGCAACAACACTAAGCGGCCACCCATTCAAAGCGGAGGGGTGGAGATGAGCGGGACGAACATCCCGCCCACCTCCTTCCTTCCGCATTGCCGGCGGCCGCAGGTAAGGTGAGGTTCCTCGTTCCTGCGGTGTCACACATAGCGATGTGTGCTGCCGCAGGAACGTCGAACAACATCGTACCTGCAGCAGCAGCAACGTTAAATGGGAGTAGGGGGGCATGTCACCGATTAGCGATTTTGCACGTTTTTGCGACGATTTAAAATCGCTTATAGGTGTCACATGCAACGACATCGCTAACGCGGCCGGATGTGCGACACAAATTCCGTGACCCCGACGAGATCGCTTTAGCGATCTTGTAGCGTGTAAAGCGGCCTTTTGTGTACTATGTTTGTGGGTATCTTTTTTAGTCAGAAATCAATAAAGATTTTTTTAAGAAAAATCTGGGGTAATTTTTGCATAGAAAACTGTCCTGGGCCCTTGATTAACATCGGGATATACATTAAACAATAGACACCAAGTATTATTAAAAATTGGGTAACACTGAGACTGTGTGTTACTTGCAGCAGGTCACTATTTAAGTTCTGTAAGATATGAAGGCCCCAAAAATATGCTAGTTTGCTGATAGGAAGTTACTGGCCTTGAGGCAAAAGTAGTGCCACTGACACCAAGTATTAATAAAAATTGGGTAACACTGAGCCTGTGTGTTAGTTGCTGCAAGCCACTATCTAAGTTCTGTAAGATATGTAGCCTCCAAAATTATGCTAGTTTGTTGATAGGAAGGTACCGGCCTTGAGGCACAAGTAGTGCCACTGACACCAAGTATTAATAAAATTTGGGTAACATTGAGACTGTGTTTTAAGATGAGCAAGCCAGTATCTAAGGTCTTTAAGATATCAAGCCACCACCAGGATGCTATATATTATGGTATTTGGTTTCAGGCAGAACTACAGGCCGTGACAGCAATTTTATTTATTTTTTTTTTTATCTTTATTTTTTTTAGCAGTAGGGTACTATGGAGTTTATATATGCTATGAGGCCAACACCAGGACGCAACTGAGCTGGTATGAATTAAGATGGTGGCTGAAAGGCACTACACTACACCTGAACCCGTTGTTTTGACAATTTTGGGACCTTTTTTTGCAAGTTGTAATACCTAATCCTAGTATAACAGACACAAGGGATGTAGCAGTGCTGAGATTGTTGATTAGTAGTAGCAGATGTCTGGAGGACAGCTTTAAATCTCTCCCTGCCTGTGAATAAGCTCTCCCTATATCACACACTGCAGTAACAGACCGTATGCAGCACTAATAAAAGGATTTTTTTTTTTTTTTTTAAACAGGAATGGCTCTCACCTAACTAAGCAATGCACTAACACTGTCCCTATACCTGGTTCTACAATTTACACAGCTGGTAGCAGTTTGTGGACATTGTGTTCAGCCCTTACAAGGACAATTTTGGATTGTGCAGCAGGAACGCTAACTCAGAGAATGCACTGCACTGTCCCTATACCTGGTTCTATGATTCACACAGCTGCTAGCTGCTAGTGGACACTGCATTCAGCCCTAACAAGGACTAATATTAGTTCGCTGTATAAACTCTGTCCCGCACACAGTACAGTCTAGCTACACCGGCAGCTCCGGAATGAATGCGTGCACAAAATGGCCGCTGCCTTATATAGCTCCTATGACACTGTGCGGCCAAGGTAATCACAGTAACACCCCAACAAAGATGTCTGCGGCGTTACTGTGAAGGCAAGCAATATCAGATGTGTTCATTGGCTGGAAAAAGGCGCCAGGAAATCCAGAAATGAAAATGAAAGTACCGAAGTAAATACCATATTAGCCGTCAGATAGCGAATACCTCGAATACCCCATTATCCGTCAGATACCGAATAGTGGTGAATAGAGTTGAACGATGTTTGAGGCTCGAGGTTCGCCAATTTCATGTTCGAGTGATTTTGGGGGTTAATCGAGAGGCTCGCCGAACTCGAGCTTTTTGCTAAAAGCTCGACAGTTCGAGTTACGTTCGAGAAAGGATCGAGCACCAAAAAGCCAAGCTAGTTACTAGCTTTTCACTGTAATAGTGTGAGTCACTGTGAATCATGGTATTATCAAAATTCAGCGTATAGTGTGCGGTGGGGACGGGGTTTAGATCAGTGCTGCTGCTGAGTGCTGATACAATGCCGATCGCTAATTTTTTTTTTTTTCCCTAACCGCGCGTACAATGGGGTGGGCCAGGCCATCAGCAAATCACAGAGACACACACTGTGCAGTGGATTTTTGCCAGACAAGCAAGGGCTTATGTCATAGGCTGTGCATGTCACATGTCTTTGCTCTATAAGACATGGCCATTTTCCCCGTCGCCGCCATTATCTGTCTGCTGCATGTGGGTGACAGTCACTGCTCCCTCTTCCGCTGCTACTGCTGCTGTGTGCGCTATAGAGATACAGTGCAATCTACGCTTTAGGGATTAGGGACTACTGGTTATTTCAGCCCTTTTCAGGGCTGATTTACAGGCGTTCATAGGCATAGTTGCTAAGCAGGTCCATGCAAATGCTGTGCTGGGCTTTGCTGTCCTGCTACCTACAGCACCCGTTCATTCTATCCACCTGACCATTTTTTGCTAGGCTATTATATTTCCCCAAAGAGCTGACACTTTTTGTGGCATCCTAAAAGTGTCTGGAATACTAAGTTAGTGTTCTTTTGCTGTCCACTGACCCATAGTACCCCTGCATTCTACCCACCTAGCCATTTTTTGCCACACTATTTTATTACCCCAAAGAGCTGACAATTTTTGTGGCATCCTAAAAGTGTCTGGAATACTAACTTAGTGTTCTTTTGCTGTCCACTGACCCACAGCACCCGTGCATTCTACCCCTCTGCCCATTTTTGCCACGCTATTTTATCTGCTCAAAGAGCTGACACTTTTTGTGCCATCCTAAAATTGTCTGGAATACTAACTTAGTGTTCCTTTGCTGTCCACTGACCCACAGCACCCGGGCATTGTACCCACCTGCCCATTTGTGCCACGCTATTTTATTTGCCAGAAGAGCTGACACTTTTTCTGCCATCCTAAAAGTGTCTGGAATACTAACTTAGTGTTCCTTTGCTGTCCACTGAATCACAGCACCCGGCTATTATACCCACCTGCCTATTTTTGCCACGCTATTTTATTTGCCCAAAGAGCTGACACTTTTTGTGGCATCCTAAAAGTGTCTGGAATACTAAGTTAGTTTTCCTTTGCTGTCCACTGACCCACAGAACCTGTGCATGCTACACACCTGTCCATTTTTGCTACGCCATCCTAATTGCAAACTGTGCTGCCACTGTTAGGGGCATACTAAAATTGACCGGGATACTCAATGTTGATTCGTCAGATGTCAATAAAGCTAGACCACCTCTGCATTGTACATACCTGTCAATTTTTAACTACGTAATTCTAATTGCAAACTGTGCTGCCACTGTTAGGGGCATATTAAAATTGACCGGAATACTCAGTTTTGGTTCTTCAGCTGTCAATACAGCTAGACCACCTCTGCATTGTACACACCTGTTAATTTTTAGCTACGTAATTCTAATTGCAAACTGCGCTGCCATTGTTAGGGGCATACTAAAATTGACCGGGATACTCAGTGTTGGTTCTTCAGCTGTCAATAAAGCTAGACCAACTCTGCAATCTGCACCACCTCTCCATTTTTGCTACCACATTTTAAGTGTCCAATCTTTTTGCTAAAAAAATGAGTGGCAAAAGGACAGATGCTGGTGGAAAGGGGAACAGGCGTGTTGGAATAGGAAACAAAGTTTGTGTCCGTGGGGTAGGTGGGAAACCTACATTAACATCTGGTGAAGAAAGGCCATCTTCCAGCAAAAGTAAGATGTCTCCTACTTCCCGTGCCTAATCTGATGTGCTCCCTTTCTTACAGAACCGATCAACTGTAAAAAAGGTAAATGATGCACCAAAAAAGAACATGCTTGAATGGATCGCAAGTGCTCCAACAAGTGGCCTCTCCTCCACCTCAACTTCAACATCCAAAAAATAACAGTCCTCTGAGTTGTCACCCCAATCGCACTTGCTTTCTCCCAGCTCTCAAGTCTCGACCCGCCATGCAGAGTATGATGTAACAGAGATGGCTGAGTCTGCAGAACTGTTCAGTCACACTATACCCTGGGAATCAGAGGTCTGCTCCCAAGCTACAGTGAGTACAGACCACGAAATGGTCTGCAGTGATGGCCAGAAGCTTTGTGAGTCTGATTCAGGCCCTGATGACCAAGTTTCTGAGCATAATGTACACCCTCATTCCCAAACTGTAACACCTGTTGGTGGAGACAATGAGTAACATACTGATGACGATGAGACGCAGATACCTGATTGGGATGACAACTTAACTATTCAGTCAGGGCAAGAAGAGGTTAGGTCTGAGGGCGAGGGGAGTGTAAACACAACGCTTGATGATGAAGTTCTAGATCCCACTTACTATCAACCCACATTCACGCACTCGAAGAGGTCAGCAGATGCGGTGGAGGAGGATGCGACTGACGACGAATTTACCTTGCGCCTTCCTGGACAGAGCCGGAGTACTGGAAGCACGGCAACAACTGCATCCTCAGCCACAACTCTGCCTCTGAGCACAAGTCGGGGTGGCTATGCAGGTCACATGGGCTCTAAGCCTTGCCTAGCCTGGTCCTTTTTTGACCTCGCAAAGGATCTCCCTAATCATGTGATATGTAAGATTTGTCGCCAATCTATAAGTAGAGGCCAAAAGCTCACTAGTTTGACAACTTCTTCCATGAATCGTCACATGAATAACAACCATAAGTCCTAGTAGGAAGCTCACTGTGCTAATATGCGGCCTAGCGGAGCGGGCCAACCACCGACTGCCCCTTCAAGTGCATTCGCGCGATATTCTTCCTCTATGACTATGGGGACAGCTGTCACACATGTTTTTCCACGCAGACCTTCCACCTCTTTAACCACAAAAGGCAGTTTGCTTGGCAGGTCGTCAGTTGTTTTGGAAGGGGAAACATGTGCTGGTGTAGAGCTCTCTCAGACATCAAGAGCACCAACTTTGGATGAAGGCAACATCATGTCTCTGCCTGCATTTTCCTCACAGACCTGCAGTTTTCCAGGGACACCCTACTCAACACCGTCTCCGCACAGCAGCCAGATCTCGGTCCCTCAGATGTGTACAAATAAAAGGCCATTTCCTGCGACCCATGACAAAGCTAAGAGGTTGACTTTCACCCTCTGTAAGCTCTTGGCTACCGAAATACTGCCTTTCCACCTGGTGGACACAGGATTTTTGAGACCTTATGTCAGTCACAGTGCCCCAGTACCAGATGCCCAGACGCCACTACTTCTCCAAGAAAGGTGTGCTTGCGATACACCAGCATGTCGCACACAACATCACTGCTTCCTTGAGAAACTCTGTGTGTGACAGGGTGCATTTCACTACCGATAGCTGGACCAGTAAGCATGGACAGGTGCGTTACATGTCGCTGACTGGGCACTGGGTAACTATGGTGAGAAATGGAGAAGGGTCTGCTGAACAAGTCTTGCCATCCCCAAGACTTGTGCGTCAATCCGCTTTATGTAGATGTTCCTCCACTGCTTCTGCCTCCTCAACCTCGTCTGTGTCCTCCAACTCCGCCCTAAGCCGGCCTGGTCAGGCCACCTGCATTGTAACTGCGCACAAGGAAACCCGCACATCAACGTACTATGCTGGCAGCAGAGCTCAACGGCATCAGGGGGTCTTTATGTTGAAATATCTGGGAAATAAGAGTCATACAGCTGAGCAGTTGTGGTCAGCTCTGCGGTCCGAGTTTCGTAAATGGTTGTCTCCACTCAACCTGCAGCCTGGGAAGGCCGTGTGCGACAATGCTGCAAACCTGGGTCCGGCCCTTCGCCTGGGCAAGGTGACACACGTGCCTTGTATGGCTCTCTTGTTGAACCTTGTTGTCCAGCAATTTTTAACCCACTATCCCAGCCTAGATGGGCTTCTGCACAGGGCACGGTCACTCTCTGCTCACTTCCGCCGTTCAACCGTCGCAGATGACCGACTTGCATCACTCCAGAAGTCTTTCAGCCTGCCGGTTCACTGCCTAAAATGCGATGTGGCGACACGCTGGAATTCGACTCTCGACATGTTGCAGCGACTGTGGCAGCACGCTGACCTCTGGTGCAATACGTTATGACGTATAGCCTGGGCCAATGAGATGCAGTGTGGGGAAGATCACGCTGCTGGAGTGGTCTCAGATCAAGGACCTATGCACCCTTCTGCACAGTTTCGACATGGCGACGAATATGTTTAGCGCTGACAATGCCACTATCAGCATGACAATTCCAGTCATTTACATGCTGGAGCACACGCTAAACACTATTCGAAGTCAGGGGGTGGGACAAGAGGAAGGGGACGAAGTACAGGAAGATTCATATGCGCAAGGGATACCAACATCTACAAGGTCCACACGTTCAGCATCACCAAGGCGGCAGGCATGGGACGGTGGGGGAGAGGGAATAACAAGAGCGCATGGTAGCAGCCAAAATGTTGAGGAAGGTGCAGGACACCAGGAAGAAATGGAGGACGAACTCTCGATGGCCATGGAAGACTCAGCAGATGAGGGAGACCTTGGTCAAATTTCGGTTGACCGAGGTTGGGGGGAGATGTCAGAGGAAGAAAGCACTGTTATCACCTTGACGCCACAAACACAGCGAGGACTTGGTCTGCATGAATGCGCAAGACACATGAGAGCCTTCTTGCTGCAATACCTACAGCATGACCCTCGGATTGTCCGACTTAGAAGTGATGATGACTACTGGGTTGCCACACTATTAGATCCCCGGTACAAGTCCAAATTTGGCGAAATAATTCCAGCCATAGATAGGGACGCAGTTATGCAGGAGTATCAGCAGAAGCTGTTACTCAATCTTAGCTCGACTTTTCCACCAAACACCAGTGGTGCACGGAGTGAGTTTTAACTTTACAAGCATTGGACTGTCTCGTCATTATCAGTCAAACCGTGCCTGCAACACCGTATCTGGTGCTAGTAACAGCAATTTTATAGAATCGTTTCATAATTTATTTAGACCATCCAATGCAAGGCCACAAGAGACAAGAAGTCTGACACATAGTCAACGACTGGAGAGGATGATACAGGAGTATCTCAAAATGAACATCGATGCCATGATTTTGCAACTGGAGCCTTGCTCATTTTGGGCTTCAAATCTTGAAAAATGGCCTGAGCTCGCCACTTACGCCTTGGAGATCTTGTTGTGTCCCGCAGCCAGCGTTGTCTCTGAACGTGTCTTCAGTGCTGCTGGGTGTGTGCTGACAGATAAGCGCACGCGTCTGTCCAGTGACAATGTGGACAGACTAACTTTCATCAAGATGATCAAGTCATGGATCAGCAAGGACTTTACTACCCCTGTGTCATCCTTGGGAGAGTAAAGGCTGGCGTATGTTTGACTGTGCTTAATGCAAATCTACCTGTCAAGTTTGCAACTGGGGCACAAGTGATGCCACTAAAGTTGTGTTGTGTGTGGCCCAATTTTTGGAAAAAAGGGAGACTCTGCTTGGAGTCCCCTTGCGGTGTTTTTAAATATGAGCCAAGATGAACAAGTCATGGTTTAGTAAATACTTTGCTGCCTACCCCGGTGTCATCCTGGGGACAGTTAAGGCTGGCGTATTTTTGAATGTGCTTGATGCAAATAAACCTGTCCAGTTTTCAACTTGGGCACAAGTGATGCCACTGAAGTTGTGTTGTGTGTGGCCCAATTTTTGGAAAAAAGGGAGACTCTGCTTGGAGTACCCTTGGTGTGGTTTTAAAAATGAGCCAAGATGAACAAGTCATGGTTCAGCAAGGACTTTGCTACCTACCCCGGTGTCATCCTGGGGACAGTTAAGGCTGGCGTATTTTTGAATGTGCTTGATGCTACTCAACATGTCCAGTTTCCAACTGGTGCACAAGTGATGCCACTGAAGTGGTGTCTGTGGGGCCCAATTTTTGGAAAAAAGGGAGACTCTGCTTGGAGTACCCTTGCAGTGTTTTTAAAAATAAGCCAAGATGAACAAGTCATTGTTCAGCAAGGACTTTGCTACCTACCCCGGTGTCATCCTAGGGACAGTTAAGGCTGGCGTATTTTTTAATGTGCTTGATGCTAATCAACCTGTCTAGTTTGCAACCGGGGCACAAGTGATGCCACTGAAGTTGTGGTGTGTGTGGCCCAATTTTTGGAAAAAAGGGAGACTCTGCTTGGAGTACCCTTGATGTGTTTTTAAAAATGAGCCAAGATGAACAAGTCATTGTTCAGCAAGGACTTTGCTACCCACCCCGATGTCATCCTGGGGACAGTTAAGGCTGGTGTATTTTTGAATGTGCTTGATGCTAATCAACACATACAGTTTGCAACTGGGGCACAAGTGATGCCACTGAAGTGGTGTCTGTAGGGCCCAATTTTTGGAAAAAAGGGAGACTCTGCTTGGAGTACCCTTGATGTGTTTTTAAAAATGAGCCAAGATGAACAAGTCATTGTTCAGCAAGGACTTTGCTACCCACCCCGATGTCATCCTGGGGACAGTTAAGGCTGGTGTATTTTTGAATGTGCTTGATGCTAATCAACACATACAGTTTGCAACTGGGGCACAAGTGATGCCACTGAAGTTGTGTTGTGTGTGGCCCAAATTTTTGAAACAAGAGAGACTCTGCTTGGAGTCCTCTTGCTGTGTTTTTAAAAATGTTCCAAGATGAACAAGTGATGGATCAGCAAGGACTTTACTACCCCTGTGTCATCCTGGGGAGAGTAAAGGCTGGCGTATTTTTGACTGTGCTTGATGCAAATCTACTTGTCAAGTTTGCAACTGGGGCACATGTGATGCCAATGGTGTCTGTGGGGCCCAATTTTTGGAAAAAAGTGAGACTCTGCTTGGAGTCTCCTTGCTGTGTTTTACATGATTTTAGAAGGGCATGACATGCCTATATCTGTGTCTCCTCCTTTTTTTCCTCATCCAGCTGCTTTATTTTCGCATGAGTATATGTCCTTGTCACTTTCCCATGTGTTTGTGGTGTCTTGGGAATTGTTTGTCACCTTTTGGACACCTTTTGAAGGTGTTTTCTATGTGTTTTTATGTGTTTGTGTTTGCCTCCCATTGTTTTCAATGGGGATCGAGAGGTTCGACGAACCGAACTCGAACGCGGCCTCCGTTTGACGAGCCGAACCAAACTCGAGCCTTTAGAAGGTGGCTCATCTCTAGTGGCGAATACATTCGCTCATCCCAAATATAACCCATTATATAAATTTTAGAGCAAAGTTCCATTTATATGTATAAGGTGTTCAATGGGTGGATTCCTTATCCCATTCACATATATATATTCTTCAATGGGTGAATTTCATATTCATTTGGTGCATCATCCAAACTTGAAGAATCCATAAGGGAGAATTCATGTATTAAAAAGGACAAATTTAAGATCCAAATCTAAATATAATGGGACAGAAATACCAAAAATCAAATATGGACCACGGCGAAAAGATTACATAAATATGTACAAAATGGGGAGAGAATACATTCAAAAGGGAAGAAAAAAATGGACAATGATAAAACATTATAAATGAATGTTAAAAAGTGTTATACTAAGCTGGTGGTAATGAAAAAGATTATTTCTATAGAAATGATGAGAAACTAATCGTCTCGTTCAGCCCCCTAGGGACCAGAGTGTCCAGGGTGCTGATCCATCTTGCTTCGCATTGGTTCAACTTTCTTTTCAAGTTACCCCCTCTGGACCCTCCGCTAATAGTATCAATCCCCCGGACTGCTAATAAGGACGAATTACAGGCATGAAATGCCTTAAAATGCCGGGGTATAGTTTTTCAGAGCGTGACGTCCTCGACTGTCCTTGCTGCCTCAATATTATGCACATTCTCCCTGATCCTAATGCATAGCTCACGTGAGGTGAGCCCCACGTAGACCAGAGAGCATGGGCATGTGGCATAATACACTACATGTGTCATGCCACATGTGATATATCGTCTAATATTAAAAGATTTCAGGCCGTCCGAGGAGGTGAAGGTCTTAGTCCGGATCATATTTTTACAGGCAAGACAATGGCCGCACTTATAGCAGCCTAAAAGTGGGCCTTTGATGTTAAATGGGTTCTGGATGGGGGGATGTAATGGCTATCTCTCAGATTCTGTGCTCGCCGTGCTCGTGCTGTCATGAGTGGGGCATCAGTCAAGAGGCCCGATAATATGGGATCAGATAAAAGGATGGGCCAATGTTTGGCCAGGATATTCCTCATGGTGCCCCACTCATGATTGAACGTCTCGATGAATCTGATTTCATGCTCTGGAGACTCCTTTCTGGGAACATAAGAGAGAAGTCGAGATATATGTGTCTTTTTAGATCTCTTATATTCCCTTTTGATGATCCTATTGCTATATCCATGATCCTTAAAACGCTACTTGAGGTCAGAGGACTGGGCTTCAAAATTACGGTCCGACGAGCAAATCCGCCTCATCCTCAGGAACTGACCAGTCGGTATGGCTCGCATAATTGAAGGGGTATGGGCAGATGATGCATGCAGCAGAGTGCTGACAGAAGTACTTTTACAAAAGAAATCCGTCTGTATGAGGCGGTCAGAGCCCACCTCTATTTTGATGTCCAGAAAGTCAACGCAACTGCTGCTATGCTTATATGTAAGTTTGATGCTAAGTTCATTACAGTTGAGTTGACCCATAAAAGACCTGAGCTGCTCTGCTGTGCCCTTCCAAAAAAACAAAACGTAATCAATATATCTTAGCCAGCACTGCACATGGGCGCTATCACCGGCACATCGTCACCAAAGACCAACCTCTCCTAGTATCTCAGGAAGAGGTTGGCGTACGAGGGCGCACAGGCAGTGTCCCGCACAGGCAGTGCCCCGCCTCTGAAGATATTATTGGTCTTTAAAAAGAAAATAATTATGAATGAGGGCAAAGCAGAGCAACTCAAGAATTAGATCCCCCATCCTGCCACACCGACTGTCCATCCCGAGAAAAAAGCGGACCACTAATAGACCGTCCTCATGCCCAATGCTGGTGTATAAGTTCTCGACATCAGCTGTAACAATGAAAACATCCTCTTCCGCAAAGAAGCCATCAACCCTGTTGAACATGTCCGTAGTGTCCTTGACATAAGAGGGAAGTGTCTCTACAATAGGTTTGAAAAAATGATCTATAAGTCGACATATTGGTTCACACAATTTCTCTATGCCCGACACTAACGGACGTCCCGGGGGGGTTGACAGCATCTTTGTGGATCTTAGGTAGAAAGTATACTATGAGTATTTTATAGGATGTGTTGAGAAGACCATTAAACATTTTTTTTAATGATGGTACCCTCCTCAAGCGCCGCCCCCAGGATCTGTGTCAGTTCTTTCAAGAAAGTGGGTAAAGAGCTATGTGAGAGTTTACTGTAGGTGTCCTTGTCTCTCAGTTGTCTCAAGGCTTCTCTCTCATATTTCTCTGTAGCCCAGATCACTACGTTGCCCCCCTTGTCTGCTGCCTTGATGACAATATCCTTATATGATTGCAATTCCACCAGAGCTTCTCGTTGTTTATGAGTAAGATTATCCTGCTTCCTTTTTGTTGAGATCTTCCGGAAGTCATTAACGACAAGTCTGGTGAAAATATCTATCGTCGGGCAGAGGGATGGGGGGGGGGGACCTAGTTGATCTGGGCAAAAGTGCTGTAGGGAACGCACCTGTGTTGGTTGTCTTGCTCTTGTAGGAGGTCCTCCAAAGCCTGAAGTGCATCTTTTTCAGCTTGACTCTCTACTTCGATGGTGTTCCTATGGTACATCCTCCTCAACATCACCTTCCTTGCGAATAGATTAATATCTTTTTGTGCTCAAAAGAAGTCAAAATTATTAGTGGGTGAGAAGGAAAAACCAAAGGATAACACCTCCAATTTGGGGTCTGTCAGTATGCGACTCGACAAATTTAACACCTGAAGTTGGTCAGGGACATACTTGCGTGTCTTGTGCCAGGTTGATTGTTGTCTACTCTGGCCCTTGACTTTGGCCCTAACGCTTTGGTCCGAATCAAGTGTCCCGTCAGACGCCCCAGAGGAGGAGTCGTTCCCGGAGGTACGAGAGGGAGCAGATGTAGATCTTTCACGTGGAATAGTGCCCAATCCGTCCCTATTACACGCATTTCTCCATCCAGATCCCCATCTATAGGTCCATGATGTAACATAATCAGTGGTGTCTCTGCTAAATTTTCTCAGTTTGTTTTCCTTGATCTCTGTTTCAATTTTAGTAAGCTCTTGCTCAATCTCCCCATTCAGCCTTGAGATAACCTCTGGAGAGCATTTGTCCCTGATAGAATTTTCTATATCCTCCAACTCCGTTTCCATCTGAGTGAGGGATCGGGAATTTTGGTCTCTGAGTAAAGACAGGAATCCAAGGGAACAAGTCTGAGCCAAGTCTTCCAATGAATTTCTCATCGTCAATGACAAATGATGGGAAGACTTGGACTCTAAGACCCTGTGGGACCATGTCTTTCTCAATATATTTGATTAATAGCGCTCTGTTCCAGGACAGTCTAAGATGTTTTTTGAGAAGCTCTTTATACTTAGATATTAGAGACTCTTGAGAAGAGGAATCATGACCACCTGCACCAGAACCACCTGATTCCTTTAAAATGTCCTCAAATTTATCGAGCCACGCACGGTCGCAGGCTCTGAAATCCATTTTGGTAATGGAGGTAACTGTGAAAAACACAGAACAAATTAGGATCAGATGCACAAATCTCCATAACACCATTTTAGTCATAATAGTGACTGAGTTCCGGATTAGGGTCACTCAGTCCCGAGCAAAAACTCCATGTTAAATATAAAGACAGCCCACGTGCTCGTGCGCTGGGGGGAAAACTTCTGGCTTTGAGAATGCGGCTTTCTGCCCACTACAATCGGCATTTTGTGTTTCAAGGTAGTTACATGGCACCAATGATATTACATCTGCATATATGGTTATCTTTTTGTGCAATCAGCTACTTAACTGTTATGTCTAATGCAAGCAGACCACTTTATGCTTGGGAATTTGTCCTTATATATGCACTTGGCACTTTAACCCCTTCATGACCATGGACGGATATATCCGTCATGGAGCGTGTCCCGTTAAGCTGCGCCCCCTGCCGCGGGCAGGCGGCGGCAGACGGCACACATATCAGCTGTTTTTAACAGCTGACGTGCCTGCTAGCCATTAACCCCTTAAATCTCGCTGCCAAAGTCTGGCAGCAAGATCTATATGCGCGCGGCTATGTTTTTTACTTACCGCCGCCCCCACCGGAAGTCACGTGCGTGATCACGTGACTATCGGTGGTTGCCATCGTAGCACAGGGTCATGTGATGACGCCTGCAGCTATGAAGTTTCACTTTCGTTTTCCCTCGGCCGCGAGCAGAGAGAAACAGAAAGTGACTGAATCTGCTGTTTACAGCTGGATAGCTGTGATCAGCAGATAGAGAAGAGCGATCGGATTGCTGATCACTATAGCCCCCTAGGGGGACTAGTAAAATAAAATAAAAAAAGTAAAAAAAAAGTTTTAAAAAATAAAATAAAAAAAAAACCCTAAACGTTCAAATCACTCCCCTTTTCCCCCATTGAAAATTAAAGGGTTAAAAAAGAAATAAATAAACACATATTTGGTATCGCCGCGTTCAGAAATGCCCGATCTCTCAAAATATAAAATCAATTAATCTAAATGGAATTTTTTTGCCACTATGCCGTTTACTAAACGCCAAAATTACGTTTTTTGGTCGCCGCAAGTTTTACGCAAAATGCAATAACAGGCGATCAAAATGTAGAATCTGCGCAAAAATGGTACCATTAGAAACGACAGCTCGAGACGCAAAAAATAAGCTGTCACTGAGCCATCGATCTCAAAAAGTAAGAACGCTACGTGTTTTGGAAAATAGCGCAAAACGTGCGCCACTTTTATTGGACAAACTTGTGAATTTTTTTAACCCCTTAGATACAAGTAAACCTATACATTTTTGGTGTCTGCAAACTCGCACCGACCTCAGGCATCATACCCACACATCAGTTTTACCATATAGTGAACACTGTGAATAAAACATCCCAAAAACTATTGTGCCATCACACTTTTTTTGCAATTCTTCCGCATTTGGAATTTCTTTGCTGTTTTCCAGTACACCATATGGTAAAACTTATGGATTCATTTAAAAGTACAACTTGTCCCGCAAAACACAAGCCCTCAAATGGCAAAATTGACGGAAAAATAAAAAAGTTACGGCTCTCGAAAGAAGGGGAGCAAAAAACAAAAGCGCAAAAACGGAAAGTGCCCCGGGGCTGAAGGGGTTAAAATAAATGTGTAGGCTAGCTTTATATGAATTTACAGCATCTGTGAACTATCACTAAATACTCTGCCATAATATGATTAGAGATGAGCCACCCCCCTAGCGTTTGAGTTCGGTTTGGTTCGTCGAACGTCGGACAAGTTCGGCGAACGTTTGACGAACCCATTCGAACCCCATTGAAAACAAACACATACAAACACATAGAAGGTGTTTTCTAAGGTGTCCAAAAGGTGACATACAACTCACAAGACACCACAAACACATGTAAGTATAAGTTACAAGGACATATACTCATACAGGAACAAAAGAGCTGGATGAGTAAAAAGAGGAGGAGACACAGATATAGGAGTATCTGCAAGTGAACATCGATGCCATTACTGTGCAACTTGAGACTTGCTCATTTTGGGCATCCAATCTGGATAAATTGCCTGGGCTCGCCACTTATGCCTTGGGGATCTTGTCGTGTCCCGCAACCAGCGTTCTCTCGGAACGTGTCTTCAGTGCTGCTGGGTGTGTGCGACAGATAAGTGCACGCGTCTGTCCGGTGGCAATGTGCTGTAGATGGCAAATAAAAGGCGCAACAGGGTCTTACCCAGTATGATGGTTAGAGATGTACAGTCATGGCCAAAAGTTTTGAGAATGCTGCAAATATTAATTTTTACAAAGTCTAATTCTTAAGTTTTTCTAATGGCAATTTGCATATACTCCAGAATGTCATAAAGAGTGATCAGCTTAACAGCAATTACTTGCAAAGTCAATATTGGCTAAGAAAATAAACTTTAACCCCCAAAACACATTTCAACAGCATTGCATTCCTGCCTTAAAAGGAGCAGCTAACATTGTTTTAGTGATTGTTCCATTAACACAGGTGTGGGTGTTGATGAGGACAGGGCTGGTGATCAATCAGTCATGATTAAGGAAGAATGACACCACTGGACACTTTAAAAGGAGGCTGGTGCTTGGTATCATTGTTTCTCTTCAGTTAACCATGGTTATCTCTAAAGAAACACGTGCAGCCATCATTGCTCTGCACAAAAATGGCCTAACAGGGAAGAGTATTGCAGCTACAAAGATTGCACCTCAGTCAACAATCTATCGCATCATCAAGAACTTCAAGGAGAGAGCTTCCATTGTTGCCAAAAAGGCTCCAGGGCGCCCAAGAAGGACCAGCAAACGCCAGGACCGTATCTTAAAACTGTTTCAGCTGCGGGATCGGACTACCATCAGTGCCGAGCTAGCTCAGCAATGGCAGCAGGCTGGTGTGAGTGCTTCTGCACGCACTGTGAGGCGGAGACTCTTTGAGCAAGGCCTGGTTTCAAGGAGGGCAGCAAAGAAGCCACTTCTCTCCTGAAAAAACATCAGGGACCGACTGATATTCTGCAAAAGGTACAGGGAGTGGACTGCTGAGGACTGGGGTAAAGTAATTTTCTCAGATGAATCCCCTTTTCGATTGTTTGGGACATCTGGAAAACAGCTTATTAGGAGAAGAAGAGGTGAGCGCTACCATCAGTCGTCTCATGCCAACTGTTAAGCATCCTGAAACGATTCATGTGTGGGGTTGCTTCTCAGCCAAGGGAATCAGCTCACTCCCAGTCTTGCCTAAAAACACAGCCATGAATAAAGAATGGTACCAGAATGTCCTCCAAGAGCAACTTCTCCCAACTGTCCAAGAGCAGTTTGGCGCCCAACAATGCCTTTACCAGCATGATGGAGCACCTTGCCATAAAGCAAAGGTGATCACTAAATGCCTCATGGAACAAAACATAGAGATTTTGGGTCCATTGCTAGGAAACTCCCCACATCTTTATCCCATTGAGAACTTGTGGGCAATCATCAAGAGACGGGTGGACAAACAAAAACCAACAAATTCTGGCAAAATACAAGCATTGCTTATGCAAGAATGGACAGCTATCAGTCAGGATTTGGTCCAGAAGTTGATTGAGAGCATGCCAGGGAGAATTGCAGAGGTCCTGAAGAAGAAGGGTCAACACTGCAAATATTGACTTGCTGCATTAAATCATTCTAACTGTCAATATAACCTTTTGGTACTCATAATATGATTGCAATTATATTTCTGTATGTGATGTAAACATCAGACAAACACAATTAAAAATCAGAGGGCAACAGGTCATGTGAAAAAATAATTTTGGTGTCATTCTCAAAACTTTTGGCTATGACTGTAGAAAAAGATACACTCACCTGGTTTGGTTGTGCCAGTCACAACCCGTTATGCACGTGAGTGAGTGTCTGCGTGGTTCAGCAGCGGCCCCATGGAATACGTGGTTTGATATAGATCACAAGGAAAGTCGGGTTTATGCCACGCTAAAAAACCACTGATGCTGGTATAATATAAATTTATTTTTTATCACAGTTCTACATGTTTCAGAGACATGCCCATCTCCTTTCTCAGGAAAAAGCTTTTTCCTGAAGAAGGAGACGGGCATGTCTCTGAAACGCGTAGAACTGTGAAATAAAAAAGAAATTTATATTATACCAGCATCAGTGTTTTTTTAGCGCGACATAAACCCGACTTTCCTTGTGATCTATATCAAACCAGTGACAATGTGGACAGACTAACGTTCATCAAGATGAACAAATCATGGATCCGCAAGGACTTTTCTACCCCTGTTTCATCCTGGGGAGACGAAAGGCTGGTGGATTTTTGATAGTGCTTCATGCAAATCAACATGTCAAGTTTGCAACTGGGGGACAACTGATGCCAGTGAAGTGGTGTGTGTGGCCCAATTTTTGGAAAAGAGGGAGACTGTGGATGGAGTCCCCTTGCTGTGTTTTACATTAGTTTAGAAGGGCATGATATGCCTAAGAGGTTGACTTTCAGCATCTGCAGGCTGTTAGCTACAGAAATGCTGCCTTTCCACCCTTTTGACACAGAGGATTTTCGAGACCTTATGCCCATCGCAGTGCCCCACGAGCAGATGCCCAGTCGCCACTCCTTCTCCAAGAAAGGCGTGCCTGCGCTACATCAGCATGTCGCACTCAACATCACCGCTTCCCTGAGAAACTCTGTGTGTGACAGGGTGCATTTCACCACAGATACTTGGACCAGTAAGCATGGACAGGGGCATTACATGTCGCTGACTCGGCACTGGGTAACTATGGTGAGAGATGGAGAAGGGTCTTCTGTACAAGTCTTTCCGTCCCCACGAGTTGTGTGTCAATCCTTTTTCTGTATGTAGAAGTTCTTCCACTGCTTCTGCCTTCTCAACCTCGTCTAGGTCCTCAGCCTCCATTCAAAACCTGTCTGGTAAGCCCACCCGCGTTGTAACTGTGCACAAAGAATCCTGCACATCTCCTTACTATGCTGGCAGCAGAGCTCAACTCCATCAGGCGGTCAAATCTTTACTTTGGAATGTATGGGAAATGTGAGTCACACCGCTGAGGAGTTGTGGATGGTTACCTCTGGAGACCGAGTTTCATCACTGGTTGTCTTCATCAACCAGTAGCCAGGGAAGGCTGTGTGCAACAATGATGCAAACCTGTGTGCGGCCCTTCACCAGGGCAATGTGACACACGTGCCTTGCATGGCTCTCGTCTTGAACCTGGTTGTCCAGCAATTTTTAAACCACTATCCTGGCCTACATGGCCTTCTGCAGAGGGCACGCTCGCTATGTGCTCACTTCCACCGTTCACACCCTGCAGCTCAACAACTTGCATCTCTCCAGATGTCTTTTGATCTGCCCGTTCATTGCCTGAAATGCGATGTGCCGACATGCAGGAATTTGAATCTGCACATGTTGCAGCGTCTGTGGCAGCACCGGCCAGCCCTGCTGCAAAACGTTATGACTATGCAATATGTTAGCCTGGGCTAATGAGATCCAGAGGTGGGGAAGATCACTCTGCTGGAGTGGTCTCAGATCAAGTACCTATACACTCTTCTTCACAGTTTACAAATGGCGACGAAGATGTTTAGCGCTGACAATGCTATTATCAGTATGACAATTCTGGTCATCTACATGCTGGAGCACACTCTAAACATTATTCTGAGTTTGGAGGACAAACTGGCAATGGGCATGGAAGACTCAGTAGATGAGGGAGAGCTTGATCACATTTCTGTTGTGCGAAGTTGGGGGGAGATAGCAAAGGAAGGAAGCATGATTTTCACCTCTCCGCCACCAACACAGCAAGGACTTGGTAAGTATGGATGCGCAAGACACACGAGCGCCTTCTTGCTGCCCTACCTACAACATGACCCTCGGATTGTCCGAGTTTAAAGTAATGCTGACTACTGGGTTGCCACACTGTTAGATCCCCGGTACAAGACAAAGTTTGGCAAAATAAGTCCTGCCATAAAAGGGACGCAGGTATGCAGGAGTATCAGAAGAAGCTGGTACGCAATCTTAGATCGGCTTTTCCACTGAACACCAATGCTGCACAGAGTGAATCTCAACACTTTGTCATGGCTAGGAGGAAATGGTCTCTTACTTGTCCACATCTGAGGGACCGAGGGCTGGCTTCTGTGCTGAGATGGCATTGAGTAGGGTGTCCCTGCAAAGTTGCAAATTTGGTCATATACAAAATGAGTTGAAAAATGCCATATGCTGGTGGGAAGGGGAACAGGTGTGTTGGAAACGGGAAAAAAGTTTGTTTCCATGGGTTTGGTGGTTAAGCAACAGTAACATCTGCTGAAGAAACACCATCTGTTATGGGGGGACTGGCAGATTTGGATAAGGTGATATACATCCCAATCGCCAGTCGGGGTCCACCGTTCTACTAGCTGGAAAAGGAGATGCTGGCAACCCGAAGGTTAAGTGGAGGATACAGAGCTGGGTGGCTCTGAAACAAATAGTAGCCTGAACCGAGTTAGACGACACTCGGATCTGGAGACTGGGAACCCTGTTAGCGTCACAGGGTCCACACACCCAGCCCAGGAACTCCCTGTTAACAACACAGGGGCCATTGGGTACGCTGTCCGTGTGCGTAGGGGGCACACCTGTGGACAGCAGGCACAGCAGCAGCCCAGTTAATGCCACAGTGCTGCACTAGCAGGTCTGGTAGGACAGGAGCTGGTCATAACCGTTCTGCGTTACCAAGTGTGGTGACGTCCTGCACCGATGCCCTATCTCTGCCTACCTCTGGCCTAAAGCCACAATGGGTTCAACACATGGAGGTGTGCTCTGGCTGAGCATAATAGAAGACTGCGCACCTCCTTGTTGGCTCCAGCCCCTTTTCTAACCTGGGTCAACCCCAACCCAGGGTGGACCACAATGCACCTCCAAAAGCCAAAAGCAGAGTGCCATCAGTGACATAACCAGCGGCCTATCCGGAACCGCCACTTCAATGATGACCTCATGGCAGCTACGCCTCAAACACCTCACCAGTCATCGTCTGACGAACAATGATGAGGTGCCAACTAATAGGGGCTGGCCTCTGCGAGCCAGTCCGGAGTGGCCACATCATCAGGACACCTGATGCCCTCTGGACTATCATGGACTGCCACCTCACGGACATGGCCAGTGAGTACCTTAATGGACCTAGCCTCTGATGCGCTAAGTGCCTGAGCATGCTCATTAGCCTGAAAAACAGTCTCAGAAAACAGACTATCAGCTTCTGCATGCTCTGTAGGCCCAACAC
Organism: Anomaloglossus baeobatrachus; assembly: GCF_048569485.1. Taxonomy (NCBI): domain Eukaryota; kingdom Metazoa; phylum Chordata; class Amphibia; order Anura; family Aromobatidae; genus Anomaloglossus; species Anomaloglossus baeobatrachus. The sequence goes on from NC_134355.1 coordinate 232,399,187, forward strand.
AGAAATTAGACACGGCACAGAGTCCAAGTACCTGTGCAAAGAGGCTTTTCTCACTAAGTGTGGGAGCATGTTCAGTAGCACAAACTGAGGACTTAGCCTCAGGAATGGCACAGTCATGCTGAGCATGCTCACTAGGCGAAACACTGGACTTAGGCTGTGTCTGGGGTAAATCGGCACACGCATGCGCACTAGCCGTCTCTCCACACTTTGACGAGGAGGAGGAAGCAGCCAGCTGGACGACCCGAGGCACGGCCAAAAATGGCAGCTGACGCCTGAGCGCAACTGGAAGCGCAGCAGGCTGCTTGCGTCTATGGTGGCACCGATTCGTAACACCAACTACCAGCCAAAATTAGAGATGTACTTCTTCCCATGGATAATCTGATATGATCCCTTTTTTCACGGACACGACCATTGCTACAAAATGTAGATGAGGCACCAAAAGAGCAGATGCTTCAATGGATCTCAAGTGCTCCATCAAGTGGCCTCTCCTCCACCTCAACTTCAATACCCAAAATACTCCATTCCTTTGTGTTGTCAACCCAATCACACTTGCTTCCTAACAGCTCTCAAGTCTCCACCTGCCCTGCATAGTATGGGTTAACAGATGGTTGAATCTGCAGAGCTGTTCAGTCACACTATAGCCTGGGAATCAGAGGTCGAAACAAGAAGAAAAGTACTGCACAAAAAGGGGAGCACATCCGAATCAATTATATATAAAAAGCATATCCTTTATTGTATCAAAAATTAAAAGCATAAAAACCAGAACAACACACCCAGAGATAATTAGAAATATTAAAGACCCCCATATATGCAATTACAGAAAATGACCAACAATAATCATGAAGTCATATAATAATGGTACATATATATATACATGCAGTCACGGTCCTAAATAGGGTAAGTATAAATAAAGTACCCCTATAGGCACACACATGAGAGCTGCACAAAGGAGAGATATACAACCACATAGACAATTGTATAAAGTAACCAACAATTCCCATATAGGGACAAATCATAAAGTGTACAGGTGTAGTACTGTAAAGCTCCTGACCGAGTGGTGCAGTACCATATCATGTGTGCAAAAAGGAGCAATCCAACCTAAAATAAGGCAATGCACCTAGATGGTAAACGAGTCCTGTAAAGAACCAAGAGACCAGCATGGGGGTCAGAAGGGAAGTCCCGTGGGTGAAGCCCCACGCGTATCGCCGCAGAAAGGCGGCTTCCTCAGGGAAAAATTATAACATTGGGTGAACAACGCAGGATATATATACACTTATACATACTAAAAACAAAATATGATTAACCTGTGTGGTGTCACGTGTGGTCCGGACCAGCTGGAGTGTGGGAGGATGCAAGAAAAGAAGTCGGCGCTTTAGCGGTATACAGCAATGGGCGCTGCCATCTTGAAAAGAAACCGCGCATGACAGATGCAATGACGTAAGTAGCCGGTATGCGCGTGTGTGGGTACCCTTGAAACGTGCCTCCGTCTGCGCTGGTTTGCGCATGCGCAGAGTGGCCGGATAGAAAGTGTCGGCCAGATAGACAAGCAGAGTATATCGCATATAAGGGTTATATATGAAGGAAGAAGGATAGCAGACAATTAGAAAGGAGGATAGAAAGAAAGACAAGGAGAAACAGAGAGACAAATATAAGAAGGAATGAGATGATTATATATAAAGAACAAAATAAATATCTATACATATACATTGAATAGAATGTTAGCAGCAGAAATAATGATTATAAAATATGTACTAGATGGCACACAACAATGCATATTTGAAACTGCACACTGTTTTAAGTCCCAACAGTTGGACCATATATAAGGTCACAATAATAGACGTAGTTGATACATCATGTCATAGGCTAATCAATGTATCACAGGGGGAGCCGAATAAATCACTTTCCCTGAAGGGGAACAATTGTAGAACACCCATAGGGGATCCCTTACAAACAAAGCACAGCTATATAGTGGTATAGCACATGTGAACAAATGAAGATTCTTTTTGTCATATATACCATGTGCCACACCACTATCCATACATAATTACAAATCATCATAGCTAATTGGACAAACAAGTATAGAAACCCAAGAACGTCTATAGAATCCAGAATGTACACACATATAGTATGTACATCCTGAATGCCTGTTCACATATACCAACACATGATTTCATGTGTGGTAAACCACATATGGATCGAATGATGTGGATAGAAAAAAGGGGGGGGGAGGGGGCAGAAGTGTGGGTCATGAAGCCGCAGAAGGAATAGAAAAACCATTCAAGAAGATATTTCATCATGATTATAGAAATATTTTTATTAATAAAGAACCTGAAAGAAAGTGCCAGCCTTCACCAGACCCACATTATACCCATACTGCAAAAGCCTTGTGCCAGTAATCAAAATCCCGAAGAAAAAAAAAAAAAAAACCCTATAAGACAATCATTGAACATTTCAAGTCCTGTAATGAGGGGTTAATAGAGTAGAAACTAAGACTGCAGGATATTTCGTGGCCTAGCCCCACGGCTGCCATATAACGGTATTGCTGGTAGAGAGCAAATCCTCCAAAGCTTTCGGAGATGTCTTCATTAAATCCTAATGCTTCTTCCTTTTGCTATAATGAGCAACCGAGGGGATCCACCATTGTACAGAGGAAAAACCAGAGAACACGATCCTAGCTTCGGAGATGAGACAAGACCTAAATATAAACATAAATCAAAACAAAGTAAGAGGATTGAACAACTCCTTTATCCCAAAAATCCTGTAAACAGCAGATCCTCATTTAGGCCTCCAGGGGCTATGGAGTTCAAGTTGAAGATCCACTTGGCCTCATTTTGTAAAAGCCACTTATGACAAGAGCCTCCTCTCCCATTACTCACATATCTCTGCAGGCCCAAAATTCGAATATGCCAGTGTGATCCTTGATGATGTTCCAAAAAATGTGCCGCAACTGGGGTAATGGGATTACCTTTTCTTCTATCCACAGCTGCCAAGTTAATGGTCGAGAGGTGCTTCTGTGCCCTTTTTCTTAACTCTTGGGAGGTTTGACCAACGTAGATTTTATTGCACGGACACACCAGAGCATAAATGACGTTTTTCGTTTTGCAATTTATGTAAGATTGCAGTACTTGTGGTCCACCAGTACTTGTGGGTGGACCAGCCAGTCATTCCTACTTTTTATATGCTGCCGAAAGTGCATAAGTCCACTACCAAACCCCCGGGACGACCTATAGTGGCTAGCATTGGCAGCCTCTGTGAGAGAGTGAGTGTTTATGTGCATTTTTTCTTGCAGCCATTGGTCAACACACTTCCATCGTTTGTGCAGGACTCTTCCCATTTTATACGTATCTGGCAGGACATCAGACTTCCTCCAGGGGTTTTGTTGGTTACTTGTGATGTAGAATCCCTGTATACCAACATTAAGCACACTGATGGGATGCATGCGGTCACACATTTTTTGGACCTCCAAAGAGGTTCTGACCGCATGCATGACTCATTCCTAATTGACCTACTGGATTTTGTCCTCCAGCACAATTATTTTCTTTTTGATCATAAATTTTTTAGGCAGATCTCTGGGGTGGCCATGGGTGCTCGATGTGCTCCGATTTTTGCAAACCTTTTTCTTGGATGGTGGGAGTCCACTCAAGTCTATCCGCTCCCTGACTTTGCTACCCACGTCTCCCATTGGCATCGTTACATCGATGACGTGTTCTTTGTGTGGAAGGGCACCGAAGAGGAATGTTGTGAATTTTTATCCACTTTGAATGTCAATCAATTTAACATTTTTTTGACGCACACCAACTCTCCTCTTACAGTTACCTTTCTGGACTTGAGGATCTCTAAGGAGGGAGAAGGGTTGACAACGACACTATACCGAAAGGTAACATCCACAAATAGCCTTCTCCAGTATCAGAGTTTCCATCCCCTTCACATCAGATGGGGCATTCCAACTGGCCAATTTTTGAGAGTCAGACGTAATTGTACAGGGGATGAAGACTTTGAATCACAATCCAAAAATTTAACCCACAGATTCCTTGAACGGGGATACCCAAGAAGGACGATTTCAAAAGCATTCCAGCGAGCCAAACCAGAAACCCAATTAACACTGAGTACACCAAAGCCCAGGTCTAAAGACTGCTGGATCAGATTCATCACCACATACAATGACCAATGGGATAAGGTGAGAAATATTTTACAAACCCATTGGGCCATATTGACTGCAGACACCCAAACATCACAGGTAGTGAGCCCTTATCCATTGCTGACAGCTAGAAGGGCACCTAATTTAAAAGATATGCTGGTCAACAGTCATTTTACCGGACGGTCCTTTAGACTAAACAGGGGTACTGTTTTGAGAGGTTCATATCCATGTGATGGATGCAGTATATGTGGATACATAAGGACACCACTATAAAGTCTACTCTCATAAAAATATTATTTTATTAGAATTCATAAATATTAAAACAGAACAGTTGTATTGTTCTTCTCATCAGGCATATTAAAAAACACAAAATAAACACACATATAGGGTGCAGGTGTCAAGCAAGAGTTGTACCCTCGCCTGAGGACAGCCTCAGACCATGGTTATATGATGATAGAGTAAAGACGTTAGTTGGTCACTGTCAGGGTGATACTAATTTATGTAAATACTGTATCTACCTTCCTTCGTAGTGGTTAGATATCTTCACTCTCAATGAACCTATCTCTGCTCAAGGTATACGTCAGCCTCACCGTCCTTGCTACCCTCTAGCGGGGGTACCACCACCAGAAACAAAGTGATTTAGAGTGTAAACATAAAGATAGAACTATAGACAACAAAGACAATTTGCGTTAGATGTCCAGGGTTCTTCTGTTTGGTATAGTTTCCCTAGTTTAGAAGTACTGGATTAGTTAGGTAAGAGCTTGGAGCTCCACTTAGCTTATGGGCCCCCAGCTCTCCCAACGCGTTTCACCCCCCCTAACGCAATACAGGGGATCATCAGGGGATATGATCAAAATCACTCCTTAGAGATAAAAACACCTGAAAAAAATGAGAAATAATACAATGTATAGGATTTTTTAGAGAGACTGCATTCTTCAAGGTCTAGGACAATTGAGTGACTTACAAGGGGGTTGATCCTTGCAGTTAGGATCGTAATACTTGTTCCCTTGTTAGTATATATTATAGTTAGACGACTTTCTCATGTCCGGATAATTATTCGGGCTTTCATTAGTTATTTCCTGCATATCAAGGAGGACAACTAATATAATTAATTATAATTATATCATTGAAAAATATCTCATCGGTACATACTGTTAGCCTTATACCTGGATTAGATAAGGTTGTATATTCACGGGTTGTGAACTGGTCTATGTAGGCAGGGTGTCAGTGTCCACTCTGATATTCAGGCTAGAGGATGTATAAGGGCTATGTTAGAATATGACATTCAAATATAAGTCTCTCCTCCACCACTTAGCTATCATCAGGGCACATTTGTAGGTAGTGTTACCTGTTGGTGGAGGCCGAGGGAGAAATATTTTCCTATCGTAGAGGGGTATTGATGAGGTGATTCCTCAGGATGTAGCTGACCTCTGGTATATCCTGTAAGAGAAAGTACAGTAGTGTACCAAAGACCTTACTAGGGCTTTAGGCAACCACCAGTAATGCAAAAATAATAACTGCACGGGTAATATAGTGTTTTACCTGTAAGGAAAGAGGAGAGAGAGAGCTAGGTGAGGGGAGAAATCCTCCCTGACCCACGGTGGGATGAATAGATTAGCTCCAGATGTATATATTTCCTGTAAGAAAAGGCATGGTAATGTATCAGTTGGACAGCTAGATTGATAGTGAGGCATACACAGGCATTATATTCAGAAAATGACCAAAGTATCACATGCTAGGGGTAATGCGGGTGTTATACCTGTAGGGGAGAAGAGGCAAGCAGAGGCCTATCATGAAGGTGTAGAGATGTATGATTCCAGGTATATACGTTTCCTGCAAGAAAAAATATATATAGTGGTATGCCATTGCGCCTATGTATTAGGATATCCACACGCAGCTACAGATGGAGTATCAAATAGGCTATAAGTCCTAGGGCTCATTCTATACGGAAGTGGTAGAGAGCCAAATTCCAGATTTGCAATATTGAATAGTCCGCATCTGTCTATTTACAATAAACAGCGCATAGTGGTGTATAGGGTTATCTGATATGGTATCCACCAGCATTGAGGTCAAAAATTTATTGAGGAACAGTAATTAATATTTTGCAAAACTGTGCACAATATGAATGGGACCAAAAACTCTCACAGGGGACTCTAGTAATGAGTCATTCCAGAAAAAGGGGGGTATTGCCTGTGAAAATAATATATGTGGGTTATCAGAGCAGAGGAAACCCCATTAAGTTGAATGCAGGAGTATCACTATATTAGAGGTAATTCTATTGCTAGCAAGTGCAACGAAAACGCTGCTGTATACAGTGCCTACAAGTAGTATTCAACCCCCTGCAGATTTAGCAGGTTTACACATTCGGAATTAACTTGGCATTGTGACATTTGGACTGTAGATCAGCCTGGAAGTGTGAAATGCACTGCAACAAAAAAGAATGTTATTTCTTTTTTTTATTTTTTTTTTAAATTGTGAAAAGTTTATTCAGAGGGTCATTTATTATTCAACCCCTCAATCCACCAGAATTCTGTTTGGTTCCCCTAAAGTATTAAGAAGTATTTCTGGCACAAAGAACAATGAGCTTCACATGTTTGGATTAATTATCTCTTTTTCCAGCCTTTTCTGACTAATTAAGACCCTCCCCAAACTTGTGAACAGCACTCAAACTTGGTCAACATGGGAAAGACAAAGGAGCATTCCAAGGCCATCAGAGACAAGATCGTGGAGGGTCACAAGGCTGGCAAGGGGTACAAAACCCTTTCCAAGGAGTTGGGCCTACCTGTCCTCCACTGTTGGGAGCATCATCCGGAAGTGGAAGGCTTATGGAACTACTGTTAGCCTTCCACGGCCTGGACAGCCTTTGAAAGTTTCCCCCCGTGCCGAGGCCAGGCTTGTCCGAAGAGTCAAGGCTAACCCAAGGACAACAAGGAAGGAGCTCCGGGAAGATCTCATGGCAGTGGGGACATTGGTTTCAGTCAATACCATAAGTAACGTACTCCACCGCAATGGTCTTCATTCCAGACGAGCCCGTAAGGTACCTTTACTTTCAAAGCGTCATGTCAAGGCTCGTCTACAGTTTGCTCATGATCATTTGGAGGACTCTGAGACAGACTGGTTCAAGGTTCTCTGGTCTGATGAGACCAAGATCGAGATCTTTGGTGCCAACCACACACGTGACGTTTGGAGACTGGATGGCACTGCATACGACCCCAAGAATACCATCCCCACAGTCAAGCATGGTGGTGGCAGCATCATGCTGTGGGGCTGTTTCTCAGCCAAGGGGCTTGGCCATCTGGTCCGCATCCATGGGAAGATGGATAGCACGGCCTACCTGGAGATTTTGGCCAAGAACCTCCGCTCCTCCATCAAGGATCTTAAGATGGGTCGTCATTTCATCTTCCAACAAGACAACGACCCAAAGCACACAGCCAAGAAAACCAAGGGAAAAAATTAAGGTGTTGCAGTGGCCTAGTCAGTCTCCTGACCTTAACCCAATTGAAAACTTGTGGAAGGAGCTCAAGATTAAAGTCCATATGAGACACAAAAAGAACCTAGATAACTTGGAGAAGATCTGCATGGAGGAGTGGGCCAAGATAACTCCAGAGACCTGTGCCAGCCTGATCAGGTCTTATAAAAGACGATTATTAGCTGTAATTGCAAACAAGGGTTATTCCACAAAATATTAAACCTAGGGGTTGAATAATAATTGACCCACACTTTTATGTTGAAAATTTATTAAAATTTAACTGAGCAACATAACTTCTTGTTTTGTAAGATTTATGCATCTGTTAATAAATCCTGCTCTTGTTTGAAGTTTGCAGGCTCTAACTTATTTGCATCTTATCAAACCTGCAAGTGGGGGTTGAATACTACTTGTAGCTACTGAAAAAACTCGTTCTATCAGTCAGCGTAGGGGTAAACAACAATCAATTTACAGTTTGCCAATGGCAACTAGAGACCCTAAACTAAAGACTGATCTATTTAAAATTTAACTTTTAATTAATTATTTAAGATATAAGGACATACAACTTAAAATCACTAAACATTGTGGTCTAACTCTGATTGATATATATATAATCGTTCCTTATGGAGTGATTTCCTATCCAGACAAAAGTCTGTGAGTAATCTCTATATTATTCCTGTCATGAATGACCACTAATGTTTGCTACTTAAAAGACATAAAGCAGTAGCCTCCCCAACATGTTTCACCACACTGGCGTCATCAGGGGGCTGAGGCTAATACTGACTTACTCTGTGTTTGAGGACCTTTTATAGTCTGAACCAAATACTGACAGCAATAGTGACCAATAGTAATCAATGTCATATAGTGTGAGGAGAAAGAGGAGCCTGTCATATTGAAAGGGGTGTGTTTCCCTTTAAATGCCACAAGATGATTCGTTAGTTCAGCTGTCTGTTACAACGCTGCTTGTGCATTAGCCAGATCTATCTGACACTATATTCCCTAAAAATTCCGAGTATTATAGCCCAATCTCCATATCAGGGCAGTGAACAGATTCCTATCAAAGCGTTATAAAGCATAAAAACAATCACGGTCTTCCACTACCAGTGTGATCACAGTTAAATAGCGTCCGCTCAAACCGCGCATGCGTCCGCACTTAGAGTCTAAAGAGAGAGGTATTATTGACCGCGCATGCGTCCCCTCTTAGACTCGGAGGAGAAGATTTTTATTTAATGCGCGTGCGCCCGCACTTAGAAGCAGGGAAGACAGTTTCTCTCAACTGCGCCTGCGTCTATACTTAGAAACCAGGAGAATAACTATACATAATGCGCGTGCGTCTACACTTAGATGCACGGGGCATAATTTCCTCGATCGTGCCTGCAGCTATGCTTAGACTATGGATCATGTATGATCACACTTAGACTCTAGAGGGATTGTCTCATGCTACATATGTGTCCCTATTTAGAACAGTAGGAAAATATATTATATACTATATGTATATCATATTCAAAGCTGCTTTGCCGTATATATGTCCATGCTTAAAATGAGGCAGGATTATATATCAGAAAACAAGCATTTCAATGATATATTCCGATTTCAATCCTCAGAGACACTGATAGTTGTAATAAAGTCTGCAATACAAATTACTTTATATCTTTAAAATACATCTGATAAGGTCCCATATAATAGATGTCCACAGATTTTCTATATCTATATAGTACAGGATAATTAATTATTTTGTATGGAGGTAAAAACTGTCACACAAAAAAAAATCCTACAGATTATTAAATAAAGGCTGTATATGTAAAGCCTTCATTCAAGCCATTTGGGCTCATACAATTTAATCTAAAAATCCACCTCGCCTCCTCTTTTAGCAAAAGTCTATATAAATTTCCTTTCCTTACTCCCAATTTGACTTGTCTAATGCCCCAAAATTTCAAATCTAGGGGATTTTCACTATGATAATATCTCATGTGTCTAGAGAGAGGTGTATCCACTTTGGTGTTGATTGTGCTAATATGCTTCGAGATCCTCCTCCGAAACTCCTGGATCGTTTTCCCCACATATTGCTTTTTACAAGCGCATATTGCTCCATAGATTACTCCCTTTGATTTACAGTTGATTTTATCTTTTATGACAGGGGTGGGGAACCTTTTTTCTGCCGGGGGCCATTTGGAAATTTCTACCAACCTTCGGGGGCCGCACAAAATTATCAACTTGAAAATTACCCTAATATATTTGGTCAAACAATTAACTCACTGTGGCGGCTGGAGCTTCTACTCTTTGGTGCAGCTGTAATATTAGGCGATGTTGATCTTGTTGCTTTTCACAACTGCTTTTCCAGGTTTGAATTGTCTGGGACTGCTGTATATACATCAGAGGAGGAAATGGGGGCATATACACCACAGGGGAGGGTTGGGAGAAATATAGAACACTGGGGAGGCTGGGGGCATAGACATCACTGGGGGGTAAATACATCATTGACGGGGAGCACAGACATAGCTGGGGGGGCATAAACATTGCTGGGGAGGGCTGGGAGGAATAAACATCACTAGGGAAGCAGCAGGGCATAGACATCACTGGGGGTATATACACATCACTGGGTTGCACAGACAAGACTGGGGGGCATAAATATTGCTGGGGTTATATACATAGCTGGAGGCAGACAGCCCTGGGGGATGCCGGAGGGACACAGACAGCCCTGGAGGCACAGAGAATGATGGGAGAGGTTGGCACAGACAAATCTGGAGGACGTTGGGGGCACAGATGGCACAGAGACGGATGGGAGAAGCTGAAGGCACAGACAGACCTGGGAGAGGCTCGGGGCACAGAGATCACTGGGGAGACTGGGGGGGGGCACAGATCACTGGGGAGACTGGGGGGGGCACAGATCACTGGGGAGACTGGGGGGGGCACAGATCACTGGGGAGACTGGGGGGCACAGATCACTGGGGAGACGGGGGGCACAGATCACTGGGGAGACTGGGGGGGGCACAGATCACTGGGGAGACTGGGGGGGGCACAGATCACTGGGGAGACTGGGGGGGGCACGGAGATCACTGGGGAAACTGGGGGGGCACGGAGATCACTGGGGAGACTGGGGGGGGCACGTGGGGAGACTGCGGGGGCACGGAGATCACTGGGGAGACTGGGGTGGCACAGAGATCACTGGGGAGACTGGGGGGGCACAGAGATCACTGGGGAGACTGGGGGGGGCACAGAGATCACTGGGGAGACTGGGGGGGGCACAGATCACTGGGGAGACTGGGGGGGCACAGAGATCACTGGGGAGACAGCACAGATCACTGAGGAGACTGGACTGGGGAGACGGCACAGATCACTGGGGAGACTGGGGAGACGGCACAGATCACTGGGGAGACTGGGGAGACGGCACAGATCACTGGGGAGACTGGGGAGACGGCACAGATCACTGGGGAGACAGCACAGATCAGTGGGGAGACGGCACAGATCACTGGGGAGACTGGGGAGACGGCACAGATCACTGGGGAGACTGGGGAGATGGCACAGATCACTGGGGAGACGGCACAGATCACTGGGGAGACGGCACAGATCACTGGGGAGACAGGGGAGACGGCACAAATCACTGGGGAGACTGGGGAGACGGCACAGATCACTGGGGAGAATGGGGAGACGGCACAGATCACTGGGGGCACAGGCAGACCTGGGGGAGCTTGGAGGCAGTTAGAGAACTTGGGGAGGCCTGTATCACTGAGTGCTGGAGGTGGCTGCGGGCACGGAGAGCACTGCCAGCGCGCACAGAGAGGAGCAGCTTCCGCCGGCCACAAGGAGCCACAGCCGGGTAAAGGGAGCTGCCACTGACGCTGCCGGGTACAAGGAGCCGCCGCCGCCAACAGGGAGCCGCCACCGCCGGGTACAGGGAGCCGCCACCGCCGGGCACAGGGAGCCGCCACCGCCGGGCATAGGGAGCCACCGCCGGGCACAGGGAGCCGCCACCGCCACGAACAGGGAGCAGCCACCGCCGGGCACAGGGAGCCGCCACCGCCACGAACAGGGAGCAGCCACCGCCGGGAACAGGGAGCCGCCACTGTCGCCGGGCACAGGGAGCCGCCGCCACCGCTGCCGGGCACAGGGAGCAGCCACCGCCGGGCACAGGGAGCCGCCACCGCCGGGCACAGGGAGCCGCCACCGCCGGGCACAGGGACCAGCCACCGCCGGGCACAGGGAGCAGCCACCGCCGGGCACAGGGAGCAGCCACCGCCGGGCACAGGGAGCAGCCACCGGGCACAGGGAGCCACCGCCGGGCACAGGGAGCAGCCACCGCTGGGCACAGGGAGCAGCCACCGCCGGGCACAGGGAGCAGCCACCGCCGGGCACAGGGAGCCGTCGCCGCCGCCGGGCACAGGGAGTCACCGCCGGGCAGAGGGAGCCACCGCCGCCGGGAACAGACCTGGGGGATGATTTGCAGGTAATCCTCTCCTGTTTGATTTTAGCACACCTCACGCCGACCCCACCTACAAAGTACGTCCTCACGTAGGTGGGGACGTAGTCTTTCAGTTATAGGAAATGCAGCGTTCAGCATTGAACGCGCTGTGTGGTTTTAAAGGGCCAGCAGCCAGCAAGATGCAGCTGGCGCTCTAGCACTGCAATCCCCGGGAATCAGCTCAGGGGCCGCAGGAAAAGTTGTCGCGGGCCGCATACGGCCCGCGGGCCAGAGGTTCCCCACCCCTGTTTTATGACATATACCCGGTTGTCTAACGGGTTGGTAAACTCTCTCTGTTTAGATAGATAGCTGCAAAAAGAGCAGCTTCCGCATGGATGAGAACCCTCCTGTAATCTTGTTAACCAGTCTCTTTCCGGATTCACCTTAGACTGAGTGAAATGGCTATGAGTCAGAGATTCTCTCAAATTCTTCCCCCTGCGATAAGTAATATTGGGGGTAACACCAATTACCGATTTTAGGTCTGGGTCGGCTCTAAGAATAGGCCAATATTTTTTTAAGATGTTGTAGACCTCTCTAGAACATTTGTCGTATGTGCCTATGACCCTAACCGGTGAGCTTTCGTTTTTCTTCTTGTTCTTTGTCAGGAGTTCATCACGGTTCATTCCTTTTGCCCTATTAAAGGCTTTATGTAAGACTTTTTTTGGATAACCTCTTGCAGTAAAGAATTTGAATAATCTGCCACACTCTAGTCCAAAACTCTTGTCATCAGAGCAGTTTCTACGGGCTCTCATGTATTGTTCCACTGGGATCCCTGCTTTTAGCGGGATAGGGTGCCAGCTATCCCAATGCAACAAATTATTTGTCGCAGTCAGTTTTCTGTAGGTATTTGTTTGTATGTTGCCATCCCCATCAATGATGATTGTCAAATCCAGGAAATTGATGGTTTTATTACACATTTCATGGGTGTAATACATACCAATCCTATTGTTATTCAGGATAGTAACAAAATCCTGGAAAATATCTATTTCACCCTCCCATAGGATAAGTACATCGTCGATGTACCTACCCCAAAACAAAATGTGGCTAGTGTAAAAACTCAAATCCTCAGAAAACACAAAAACATCCTCCCACCATCCCAAAAATAAGTTTGCGAAAGTGGGCGCACAAGTCGTACCCATGGCGGTACCCCTAATCTGGTGATATTGGGTACCGCCAAAGGTAAAAAAATTGTGCGTCAGAACAAAACGCAAGAGTGATAACAAGAATTTGTTATGAGGTGTGAATTGTTTACCCTTTGCTGCTAGAAAGTGGGCAACTGCTCCTATTCCCAATTCATGATCGATGTTACTATATAGCCCTTCTACATCCAAGCTAGTCAAGATGGTTGTCTTTGAAACATTAAGGCCACGAAACTTTAGGTCAAGATCTTTTGTGTCCCTGATGAAGGATGGCAACACCTGTACAAATGGGGATAATAGTTCATCTATATATCTGCTGGCACCCTCTGTAAGGGAATCATTACCCGAGACTATCGGTCTACCGGGTATTGGGACCACGTTCTTGTGCACTTTGGGAAGTGCATAGAACGTGGCCAGAGTGGGATGAGGGTTATACATCTCTTTGTATTCATCCTCAGAAATCAGTGATGCCGATAGCGCAACTTTTAACAGGGACTGTAAATCTGAAAGATATTTATTAGTGGGATCCGCACTCAGAATCTTATAGGTTTTCTTATCATCCAGTAGTTTTCTTGCCATTTTTACATAGTCAGTCGTGTCCATCAGGACAATATTACCCCCTTTATCTGAACCCTTTATAGTGATCTCCTCTAGATCTTCAAGGTCATTCAGGGCTCTTTGTTCAGGTGTACTGAGATTTTTTAGGGGGTAATGTATTCTACGGTTGATTTTTTTAAAATCCTCACCTACCATATTCAAAAAGGTGTCAATATTGTGATATTTGGAGAAAGGAGGAGTATTCTTACTTTTTGGTTTTAATGATGAGAATGGGGGTACAGTCTCATTCACATACCCATCACTACCCTCCTCTAGACTTTCCAAGACTCTGATCGCTTCATCCTCTTTCTCTTTCATAATCACAGGATCCCTGTTTTTTATAGTGTGATACTTATGTAGTGCCAACCTTCTTGCAAAGAGATTTAAATCCTTTGTCCAAAGAAGAGGATCATATTTAGGAACCGGTGTAAAAGATAGTCCTCTTTTCAATAATCGCGTATGTGTCTCTTCCAGTTCAATTGATGATAAATTGAACATTTGCAGGTCTCTTTCTGGTCTTTCTGCCTGCAGCTATGCTTAGACTATGGATCATATATGATCACACTTAGACTCTAGAGGGATTGTCTCATGCTACATATGTGTCCCTATTTAGAACAGTAGGAAAATATATTATATACTATATGTATATCATATTCAAAGCTGCTTTGCCGTATATATGTCCATGCTTAAAATGAGGCAGGATTATATATCAGAAAACAAGCATTTCAATGATATATTCCGATTTCAATCCTCAGAGACACTGATAGTTGTAATAAAGTCTGCAATACAAATTATTTTATATCTTTAAAATACATCTGATAAGGTCCCATATAATAGATGTCCACAGATTTTCTATATCTATATAGTACAGGATAATTAATTATTTTGTATGGAGGTAAAAACTGTCACACAAAAAAATCCTACAGATTATTAAATAAAGGCTGTATATGTAAAGCCTTCATTCAAGCCATTTGGGCTCATACAATTTAATCTAAAACTAGACTTTTGCTAAAAGAGGAGGCGAGGTGGATTTTTAGATTAAATTGTATGAGCCCAAATGGCTTGAATGAAGGCTTTACATATACAGCCTTTATTTAATAATCTGTAGGATTTTTTTGTGTGACAGTTTTTACCTCCATACAAAATAATTAATTATCCTGTACTATATAGATATAGAAAATCTGTGGACATCTATTATATGGGACCTTATCAGATGTATTTTAAAGATATAAAATAATTTGTATTGCAGACTTTATTACAACTATCAGTGTCTCTGAGGATTGAAATCGGAATATGTCATTGAAATGCTTGTTTTCTGATATATAATCCTGCCTCATTTTAAGCATGGACATATATACGGCAAAGCAGCTTTGAATATGATATACATATAGTATATAATATATTTTCCTACTGTTCTAAATAGGGACACATATGTAGCATGAGACAATCCCTCTAGAGTCTAAGTGTGATCATATATGATCCATAGTCTAAGCATAGCTGCAGGCACGATCGAGGAAATTATGCCCCGTGCATCTAAGTGTAGACGCACGCGCATTATGTATAGTTATTCTCCTGGTTTCTAAGTATAGACGCAGGCACAGTTGAGAGAAACTGTCTTCCCTGCTTCTAAGTGCGGGCGCACGCGCATTAAATAAAAATCTTCTCCTCCGAGTCTAAGAGGGGACGCATGCGCGGTCAATAATACCTCTCTCTTTAGACTCTAAGTGCGGACGCATGCGCGGTTTGAGCGGACGCTATTTAACTGTGATCACACTGGTAGTGGAAGACCGTGATTGTTTTTATGCTTTATAACGCTTTGATAGGAATCTGTTCACTGCCCTGATATGGAGATTGGGCTATAATACTCGGAATTTTTAGGGAATATAGTGTCAGATAGATCTGGCTAATGCACAAGCAGCGTTGTAACAGACAGCTGAACTAACGAATCATCTTGTGGCATTTAAAGGGAAACACACCCCTTTCAATATGACAGGCTCCTCTTTCTCCTCACACTATATGACATTGATTACTATTGGTCACTATTGCTGTCAGTATTTGGTTCAGACTATAAAAGGTCCTCAAACACAGAGTAAGTCAGTATTAGCCTCAGCCCCCTGATGACGCCAGTGTGGTGAAACATGTTGGGGAGGCTACTGCTTTATGTCTTTTAAGTAGCAAACATTAGTGGTCATTCAGGACAGGAATAATATAGAGATTACTCACAGACTTTTGTCTGGATAGGAAATCACTCCATAAGGAACGATTATATATATCAATCAGAGTTAGACCACAATGTTTAGTGATTTTAAGTTGTATGTCCTTATATCTTAAATAATGAATTAAAAGTTAAATTTTAAATAGATTAGTCTTTAGTTTAGGGTCTCTAGTTGCCATTGGCAAACTGTAAATTGATTGTTGTTTACCCCTACACTGACTGATAGAACGAGTTTTTTCAGTAGCTATTTAAATCTCATGTGGAGTCAATGGTTAACTCCATCTAGTGTTCAATATATAGTATGGCAGGTTTTTTGTCACAAAAACAAAATATTGATAACTTGCTATTGGAGGCTACACAAGTTTTTTCAAAATCAGAGATCACCTTTGTTCCGAAAGATATCAATTCCCAATTTAACAATTTATTTAAAATCTTTAAACAGCAGACCAGAGCATGGTGGGAGATAGCTAGTCTGGAGACGTATCTGACAAAAAGAATTGTTTATAGGGGACTAAGGATACAGATAGCCCCCAATACACATTGGGAGAACGTTGACTTTATGAAGGGATGGGAAGACCTATTAACAGATAACTCCCTTAGAATGATGGATTATCTGCTAGAATTTGAAAAGAAAAACCTAAATAAAATTAATAAGCAACTCGAAAAAGAAATCATAAATATTCAACAATTCTCATCACAGCCTGATTTTGCCAGATTAGAATTAAATTTACAAAAAAACATCGAGACAGTCAAAAAAGAAATCAAAGAACGTAAACATCAAAAGTTTATAAGGGATTTAACTGATTTTGAGAGGGGTGAAGTATATAGGTTTGGGAGAAGGTTCACAAGACAGAATAAATCACGACAAACAGATTTCTCTGAGTCTGATTTTTCGGAATCAGATAGCTCTACAGGTGGTAATTCCAATAGGAATCCCTCCAAACGGAAGGGAGGTCCAAACAGAAATAACAAGGAGAGGATAAGCTCTTTCTCCAGATCATGGACAGCAGAACGAATCGGGAAAAATCGGGATCTGTCAAACAGCAATTCCTTCTCCTTCTTATCATCTGTTTCACAAACCCTGAGAGGGGAGACACAAAACACACAAACTGTCTCGGCCCCTGGGAATATGACACCCATTCCAAATATGACTATCCCATCACAGTATGGAACACTAAATCAGATGCAAAATCTAGCTGGTCCAATACAGACTCCAGTCGCGTTTGGGAATACATCTACTGTTCCAGGTGTGACGGGCCTGTTACAAAATATGACTTATGGTCAAATGCCAGTGCAAAATGGTCTGGTCCAAAATACTCTCCAGACAGGAGACGTAACACAATCAAATATGACTACGAGGGTGGGGAATCTACAACTATCTACGGGCCAGATGCAACAGACCATGCTCCCCTCGAATATACCTCAACAGAGTATGATTACTTCAATAGCAACCCCACAAACGAGCACGAGCGAGATGATGTCGACAAATCAGCCTTTTTTGGGGAGATAGCTGATAGTGCAACAGATACAGTGATGCCACCAGAAAGAGACCTGCAAATATTCAATTTATCATCAATTGAACTGGAAGAGACACATACGCGATTATTGAAAAGAGGACTATCTTTTACACCGGTTCCTAAATATGATCCTTTTCTTTGGACAAAGGATTTAAATCTCTTTGCAAGAAGGTTGGCACTACATAAGTATCACACTATAAAAAACAGGGATCCTGTGATTATGAAAGAGAAAGAGGATGAAGCAATCAGAGTCTTGGAAAGTCTAGAGGAGGGTAGTGATGGGTATGTGAATGAGACTGTACCCCCATTCTCATCATTAAAACCAAAAAGTAAGAATACTCCTCCTTTCTCCCAATATCACAATATTGACACCTTTGTGAATATGGTAGGTAAGGATTTTAAAAAAATCAACCGTAGAATACATTACCCCCTAAAAAATCTCAGTACACCTGAACAAAGAGCCCTGAATGACCTTGAAGATCTAGAGGAGATGACTATAAAGGGTTCAGATAAAGGGGGTAATATTGTCCTGATGGACACGACAGACTATGTAAAAATGGCAAGAAAACTACCGGATGATAAGAAAACCTATAAGATTCTGAGTGCGGATCCCACTGATAAATATCTTTCAGATTTACAGTCCCTGTTAAAAGTTGCGCTATCGGCATCACTGATTTCTGAGGATGAATACAAAGAGATGTATAACACTCATCCCACTCTGGCCACGTTCTATGCACTTCTCAAAGTGTACAAGAACGTGGTCCCAATACCCGGTAGACCGATAGTCTCGGGTAATGATTCCCTTACAGAGTGTGCCAGCAGATATATAGATGAACTATTATCCCCATTTGTACAGGTGTTGCCATCCTTCATCAGGGACACAAAAGATTTTGTCCTAAAGTTGCGTGGCCTTAATGTTTCAAAGACAACCATCTTGACTAGCTTGGATGTAGAAGGGCTATATAGTAACATCGATCATGAATTGGGAATAGGAGCAGTTGCCCACTTTCTAGCAGCAAAGGGTAAACAATTCACACCTCATAACGAATTCTTGTTATCACTCTTGCGTTTTGTTCTGACGCACAATTTTTTTACCTTTGGCGGTACCCTATATCACCAGATTAGGGGTACCGCCATGGGTACGACTTGTGCGCCCACTTTCGCAAACTTATTTTTGGGATGGTGGGAGGATGTTTTTGTGTTTTCTGAGGATTTGAGTTTTTACACTAGCCACATTTTGTTTTGGGGTAGGTACATCGACGATGTACTTATCCTATGGGAGGGTGAAATAGATATTTTCCAGGATTTTGTTACTATCCTGAATAACAATAGGATTGGTATGTATTACACCCATGAAATGTGTAATAAAACCATCAATTTCCTGGATTTGACAATCATCATTGATGGGGATGGCAACATACAAACAAATACCTACAGAAAACCGACTGCGACAAATAATTTGTTGCATTGGGATAGCTGGCACTTTATCCCGCTAAAAGCAGGGATCTTAGTGGGACAATACATGAGAGCCCGTAGAAACTGCTCTGATGACAAGAGTTTTGGACTAGAGTGTGGCAGATTATTCAAATTCTTTACTGCAAAAGGTTATCCAAAAAAAGTCTTACATAAAGCCTTTAATAGGGCAAAAGGAATGAACCGTGATGAACTCCTGACAAAGAACAAGAAGAAAAACGAAAGCTCACCGGTTAGGGTCATAGGCACATACGACGAATGTTCTAGAGAGGTCTACAACATCTTAAAAAAATATTGGCCTATTCTTAGAGCCGACCCAGACCTAAAATCGGTAATTGGTGTTACCCCCAATATTACTTATCGCAGGGGGAAGAATTTGAGAGAATCTCTGACTCATAGCCATTTCACTCAGTCTAAGGTGAATCCGGAAAGAGACTGGTTAACAAGATTACAGGAGGGTTCTCATCCATGCGGAAGCTGCTCTTTTTGCAGCTACCTATCTAAACAGAGAGAGTTAACCAACCCGTTAGACAACCGGGTATATGTCAGAAAAGATAAAATCAACTGTAAATCGAAGGGAGTGGTCTATGGAGCAATATGCCCTTGTAAAAAGCTATATGTGGGGAAAACAATCCAGGAGTTTCGGAGGATGGTCTCGAAGCATATTAGCACAATCAACACCAAAGTGGATACACCTCTCTCTAGACACATGAGATATTATCATAGTGAAAATCCCCTAGATTTGAAATTTTGGGGCATTAGACAAGTCAAATTAGGAGTAAGGAAAGGAAATTTGGATAGACTTTTGCTAAAAGAGGAGGCGAGGTGGATTTTTAATTAAATTGTATGAGCCCAAATGGCTTGAATGAAGGCTTTACATATACAGCCTTTATTTAATAATCTGTAGGATTTTTTTGTGTGACAGTTTTTACCTCCATACAAAATAATTAATTATCCTGTACTATATAGAAAATCTGTGGACATCTATTATATGGGACCTTATCAGATGTATTTTAAAGATATAAAATAATTTGTATTGCAGACTTTATTACAACTATCAGTGTCTCTGAGGATTGAAATCGGAATATATCATTGAAATGCTTGTTTTCTGATATATAATCCTGCCTCATTTTAAGCATGGACATATATACGGCAAAGCAGCTTTGAATATGATATACATATAGTATATAATATATTTTCCTACTGTTCTAAATAGGGACACATATGTAGCATGAGACAATCCCTCTAGAGTCTAAGTGTGACCATACATGATCCATAGTCTAAGCATAGCTGCAGGCACGATCGAGGAAATTATGCCCCGTGCATCTAAGTGTAGACGCACGCGCATTATGTATAGTTATTCTCCTGGTTTCTAAGTATAGACGCAGGCGCAGTTGAGAGAAACTGTCTTCCCTGCTTCTAAGTGCGGGCGCACGCGCATTAAATAAAAATCTTCTCCTCCGAGTCTAAGAGGGGACGCATGCACGGTCAATAATACCTCTCTCTTTAGACTCTAAGCGCGGACGCATGCGCGGTTTGAGCGGACGCTATTTAACTGTGATCACACTGGCAGTGGAAGACCGTGATTGTTTTTATGCTTTATAACGCTTTGATAGGAATCTGTTCACTGCCCTGATATGGAGATTGGGCTATAATACTCGGAATTTTTAGGGAATATAGTGTCAGATAGATCTGGCTAATGCACAAGCAGCGCTGTAACAGACAGCTGAACTAACGAATCATCTTGTGGCATTTAAAGGGAAACACACCCCTTTCAATATGACAGGCTCCTTTTTCTCCTCACACTATATGACATTAATTACTATTGGTCACTATTGCTGTCAGTATTTGGTTCAGACTATAAAAGGTCCTCAAACACAGAGTAAGTCAGTATTAGCCTCAGCCCCCTGATGACGCCAGTGTGGTGAAACATGTTGGGGAGGCTACTGCTTTATGTCTTTTAAGTAGCAAACATTAGTGGTCATTCATGACAGGAATAATATAGAGATTACTCACAGACTTTTGTCTGGATAGGAAATCACTCCATAAGGAACGATTATATATATCAATCAGAGTTAGACCACAATGTTTAGTGATTTTAAGTTGTATGTCCTTATATCTTAAATAATGAATTAAAAGTTAAATTTTAAATAGATCAGTCTTTAGTTTAGGGTCTCTAGTTGCCATTGGCAAACTGTAAATTGAATACTACTTGTAGGCACTGTATATACCAGTCATACTGGTGCTAGGAAAAAGACACTCACCTAAATCATGAGCTCAACCAGTAAGGACTGTAAGTCTCGAGTGACAGCCACTCTATACACACTGGGAGCTCATGGTTTGAAAGATTCCAGAAAAGCCGTAACGTCCTCTCTTTTCTTAACAGTCCGGACCGCTAGGCAGGTAGGTCTGTAGGGCTTTATGAGGTCCACCAACAGGTAACACTACCTACAAATGTGCCCTGATGATAGCTAAGTGGTGGAGGAGAGACTTATATTTGAATTTCATATTCTAACATAGCCCTTATACATCCTCTAGCCTGAATATCAGAGTGGACACTGATACCCTGCCTACACAGACCAGTTCACAACCCGTGAATATACAACCTTATCCAATCCACGTATAAGACTAACAGTATGTACCGACGAGATATTTTTCAATGATATAATTATAATTAATTATATTAGTTGTCCTCCTTGACATGCAGGAAATAACTAATGAAAGCCCGAATAATTATCCTGACATGAGAAAGTCGTCTAACTATAATATATACCAACAAGGGAACAAGTATTACGATCCTAACTGCCAGGATCAACCCCCTTGTAAGTCACTCAATTGTCCTAGACCTTGAAGAATGCAGTCTCTCTAAAAAATGGTATAAATTGTATTATTTCTCATTTTTTTCAGGTGTCCTTATCTCTAAGGAGTGATTCTGATCATATCCCCTGATGATCCCCTGTATTGCGTTAGGGGGGTGAAACGCGTCAGGAGAGCTGGGGGCCCATAAGCTAAGTGGAGCTCCAAGCTCTTACCTAACTAATCCAGTACTTCTAAACTAGGGAAACTATACCAAACAGTAGAACCCTGGACATCTAACGCAAATTGTCTTTGTTGTCTATGGTGCTATCTTTATGTTTACACTCTAAATCACTTTGTTTCTGGTGGTGGTACCCCCGCTAGGGAGTAGCAAGGACGGTGAGGCTGACGTATACCTTGAGCAGAGATAGGTTCATTGAGAGTGAAGATATCTAACCACTACGAAGGAAGGTAAATACAGTATTTACATAAATTAGTATCACCCTGACAGTGACCAACTAACGTCTTTACTCTATCCTCATCATATAACCATGGTCTGAGGCTGTCCTCAGGCGAGGGTACAACGCTTGGTTGACACCTGCACCCTATATGTGTGTTTATTTTGTGTTTTTTAATATGCCTGATGAGAAGAACAATACAACTGTTCTGTTTTAATATTGATGAATTCTAATAAAATAATATTTTTATGAGAGTAGACTTTATAGTGGTAAAAAATTACTTAGAAAATTACTACCTCTATATCACCTCTGTGGATACATGCATCAAGTCTCAAATTTCTTTTTCCTTGACTGGAGACTGCCCTTCCCATGGTTGTTCCTTCCCGGTGAAAGACCTGGCTAGTTTCCTGCCAGCGCTGAGACATGTGATGGTGTTTCCGCGGCAGTCCTGTTTTGCATATTTTCCCAGGGGGCCTTGTTCTAGAATCACTGCGTTGAGAAACACGTGATGGTGTCTCCGTGGTGCTGGATGTTGATCTCCCTAAGGTCAATCATCCTTGCTTATGTAGTCTTTTACTAGGCATTGCTCCCACTAGCCATTTTCCTACTCCACACTGATGAGGGGCAAATACCCCGAAACAGCTGTCTGTGGATGGATACCATGTTTTGGCATAGGCGGTTTCCTTGACTGGAGACTGCCCTTCCCGTGGTTGTTCCTTCCCGGTGAAAGACCTGGCTAGTTTCCTGCCAGCGTTGAGACTTGTGATGGTGTTTCTGCGGCAGTCCTGTTTTGCAATCTCTAAGTAGAGGCCAAAAACTCACTACTTTGAGTACTTGGTCCATGAATTATCACATGGATATGAAGTGATAGCGTGAGGGTGTATTGATGAGCTTTATCCACTGTGAATGCAACATGCTTATTTGCCATTAATTGTATGCATTGTTGCAGACTACCCACAAGGGGTTGCTGTTTTTTTGCATCTGCCTTTCACTGTTAGGTCACTATAGCAATAGCAAAATGGTCTTCGGCTGTGGACTTGGATAGCGGAGGAGGTGCTGTCTGTGAAGTGAAGGAAAAACTAAAGGTGTGCGTTATAGCAAGGAGCCAGCGCGGAAACACTTCAATGGATTGTGAGGAGACTCATGTTGAAGTTTGGTGAGGAGGACTGTAACGCCTGTGAGCAGCATCCTGTGCCGGAGACTGACATTCTTCCGGTGCTGTCTATACTTTTTACCGTGAGAGGATCGTAAACTCTGTATTTATGGCAACTAGACACCACAGTACTCGGGTACGGTAGGCTGGGCCCAGACAGTAATGCATGCACGCAACACTTTGTTTTCTTAACAAAACACATTTCTGGTCTGCTTAGACCAACTATATAGACAATAAGACTTGCTGCCTCTGCTCTGTCAATTTGTCAGTTACAGTTAAAATCATAGAGGGACAGCGACACATGTTTGCATTGACTGTTGCTTTACAAGATTTCCAGGACTGTGTTGCTGATCTGTGTGGTTTGACTTACCACTGTTATCATCTGCCTTATCTGTGAGGCTTCAGCTAACAAGGGTATTCAGGGGGGGTAATGGGTTTTGTCTTTGTTTAGGTAGATAAGTTGTAAGCTCTTGTGATGCGCCACTGGTAAGTCGTGTTCGCACACACACACACACAAAATTACTCCTGCTACGCAGAGGGATTACCAGGTAGTAGGCAACTGTTTAGACAGTCCCTTAATTAGGCAAAAGTTGGTGATCAGGGGGTACAAATCACCATTACGAGTGTTGCAGCATAGGGGTGTAGGCTTTTGGACTTGTGAATAGATTGTTCTATTCTTTCTGTTTTATGCATGGTTCTTATTGATTAATTTGGTAAAGTTAAACAATCATTTATCAACCCAACTGCCTAGAGTCCTTTTCCTGTTGCGTGGTTTTACTGTATACTGGGGAGCCCACCCTGCACATGACTTTAAAGGAAGCATAAGTCTCTGTGGAAAGGTCACTATGCTACAATGCGGCCTAGCGTGGGGGTGCAACCACTGTCAGCCCCATCAATGGCATCTGTTTGATCTTCATCCTCTGTGACTGTGGGGACAGCAGTCACACATGCTTTTTGAGGCAGACCTTACACCCCTTTACCCGCAACAGCCAGTGTGATTGTCATGTCATCAGTTGTTTTGGAAGTGGGAACAGCTGCTGGTGTTAAACTCTCTCAGACATCGAGAGAACCACCTTTGGATGAAGGCACCATTATATCCACGCCTGCACCTTCCTCACAGATTGGCTGGACTACCTGCAGTTAAAAATTGCGTAGCAGAAATGGAGAGGTGGTGTACAATGCAGAGTTGGTCTAGCTTTATTGACAGCTGAAGAACCAAAAATGAATATGTCAGACAATGAAAATACGCCCCTAAAATTGCCTGCACTTTTTGCAGTTAAAATTGCGTAGAAAAAATGGAGAGGAGTGTAGAATGCACATGTGGTGTACCTTGCTTGACAGAAAAGAAACCCTAAGGTAGTATCCCAGACAATTTTAGTATGCCCCTAAAAGTGTCAGCACTTTTGGAAATTAAAATTGCATAGCAAAAATTGGGAGGAGTGTAGAATGCACATGTGGTGTACCTTGCTTGACAGAAAAGAAACCCTAAGGTAGTATCCCAGACAATTTTAGTATGCCCCTAAAAGTGTCAGCACTTTTGGAAATTAAAATTGCGTAGCAAAAATGAACATGTGTGTAGAATGCAGAGGTGGTGTACCTTGCTTGGCAGCAGAGGAACCCTTAGTATCCCAGACAATTTTACTATGCTCCTAAAAGTGTCAGCACTGTTTGCAATTAAAAATGCGTAGCAAAAATGGATAGGTGTGTAGAATGCAGAGGTGGTGTACCTTGCTTGGCACCAGAGGAACCCTAAGTTAGTATCCCAGACAATTTTAGTATGCCCCTAAAAGTGTCAGCACTTTGTGCAATTAAACTTGCAAAGCAAAAATGGAGAGGTGTGTAGAATGCATAGGTGCTGTAGCTAGCTTGTCAGCAAAGGAAGCCTCACTTTCTATTCCTGCCAATGAAACAATGCCTCAAATAATTGCCTGAGCTGATGTAGCCAGACGCTGTTATATAAACCAGTGCACGGCGTTGGCACAGACCTGCCTAGCAACAATGGCTATGAACGGCTGTAAGGCTATGTGCACACACTGCGTCTTTTTGACGCTGTGTTTTTGTGCGTTTTTGGCCGCTAAAAACGCACAAAAACGCACCTGCGGCAAAAAACGCACGCGTTTTGCCGCGATTTGCTGCGTTTTGCTGCGTTTTGCTCACTGCGTCTTTTTTATCAGTGAACAAAAAAAAAAGGTCTGATGTCATTTCCTTCTTCAATGTGTTCTTCATTCTCCACTAGTGTATGCAGAAGAGCAGACAGCTGTCGAACTACAAGGCTCAGCATCCTCCATCCAATAGTGTATGCAGGAGAGCAGACAGCAGCTGTCGAACTACAAAGCTCAGCATCCTCCTTCCAGGACTGTATGCAGGATTTCTTTGCCCCCCCAAACAAAAAAAATGACGTGGGCTTCGCCATATTTTTGTATGCTAGCCGGGTACAGCAGGCAGGTACGATCTGCCCCCAACCCCCAGCTGCCTATTTGTACCCGGCTGGGAACCAAAAATATAGGGAAGCCCTTTTTTTTTAAAATTATTTCATGAATTTCATGAAATAATTTAAAAAAAAAATGACGTGAGCTTCGCCCAATTTTTGAGTCCAGCCGGGTACAACTAGGCAGCTGGAGATTGGAATCCACAGTGCAGGGTGCCCATGCTTTCTGGGCACCCCCGCTGTGAATTGCAGTCCCGCAGCCACCCCAGAAAATGGCGCTTTCATAGAAGAGCCATCTTCTGGCGCTGTATCCAACTCTTCCAGCTGCCCTGATGCCGGGTGGCCCGCTGGGTAATAATGGGGTTAGGGCTAGCTGTATAGCTGGCCCTAAGCCCGAAATTCATGGTGTCACGCCAATATTAGACATGGCCACCATGAATTTCTAGTAAAGATAAAAAAAAACACAACACACAGAAAAATATTTTTATTAGAAATAAAACACAACACAATTAGTGACTCCATCTTTATTGAAATAAAGAACCCCCCTCCGCAGTAATCCTGGGTCAAGGGTCCCGCGCCGTCCAATCCGGATCCAATATCATCTGATCGGTTTGCTGGAAGGCAAAGCGATCAGATGATGTGTCAAGATCAAGTGCCTGAATCCCATCACACATCAGCAGATTGTATAAAAGCCGATTATACAATCAGCAGATGCATCAGTAGAAAAAAAAAAATAAAAAAATACTCACTTATGTGCGGATTACCTGCATGTCCTGGAGCGATGGGGCGGGAGTCTGATCCCGTCCGATCGCTGCAGCAGCTGCCGGTAATCAGGGATGAATTCTCCTGACGCATCCGCTGATAGGTGAAGCTGGCCAGCCGCTGGCGTCACCGCGATACTTACGATCACCTGATGCGTCAGGTGACTGCATCAGGTGATCCATCGCCAGGTCCTGCATCCATCGGAGGTTTCCCGGCCGTCTGCACACAGCCGGAGCGGGGGTGGCGATACCGTGAGAGGAGATGGGAGCGGGCATGGCACCGGGAGTCTGCAGACAGGTGAGTATAACTTTTTTTTTTTTTCTACTGTTAACTTTTGTTTTCGCAGCCGCTTCCACCTCCTGCCTGTACATGGCGCCGCACGGCAGTATACATGCACAGGACGGGAGGTGGACGCGGCGGTGACGGTACCGGGAGGATTCACGCTTCTGTATATACTGACAGAAGGAATCCTCTTCCTGTACACGTCCCTTTACTACCCACCTCCTGCGTTTATAGCTGCGTTTTTGGTCTTAGAAACGCACCAAAACGCAGCTATTTGCGTTTCTCATTGCATCTTTCAACATCCCATTGAACTCAATGGATGAAAAGCGCAGTGAAAAACGCGGGAATAATTGACATGCTGCGTTTTTGTGGTCACCACAAAAACGCAGCTGAAAAAAAACGCTGTGTGGGGACAGCAAAAAT
Organism: Anomaloglossus baeobatrachus; assembly: GCF_048569485.1. Taxonomy (NCBI): domain Eukaryota; kingdom Metazoa; phylum Chordata; class Amphibia; order Anura; family Aromobatidae; genus Anomaloglossus; species Anomaloglossus baeobatrachus. The sequence goes on from NC_134355.1 coordinate 232,426,493, forward strand.
GAAAACTCATAGACTTTGCTGGGGAAGCAAAGTCATGCAGTTTTGAGGCCAAAAACGCACCCGAAAAACGCGCAAAAATGCCGAGAAAAACGCACTGTGTGCACATAGCCTAAAAGGGCTGAAATTACAAGTAGTCCCTAATCCCTAAAGCGATCTGTAGATTGCACTGTATGTCTATAGCGCACAGAGCAGCAGCAGCAGCGGGAGTGGTGACTGTCACCCACCCGCAGCAGAGAGATAATGGCGGCGACGGGGAAAATGTCCGGGTCTTATAGGGCAAGGACATGTGACATGCACAGCCTATGACACATGCCCTTGCTTGTCTGGCAAAAATTCACTTTGCTGTGTGTGTGTCTGTGATTGGCTGACAGTCTGGCCCGTCCCACTGTACGCGTGGTTAGGAAAAAAAAAATCTTTCAGCACTCAGCAGCAGCACTGATCTAAACCCCGTCCCCTCCACACACTATACGCTGAATTTTGATAATATCATGATTCACAGTGACTCACACTATTACAGTGAAAAGCCAGCTAGTAACCAGCTACGCTTTTTGGTGATCGAACCATTATCGAATGTAACTCGAACTGCCGAACTTGAAGCAAATCGTTCGAGTTTGTCGAACGACTCGAACACCGCCCAAAATCACTCGAACTTGAAATTGGCCAACCGTTCGACTCGAACATCGCTCAACTCTAAATATGATTTGATGCTGTATGGAGACATCCATTGACCTCTTGTATGCACTTAAGCACTTTATATACAGTATGTGTGGGTCAGTTTACATGTAAACTACTGTGCAATATTTTGAGAACCACTTATGCTCTCAGTATCATTTATAATACTTTATTGTATATGCACATTTCTTTTGAAAATTACACCATTAGGGCCATCTTTTTTCTCAGTTGCCGTTCTCCTCACTGTATAGATTTTTTTTTTTACCTTGTTTTTATGTGTGATTCCCAAAACCGCCTCCTATTTTTGTTCAATAAAATTGTGTACATTTTGAAACTCCAATTCCTCCTGTCTTTATACCATCCCTAAGCTGTAGCAATCACAAAATGGCACCAACGCCACATTTTTGCTTTTTTATTTGCAGGAAGACACATGACTTAGGCAGCCAATGACACAAGCCCTTGTGTCTGAATATTGTGAATGTTTTATGCTCCCTGTTTTGTTGCCGGAACATCCACACATAAAGTTAACCTCTACACGACATTTGACGTACTGGGTACGTCATGAAAGTTAGTGCCATTCTGACCAAGGATATATCTGTGACACCCCTGGACTATTCAGGTCATCACAGGGTACTGCACAAACTGCCCTCCCCGTGCAGTATTAAAAACCCTCATGGTTCTGGGTCTCCATCCTGCAGTACTGCCTCCACCAGCAAATCAAATCCTAGATACACCCTGTAACACACCGTGTCAGGCACACCAGTGGTCAGCTTAAGAGGAATAGGGCCGCACACCTAGGGATCAGGCAGGGAGGTGGAAGGTGTTAAAGAGTGAAGTGGTAGCCCTCGAGCTGAGAGGAGCTCTGAGGAAACTGGGATTAGTGGCTCCCAGGGGAAGCAGACTAGGTTGCAGACGGTGGTCTGGACCTAGGGGAGTCGGACCTCCGGTCACATAGGATTGAGGCTAGGTGCCTGGAGCCTGTCAAAGAGGGTGGTCAGCAGCCTGGTCCTATCAACGGTCTGGGACGAAGGCACGGTGGGGTACATGAACCCTAGGTCGGGGAGAAGCTTCAGGCAAACCGGCAATTAACCTGTGGAGGACAGGGCCTTTATGGACTGTTCCCAAGAAGCTCAGAGATTGGGGGCACTAGTACAATGAGGGGAATAGGGCTTTCCAAACAAGCGACCCACTGAAATCCCAAGCGTGAGCTCCTGAGAGCAGGCTCCCTCACTTAGCCACAGTGGGGAGTGGGGCCCGGCAAGTTCCAAGCTACCGGGCTACTACAGACTAAATTTTGTGCCTGGAGGGAGGTCACGGATCATCAGGCAGTGCTGAAGGGGACGGGTCCCTGACGAGCTTCCCTCAAGAAACAGCAGCAGTCAGAGACTTGGTTTACCCGGTTGTCAGCGTCTGCTTCATTGCTGAGTGAGTACCCGAGTGACCCCTGCGCTGCACCCCTCATCACCAGCCAGAGTCCCCGGGCCTACCCCTACACGTGGAGGGAAACGTCATCTTGCTGCCCTTCTCCATCACCCCGGGTACTCCCAACGGCAGCGGCGGTACTTCCAATTACTGTACACCACGGGTGGCGTCACAAACTATATATCTCCCCTGTACATACCCCCTTTACATTTGAGTGTGGTCCCTAGTCCCCAGGTCTGGAGACCCTCTAGCAACGAGTAATCACCCCCCCACGGATCCAAGCGGTTCGCTCTGCTGCCGGGGCGGCACATATCCAGTACTTCATGCTTTCATGCGATCACTGCAGCTGCGGTGACAGTCATCGCATGAAAGTGCCAGCTGATTGTGTCTGTCCGGCACCTGAACTCGTCGTTATGGGGGGTTTTGCAACCCCCCACAGCGACAATTGCTTTGATTGGTTGTTCAATTCTGAACAGCCAATCACATCGGTTTCAGGCAATGAAATTTCCTGAAACCCTGATGCCCAGGTATGATCGGTGTTACAACAGCGCCGATCATAGGCTGGAGATTTGAGAATGGAGTATCCCGCCCCACAGCAGTGATTGGAGCAATGCCTGAAACCCTGATGTCCAGCTTTTCTCTCTATCCCCCCTTTTTTCCCCCTACCCCCCCTTCCCCTCTCCATATCCCCCTCCCCATCTTCTTTCTGGGAATCCTGATCAGAGCAGAGCCCAATGAACCAACAACCTGCTTGTGGTTAAGTACAAGGACAAGAGGGACGTCCTTTTCTTGACCACAATCCATGGTGATGGCAACGCCCCCACTATTGTGCGATGTACCACTGCACAGGTCATGAAACCAGACTGTGTCCTGGGGTACAAAATAAACATGGGGGGAGTTTATCTCTCCGATCAAGTCCTCCAGCCCTACAGTGGCTTGAGAAAGAATAAGGTATGGTACAAGAAGCTGACTGTGCACATTGTACAGATGGCACTATACAACGCTTTCATGCTAGATGGTGCGATGTGCAGGCTAGACTGGTGCCTCTCCAGGATGCGGTTATCAAGGCCCTTATATTTGGAAGTCAGCTAGGAGCGGGCCCGAGTACCTCTGGAACTGAAGGTGGTTATATTGTACCAGGGTAACATTTCCCAGGTGAGGTCCCTCAAATAGCAAGGAAGGAAGGTCACAAAAGAGGTGTCGGGTGTGCTACAAAAGAGGGATATGGAAGGACACCATTTGGCAATGTGACAACTGCCCTAACAAACCTGACCTCTGCATAAAAGACTTCTTTAAACTGTACCACACATCCATGTCCTACTGAATTTATTTCAACACAGCTCACATTTGTAAACCTTATGTAATCAATCCAACTCACATATGCCAACCTGATGTACTCTACATAACTCACATATGCCACCACATACCAAGAAACTGTAGCTCAGTTACATGAAGCTTGCAGACCATTCCATCAAAGTCTGTGCTCCAAAATGTCACTTCTTCCTTTTGGAGCTCTGCTGTGTGCCAAGACAGTAGTTTTGCACCAAATATAAGGTGTGGGTGTAATCAAAAGAAATTGCACAACACATTTAGAGGTCCATTTTCTCAAGCAACATTTTTGTAGGAAAAAACAATTTGTTTCATTTTCGCAGCTCAACGTTGTAAAATTCTGTGAAGCACCTGGGGCTTCAAGGTGCTCACCCCACATCTAGATAAGTTCCTTGGGGGTCTAGTTTCTAAAATGGGGTCACTTGTGTCAAAATTGAGCTCAAAGAACATTTTTGTGGAAAAAATGTGATTTTTTTTATTTTTTTTTTATTTTTACGGACAATCTTTGAAGCACCTGGGGGGTTCATGGTGCTCACCACACATCTCGAAGAATTTCTTGAGGGCTCTAGTTTCCAAAATGGGGTCACTTGTGGGGGATTTCTACTGTTTAGGCACATCAGGGGCTCTCCAAACGCGACATGGCGTCCACTAATGATTTCAACCAATTTTTTGTTAGAAAAGTCAAATACCGCCCCTTCCCTTCCAAGCCCTGCCGTGAGCCCAGACAGTTGTTTTCCACCACATATGGGGTATCAGCGTACTCAGGAGAAATTTCACAACAAATTTTGGAGTCTATTTTCTCTTGATACTGTTGTAGCTGTTCTGTTTTGTCACAAGTCAGCTTATGGGATCACCAGTGAGGTCCTCTGAATTAGGCCTCTTCAGACCTAATCAAGATCGAGCGCTCGGAGAAAAAGACCTGCATTCAAGTGGGCATGATCAATTTTCTCTTTATTTAACCAAAGTACAGTTTATTTATACCATTTACAGATCAATGTGATATTGCAAAAAAAAGCTTCTAGCTGGACTTCACAAGTTGCTCATATGACCTTTAAGTTTTAGCAAAACAAAAATGTAGAGTCATGCATATGAGATAAGAAGAAGATAAGAAGAACATTTAGAGACAATAATAATCCTTGACCCTGTCTCTTATTCCGTAGGCTCCATGACTATGAACTACCATCAGATATACTTACTAATAACAATAAAATATCTTTAATGAAGAAATAGAGAAACTATAGAGAATAGAGAAACTTCTATATCAATTTCCCCCTTTTGTAAATGATATAACCTTCACTACAGGGTCAGTAGGCGTCCAAACAGGAGCTGCTGGCTCATGGGCCTAGTACCCATGAGGGGTCTTCCTACCACTTCACCCATCCACCCTCAGTGTGGACACCTACTCCCCGTCAGCAGAGGCCATTTGGGGTCCGTAGTAAACTACAGAGGGTTCAATGCTGGGACTCTTAGAACATACATTATTCATTAGTTTAGGTAATGCATATATCAATGTTTTTACAGCTATATAAAGCAGTAGACAGAAAAACAATATTTGCATACAGGTTTGTATAATGCCAGAAACCCAACCTGCTAGGCCCTTAAACCAATTGGCTGGATTCATAAAAGAAAATGTATTTCCCCACCAGGAGTCCTTGTTGGCATCATGCTCTTTTAACCATTTATCCCTAAGTTCACTTGTTTTCTGTATATCTGCTCTAACCTGGAGGTTGCCTGCAGGGGCAATGTAATGGCAACAGGCAGGACCAATTATTTGACACATTCCGCCGTCTTTTGCTGTCACAAAGTCTAGCACTATAGTATGCTGGTTAGTGACTACAATTAATTGTTTTTGTATAGCATTGGTAGCATTTAGAATCTCAAGAACCCGAAAAATTTGATCATCCAGGTAGTCAGTGGACTTTACTAGCTTGTCCCACATTTGCATTAAGAAAGGGTGTATGAAAATAACACTAAATACCTTATTTGCTTTTCCCATTTCTACTACATGAGGCCTACCATTTGGCCGGGGTTTATTATCTGCTGCTCGTTTATACAAGGTATGAATTGGGACAGCTGCTACATCTACTTTACTATGAGGAACTATGAAAGTGGCTGGTGTAAGTCTGGCAAGTGTGCAAACCCCTCTCATGTCAGGGCTCACCCACTTGTGAGCACGATTCCCACAAACCAAAAACACTCCCTCTGGGAAAATACAAAAGTGAGTTTGACTTTGTACACAATAAAGCAGATTCAGAAGCCCCTTCATGACTTTATGAGCACACCACGTATTGTTCATTTGTTTTCCCGTCATACCCGAGATACAGCTACCCCGCTCCCTCCTAAAAGTCCGTCTAATAAATGATGATGTACAGCCCTCAATACCCTTCTGATATACTGTCTCATTGTCCTTGGTTAAGTCATGTGTATGTATATAGAAACAGTTATTGTCTTTTCCACAATTTCCAACACCATTGTATTGAAGACTGATCCATAATCCATCATGGGGAATGGGGCCCGAATGAGGAATCTTAGGCGGGCTTTGCACACTGCGACATCGCAGGTGCAATGTCGGTGGGGTCAAATTGAAAGTGACGCACATCCGGAATCGCATGCGACATCGCAGTGTGTAAAGCCTAGATGATACGATTAACGAGCGCAAAAGCGTCGTAATCGTATCATCGGTGCAGCGTCGGCGTAATTCATAATTACGCTGACGCGACGGTCCGATGTTGTTCCTCGCTCCTGCGGCAGCACACATCGCTGTGTATGAAGTCGCAGGAGCGAGGAACATCTCCTACCGGCGTCACCGCGGCTTCCGTAGGTTATGCGGAAGGAAGGAGGTGGGCAGGATGTTTACATCCTGCTCATCTCCGCCCCTCCGCTCCGATTGGCCGCCTGCCATGTGACGTCGCAGTGACGCCGCACGACCCACCCCCTTAACAAGGAGGCGGGTCGCCGGCCACAGGGACGTCGCACGGCAGGTGAGTGTGTGTGTGAAGCTGGTGTAGCGATAATTTTCGCTACGCCAGCTATCACCACATATCGCTGCTGCGACGGGGGCGGGGACTATCGCACTCGGCATCGCAGCATCGGCCTGCGATGTCGCAATGTGCAAAGTACCCCTTAGTCTTTATTTTGGCAATTATGCCCTTGTCTGAATCGTATTCCATCCACCACGAGTATCCATCGGGCCGTGTGATATTTAGCTGGAACCAGGGTTTAGTGACTCATCCAACTATAGTCAATGTAGCAGATACATCACGAGATACAGCTTCTCCCAAAAATCTAGATTGAGTCCAGGTTTCATTGTGTATACAGTCTGGTACCAATACCTCCTGTGGTTCCAGAGGTAAGGCTAAATAAGGCATAGTCTTTGAAGAAATAGGACTGTGTGTGCAGATCCAACAGTCTTTTGGCTTTTCTCCTTCCATGTCCTCAGTAAGAGAAATATGGTGGCGAATGAGTTTATTATCCCAGTCCGTATTTAAAAGTTCGCTCAGTGTCTTTGTTTGGTGCAGCAACCCTGCTACACATAGCAGGATAATTAGCAAAACTGTCATTCTGCCGGTGGAGTGACCTTTTTACAGTGACTAGCGTGGATCCAGGTGGGTTTTCCCTCAAGTTTCACTGAGGTGGATGTGGTCAGCTGGACTTGGAATGGGCTATCAAAGCGTGGATCTAGGCTCCTTCTCACGTGTCTGCGCATGACCACCCAATCAGCTGGATTCAACTGATGCACATCTGCACTTGCATTGGGATCTGGAATGGATGAAAAGACATGTTTATGCACCACATTAAGTCTTTCCTGTAAGGCCTGGACGTAGGCTGTCATAGTGCCGTGTTGCATCTGTAACACTTGTGGAAAGTAGAGACCTGCTTTTGGGGCACTACCAAAAAGGACTTCAAAAGGAGACAAGCCTGTCTTTCTATTTGGAGTGTGTCTGACTGAAAAGAGTGCCAGGGATAAGCACTCTACCCAATTCTTTCCTGTCTCTGCCATGGCGTTTTGAATTTTTAGTTTAAGTGTTCCGTTTAATCTCTCTACTTTTCCACTGCTCTGTGGATGATAAGGAGTATGGAATGCCTGCTCTATTCCCAGGGCCTGCATAATGTCCCTCATTATTTCTCCAGTGAAGTGTGTACCCCTGTCACTTTCTATGGCTTCTGGGATGCCATACCGACAGACTAGTTCCTTCATCAGTTTTTCTGCAGTTGTTTTAGCATTTGCACATTTTACTGGATAGACCTCAACCCATCCTGAGAAGAGATCTATTCATACACTCCTACCTTGGGTAGTTGTATGTAGTCTATTTGCAGTCGTTGAAACGGGTAGAGGGTCTGGGTGTTGCTTTCTTAAGGACTTTTACTGTTTTACCTGGGTTGTGTTGTGCGCAGATAATGCAGGATTGTACGTGTTTGGAGGCTATGTAACTGAAGCCAGGAGCGATCCAGAAGGCATTCACCTGGTTACACATGTGACTTTTTGAGGCGTGAGTGGGGCCATGTGTTGCTTGTTCCATCATAGGGAACAGGGACCTTGGTAAACACAACCTATTCTTACTTTCCCATACTCCATTCGATACAACCTATAATAAGCCTCATATGTTAAACAACGTGTCCCTGGGAATAAGACATCCTATAAACAACAATCAGGTCCACACAACAAATATACGTGTGATCATGCTCAATTTATTAAATGTTAAAAAACGTACATATAAGATTGTGACACTGCAAATTCATAGATAGAAGCTACACAAATATGGAAAAGGGAAAGAGTTGCACTACTCAGAGTGACCACACGGGACCAGTGCACTCCGTAGACACAAATATATACTGGCAGTTTATCTATGGGCTATGATTAACACTGAGGATATTAGTGGTATCAATACATACATAGTTAATTAAGGTTCATAATTCCTTGTTCCACCAAGATCCTCAGAATTGCGCTATCCCCCAGCCGTCTCTATTAATCATCTATTGTGCCCCTGCACTAATACAGGATTCTAGTCATAAGTTACCTGCAGCCATGTGTCTTTTTCGGTATGCACCTGCTCGTGTAGCCACTCCCACCTCGACGCGCGTTTCACCGCTTCCGGTTTCGTCAGGAGGCATGTCAGTGGTGTAGTGTGTGCCCTAGATATACTCAGTGGAAATACTCCCAGCCGCTGGTCATTTACCGGACACGGGCGCTCAAAGCGTCATGATGAGCGTCCCATGGGTGAGTCGCACTGCGAGCACGTCATCAGTCCACGTGACCGCGCGTAACACGGTACGCGTCCCTGTGACGTGGTGTGTCCATGGAGACCGGACCGAAGTCCCGCCCCCATGTCACTCGCTCCGGTGGCGCGTCACCCATGGGGTCAGCGCAGCGCATGACTGCAGAGCGACCCCCGGATCAAATGGTGAGTGGAGCCCTGGCCACGTAGACGCAGGGGCACAATAGATGATTAATAGAGACGGCTGGGGGATAGCGCAATTCTGAGGATCTTGGTGGAACAAGGAATTATGAACCTTAATTAACTATGTATGTATTGATACCACTAATATCCTCAGTGTTAATCATAGCCCATAGATAAACTGCCAGTATATATTTGTGTCTACGGAGTGCACTGGTCCCGTGTGGTCACTCTGAGTAGTGCAACTCTTTCCCTTTTCCATATTTGTGTAGCTTCTATCTATGAATTTGCAGTGTCACAATCTTATATGTATGTTTTTTAACATTTAATAAATTGAGCATGATCACACGTATATTTGTTGTGTGGACCTGATTGTTGTTTATAGGATGTCTTATTCCCAGGGACACGTTGTTTAACATATGAGGCTTATTATAGGTTGTATGCTATTTTCTCTTTTCTGTATTTTCAGATGCCTCGAGCACTAGCTACATGGACTATAAAAAACGAGATAAAGCTTGGATTAATCAGATAGGCTCACTGTTTGGTGAGGGGGGAGTCGTTGAGAGTGAAACTTGTAATGTTAGGGATTTGAAACTCAAGGTCACCAACTCGTTAAAAAAACGCACGCGCCTGTGGTGGAATAAGGTATCGTTAGAGAATTACCTCCAGAAAAATATTATCCCTCGAGGACTTAGACTACAGACATTCCCCACTACTATAACGCCTGATCCATTATTCATAGAGAGATGGGAGGACACGCTGACTAAATGTTCTCGCACATTAATTGAACTACTGATAGGATTGGATAAAAAATCTATAGAGACTGTAGAAAAGGATATTGATACATACAGAACAGAAATTCAGGAGAACCTCTCATCGGAGGAATTCTCCAAATTTGATAAAGATCTGGAGGTGGAAATCAATAAATGTGAAAAAGAGGTACAGGAAAGAAAAATCAAAAAATTCCAGAGAGATCTTTCCGACTATCAAAACAAAAAAGTATATCGGTGGTACAATAACAATCAAGGACTCAGAAACAGACGAGGATCACAAGCCTCTTCTGTCACATCTAACCAATCTGAAGAAATATGTGGAGAACATTTTTTAGCCAAGCGGCAAGGGAGGGGAGATGGTCCAGAACGAAACCCTCCTTCAACTGCCCAAAATCCAGGAAGTTCTGGAAGAGTCCTAAGGAATCAGAAAAAGTGGGGATACAAAACAAAGATAAATTAAAGGTAATTAACCTGTCGGGTAAAAACCTCACCAGAGCACAGATATGTGTACTGGAGAAAGGGCTTACTTTTTCCCCCACTGCACATATAGATCATTTTACACTCATAAAGGACTTAGAGCTTTTTGCCAGAAAGTTACGATACAAAAAGGTCTTTGCCTCAAAAGATGATGATAGTTTTCCCACTTTCAGAGAACAACAAGCGTTATCTGATCTCCAAATATTGTTAGATGAACAAGAGATTGAGGAACCTATACACTCTCGGTTCCCTACATACCTGCATAGCCGGACGCAAGCTTTTCCCCCCCATGGTGTCAGTCCAAATGTTGATATCTTTGTTAAATTAGTTAAAAAAGAAATATTGACTATTTCAGAAAAAACAAGAAATTATAATTTAACAGCTCAGGAGAGAAGAGCCATTAAAGAACTAAGAGATATGAAGGATGTGGTCATAAAACCGGCCGATAAGGGGGGGAACCTTGTTGTGTGGCCTGCAGGTATGTATGAAAGTGAAGCATTCCGACAACTCAATGTCGCTAGTTGCTACCAAAGATTAAGTAACAACCCGACAACTCAATATAAAAAAACATTAGATGGAATTATTGAGAATGGATTTAGGAGGGGAATCATTACAGAGAAAATGAGGGATGGCCTTATTACTAAATGCCCGAGGATTCCGACTTTCTATTTAACCCCTAAGATTCATAAAAATAAAGATAACCCCCCGGGAAGACCAATTGTATCAGGAATAGGGGGGCTAAATGAGAAGATCTGTAGATTCATTGATTTTTACCTCCAGGGGTGTGTCGGGACTCTGCCATCACACATTAGAGATTCAACTGATGTATTGAAGCGACTACATAATGTCCAACTAGAACCAGACATGTTACTGGTAACATGTGACGTAGAGTCGCTGTACACATCTATTGCGCATAGCCATGGCACCACTGCATCGAGGACCTTCTTGCGAATGACAAATATGGATGATGATCTGATCAACTTTGTAATGGAATTGCTAGACTTTATATTGAAACACAACTATTTTCTATTTAAGGACCGCTATTACCTACAGCTCCAGGGAGTGGCAATGGGGGCGACTTGTGCGCCCTCATATGCTAATCTCTTCCTGGGGCTGTGGGAGCGGGAGGTTGTACAGTCCATGGAGGGCTTCGATGCAGTGGTGTCATGGTACAGGTACATAGATGACATACTATTTGTGTGGCAGGGCTCTGAAGCATCCCTGGTTGGGTTTCTAGAACAACTCAACAATAATCAATTGAACATTAAACTCACATCTAAATATGACTATAATAAAGCGGAATTCCTGGACATTTCAATAACTAGAGGTGAGGATGGCGGTGTAGTGACTGATGTTTTTCGCAAAAGCACTGCGACCAATTCACTTCTACACGCATCCTCCTCTCACCACCCACAAACAATCAAGGCAGTACCAACAGGACAATTCCTGCGTATGCGCAGGATCTGCTCAAGGGAGGAGGATTTTGAGGCCCAAGCTACCCGACTCAGCACCTGTCTTAAAGAAAGAGGTTATAAACCCCAAAACATCAAACAGGGCTTTACCAGGGCATGCAATAGTAAACGAGAGACACTGCTTATGTCACATAGGGACAACACTGAGTTACAACCTGTCAGATTTATCTCTAATTTCAATACCAAATGGCATGATATAAGAAATATTTTCCAAAAACACTGGGGGATCCTGTTAGCAGACCAAGATCTGGCGAAACATCTTACTACTTACCCATCCATCACTTGGCGTAGATCGAGAAATTTAAAAGACCTCCTTACCCGTAGCCACTATGTCCCGCTACTTCAAAACCCATTCACCCAGAAGAGACCCAAATGGGGTTGCTTCCAGTGTGGTAGCTGTACGGCATGTAGATACATAGAAAGAAGCACCACATTTGTGAATAGTGCAGAAACCAAATGCTTTTCCATCACGCATAACATTACATGCAAGACTGACATGGTAATCTACTATGCTAGTTGTCCCTGTAAAAAAATATATATAGGGATGACCACCAGACAGCTACGGGTGAGAACACTGGAACATGCTCGGGATATTGTAAACGCCCAGGGATGCAAAGATAGTAGTGAGCTAAAAACTATACCACGGCACTTTTTTAACCATCATAAGTGTAACCCCAAGGACTTAAGAGTCAAAGGCATAGACCATGTCAGTTTGGGTGCGAGAGGGGGCGACTACAGGACAGAATTGCTAAAAAAGGAAACAAAATGGATGGTCATCCTTGACACTGTTATACCTATTGGTCTCAACGAGGCCTTGAGTTTCAAACCCTTCTTACCACTGTAGCGCGAATTTTAAGCTGTATATATTGTATTTGTATTTTAATTCTCTTTTTCCTTCTTTTTTTCTTACGACACTCTCTTTGTGCCCTTTGTGGAATTCCAGCGTATGGCGTGGAACTTGACCTGAGACCACATGAACCACACAAGTATATGGATATCGGCATGATGGACATTGTATCCGGATTCTTTATGGACAACAGTCAAGATGATGATAAATAGAAATATAGACGATAGTAACTAATCCATATTGTATATATATACTCAAGTCATATGTGTGGTTGGCGTGTGGTTGATACATTCTGCGGTCTACTCAATTGGATGGGCCGTTAGTATGTGTTTTCTGTTGTAGATTAGAGAAACATGGGGTACGTTCTATGTAAGCATAAGGGTTCTGTTTGTGGTTGGGCATATGGTGGGGTCGATATGTGGGAGCTAGGTCACGTGGGTCTGTGATGTGTTGCATGTATGTTGCGGTGTTGATTTGGGGGCCTGATGGGCCATGAGAGGCTGGCCGGATTAGCTATGCTCTACATGAGCTTGACCCACACATTATGGACGCTCCGTGCATGCATGTGTCCATAACAATGGCATCTAGATTAGTGGACTGTCACATAAAGAATCCTGATGATTTGCGAGACACTATCGGTCCCACTGGACACATTCATGCATGGAGTGTTTTGAAATTGTACATTGCATGGCATGTGCATACTGGACTGTAGAATGCGTGACATATATGCATATATAATTGCCAAATCCTATGTACGTTTGTCTGGGATTGGCGTAATATTTCGCACCCACTTGGTGCTCATGTATGACATATGTCACCACAACATGTATGTATGATATATTTAGTCAAGTATTACCATCAATAGGATATAGGGTGAGGGTGATGTTTAGATGATGGGTCGCGTGAGCATATAGCGTGCGGCACGCAGTTGTTATTTGATAGGTCTTGGATGAATGGACATGTTCCCCATATTGTATATATTCCATGTATGTGTGTGCCCAAATTACTGATGCCCAAAAGACTATATATTTATACATAGATATCTAATGATTCGTGAGGTATTATCTACCCTATTGGACACATCCATGCATGGAATTTTAGATGCTCAGGTTAGTGTGGCTGCACGCGCATAGTTGGAGGAAGCGTGACGTGTGCGCACATATTACTGTTAATGTTTTTGTACACTTGCCTATGATCGGCGGCGTGCGCCCTGTATGGGCAGATGTTTGATATGTGAGGTACAGAGTCACGTGTTCACCTGCTCTGTGCACGTGCAGGAGGCGCGCTGCCTCAGCATCTGGGCCCCGTGCCCCGACCCTGGTCTCTATGCATGTCCACACCGTAAGGTACCATCTACGTGGCCAGGGCTCCACTCACCATTTGATCCGGGGGTCGCTCTGCAGTCATGCGCTGCGCTGACCCCATGGGTGACGCGCCACCGGAGCGAGTGACATGGGGGCGGGACTTCGGTCCGGTCTCCATGGACACACCACGTCACAGGGACGCGTACCGTGTTACGCGCGGTCACGTGGACTGATGACGTGCTCGCAGTGCGACTCACCCATGGGACGCTCATCATGACGCTTTGAGCGCCCGTGTCCGGTAAATGACCAGCGGCTGGGAGTATTTCCACTGAGTATATCTAGGGCACACACTACACCACTGACATGCCTCCTGACGAAACCGGAAGCGGTGAAACGCGCGTCGAGGTGGGAGTGGCTACACGAGCAGGTGCATACCGAAAAAGACACATGGCTGCAGGTAACTTATGACTAGAATCCTGTATTAGTGCAGGGGCACAATAGATGATTAATAGAGACGGCTGGGGGATAGCGCAATTCTGAGGATCTTGGTGGAACAAGGAATTATGAACCTTAATTAACTATGTATGTATTGATACCACTAATATCCTCAGTGTTAATCATAGCCCATAGATAAACTGCCAGTATATATTTGTGTCTACGGAGTGCACTGGTCCCGTGTGGTCACTCTGAGTAGTGCAACTCTTTCCCTTTTCCATATTTGTGTAGCTTCTATCTATGAATTTGCAGTGTCACAATCTTATATGTATGTTTTTTAACATTTAATAAATTGAGCATGATCACACGTATATTTGTTGTGTGGACCTGATTGTTGTTTATAGGATGTCCATTCGAGTTCAGCCCAGCTCCCATTTTCTCCCAGTGTTCCTTCTCTGTTTGGGCAGCCTGATGCTGGAGGGATTTCAGGACATCCAGACTCACTGTGGCTGGGACTTGCTGGCTTCCTGCCACTATCCTCTGATCCCTAGGCCTCTTTGCCGCTGCTTTCGCAGCTGCATCCACCCTTCTATTGCCCGCTACCTCCAGTGAGTCACCTTTTGTGTGTGCTTTCACCTTAATGATGCCAACCTGGACTGGTAACATTAGTGCCTCCATTAACCGTTTTACCAATTCTGCATTTTTAACAGGCTTACCAGCTGACGTAAGAAATGCTCTACTTCTCCAGATAGGGCCAAAATCATGACAGATCCCAAATCCATAATTTGAGTCTGAATAAACATTAATTTTCCTACCTGATCCCGCTCTACACGCCTCAATGAGCGCTGTTAGCTCCGCCTCCTGCGCGGACATGTGCGGCGGGAGTGGTTCAGCTCGGATTACCTCATGTGAGGATACTACTGCATATCCAGTGTAGAATGTCCCATCCAGGTGGTATCTGGAGCCATCTACAAAAAACTCAAAATCTGCATTAGTAATAGGTGTATCATAGACATGTGGAAAACCTGCTGTCTCCTGACTCATCAGCTCTATGCAGTCATGCTCGTGCATCATGTCAAAGTATTCATCCTCACTTGCTACCATTGTCACCAATTCCCCCTTTTCTGAATCTACTGGCAAAAGGGTGGCTGGATTCAGAACATTACACCTCTTGAGGGTGACATACTCAGGAATCAGAAGGGCACATTCAAGTCTGAGCTGCCTGGCCATAGACAGGTGTTTTGGTTGGACTTGCACAAGTATAGCATGAATGTCATGCGGGGAGTAAATTGTTAAGGGAAATGTCAATGTGATCCCGCAAGCTTTCCCTAGCAGTACTGCAGCAGCCGCTAGAGCACGGACACACGTGGGTGACCCTCTGACAACTGGGTCCAATCGCGCTGAGTAGTAAGCTATTGGTCTTTGTTTGTCACCATGTTGCTGTGTGAGGACGGCTGTCGCATGCCCTCCCTGTTCTGTGCAAAACAAGAAAAATGGTTGATCATAATTTGGAATACCCAGGGCCGGGGCAGATACAATGAGTAGTTTAAGGGAATGAAAGGAATCAATAGCTTCCTGAGTGAGGTCAAAGGGGTCAGATGACAGACAATCATAGAGGGGTTGCATCATTTGCGAGGCAGACCTTATCCAAGGCCTGCAGTATGACACTAAGCCCAAAAAGGTGCGCAGTTGCCGGTGGGACCTGGGTAAGGAGAGATTTTGGACTGCTTGTTTTCTCTCCTCAGTCAGGTGTCTTGTACCTTCAGAGATACAGTGACCCAAAAAGGTTACCTTTTGCTTACAGTACTGTAATTTTTCACGTGAAACTTTGCAACCATTCTCTGCCAGAAAACACAGCAAAGAAATTGGGGCTTCCTTGCAGGACGTCTGGTCTGGACAGCAGAGCAAAAGGTCATCCACGTACTGCAATAGCGTAACCTGTGGATGAGGCGGTTGCCACTGTTCCAGAATTCCTGCCATAGCTGTAGAATAAATGGTAGGTGAATTCATTCCTCCTTGCGGGAGGACTGTCCACATGTACTGTTTCCCCTCATGTGTGAAGGCAAAAAGATACTGACAGTCAGGGTGTAGAGGCACAGAGATAAATGCATTTGCCAAATCAATTACTGTAAAACATTTGGAGGTCCCTGGGATTTGTGACAGTAATGTATGTGGGTTTGGAACAATTGGTGTTACACTCTCAGTGACAGCATTGACAGCTCTCAAATCATGCACCATTCTGTACGTGTCAGGGGAACCTTTGGGCCCTTTTTTCTTGATTGGATACAAGGGAGTGTTACAGGGGGAGGACCTTTGTACTAGAGCCCCTGCTTGCACATATTCTCTTATATCTCTGGTCAGGGCCATTGATTTGGCTGGGCTTAAGGGATACTGTTTTAAACAAAGAGGAGTTCTTTTAATTTTCCATCATGACTGGGGAAATAGGAAGCCGACCAACATCAGTTTTTCCCTTTGCCCATACGATGTCTGGAACTTGTTGCATTGCTATGTCTTCACTAGTTCTGGTATCGGACACTCTCGCAGATTTGGACATGTACACCATTGCTGCAATCTTGCACAAGTGTTTGTCAGAGAGGGGACTTGTGACTGTAATACCTTCTGGGGTGTATTGTATGGTAGCCTGGATAGCACTTAACACATCAGCCCCCAGCAAATTCATAGGAGTATTTTCACTAACAATAAGCTTTGTGAGAATTTCCTGGCTATCTTGTAATCTCAGCTTCATCTGTTTTGTCAAGGGAGTTTCAGACATCAATCCCTCCACCCCGACACACTCCACAGTCTCGTCAGTAATCATATCGGGCTTTATCAGGTCTTTATGTACCACAGTGCCGGCTGCCCCAGTGTCAATTAAAAATTCTGCCTCTTTCCCCCCTGGCATTGTTATGGTCGTAAGTAAGGTGGGACCAGGTCCTGAGGGAACGAAAACAGGGTACACATTTGTCACTGGGTTGCCAGTTTCCTAGGTCAGAGGCAAGGGAGGAGGGAAATCAGTCTGCTCACTGTCCTTTTTGGAGTTTTTGCACTGTCTGGCATAATGTCCATTCTGTCCACAATTCCAGCACTGTACGGTCGCTCGGGCACCTGGTGCCCCCCCTCTCTGCTTCCACTGTCTTCCTTGTGCTCTAGCATACATAACTGGTCACTTGCATTTTGTCAGTTCAATCCCCTTAGCTACTTGCAGAAGGTCTGTTGGGTCCATGTTTCTCCACTCAGGTCTGGCTGTCTGTACTGCTTCTCGTAAAAACTTATTCATACCGTCAATGAATGCATTCACCAATATTTTGATATCAAGGTCGTTTCTTGCACTGTACCCCATGTCTGTCCACTTCAGCTGTAACCTCCCAAAGTACGTCTCTATACTCTCCCCTTTTTGCTGTGTCACGTCAGTCATCAGTACAGACTGCTCTGTTTGTTTCTTTGTAGCCCATCCTTTCAATGCCTCACAGTACGTCATTCCAGACCTCTCAGACTGAACATCCATGACCCATGATTGATCCTTTACCATATCAGTGTGTGATTTAATTATGTGTCCCAGCACGTCACCTGCCTTTGCAGTCACCAAACTCTCGAGGTCTGCCCAAGTGCATTTATAAGTCACCTGTATTGTCTGTATTTGCCTGTAAAATGGGAAAGGTTGGTTTTCAGGGTCAGGTAACTGTTTCAACATAGCTAGCTGGTCAGAGGGGCTCCAGGGATGATATTCCTGTGTCTGTCTGATTCTTGTGACCTTCCTCGGTCGGGATGTATCTGATTTTTTTATACTGGTCCCAGGGCGTTCTTTCCTTTCCTCATTGTCAGCTTCCTCCCCAAAACTCAATTCCTTCACTACCTCTGTCTCAGAGTCAGCGTCCTCTGTCATCACATGTGATCTGGTTCGAACAGGATTTAGTGCAATCTGCTTAGGGCGAGTAACATTACACGTAGCACAAGTACCTCTCCAGTCTGGGTTTTTCTGACTACAATGTTTACAAGTCCATTCATCTGGTCTGGGTTTCTGCTTATGTGAAGGGGGGGCGGTAGAAGTCACAATTCCTGCTTTTGGTGCATTAAAACATTCATAATACACCTTATCTCCCGCTGTGGTCTCTTTATATCCACAATGCTGCACCTCTTCAGCCACACGACACCATTTATTTACTTGTTGCTTTACCCTCTTGTCTTTTATCCAACCTTTCTTTTCTTCCCTGAATCTGTGCCATTTCTCAACATCCAAACATCCGTACTCTGGCATGTCTGCCTTTTTGAGTATCGGTCTGACATTTTTCACTGCTTCTTTGCCTTCTCTTTCTTGCACTATCTATTTGGCTGTTTTGGATCCTGCTGGAGCCCCACGCTGCACACTGAACAAGTTGCCCATGACTTCAACTTATTCCCACACAGCCCACCTTTCTGCAAATGCCCTCTCAGTGTCCCTGGACTTTGTCAACAGGCCACACGTCTCCTGGCAAGTCATAATGGGCTCTCAAGTGGTAGCTGGAAGGCTAAATCAGCATTCACTCTCACCTGCTACACTTGTAGGGCGTATTGGGAAGGGTTAAAAAACACCTCTCTCACCCAATAGACCAGATGACTAAAGCAGGAAGAACCAGGTGTGATAGTCCTCTCACCTGCTAGACCACCTCCATGTAAGTGGGAAGGCCACAATGCTCTCTAATCCACTTCAAACCTGATGTGCAGTTGGGTACTCCATGCTGGTCCTTTACAAAGTATTCCGGCAACGAACGTAAACTAGAGTTAAACCAAAACAATCCTCAGAGCTGACTTCTCACAGAGGGCAGAAAATCGCGCAGCTGTTCACTTGACCCCTCCCAACAGAATGGCAGCAGCGCACAGTTTGTTTAGCAAGAGTGTTATCTCAAAAGAATTCTTCGTCCAGATTCAGCTTTTCCACAACATCCCTAATACCCACTGGTATAATACACAATCCCAGCAGAAAATTGAGACTACTTATATACCTTCACAGCACTTGATTCTAGAAACATATGTAACAATACACCTTCCAAGGATCAGTTAACCTCACATGTAAATAAAATTATCTAAACCGCTCTTGACACTGATGGGAAAAAAAAATACATATGTCAGGTATCCACTCAAATACTCTATATGGCTATGCCCTGTGACATTTCACAACCAGAACATCCTTTCACAGTCCACAGTATGACCTATAACCATTAAACTTATACATACATATTATTTCACCAAGTCTCTTATCTCAATTTCTCATCACTTTGTTAATCAGAGGCTTCTCATGAATATACAACAACCTATTGCCTGCCTACTTTATCTAGGCATTAATATGAAACCACTTATGAACACAAATCCCTAGACCAGTGTATTGCCCATCAAAGATGCAAAGATGGCCAAAGTAAAACACAAAAAACAGCAACACAGCAAATGCAATTATACAGAGACTGTCCCAAATTCCGTGCTATGCAATCTATGCAATCAGTTAATGGACGGACAACAGATTATCTTATTACTCTATATTTCAACTCTCATTCAGACATGCATGAAAAAACAATACTCACTGGTGATGCCAGAGTTCTTGAACTGTGTGTACAGCCTTACCCAGAATATTCAGGAAATCAGAGAGAGTGAAATAAAGTGTAAGAATAAAGCTTCTCACCTTGCTGCAGCTGAAATTTCACTGTCTCCAGAGTCCCCAAAACTTCTTCTGAATAGGCTGGTTGGCCACGGCTCCACATTGGGCACCAAAAACTGTTGTAGCTGTTCTGTTTTGTCACAAGTCAGCTTATGGGATCACCAGTGAGGTCCTCTGAATTAGACCTCTTCAGACCTAATCAAGATCGAGCGCTCGGAGAAAAAGACCTGCATTCAAGTGGGCATGATCAATTTTCTCTTTATTTAACCAAAGTACAGTTTATTTATACCATTTACAGATCAATGTGATATTGCAAAAAAAAGCTTCTAGCTGGACTTCACAAGTTGCTCATATGACCTTTAAGTTTTAGCAAAACAAAAATGTAGAGTCATGCATATGAGATAAGAAGATAAGAAGAACATTTAGAGACAATAATAATCCTTGAGCCTGTCTCTTATTCCGTAGGCTCCATGACTATGAACTACCATCAGATATACTTACTAATAACAATAAAATATCTTTAATGAAGAAATAGAGAAACTATTAACCCTTCTATATCAATACCCTTGTGAAATTAAAAAAAATTGAGCTCAAAGAAAATTTTTGTGGAAAAAATGTGATTTTTTTTTTTAATTTCATGTTAAAACTGAAGCACCAAAAAATTGCGTGAAGGGCCTATTTTCCAAAATGGGGTCACTTGTGGGGGCTTTCTACTGTTTAGGCACATCAGGGGCTCTCCAAACACAACATGGCGTCCACTAATGATTTTAGCTAATTTTGCTTTCAAAAAGTCAAATGGCGCTTTTTCCCTTCCAACCCCTGCCGTGTGCCCAAATAGTAGCAGAATTTTACCACATATGAGGTATCTCAGGAGAAATTCTGCAATAAATTTTATGGTGCATTTTTTTCTGATACCCTTGTGAAAATGCAAAATTTTATGGCTAAATAACATTCTTGTGTAAAAAAGTAAAGTTTTCATTTTTTCCTTCCACATGTCTTTGGTGCCTGTGCAGCACATAAATGGTTAATAAACTTCTTAGATGTGGTTTTGAGCAGTGTTCGGTGTGCAGTTTTTATAAAGGTGTTATTTTTGAGTGTTTTCTGTCACCTAGGCCTCTCAAAGTCACTTCAAATGTGTTGTGGTCCTTAAAAAAAATTATGTTTCAAAAATTGTGGTAATGTAAAGTAGACATGTGAGAAATGTTATTGTTACGGTTCGGGGTTCTGTTGTGCCTCAAACCAGTCTAGTCCCATCATCGAGGCCCACATTGGGGTTGGTTAACTCTGCAGCACCACCTGGCCATCGGTTGAGGTATCATTGGGCTAGAGTTTTGTACCATCCTGAGCCTAACTGCTCATGCAGCCACACTGAGCATGTGCGTGATGTCATTGATGACAAGGCGACCACTGATTGGTCATCAGTGACATCAGCGATGAAGTGGCAGCCGCTGATTGGTCATCATCACTTCAGCAATGACGTGGCAGCCCCTGTATGGCTGTAGCTGACGCCATTACCACATGCCATGTAGCCTGGGCCAGGGTGGCGGCTATAAAAGGTCTGTAGCTCCGCCCATCGGGGCGTCATTTTGCATGCTGACAGCAAAGGCTGCTTTTCCGGCTGTCAAGAATGAGTGGGTTCCAGCGCCATTTTAGTCTGCAGTGCCTGTGGCAGACTTGTGTATATGTGCCAGTGTGAATCTGAATTTTGGGCAAGCGCCAGTACCAGGTATTCATATCTGGGTACAAGCTGTGTCTCGGCACAGTGAGGGATTAGGGTCCCTCTGGACAGACGTGCCCCCTACGCATGTGACCAATCTGCAGTGTCAGTGGTAGACTTGTGTGTGTGTGTGTGTGTGTGTGTGCGCCCTGGGTACCCAGTGACACTAACTGGGTGGCCTTCACAGTCTGACGTGCCCCTGTACGCACGTATCCGGCTCAGTGGTTACGTTCCAGGTTTCCCAGTGACGCTAACTGGGTAGCCTTCACGGTCTGATGTGCCCCGTACGCATGTGACCGGTTCAGTGGTTACGTTCCAGATTTCCAGTGACGCTAACTGGGTTACTTTTCGGTTTGTCGTGTCCCTGCACACGTGACCGTGATCTGTTGTGTTTCCTTTGGTTTTGACGTGTCCCTACACACGTGACCATTACTTGTGCACCTGTGCAGTTAACAGGGACACGCTACACGTAGGAGTGTGCCCTTACAACATCTCCTTCGTTTCCTTTGTGGTCTCCTGAGTTGCTGTATTTTGTCCTCCTATACTTAGTGGCTTTCATACCTGCCCGGCGGACTTGGGGCGATGATTGATATCATATTATTTTATATTCAATCGTCCCCTCTGTAACAGTTATTTAGTAACTATTATGTGTGACATAATTCTCTGATTTATGGCCATAAAATTTAAAAGTTTGAAAATTGCAAAATTTTCAAAATTTTTTACAAATTTCCAATATTTTACATATAAACGCAAAAAATATTGTCATAATTTTACCACTAATATGAAGTATAATATTTCACGAAAAAACAGTGTCAGCATCGTCAGGATTTGTTGGAAGTGTTCCAGAGTTATAACCTGTCAAAATGACACTGGTCGGAATTGCAAAAACGGCCCGGTCATCAAGGTGAAAACCATGCTCTTGGGTAAAGGCGTTAAGAAAAAAAAAAAACAATCCTCCGCTCCTCTGATCT
The DNA here is from genome assembly GCF_048569485.1 of Anomaloglossus baeobatrachus. NCBI lineage: Eukaryota > Metazoa > Chordata > Amphibia > Anura > Aromobatidae > Anomaloglossus > Anomaloglossus baeobatrachus. The sequence goes on from NC_134355.1 coordinate 232,448,934, forward strand.
CTCTCTACCTCTTCCCCTCATCAAACAAGTCTCCCCCAAGCCTCTACAGTCTGGAATGCTCATAAGGTGACTATAAGAGGAGTCCTTATTCAAATAGACTCAAATACAAAAAACTCTCCTTAGAAAAAATTAAAAATATATAACATAAACTCTAATCTAAGGAACGTTTACAGCCGAGTCTCGCTTCACCCTCTGTTTCTTTTCACCAAGAGATCATTAATTTCAGATTTGAATTAAGAACAGCTCTTTTTCATGACTATGATAAATTTATTAGGTCTATGAGAACTAAATACTATTCGTCATGGAACAAGCTTTCCAGATTTATGGCTCAAAAACTCAAAAATCTAAGATTAGCAACAAAAATTAATAGAATAAAGAAAGCTGACAGTTAATTTCTGACCCACCCACAACACATAGTTGATGAATTTTCAAACTTTTACTCAAGTCTCTATAATCTTAAAATCGACCCTCTAAATATACAACCCAATGAGTCTACTATCAATAATTTTCTCTCCAAAGTAGATCTCCCTAAGATCTCAAAGTCCCAGCTTGAACATTTACCTTCACCCATTTTGACTGAAGAAATTTGCAGGGTTATTAATAAATTAAAATAAATAAATCCCCGGGCCCAGATGGATTTTCTAATGATTATTTTAAGCAATTTTCCTTTCTACTCTCCCCTCATCTTAAGATTTTTTTTGATGAAGCAAAACTAAAAGGTAGATTCCCAGATTAAAATCTCCAAGCCAATATTTCCCTAATCCCTAAATCTTTAGAGAATGCAGAGCTAGTCTCCAATTATCGCACAATTTCACTTATCAATACAGACATTACGATCTTCTCCAAAATCTATGCTGATAGACTTCAAAAAATATTGCCTAAAATTATACACAATGATCAACTGGGTTTTATCCAAAAGAGACAAACGACACATGGAACTCGCAGGGCAATTAATCTTATTAACCTTATAAATAAATCAATGACCCCCTCCATACTCTCCCTAGATGCAGGGAACTTGTAAAACTGTAAAGGGGAAAAAAGTGCAATAGGGTCTTACCCGGTATGAGGGTGGACAGACAAGACAAAGAAGCACTCACCTGGTGAGGTTGTGCCAGTCACAACCCCTTATGATAGCCTGTGAGTGCCCGGTGGTTTAGCTGCAGCCCCGGGAGAGGAATTTTGTATCACACAGGTAGAAGAGAAGACCGGGTTTATGCCATGCTAAAAACCACTGATGCGAGTAAATTATAAGATTTCCTTTTTATTGGACAGTTCCTACGCGTTTCAGAGACATCCGTCTCCTTCCTCAGGAAAAGAAATCATATTACAGCAAGGCCGCCTGGACCTATATATAAGGAGCAAACAGCCATGTATGCATTAAGGACTGCCTGTATGACTCAGAGCTGATGACTCAGAGCCACATGGTAAAGAAGAAAAAAAAATAAAAAATAAATGAAGGAAGAAAAGAAAAAGAAGAAAAAAGAGGAAAGATGGAACAATCGTGAATAACAGAAAAAAGTGTCTGAAACAGCATGATCCCAAGAAACATGGATAATTCCAACAAAGGGAATACTGAAAAAATAAAAAATAAGTAAATGAATGAATAAAGACATGAAAACACTTGTTCCTCGTGTTATTTAATAAAGTCAGGGGGGAAGAGATGTGAGGGATGTGTTTAAGATGGTGTGCAAACCTATGGAGTATAGGTGAATTTACTGGTGTTTAGTCCTCTACCCTACATGGGGATACAGAGATTGTGAGTGAGAATTCAAAACAATGTGTACAAAAGTATATATATATATATATATATATATATATATATATATATATATATATATATATATATATATATATATATATATATATATATATATATATATATAACTATATATGGGGATACAGCGATCGTGAGTGAATATCCAGAGGGACGTGAAAAAAATCTTTTTATATTTATTTATTTATATATATATATATATATATATATAACTATAAAGAATGAGGAATAGAACTGCAAGGACACTGCAATTGAAAATTATTGTGATTAAAAATTTTATAATGTCTGACAATGACAAAAAAAGCGGGCTCAGTGAGGAAACCACTAAAAAGAGGGGGGACATTTATATATAAAAATGACGTCCAGGGATTTTTACTTTCTAATGCTTAGTATGCATTCTATTTTTGTAAAGGAGACATGCTCCGATAATAAGTGAGTGCAGAAAAAAAAGATAGAGGTGATACAAGTTCAAGGAAACGAGGGGTGACCAGAGTTCACTACCGTGCGAACCAGATACAATGCGCTTGCGCTAGACAAGCAGAAAAGGATGTTTTGTCAATCTAGCGGCAATGAGTGCAAAGAGTGAAGAAAGACAGCAAAAAAAAAAAAGATGTACCAGATGCATATAGCAGTCATTTGCATGAAGAATAAGAGTATTAATGAGAGATGAAGGAACATAGAGGACAAATACAGAAACGCAATAGAAATAAATAATAAATGGTAAAACAATAAGACTATACTTATTGTAGATATATATAGGACAGTGTCAATTTAAAAATTACTACATGGTTTTCAAATTATAAATATAAATACAATATTAATTCAATAAAACACAATAAATGAGTAAAAAGTTTGTTAGCACTAGATATAGAAACAACGGCCAAGCCACTATATAAAACCAGATAAAAGGGTACTTCATAACTGATGGGGGAAAAAACGAATTAATAAAACAAGTCAGTGACCTCATTTAGACCAAAGGGTTTTAATGTATTTAGTTTGTTGATCCAAAAGGTCTCCTTTCTGCTCAGGGTTTCCATTCTATTGGGGGCATTTGGGGCTATCTGCTCTATTGGTGTAATATTAAAAACCATCCCCTTATTGTGTTTCAGAGCGCAATGCTTAGAGAGTCCGTGGAGCATATAGCCTATCTTCACATTGTGCCTATGTGAATTTAGCCTATTGTGGAGGGCCTGACTCGTCCTTCCTATATATTGTTTCCCGCACACACAGTCTACTAAATATATAACAAAGTCTGACTGGCATGTTAAACGACTTCTGATGGGGAAATTTTCTGAGCCCCCCTGAGAGCAGAAAATGGTCCTTTTGTGGCAAAAACTTTTACAACAGAGACAATTTTTGAGACCGCATCTATAGGAGCCAATTTTGGGAGCTGTTTTTTTCATCAGCAGAGGTGCTTTTAACCTGCTGGGAGCTATAATATTCTTGATGGTCGGCGCCCTTCTAAAAGTAAGCCCTGGGTGTGCAGGTAACATATTTCTAAAAATGGGGTCACTTAGTAATATCCCCCAGTGTGGAGAAAATATTTCTAATGGTTACATTGTCACTGCTGTAAGTAGTGATGAAGTTAGCAGAAAAATCGCCCTTTCCAGCAGCATTAATAATCCCTCTTGTACCCGAGATAGATGCGGTCTTTTTGGGTTTCAGCATGTCTGTTTGTTTCAATTTGGCTGTCTCTAGGTAAGCTTTTATCATCAAAGACCTGTGGAAGTCCTTCTCAATGAAGCGATCCCTCAAAATCCCAACCTGTTCTTTAAAATCAGCATCTACAATTCCTTCTAATCTGTTTATACTGATTTATGGGGATGTTGTGCAACCACTTAGCATAGTGTTCACTGTGATTGTGAATGTAACTGTTCGCATCTACTTTCTTAAAGAAAGTTTTTGTAAGAATTTTGTGGTCTTGATGAAATATGGTGAGGTCCAGGAAGTGTATCTCCTTTTCATGCAAAGTGGGGGCAAATTGCAAGCCCCAATCATTATTATTTAGGGTGCTGAGGAAGGATTCTAAATTATTATGTTTACTATCCCAGATGATGAACAGATCATCTATAAATCTTTTGTAGACTATGATGCTGCTATCAAAAATCCCATTTTCGATGTGTAATAATTCAAAGACCCCCATAAATAAATTTGCGTATCAACAAGCTGCTTTCGAGCCCATGGCTGTGCCAAGGCACTGGTGATACAGATTGCCATCAAAAGTGAAAAAATTATTATTGAGAATGAAGCTCATTCCCTCCACTAAAAAATCTTTTTGGGGTTGTGGGATTCTGCTGTCATTCTCAAGATGCAGGGAAAGCTTTTGATAGGGTAAATTGGAAATTTCTTAAAGCCACATCATCTAAATTTGGATTCGACGACCAATTCATTAATACAATTATGTCCCTTTATTCATCCCCTTCGGCAAAGGTCTGTTCAAATAATCATCTATCAGAACCCATTCCTATTACTACTGGTACCCGTCAGGGGTGTCCTTTATCTCCTTTACTTATCGCAATTATTATGGCGCCCCTGGTGGAATGCCATCGAAGTAATGTTAAATAAAAGGAATTTGTACTACAAAAGAAATTATAAAGTTGGATTTTTCGCCAATGACACCCTGCTTTCTCTATCAGTTCCCTTCAACTCTGTTGAGGAAACGCTAAGAGAGCTGAGGTATTTCGCAGATGTTTCCAATTTCAAACTAAATATGACCAAATCTAAGATCCTCCCCTTTTTCTTGATAATTCCTCCAGAACCAACATCAAAAAAATTTCCTCTTTTGAATGGGTTGATACTTCTTTTGTTTATCTTGGTATTACCCTATCCAAAAGCGAACCTTGTTTAATTGACTTAAATATGGATAAAGTCATCAAAACACTTGAAAACAACTTTAAAAATTTCACAAAGAGGGATCTCTCATGGATGGGAAGAATCATCTCATTTAAAATGATCGCAATTACCAAGCTTTTATATGTCTTTAGTGCCATCTTTTTAAATATACCCTACAAATATTTAAACTAAATTCAAAACATCCTGAACAGATTTATTTGGAATAATAGGAAGCCTAGACTACAGAAGACTCTTCTTTTTAAGCGAAAAATTCGAGGGGGTTTTGATGTACCCAACATAACAGCGTACTACTATTCTTTCTTAGTCAATCAAAGTTGGGACTGGATCATTAATAATTTACCTTTAGCTTGGGTCGATCTGGAGCTTTCTTATAATAAATACTTTTCTCTCTGTAGATTGATTCTTCACCATACTACGAATCCTTTTCTTCTCCTCCCCAACCACACATCTATTTCAGCCACCATATCTGCCTGGAAAAAAATAGCCATTAAATCTCCAAAATCCCATTCCTTAAAGCTAGATAATATTAAACATCTTTCTATCTGGGTAATCGAGGAATTTTCAGAGCTACAGGTTCCTAAAACATGGCCTGATAGTGGTATTGGAACAGTTGGAGATCTTTTTGAGGGGTCTGATCTTGTCTCCTTTCAAAAACTAAAACAGAAATTTACTTTACCGGAGTTGGACTTCCTCCCATTCCTGTCTATTAAGAATGCTATTCAAAAATTAATTGCAAACAAATATTCTATCCCTTCATCTGTGGGTTCTCTTCTGTCTAATCCAGAGAGTTCATCCAGATGGAAAACTAGGAATATTTATGATTTCTTTAATGAGGATCTCCAGTTTGCAAAGTCATTGCATGTTCTTAACTGGGAGAGAGATCTCAAGAAGACTTTCTCAGACTCCAATTGGCAGGATAGACTTGAGTGGACTTATAAATCAAGTGAATATACCAATTTATTTGAATTGCATTTTAAATTTTATTCCAGATGATACTATACATCTGTTAGACTAAACAAAATTTCTTCAACATATTCACATTATTGCTGGAGAAATTGTGGATGTAGAAGGGATATTCTCCATATCTTCTGGTATTGTCCTAAAGTGAGACCCCTCTGGAATGATGTTTCTACTCTGGTTGACAAAATTACACATTGCAAAATTAATTTGTCACCACAACTGTCAGTTCTTGCTCTAGACATAGACCTAATTCAAAAACAGACATTATTGGTAAAGTATCCCTTCATAACTATTTTGGAATGTGTCATGCTACTGTAAACAATACTTTCTCTTCCTATTACCGTAGATGGCAGCCTTGGACAGAAGTTTTACCTTGTCCTTTCTAACTACCTCTTCTCTTAAATGTTTTCTCTTTACTTTTTCTTTTATTTTCTTCTTACTTTATCCCCTCTCTCTTCCCCCTTTTTATTATTTGCTTGTGGACTTTGTTTATGTTTCCTTATGTTTAATGCATTATCAGAAATCAACATTTTAAGCTTTTTCAGCTATGTTTAAGAATACTCCTTGTTCCTCCATTCATCCTCCTCTTCTCCCCCTTCCCAATTAACATTTTTCCCATCCCCTTACTCCATTCCTTATCCTACTTACTCCTTCCTTAGTAATCTGCTTTAATTCATCTGCTAATGATTCCTTCTATTTCCTGTATTATTTCCCCTTTAAAATTTAATAAAGATTTCTGGAACACAAACAAGTCCCCCCGCTCATCATACTTCACCACTATAATAACCAAAGTGATAATAAGGTACAAGAGAAGCATTAGTGCAACCGCTGAACTTTGCTGATTTTTGAGAAAAGTACTCGAGTCATCCAAACACGAAATGGGCAAGTCTTGTGCCGAATTTGAAATTGCCAAACCTTTTTAGAAGAAGTTCGCTTATCTATAGTTATGTGCTGCCAACTGGAAGCTTTGTGCATATAATTTTTTAGAATGTTTAGCATAGAGCTAGTATGAAAATATAACATGCTACACATAATTGCCACCTACACATTAAAAAAGATGGGAATAAGTTGAATAAAGATGGGAAAGTAGGAAAAAGGTCTATTACTTTTGCTGTACAGATAATATTTATTTCTTTATTTTGTTACATTGGAATTAGCAATGGAATTATTTTCTTTAAAAACTTAAACAAGACATCAGTAATATATCAAACGGTAGACATTGACTACCACTATTAAGAGGGAAATTAATAGTGTTAAGAAATCTGTTGCCAGGAAAGTAGGGAAGATAAGGGTATAAATAACCTGCACTTTTCATACAGCTTTCTTCTCATGGTCAAGTTCAATGTAAGTGTTATTGTTTTAGCATTGGAAACATATTTATGAAAATAACATAGCTTATGTATCTGACAATCAAGCCCGGCTCCTGGTTGCTGTGGGCCCCTGGCGAAAGAGTTTCAGTGGATCCCATACATACGCAGACAAGCACAAACATGTACACTTACAGGTATACGTATCATTATATTATTTTTTGCCCCAAAAAATGCGCGCTAGCATTATTTTTGGGGTAGGGCTTATTTCTAGAGAAACACAGGTTGGAGTAAGTTTACCCCCTCAAAAAAGTCATACACCTCCCAATTATACTTACCAGACAACGGACATCTGCATTGCTCCAAGGTCTTCCTGTGATCCTCCTGTGATCCCAGGAGATCCTTGCATGCTCCATAGTTGTCCTCATCTGATTACACTTCGTACTCACACACACACTTCAGCTCACAGGAACATCATACACATACACAAACACAGAAACATCCGATCATACCGTAATGCTTCCAGCCCACAGCGCTGTGGAATGAGAGAAACTGTGGTGGAATGTATGGAGCCCCTGAGGTGGAATAAATCAATGCATTCCACCGCAACTTGGGCTTATTTTCAGGGTAGGGCTTATATTTAAGCCTAACTCTGAAAAGGCAGAACATTTCTGCTAGGGCTTATTTTTAAGGTAGGGCTGATTATTTGAAAACACAATATATATATACATATTCGAAGACAAATTCACAAAAAACAAATATAAGCATACAAATAATTTCACTGAATATAAATAGGTTCAGCTCACCTCTTGTGCAACCATGGCCGGTTTTGAAGATCAGTGCATGGACAGTCAGCGGGCCGGTTCCCGGGACCTTGAACAACAAGGGAGGTTTAATCCAGCACCTGAAGCTTTTAATTATCCAGTCCAAAAATTTGTTTTCTTCTGGAGTCTTGATACAATTTAAATCATTTATTGGGGTATATAAAAAATATCCAATTTAAAAACATTTGCGTCTTACGTGTTTCAAGCGCTATCCGAGCTCTTACTCATAGCTATGAGTAAGAGCTTGTATAGAGCTTGAAAGCCGTAAGATGCAAATGTTTTTAAATTGGATATTTTTTATATACACCAATAAATGATTTAAATTTAAACTGGATAATTAAAAGCGTCAGGTGCTGGATTAAACCTCCCTCGTTGTTCAAATATATACACTGACATACATATATACACATCATACATGCACACACACTGACATATTATATGTATTGTTAAGCCTCACTCACCTACCCCGCTTGTCTCCTGTCTCGCTCCTCCTGGGCATGTGGCTGTACAGGGAATGCTGTGTGATTGCCATCACTTTAACAAACATGGCAATGCACAGTGCACTGTGTGGCTGTGTCTGCTAGCAGTGACTTTGCCAGGCCGGCCATGCACCTTTAATTCTGCTTGTATGCCTACACGGCCGCGTCACTGCTAGCAGATATGGTGGCACAAGGCACACTGAGACTGCTGCATAGAGATCCCAGGAGGGGCTGGGGGCATAGAAATCACTAAGTAGACTGGGAGCATAGACATCACTGGGGAAACTGTAGATCATAGACATCACCGGGGCATACATGTTACTAGGGGGCATAAACATTACTGGCATCAGTGGGGGGCATATGTAGCGCCCCTGAAGCCATCAGGGAGCTACAAGGTTCTGCATCCCTACAAGGATGCATGGCCTACCCCTTAGGGCCCTGGGAGACCAGTGCTGGTAACACGCAAAAACCCAGGTAATCCCAGTTTTTCCCCAACAATACCCCATACAATGGTACAAGGCTAGGGTTGGACCAATGGATGGCCACGTAGAGGTGGAGCCAGTCCAGTCCACTAGTTGACCAGGTGGGAGGGGCAGACTATAGAGAGTAGTCAATGTCAATCAGTAGTAAGAGAGTGAAGGTGGAAGTAAAGGGACATGCTGACTCAGGTTAATGGTAACCTAGTACCCAGGAGAGTAGTTGCTGTTGGAGTACTCCCGGAACTACGCACCGACGGGGTACAGGACCCTAGGACAGAAAAAAGCTCCATGCGGACCTGTTAACACCTGCACAGCGAACAGACCATCAAGGACCTTACTGACCCTAAAAATCCAAAGACTCAGTAGCAAAGGGAGAACTGGGGACAGAACCAGAGACTTCAACCCCACAGGGTTCACGTTAACGTCAGGCGGACAGAAGTGGACAAACCACAGGACGGGGATTGGCTACTTGCTCTACGCCACGGGGACCCATTTACCAGAGACAGGTGCAGGGGAAGACGGTACCAGAGTACTAAACTGGCACTGGGACGAAGGGGAGCTGGAGGTGAAACCAGCTGGCCTCGGGGAACCAGCTACCACCAACCAGCAATGAGTAAACACCAGTTAAACTAAACCTTTGTGTGGACTACCTGCTTCCGGCGCCCGTCACATCACCCATCCTGTGGGGCCTGACCTTGCTTGCAAAAGACCTACCATCCAGGCTGCAGTTAACACCAGCCCCAGTAGTGACATTCTGCAGCGGCGGCTCCATTTATATAGAGACAACACCGCAAGTGGCGTCACGTATGAACACTAACCTAAATCCCCTGTAAATACACCCCATTACAAAAGGGGCCCAGGGCACGGAATCGGGCAACGGCCATCACAGTGACATTCCCAAGATATACACTGCCCGGGACCAAGTACCCCATATCTCTGGGCGCGACAACCCCTTTTCCTATCGTCACGAACAGGATTGAACTGGACCCGCTCAAACCGGGTGGCATGTGCCTTAAAGACTGTGCTTTATGGACTGTACTTTATTGTTTAATAAACCACCGCCATTTTGCTGTGAAAAATAACTGCGCCACAGCAGACCAAAAGGCGCAAAAATAAACCCCGCCCACGACTCCTGTAAGCGCAGAAGAAGGCAGTAACCTCACCCGGAAGTTCCCAAGGTGCTCGAGTCCCGCGAGAGAGTGGTGAGAATCACCAAGGGGGAATGGAAAAATACAAGCGCCTGATAGTGGGAATGCAACGAGGTCAGCTCCGGTGGATCAAGCGGCAGCACCCAGAGTCGGAGCGGTGGTACTGATCATGCCGATCACTCTGCCGTATGTCCCCGGAGTGGCATGGCTGCGCTAATATGATGGCAAACCAGACGCCTTACCTGGGTTTAAAAGGAAAATATGCACCGTGTTGGACATGTACAGTACAGACCAAAAGTTTGGACACACTTTCTCATTCAAAGAGTTTTCTTTATTTTCAGGACTCTGAAAATTGTAGATTCACATTGAAAGCATCAAAACTATGAATTAAAACCTGTGGAATGAAATACTTAAAGTGTGAAAGAACTGAAAATATGTCCTATATTCTAGGTTCTTCAAAGGAGCCACCTTTTGCTTTGATTGCTGCTTTGCACACTCCTGGCATTCTCTTGATGAGCTTCGAAAGGTAGTCACCAGAAATGGTCTTCCAACAGTCTTGAAGGCGTTCCCAGAGATGCTTAGCACTTGTTGGCTCTTTTGCCTTCACTCTGCGGTCCAGCTCACGCCAAACCATCTCGATTGGGTTCAGGTCTGGTGACTGTGGAGACCAGGTCATCTGGCGTAGCACCCCATCACTCTCCTTTTTAGTCAAATAGCCCATACACAGGAGGTGTGTTTGGTGTCATTGTCCTGTTGAAAAATAAATGATGGTCCAACTAAACGCAAACCGGATGGAATAGCACGCCGCTGCAAGATGCTGTGGTAGGCATGCTGGTTCTGTATGCCTTCAATTTTGAATAAATCCCCAACAGTGTCACCAACAAAGCACCCCCACACCAGTACACCTCCTCCTCCATGCTTCACGGTGGGAACCAGCCATGTAGAGTACATCCGTTCATCTTTTCTACAAAGACCCAGTGGTTGGATCCAAAGATCTCAATTTTGGACTCATCAAACCAAAGCACAGATTTCCACTGGTCTAATGTCCATTCCTTGTGTTCTTTAGCCCAAACAAGTCTCTTCTGCTTGTTGCCTGTCCTTAGCAGTGGTTTCCTAGCAGCTATTTTACCATGAAGGCCTGCTGTACAAAGTCTCCTCTTAACAGTTGTTCTAGAGATGAGAAGGTGTGTCCAAACTTTTGGTCTGTACTGTATGCAATGACCGGTAAGCAGCAAGAGTCTGTTGTGCTGGGACAGTTAAAGGGTGCAGCAGAGCTGGAAGTCAGATGTGGATCCGGAATCTGTGTCCACCATCTTTGAAAAACTAAAGACTGCTTTTGAAACCTGCCCAGAAACAGAGCTGCGGATGGGATATTGTAACTGCAGGCAGCGACCCCAGGATAGCATCAGAGATTATGCGCTAAGGTTGCAGGCTGCACTACGGACTTTGAAACACATAGACCCCATTGATGACCAGGCAGGAAATAAAATGATGGTTAAACAATTCCTGCAGGGGGTTACAATCCGTAGAGGACCGCAAACAACTGCTCCTGTGGGTCCTAGAACACTCAAACTTGGACTTTGATGTTTTAAAAGACCGAGCTATAAAAGCCCTGCAGTCCACTGCAACCACAGACTCTGTTTCCCAGTCCTGGCAAACCAGTACCTCGCCTGTACGGATGGAGCCCCCTTCCTCAACAGTAGCAGCAGCTTATGAACAGGCTGTGCCCCCTGGTTCTCCAAGTGACTTGTGTTCCCAGGTACAGCAGCTGAGCAAAGATGTTGCTATGATCTTGAAAGTGATGCAGATCCAGCCAGAATCCAAGCCATTGGAAAAGTTCCAGTTAGCTGATTGCCCTGAGGACATTCCATGGATGCGAGGTAGGAGAATCCCATCGTCCAGAGGGAGGAGCAGCGACCGCTACGACTCATCTGGACAACCCATCTGCCATTGTTGCAACAAGGCAAGCCATTTTGCATGCAGGTGTCCTTTAAACCGGCAAACCCTGGGGCCAAGGGCCAACCCCCAGGGTTAAGGAGACAAGGCCCAGCTGACTGGCCAGACTGGCATGTAGGAGAACGACCGATTCTGTCCATCCCCCTGGATGGAATTCCAACTTCTGCATTGGTGGATACCGACTCCCAGGTAACCACCACACCATATGTACTGTACAGAAGTTTTTGGTCAGTTGCTGAACTTACCCGTCCGGACTCAGTCCTCACTATTGCTCCTGTAAATGGACAACCAGTAACTCAAGGTGGGTTTAAGTAACCATAAAAGTGGGGAGGGTAGAATAAAAAGGGCAAGGCTTAATTGTGGTAGAAACTGATGTAAACGACAGGAATCCGCAGGTGATTCTAGGTACCAATGTAATTGAAAACTGTTAAGGAGAAGTGTTGTTTTTCCTCCAACAAATTGCTGAAATTGCAAGTGCTGGGCAGCAGAGGGTCCTGCAAAGAGAAATCCAAGGCCCTCCTGCAAAGACAACACGTAACCCTGTCTGGTGGAGAAATTGGTAACGTACGAGTAATAGACCCTGGTCCCATAGTGATACCTCCCAGAAGGGAAATGATGATCTGGTGTCGGGCGGCCATAGGCTTAAAGGGGCAGGACTACCAGGCGGTAGTGGAGCTCATTTATTCAGAAAATTGCGCCACGGTCTTGACAGATAGGGGAGTGGTTGATGTCCGCAGGGGAAGAGTACCTGTGCGAGTATTAAATTGTTAGGAGGAGGAAACCAAATTGCCCAGGTACGTCACCATTGCCAAATTGTTCACTGTAGCAGATGACTCCATCCAGACAGTGGAATCCCTGGTCCCACCAGAGCCAGCGGAGGTTGACAACCCGCAAAAACATCTAGAGGAATGGTGTCAGGAGTTACATGTAGGCATTGATTCCACACCTACACTCTAGAAACATGGGGTCTACAGGTTAGTGCAGGAATACGAGCAAGTCTTTAGTAAACACTAGAGATGAGTGAACCAGTCCCGGTTCGGCTCGAGGTCGGTTCGCCGAACGGAGGTCCCGTTCGAGTTCGGTTCGTCGAACGTTCGACGAACCGAACTCGAACCGCATAGGAAACAATGGCAGGCAATCACAAACACATAAAAACACCTAGAAAACACCCTCAAAGGTGTCCAAAAGGTGACAAACAACTCACAACACAACACAAACACATGGGAAAGTGACAAGGACATATACTCATGCGAAAACAAAAGAGCTGGACAAGGAAAAAGAGGAGGACACACAGATATAGGCATGGCACGCCCTTCTAAAATCATGTAAAACACCGCAAGGTGAATCCAAACGGAGTATCCCTTTTTTCCAAAAATTGGGGCCCACACACACCCACCCATTCAGTGGCAGCACTTGTGCCCTAGTTATACACTTCACAGCTAGATTTGCATCAAGCACATTCAAAAATACGCTATTCTTAACCATCCCCAGGATGACACCGGGGTAGGTAGCAAAGTCTTTCCTGATGCCAGCTCTGTTCATCTTGGCTTCTTTTAAAAACAATGTAAGCAAGGGTTACTCCAAGCGGAGTCTCCCTTTTTTCCAAAAATTGGGCCCAACACACACCCACCCCTTCAGTGGCAGCAGTTGTGCCCCAGTTGTACATTTCACAGCTAGATTTGCATCAAGCACATTCAAAAATACGCCATAATTAACTGACCCCAGGATGAGACCGGGGTAGGTAGCAAAGTCTTTCCTGATCCCAGCTCTGTTCATCTTGGATCATTTATAAAAAACACAGCAAGCAAGGGTTACTCCAAGCGAAGTCTCCCTTTTTTCCAAAAATTAGGCCCCACACACACCCACCCATTCAGTGGCAGCACTTGTGCCCCAGTTATACACTTCACAGCTAGATTTGCATCAAGCACATTCAAAAATACGCCATAATTAACCGTCCCCAGGATGAGACCGGGGTAGGTAGCAAAGTCTTTCCTGATCCCAGCTCTGTTCATCTTGGCTTCTTTTAAAAACAATGTAAGCAAGGGTTACTCCAAGCGGAGTCTCCCTTTTTTCCAAAAATTGGGCCCCACACACACCCACCCATTCAGTGGCAGCACTTGTGCCCCAGTTATACACTTCACAGCTAGATTTGCATCAAGCACATTCAAAAATACGCCATAATTAACCGTCCCCAGGATGAGACCGGGGTAGGTAGCAAAGTCTTTCCTGATCCCAGCTCTGTTCATCTTGGATCATTTATAAAAAACACAGCAAGCAAGGGTTACTCCAAGCGGAGTCTCCCTTTTTTCCAAAAATTGGGCCCCACACACACCCACCCCTTCAGTGGCAGCAGTTGTGCCCCAGTTGTACACTTCACAGCTAGATTTGCATCAAGCACATTCAAAAATACGCCATAATTAACCGTCCCCAGGATGAGACCGGGGTAGGTAGCAAAGTCTTTCCTGATACCAGCTCTGTTCATCTTGGCTTCTTTTAAAAACAATGTAAGCAAGGGTTACTCCAAGCGGAGTCTTCCTTTTTTCCAAAAATTGGGCCCCACACACACCCACCCATTCAGTGGCAGCACTTGTGCCCCAGTTATACACTTCACAGCTAGATTTGCATCAAGCACATTCTAAAATATGCCATAATTACCCGTCCCCAGGATGAGACCGGGGTAGGTAGCAAAGTCTTTCCTGATCCCAGCTCTGTTCATCTTGGCTTCTTTTAAAAACAATGTAAGCAAGGGTTACTCCAAGCGGAGTCTCCCTTTTTTCCAAAAATTGGGCCCCACACACACCCACCCATTCAGTGGCAGCACTTGTGCCCCAGTTATACACTTCACAGCTAGATTTGCATCAAGCACATTCAAAAATACGCCATAATTAACCGTCCCCAGGATGAGACCGGGGTAGGTAGCAAAGTCTTTCCTGATCCCAGCTCAGTTCATCTTGGCTTCTTTTAAAAACAATGTAAGCAAGGGTTACTCCAAGCGGAGTCTCCCTTTTTTCCAAAAATTGGGCCCCACACACACCCACCCATTCAGTGGCAGCACTTGTGCCCCAGTTATACACTTCACAGCTAGATTTGCATCAAGCACATTCAAAAATACGCCATAATTAACCGTCCCCAGGATGAGACCGGGGTAGGTAGCAAAGTCTTTTCTGATCCCAGCTCAGTTCATCTTGGCTTCTTTTAAAAACAATGTAAGCAAGGGTTACTCCAAGCGGAGTCTCCCTTTTTTCCAAAAATTGGGCCCCACACACACCCACCCATTCAGTGGCAGCACTTGTGCCCCAGTTATACACTTCACAGCTAGATTTGCATCAAGCACATTCAAAAATACGCCATAATTAACCGTCCCCAGGATGAGACCGGGGTAGGTAGCAAAGTCTTTCCTGATCCCAGCTCTGTTCATCTTGGATCATTTATAAAAAACACAGCAAGCAAGGGTTACTCCAAGCGGAGTCTCCTTTTTTCCAAAAATTGGGCCCCACACACACCCACCCCTTCAGTGGCAGCAGTTGTGCCCCAGTTGTACACTTCACAGCTAGATTTGCATCAAGCACATTCAAAAATACGCCATAATTAACCGTCCCCAGGATGAGACCGGGGTAGGTAGCAAAGTCTTTCCTGATCCCAGCTCTGTTCATCTTGGCTTCTTTTAAAAATAATGTAAGCAAGGGTTACTCCAAGCAGAGTCTCCCTTTTTTCCAAAAATTGGGCCCCACACACACCCACCCATTCAGTGGCAGCACTTGTGCCCCAGTTATACACTTCACAGCTAGATTTGCATCAAGCACATTCTAAAATACGCCATAATTAACCGTCCCCAGGATGAGACCGGGGTAGGTAGCAAAGTCTTTCCTGATCCCAGCTCTGTTCATCTTGGCTTCTTTTAAAAACAATGTAAGCAAGGGTTACTCCAAGCGGAGTCTCCCTTTTTTCCAAAAATTGGGCCCCACACACACCCACCCATTCAGTGGCAGCACTTGTGCCCCAGTTATACACTTCACAGCTAGATTTGCATCAAGCACATTCAAAAATACGCCATAATTAACCGTCCCCAGGATGAGACCGGGGTAGGTAGCAAAGTCTTTCCTGATCCCAGCTCAGTTCATCTTGGCTTCTTTTAAAAACAATGTAAGCAAGGGTTACTCCAAGCGGAGTCTCCCTTTTTTCCAAAAATTGGGCCCCACACACACCCACCCATTCAGTGGCAGCACTTGTGCCCCAGTTATACACTTCACAGCTAGATTTGCATCAAGCACATTCAAAAATACGCCATAATTAACCGTCCCCAGGATGAGACCGGGGTAGGTAGCAAAGTCTTTCCTGATCACAGCTCTGTTCATCTTGGATCATTTATAAAAAACACAGCAAGCAAGGGTTACTCCAAGCGGAGTCTCCCTTTTTTCCAAAAATTGGGCCCCACACACACCCACCCATTCAGTGGCAGCACTTGTGCCCCAGTTATACACTTCACAGCTAGATTTGCATCAAGCACATTCAAAAATACGCCATAATTAACCGTCCCCAGGATGAGACCGGGGTAGGTAGAAAAGTCTTTCCTGATCCCAGCTCTGTTCATCTTGGATCATTTATAAAAAACACAGCAAGCAAGGGCTACTCCAAGCGGAGTCTCCCTTTTTTCCAAAAATTGGACCCCACACACACCCACCCCTTCAGTGGCAGCAGTTGTGCCCCAGTTGTACACTTCACAGCTAGATTTGCATCAAGCACATTCAAAAATACGCTATTCTTAACCGTCCCCAGGATGACACCGGGGTAGGTAGTCAAAGTCTTTGCTGAACCATGACTTGTTCATCTTGGCTTCTTTTAAAAAACACAGCAAGCAAGGGTTACTCCAAGCGGAGTCTCCCTTTTTTCCAAAAATTGGGCCCCACACACACCCAGCCCTTCAGTGGCAGCAGTTGTGCCCCAGTTGTACACTTCACAGCTAGATTTGCATCAAGCACATTCAAAAATACGCCACAATTAACCGTCCCCAGGATGAGACCGGGGTAGGTAGCAAAGTCTTTCCTGATCCCAGCTCTGTTCATCTTGGCTTCTTTTAAAAACAATGTAAGCAAGGGTTACTCCAAGCGGAGTCTCCCATTTTTCCAAAAATTGGGCCCCACACACATCCACCCATTCAGTGGCAGCACTTGTGCCCCAGTTATACACTTCACAGCTAGATTTGCATCAAGCACATTCAAAAATACGCCATAATTAACCGTCCCCAGGATGAGACCGGGGTAGGTAGCAAAGTCTTTCCTGATCCCAGCTCTGTTCATATTGGATCATTTATAAAAAACACAGCAAGCAAGGGTTACTCCAAGCGGAGTCTCCTTTTTTTCCAAAAATTGGGCCCCACACACACCCACCCATTCAGTGGCAGCACTTGTGCCCCAGTTATACACTTCACAGCTAGATTTGCATCAAGCACATTCAAAAATACGCCATAATGAGACCGGGGTAGGTAGCAAAGTCTTTCCTGATCCCAGCTCTGTTCATCTTGGCTTCTTTTAAAAACAATTTAAGCAAGGGTTACTCCAAGCGGAGTCTCCCTTTTTTCCAAAAATTGAGCCCCACACACACCCACCCATTCAGTGGCAGCACTTGTGCCCCAGTTATACACTTCACAGCTAGATTTGCATCAAGCACATTCAAAAATACGCCATAATTAACCGTCCCCAGGATGAGACCGAGGTAGGTAGCAAAGTCTTTCCTGATCCCAGCTCTGTTCGTCTTGGATCATTTATAAAAAACACAGCAAGCAAGGGTTACTCCAAGCGGAGTCTCCCTTTTTTCCAAAAATTGGGCCCCACACACACCGACCCCTTCAGTGGCAGCAGTTGTGCCCCAGTTGTACACTTCACAGCTAGATTTGCATCAAGCACATTCAAAAATACGCTATTCTTAACCGTCCCCAGGATGACACCGGGGTAGGTAGCAAACTCTTTGCTGAACCATGACTTGTTCATCTTGGATTCTTTTAAAAAAAACAGCAAGCAAGGGTTACTCCAAGCGGAGTCTCCCATTTTTCCAAAAATTGGGCCCCACACACACCCACCCATTCAGTGGCAGCAGTTTTGCCCCAGTTATATACATCACAGCTAGATTTTCATCAAGCACATTCTAAAATACGCCATAATTAACCGTCCCCAGGATGAGACCGGGGTAGGTAGCAAAGTCTTTCCTGATCCCAGCTCTGTTCATCTTGGCTTCTTTTAAAAACAATGTAAGCAAGGGTTACTCCAAGCGGAGTCTCCCATTTTTCCAAAAATTGGGCCCCACACACACCCACCCATTCAGTGGCAGCACTTGTGCCCCAGTTATACACTTCACAGCTAGATTTGCATCAAGCACATTCAAAAATACGCCATAATTAACCGTCCCCAGGATGTGACCGGGGTAGGTAGCAAAGTCTTTCCTGATCCCAGCTCAGTTCATCTTGGCTTCTTTTAAAAACAATGTAAGCAAGGGTTACTCCAAGTGGAGTCTCCCTTTTTTCCAAAAATTGGGCCCCACACACACCCACCCATTCAGTGGCAGCACTTGTGCCCCAGTTATACACTTCACAGCTAGATTTGCATCAAGCACATTCAAAAATATGCCATAATTAACCGTCCCCAGGATGAGACCGGGGTAGGTAGCAAAGTCTTTCCTGATCCCAGCTCTGTTCATCTTGGATCATTTATAAAAAACACAGCAAGCAAGGGTTACTCCAAGCGGAGTCTCCCTTTTTTCCAAAAATTGGGCCCCACACACACCCACCCATTCAGTGGCAGCACTTATGCCCCAGTTATACACTTCACAGCTAGATTTGCATCAAGCACATTTAAAAATACGCCATAATTAACCGTCCCCAGGATGAGACCGGGGTAGGTAGCAAAGTCTTTCCTGATCCCAGCTCTGTTCATCTTGTATCATTTATAAAAAACACAGCAAGCAAGGGTTACTCCAAGCGGAGTCTCCCTTTTTTCCAAAAATTGGGCCCCACACACACCCACCCATTCAGTGGCAGCACTTATGCCCCAGTTATACACTTCACAGCTAGATTTGCATCAAGCACATTTAAAAATACGCCATAATTAACCGTCCCCAGGATGAGACCGGGGTAGGTAGCAAAGTCTTTCCTGATACCAGCTCTGTTCATCTTGGCTTCTTTTAAAAACAATGTAAGCAAGGGTTACTCCAAGCGGAGTCTCCCTTTTTTCCAAAAATTGGGCCCCACACCCACCCACCCATTCAGTGGCAGCACTTGTGCCCCAGTTATACACTTCACAGCTAGATTTTCATCAAGCACATTCAAAAATACGCCATAATTAACCGTCCCCAGGATGAGACCGGTGTAGGTAGCAAAGTCTTTCCTGATCCCAGCTCTGTTTATCTTGGATCATTTATAAAAAACACAGCAAGCAAGGGATACTCCAAGCGGAGTCTCCCTTTTTTCCAAAAATTGGGCCCCACACACACCCACCCATTCAGTGGCAGCACTTGTGCCCCAGTTATACACTTCACAGCTAGATTTGCATCAAGCACATTCAAAAATACGCCATAATTAACCGTTCCCAGGATGAGACCGGGGTAGGTAGCAAAGTCTTTCCTGATCCCAGCTCTGTTCATCTTGGATCATTTATAAAAAACACAGCAAGCAAGGGTAACTCCAAGCGGAGTCTCCCATTTTTCCAAAAATTGGGCCCCACACACACCCACCCATTCAGTGGCAGCACTTGTGCCCCAGTTATATACTTCACAGCTAGAATTGCTTCAAGCACATTCAAAAATACGCCATAATTAACCGTCCCCAGGATGAGACCGGGGTAGGTAGCAAAGTCTTTCCTGATCCCAGCTGTTCATCTTGGATCATTTATAAAAAACACAGCAAGCAAGGGTTACTCCAAGCGGAGTCTCCCTTTTTTCCAAAAATTGGGCCCCACACACACCCACCCCTTCAGTGGCAGCACTTGTGCCCCAGTTATACACTTCACAGCTAGATTTGCATCAAGCACATTCAAAAATACGCCATAATTAACCGTCCCCAGGATGAGACCGGCGTAGGTAGCAAAGTCTTTCCTGATCCCAGCTCTGTTCATCTTGGATCATTTATAAAAAACACAGCAAGCAAGGGTTACTCCAAGCGGAGTCTCCCTTTTTTCCAAAAATTGGGCCCCACACACACCCACCCATTCAGTGGCAGCACTTGTGCCCCAGTTATACTTTTCACAGCTAGATTTGCATCAAGCACATTCAAAAATACGCAATTCTTAACCGTCCCCAGGATGACACCGGGGTAGGTAGCAAAGTCTTTGCTGAACCATGACTTGTTCATCTTGGCTTCTTTTAAAAAACACAGCAAGCAAGGGTTACTCCAAGCGGAGTCTCCCTTTTTTCCAAAAATTGGGCCCCACACACACCCACCCCTTCAGTGGCAGCAGTTGTGCCCCAGTTGTACACTTCACAGCTAGATTTGCATCAAGCACATTCAAAAATACGCCTCAATTAACCATCCCCAGGATGAGACCGGGGTAGGTAGCAAAGTCTTTCCTGATCCCAGCTCTGTTCATCTTGGCTTCTTTTAAAAACAATGTAAGCAAGGGTTACTCCAAGCGGAGTCTCCCTTTTTTCCAAAAATTGGGACCCACACACACCCACCCATTCAGTGGCAGCACTTGTGCCCCAGTTATACACTTCACAGCTAGATTTGCATCAAGCACATTCTAAAATACGCCATAATTAACAGTCCCCAGGATGAGACCGGGGTAGGTAGCAAAGTCTTTCCTGATCCCAGCTCTGTTCATCTTGGCTTCTTTTAAAAACAATGTAAGCAAGGGTTACTCCAAGCGGAGTCTCCCTTTTTTCCAAAAATTGGGCCCCACACACACCCACCCATTCAGTGGCAGCACTTGTGCCCCAGTTTTACACTTCACAGCTAGATTTGCATCAAGCACATTCAAAAATACGCCATAATTAACCGTCCCCAGGATGAGACCGGGGTAGGTAGCAAAGTCTTTCCTGATCCCAGCTCTGTTCATCTTGGATCATTTATAAAAAACACAGCAAGCAAGGGTTACTCCAAGCGGAGTCTCCCTTTTTTCCAAAAATTGGGTCCCAAACACACCCACCCATTCAGTGGCAGCACTTGTACCCCAGTTATACACTTCACAGCTAGATTTGCATCAAGCACATTCAAAAATACGCCATAATTAACTGTCCCCAGGATGAGACCGGGGTAGGTAGCAAAGTCTTTCCTGATCCCAGCTCTGTTCATCTTGGATCATTTATAAAAAACACAGCAAGCAAGGGTTACTCCAAGCGGAGTCTCCCTTTTTTCCAAAAATTGGTCCCCACACACACCCACCCATTCAGTGGCAGCACTTGTGCCCCAGTTATACACTTCACAGCTAGATTTGCATCAAGCACATTCAAAAATACGCCATAATTAACCGTCCCCAGGATGAGACCGGGGTAGGTAGCAAAGTCTTTCCTGATCCCAGCTCTGTTCATCTTGGCTTCTTTTAAAAACAATGTAAGCAAGGGTTACTCCAAGCGGAGTCTCCCTTTTTTCCAAAAATTGGGCCCCACACACACCCACCCATTCAGTGGCAGCACTTGTGCCCCAGTTATACACTTCACAGCTAGATTTGCATCAAGCACATTCAAAAATACGCCATAATTAACCGTCCCCAGGATGACACCGGGGTGGGTAGCAAAGTCTTTCCTGATCCCAGCTCTGTTTATCTTGGATCATTTATAAAAAACACAGCAAGCAAGGGTTAGTCCAAGCGGAGTCCCCCTTTTTTCCAAAAATTGGGCCCCACACACACCCACCCCTTCAGTGGCAGCAGTTGTGCCCCAGTTGTACACTTCACAGCTAGATTTGCATCAAGCACATTCAAAAATACGCCATAATTAACCGTCCCCAGGATGAGACCGGGGTAGGTAGCAAAGTCTTTCCTGATCCCAGCTCTGTTCATCTTGGCTTCTTTTAAAAACAATGTAAGCAAGGGTTACTCCAAGCGGAGTCTCCCATTTTTCCAAAAATTGGGCCCCACACACACCCACCCATTCAGTGGCAGCACTTGTGCCCCAGTTATACACTTCAAAGCTAGATTTGCATCAAGCACATTCAAAAATATGCCATAATTAACCGTCCCCAGGATGAGACCGGGGTAGGTAGCAAAGTCTTTCCTGATCCCAGCTCTGTTCATCTTGGCTTCTTTTAAAAACAATGTAAGCAAGAGTTACTCCAAGCGGAGTCTCCCTTTTTTCCAAAAATTGGGCCCCACACACACCCACCCATTCAGTGGCAGCACTTGTGCCCCAGTTATACACTTCACAGCTAGATTTGCATCAAGCACATTCAAAAATACACCATAATTAACCGTCCCCAGGATGAGACCGGGGTAGGTAGCAAACTCTTTCCTGATCCCAGGTCTGTTTATCTTGGATCATTTATAAAAAACACAGCAAGCAAGGGTTACTCCAAGCGGAGTCTCCCTTTTTTCCAAAAATTGGGCCCCACACACACCCACCCATTCAGTGGCAGCACTTGTGTCCCAGTTATACTTTTCACAGCTAGATTTGCATCAAGCACATTCAAAAATACGCCATAATTAACCGTCCCCAGGATGAGACCGGGGTAGGTAGCAAAGTCTTTCCTGATCCCAGCTCTGTTCATCTTGGATCATTTATAAAAAACACAGCAAGCAAGGGTTACTCCAAGAGGAGTCTCCCTTTTTTCCAAAAATTGGGCCCCACACACACCCACCCCTTCAGTGGCAGCAGTTGTGCCCCAGTTATACACTTCACAGCTAGATTTGCATCAAGCACATTAAAAAATACGCTATTCTTAACCGTCCCCAGGATGACACCGGGGTAGGTAGCAAAGTCTTTGCTAAACCATGACTTGTTCATCTTTGCTTCTTTTAAAAAACACAGCAAGCAAGGGTTACTCCAAGCGGAGTCTCCCTTTTTTCCAAAAATTGGGCCCCACACACACCCACCCATTCAGTGGCAGCACTTGTGCCCCAGTTATACACTTCACAGCTAGATTTGCATCAAGCACATTCTAAAATACGCCATAATTAACCGTCCCCAGGATGAGACCGGGGTAGGTAGCAAAGTCTTTCCTGTTCCCAGCTCTGTTCATCTTGGCTTCTTTTAAAAACAATGTAAGCAAGGGTTACTCCAAGCGGAGTCCCCTTTTTTTCCAAAAATTGGGCCCCTCACACACCCACCCATTCAGTGGCAGCACTTGTGCCCCAGTTATACACTTCACAGCTAGATTTGCATCAAGCACATTCAAAAATACGCCATAATTAACCGTCCCCAGGATGAGACCGGGGTAGGTAGCAAAGTCTTTCCTGATCCCAGCTCTGTTCATCTTGAATCATTTATAAAAAAAACACAGCAAGCAAGGGTTACTCCAAGCGGAGTCTCCCTTTTTTCCAAAAATTGGGCCCCACACACACCCACCCATTCAGTGGCAGCACTTGTGCCCCAGTTATACTTTTCACAGCTAGATTTGCATCAAGCACATATAAAAAAAAAGCCATAATTAACCGTCACCAGGATGAGACCGGGGTAGGTAGCAAAGTCTTTCCTGATCCCAGCTCTGTTCATCTTGGCTTCTTTTAAAAACAATGTAAGCAAGGGTTACTCCAAGCGGAGTCTCCCTTTATTCCAAAAATTGGGCCCCACACACACCCACCCCTTCAGTGGCAGCAGTTGTGCCCCAGTTGTACACTTCACAGCTAGATTTGCATTAAGCACATTCAAAAATACGCTATTCTTAAACGTCCCCAGGATGACACCGGGGTAGGTAGCAAAGTCTTTGCTGAACCATGACTTGTTCATCTTGGCTTCTTTTAAAAAACACAGCAAGCAAGGGTTACCCCAAGCGGAGTCTCCCTTTTTTCCAAAAATTGGGCCCCACACACACCCACCCATTCAGTGGCAGCACTTGTGCCCCAGATATACACTTCACAGCTAGATTTGCATCAAGCACATTCAAAAATACGCCATAATTAACCGTCCCCAGGATGAGACCGGGGTAGGTAGCAAAGTCTTTCCTGATCCCAGCTCTGTTCATCTTGGATCATTTATAAAAAACACAGCAAGCAAGGGTTACTCCAAGCGGAGTCTCCCTTTTTTCCAAAAATTGGGCCCCACACACACCCACCCCTTCAGTGGCAGCAGTTGTGCCCCAGTTGTACACTTCACAGCTAGATTTGCATCAAGCACATTCAAAAATACGCCATAATTAACCGTCCCCAGGATGAGACTAGGGTAGGTAGCAAAGTCTTTCCTGATCCCAGCTCTGTTCATCTTGTATCATTTATAAAAAACACAGCAAGCAAGGGTTACTCCAAGCGGAGTCTCCCTTTTTTCCAAAAATTGGGCCCCACACACACCCACCCATTCAGTGGCAGCACTTGTGCCCCAGTTATACACTTCACAGCTAGATTTGCATCAAGCACGTTCAAAAATACGCCATAATTAACCGTCTCCAAGATGAGACCGGGGTAGGTAGCAAAGTCTTTCCTGATCCCAGCTCTGTTCATCTTGGCTTCTTTTAAAAACAATGTAAGCAAGGGTTACTTCAAGCGGAGTCTCCCTTTTTTCCAAAAATTGGGCCCCACACACACCCACCCATTCAGTGGCAGCACTTGTGCCCCAGTTATACACTTCACAGCTAGATTTGCATCAAGCACATTCAAAAATACGCCATAATTAACCGTCCCCAGGATGAGACCGGGGTAGGTAGCAAAGTCTTTCCTGATCCCAGCTCTGTTCATCTTGGATCATTTATAAAAAACACAGCAAGCAAGGGTTACTCCAAGCGGAGTCTCCCTTTTTTCCGAAAATTGGGCCCCACACATACCCACCCCTTCAGTGGCAGCAGTTGTGCCCCAGTTGTACACTTCACAGCTAGATTTGCATCAAGCACATTCAAAAATACGCTATTCTTAACCGTCCCCAAGATGACACCGGGGTAGGTAGCAAAGTCTTTGCTAAACCATGACTTGTTCATCTTGGCTTCTTTTAAAAAACACAGCAAGCAAGGGTTACTCCAAGCGGAGTCTCCCTTTTTTCCAAAAATTGGGCCCCACACACACCCACCTTTTCAGTGGCAGCAGTTGTGCCCCAGTTGTACACTTCACAGCTAAATTTGCATCAAGCACATTCAAAAATACGCCATAATTACCCGTCCCCAGGATAAGACCGGGGTAGGTAGCAAAGTCTTTCCTGATCCCAGCTCTGTTCATCTTGGCTTCTTTTAAAAACAATGTAAGCAAGGGTTACTCCAAGCGGAGTCTCCCTTTTTTCCAAAAAATTGGGCCCCACACACACCCACCCATTCAGTGGCAGCACTTGTGCCCCAGTTATACACTTCACAGCTAGATCTGCATCAAGCACATTCAAAAATACGCTATTCTTAACCGTCCCCGGGATGACACTGGGGTAGGTAGCAAAGTCTTTCCTGAACCCAGCTCTGTTCATCTTGGCTTCTTTTAAAAACAATGTAAGCAAGGGTTACTCCAAGCGGAGTCTCCTTTTTTTCCAAAAATTGTGCCCCACACACACCCACCCCTTCAGTGGCAGCAGTTGTGCCCCAGATGTACACTTCACAGCTTGATTTGCATTAAGCACATTCAAAAATACGCTATTCTTAAACGTCCCCAGGATGACACCGGGGTAGGTAGCAAAGTCTTTGCTGAACCATGACTTGTTCATCTTGGCTTCTTTTAAAAAACACAGCAAGCAAGGGTTACTCCAAGCGGAGTCTCCCTTTTTTCCAAAAATTGGGCCCCACACACACCCACCCATTCAGTGGCAGCACTTGTGCCCCAGTTATACACTTCACAGCTAGATTTGCATCAAGCACATTCAAAAATACGCCATAATTAACCGTCTCCAAGATGAGACCGGGGTAGGTAGCAAAGTCTTTCCTGATCCCAGCTCTGTTCATCTTGGCTTCTTTTAAAAACAATGTAAGCAAGGGTTACTTCAAGCGGAGTCTCCCTTTTTTCCAAAAATTGGGCCCCACACACACCCACCCATTCAGTGGCAGCACTTGTGCCCCAGTTATACACTTCACAGCTAGATTTGCATCAAGCACATTCAAAAATACGCCATAATTAACCGTCCCCAGGATGAGACCGGGGTAGGTAGCAAAGTCTTTCCTGATCCCAGCTCTGTTCATCTTGGATCATTTATAAAAAACACAGCAAGCAAGGGTTACTCCAAGCGGAGTCTCCCTTTTTTCCGAAAATTGGGCCCCACACATACCCACCCCTTCAGTGGCAGCAGTTGTGCCCCAGTTGTACACTTCACAGCTAGATTTGCATCAAGCACATTCAAAAATACGCTATTCTTAACCGTCCCCAAGATGACACCGGGGTAGGTAGCAAAGTCTTTGCTAAACCATGACTTGTTCATCTTGGCTTCTTTTAAAAAACACAGCAAGCAAGGGTTACTCCAAGCGGAGTCTCCCTTTTTTCCAAAAATTGGGCCCCACACACACCCACCTTTTCAGTGGCAGCAGTTGTGCCCCAGTTGTACACTTCACAGCTAAATTTGCATCAAGCACATTCAAAAATACGCCATAATTACCCGTCCCCAGGATAAGACCGGGGTAGGTAGCAAAGTCTTTCCTGATCCCAGCTCTGTTCATCTTGGCTTCTTTTAAAAACAATGTAAGCAAGGGTTACTCCAAGCGGAGTCTCCCTTTTTTCCAAAAAATTGGGCCCCACACACACCCACCCATTCAGTGGCAGCACTTGTGCCCCAGTTATACACTTCACAGCTAGATCTGCATCAAGCACATTCAAAAATACGCTATTCTTAACCGTCCCCGGGATGACACTGGGGTAGGTAGCAAAGTCTTTCCTGAACCCAGCTCTGTTCATCTTGGCTTCTTTTAAAAACAATGTAAGCAAGGGTTACTCCAAGCGGAGTCTCCTTTTTTTCCAAAAATTGTGCCCCACACACACCCACCCCTTCAGTGGCAGCAGTTGTGCCCCAGATGTACACTTCACAGCTTGATTTGCATTAAGCACATTCAAAAATACGCTATTCTTAAACGTCCCCAGGATGACACCGGGGTAGGTAGCAAAGTCTTTGCTGAACCATGACTTGTTCATCTTGGCTTCTTTTAAAAAACACAGCAAGCAAGGGTTACTCCAAGCGGAGTCTCCCTTTTTTCCAAAAATTGGGCCCCACACACACCCACCCATTCAGTGGCAGCACTTGTGCCCCAGTTATACACTTCACAGCTAGATTTGCATCAAGCACATTCAAAAATACGCCATAATTAACCGTCCCCAGGATGAGACCGGGGTAGGTAGCAAAGTCTTTCCTGATCCCAGCTCTGTTCATCTTGGATCATTTATAAAAAACACAGCAAGCAAGGGTTACTCCAAGCGGAGTCTCCCTTTTTTCCAAAAATTGGGCGCCACACACACCCACCCCTTCAGTGGCAGCAGTTGTGCCCCAGTTGTACACTTCACAGCTAGATTTGCATCAAGCACATTCAAAAATACGCCATAATTAACCGTCCCCAGGATGAGACTGGGGTAGGTAGCAAAGTCTTTCCTGATCCCAGCTCTGTTCATCTTGGATCATTTATAAAAAACACAGCAAGCAAGGGTTACTCCAAGCGGAGTCTCCCTTTTTTCCGAAAATTGGGCCCCACACATACCCACCCCTTCAGTGGCAGCAGTTGTGCCCCAGTTGTACACTTCACAGCTAGATTTGCATCAAGCACATTCAAAAATACGCTATTCTTAACCGTCCCCAGGATGACACCGGGGTAGGTAGCAAAGTCTTTGCTAAACCATGACTTGTTCATCTTGGCTTCTTTTAAAAAACACAGCAAGCAAGGGTTACTCCAAGCGGAGTCTCCCTTTTTTCCAAAAATTGGGCCCCACACACACCCACCTTTTCAGTGGCAGCAGTTGTGCCCCAGTTGTACACTTCACAGCTAAATTTGCATCAAGCACATTCAAAAATACGCCATAATTAACCGTCCCCAGGATAAGACCGGGGTAGGTAGCAAAGTCTTTCCTGATCCCAGCTCTGTTCATCTTGGCTTCTTTTAAAAACAATGTAAGCAAGGGTTACTCCAAGCGGAGTCTCCTTTTTTTCCAAAAATTGTGCCCCACACACACCCACCCCTTCAGTGGCAGCAGTTGTGCCCCAGTTGTACAATTCACAGCTTGATTTGCATCAAGCACATTCAAAAATACGCCATAATTAACCGTCCCCAGGATGAGACTGGGGTAGGTAGCAAAGTCTTTCCTGATCCCAGCTCTGTTCATCTTGGATCATTTATAAAAAACACAGCAAGCAAGGGTTGCTCCAAGCGGAGTCTCCCTTTTTTCCATAAATTGGGCCCCACACACACCCACCCATTCAGTGGCAGCACTTGTGCCCCAGTTATACACTTCACAGCTAGATTTGCATCAAGCACATTCAAAAATACGCCATAATTAAACGTCACCAGGATGAGACCGGGGTAGGTAGCAAAGTCTTTCCTGATCCCAGCTCTGTTCATCTTGGCTTCTTTTAAAAACAATGTAAGCAAGGGTTACTTCAAGCGGAGTCTCCCTTTTTTCCAAAAATTGGGCCCCACACACACCCACCCATTCAGTGGCAGCACTTGTGCCCCAGTTATACACTTCACAGCTAGATTTGCATTAAGCACATTCAAAAATACGCCATAATTAACCGTCCCCAGGATGAGACCGGGGTAGGTAGCAAAGTCTTTCCTGATCCCAGCTCTGTTCATCTTGGATCATTTATAAAAAACACAGCAAGCAAGGGTTACTCCAAGCGGAGTCTCCCTTTATTCCAAAAATTGGGCCCCACACACACCCACCCCTTCAGTGGCAGCAGTTGTGCCCCAGTTGTACACTTCACAGCTAGATTTGCATCAAGCACATTCAAAAATAAGCTATTCTTAACCGTCCCCAGGATGACACCGGGGTAGGTAGCAAAGTCTTTGCTAAACCATGAATTGTTCATCTTGGCTTCTTTTAAAAAACACAGCAAGCAAGGGTTACTCCAAGCGGAGTCTCCCTTTTTTCCAAAAATTGGGCCCCACACACACCCACCTTTTCAGTGGCAGCAGTTGTGCCCCTTTGTACACTTCACAGCTAGATTTGCATCAAGCACATTCAAAAATACGCCATAATTAACCGTCCCCAGGATGAGACCGGGGTAGGTAGCAAAGTTTTTCCTGATCCCAGCTCTGTTCATCTTGGCTTCTTTTAAAAACAATGTAAGCAAAGGTTACTCCAAGCAGAGTCTCCCTTTTTTCCAAAAATTGGGCCCCACACACACCCACCCATTCAGTGGCAGCACTTGTGCCCCAGTTATACACTTCACAGCTAGATTTGCATCAAGCACATTCAAAAATACGCCATAATTAACCATCCCAAGGATGAGACCGGGGTAGGTAGCAAAGTCTTTCCTGATCCCAGCTCTGTTCATCTTGGCTTCTTTTAAAAACAATGTAAGCAAGGGTTACTCCAAGCGGAGTCTCCCTTTTTTCCAAAAATTGGGCCCCACACACACCCACCCCTTCAGTGGCAGCAGTTGTGCCCCAGTTGTACACTTCACAGCTAGATTTGCATCAAGCACATTCAAAAATACGCTATTCTTAACCGTCCCCAGGATGACACCGGGGTAGGTAGCAAAGTCTTTGCTGAACCATGACTTGTTCATCTTGGCTTCTTTTAAAAAACACAGCAAGCAAGGGTTACTCTAAGCGGAGTCTCCCTTTTTTCCAAAAATTGGGCCCCACACACACCCACCCATTCAGTGGCAGCACTTGTGCCCCAGTTATACACTTCACAGCTAGATTTGCATCAAGCACATTCAAAAATACGCCATAATTAACCATCCCCAGGATGAGACCGGGGTAGGTAGCAAAGTCTTTCCTGATCCCAGCTCTGTTCATCTTGGCTTCTTTTAAAAACAATGTAAGCAAGGGTTACTCCAAGCGGAGTCTCCTTTTTTTCCAAAAATTGTGCCCCACACACACCCACCCCTTCAGTGGCAGCAGTTGTGCCCCAGTTGTACACTTCACAGCTAGATTTGCATCAAGCACATTCAAAAATACGCCATAATTAACCGTCCCCAGGATGAGACTGGGGTAGGTAGCAAAGTCTTTCCTGATCCCAGCTCTGTTCATCTTGGATCATTTATAAAAAACACAGCAAGCAAGGGTTGCTCCAAGCGCAGTCTCCCTTTTTTCCATAAATTG
This sequence comes from Anomaloglossus baeobatrachus, assembly GCF_048569485.1. Lineage (NCBI taxonomy): Eukaryota > Metazoa > Chordata > Amphibia > Anura > Aromobatidae > Anomaloglossus > Anomaloglossus baeobatrachus. The sequence goes on from NC_134355.1 coordinate 232,478,994, forward strand.
GGCCCCACACACACCCACCCATTCAGTGGCAGCACTTGTTCCCCAGTTATACACTTCACAGCTAGATTTGCATCAAGCACATTCAAAAATACGCCATAATTAACCGTCACCAGGATGAGACCGGGGTAGGTAGCAAAGTCTTTCCTGATCCCAGCTCTGTTCATCTTGGCTTCTTTTAAAAACAATGTAAGCAAGGGTTACTTCAAGCGGAGTCTCCCTTTTTTCCAAAAATTGGGCCCCACACACACCCACCCATTCAGTGGCAGCACTTGTGCCCCAGTTATACACTTAACAGCTAGATTTGCATCAAGCACATTCAAAAATACGCCATAATTAACCGTCCCCAGGATGAGACTGGGGTAGGTAGCAAAGTCTTTCCTGATCCCAGCTCTGTTCATCTTGGATCATTTATAAAAAACACAGCAAGCAAGGGTTTCTCCAAGCGGAGTCTCCCTTTTTTCCATAAATTGGGCCCCACACACACCCACCCATTCAGTGGCAGCACTTGTGCCCCAGTTATACACTTCACAGCTAGATTTGCATCAAGCACATTCAAAAATACGCCATAATTAACCGTCACCAGGATGAGACCGGGGTAGGTAGCAAAGTCTTTCCTAATCCCAGCTCTGTTCATCTTGGCTTCTTTTAAAAACAATGTAAGCAAGGGTTACTTCAAGCGGAGTCTCCCTTTTTTCCAAAAATTGGGCCCCACACACACCCACCCATTCAGTGGCAGCACTTGTGCCCCAGTTATACACTTAACAGCTAGATTTGCATCAAGCACATTCAAAAATACGCCATAATTAACCGTCCCCAGGATGAGACCGGGGTAGGTAGCAAAGTCTTTCCTGATCCCAGCTCTGTTTATCTTGGATCATTTATAAAAAACACAGCAAGCAAGGGTTACTCCAAGCGGAGTCTCCCTTTATTCCAAAAATTGAGCCCCACACACACCCACCCCTTCAGTGGCAGCAGTTGTGCCCCAGTTGTACACTTCACAGCTAGATTTGCATCAAGCACATTCAAAAATACGCTATTCTTAACCGTCCCCAGGATGACACCGGGGTAGGTAGCAAAGTCTTTGCTAAACCATGACTTGTTCATCTTGGCTTCTTTTAAAAAACACAGCAAGCAAGGGTTACTCCAAGCGGAGTCTCCCTTTTTTCCAAAAATTGGGCCCCACACACACCCACCCCTTCAGTGGCAGCAGTTGTGCCCCAGTTGTACACTTCACAGCTAGATTTGCATCAAGCACATTCAAAAATACGCCATAATTACCCGTCCCCAGGATGAGACCAGGGTAGGTAGCAAAGTTTTTCCTGATCCCAGCTCTGTTCATCTTGGCTTCTTTTAAAAACAATGTAAGCAAGGGTTACTCCAAGCAGAGTCTCCCTTTTTTCCAAAAATTGGGCCCCACACACACCCACCCATTCAGTGGCAGCACTTGTGCCCCAGTTATACACTTCACAGCTAGATTTGCATCAAGCACATTCAAAAATACGCCATAATTAACCATCCCCAGGATGAGACCGGGGTAGGTAGCAAAGTCTTTCCTGATCCCAGCTCTGTTCATCTTGGCTTCTTTTAAAAACAATGTAAGCAAGGGTTACTCCAAGCGGAGTCTCCCTTTTTTCCAAAAATTGGGCCCCACACACACCCACCCATTCAGTGGCAGCACTTGTGCCCCAGTTATACACTTCACAGCTAGATTTGCATCAAGCACATTCTAAAATACGCCATAATTAACCGTCCCCAGGATGAGACCGGGGTAGGTAGCAAAGTCTTTCCTGATCCCAGCTCTGTTCATCTTGGCTTCTTTCAAAAACAATGTAAGCAAGGGTTACTCCAAGCGGAGTCTCCCATTTTTCCAAAAATTGGTCCCCACACACACCCACCCATTCAGTGGCAGCACTTTTGCCCCAGTTATACACTTCATAGCTAGATTTGCATCAAGCACATTCAAAAATACGCCATAATTAACCGCCCCCAGGATGAGACCGGGGTAGGTAGCAAAGTCTTTTCTGATCCCAGCTCTGTTCATCTTGGATCATTTATAAAAAAACACAGCAAGCAAGGGTTACTCCAAGCGGAGTCTCCCTTTTTTCCAAAAATTGGGCCCCACACACACCCACCCCTTCAGTGGCAGCAGTTGTGCCCCAGTTGTACACTTCACAGCTAGATTTGCATCAAGCACATTCAAAAATACGCTATTCTTAACCGTCCCCAGGATGACACCGGGGTAGGTAGCAAAGTCTTTTCTAAACCATGACTTGTTCATCTTGGCTTCTTTTAAAAAACACAGCAAGCAAGGGTTACTCCAAGCGGAGTCTCCCTTTTTTCCAAAAATTGGGCCCCACACACACCCACCCCTTCAGTGGCAGCAGTTGTGCCCCAGTTGTACACTTCACAGCTAGATTTGCATCAAGCACATTCAAAAATACGCCATAATTAACCGTCCCCAGGATGAGACCAGGGTAGGTAGCAAGGTTTTTCCTGATCCCAGCTCTGTTCATCTTGGCTTCTTTTAAAAACAATGTAAGCAAGGGTTACTCCAAGCAAAGTCTCCCTTTTTTCCAAAAATTGGGCCCCACACACACCCACCCATTCAGTGGCAGCACTTGTGCCCCAGTTATACACTTCACAGCTAGATTTGCATCAAGCACATTCAAAAATACGCCATAATTAACCATCCCCAGGATGAGACCGGGGTAGGTAGCAAAGTCTTTCCAGATCCCAGCTCTGTTCATCTTGGCTTCTTTTAAAAACAATGTAAGCAAGAGTTACTCCAAGCGGAGTCTCCCTTTTTTCCAAAAATTGGGCCCCACACACACCCACCCATTCAGTGGCAGCACTTGTGCCCCAGTTATACACTTCACAGCTAGATTTGCATCAAGCACATTCTAAAATACGCCATAATTAACCGTCCCCAGGATGAGACCGGGGTAGGTAGCAAAGTCTTTCCTGATCCCAGCTCTGTTCATCTTGGCTTCTTTCAAAAACAAAATAAGCAAGGGTTACTCCAAGCGGAGTCTCCCATTTTTCCAAAAATTGGTCCCCCCACACACCCACCCATTCAGTGGCAGCACTTGTGCCCCAGTTATACACTTCACAGCTAGATTTGCATCAAGCACATTCAAAAATACGCCATAATTAACCGTCCCCAGGATGAGACCGGGGTAGGTAGCAAAGTCTTTTCTGATCCCAGCTCTGTTCATCTTGGATCATTTATAAAAAACACAGCAAGCAAGGGTTACTCCAAGCGGAGTCTCCCTTTTTTCCAAAAATTGGGCCCCACACACACCCACCCATTCAGTGGCAGCACTTGTGCCCCAGTTATACACTTCACAGCTAGATTTGCATCAAGCACATTCAAAAATACGACATAATTAACCATCCTAAGGATGAGACCGGGGAAGGTAGCAAAGTCTTTCCTGATCCCAGCTCTGTTCATCTTGGCTTCTTTTAAAAACAATGTAAGCAAGGGTTACTCCAAGCGGAGTCTCCCTTTTTTCCAAAAATTGGGCCCCACACACACCCACCCCTTCAGTGGCAGCAGTTGTGCCCCAGTTGTACACTTCACAGCTAGATTTGCATCAAGCACATTCAAAAATACGCTATTCTTAACCGTCCCCAGGATGACACCGGGGTAGGTAGCAAAGTCTTTGCTGAACCATGACTTGTTCATCTTGGCTTCTTTTAAAAAACACAGCAAGCAAGGGTTACTCTAAGCGGAGTCTCCCTTTTTACCAAAAATTGGGCCCCACACACACCCACCTTTTCAGTGGCAGCAGTTGTGCCCCAGTTGTACACTTCACAGCTAGATTTGCATCAAGCACATTCAAAAATACGCCATAATTAACCGTCCCCAGGATGAGACCGGGGTAGGTAGCAAAGTTTTTCCTGATCCCAGCTCTGTTCATCTTGGCTTCTTTTAAAAACAATGTAAGCAAGGGTTACTCCAAGCGGAGTCTCCCTTTTTTCCAAAAATTGGGCCCCACACACACCCACCCATTCAGTGGCAGCACTTGTGCCCCAGTTATACACTTCACAGCTAGATTTGCATCAAGCACATTAAAAAATACGCCATAATTAACCATCCTCAGGATGAGACCGGGGTAGGTAGCAAAGTCTTCCCTGATCCCAGCTCTGTTCATCTTGGCTTCTTTTATAAACAATGTAAGCAAGGGTTACTCCAAGCGGAATCTCCCTTTTTTCCAAAAATTGGGCCCCACACACACCCACCCCTTCAGTGGCAGCAGTTGTGCCCCAGTTGTACACTTCACAGCTAGATTTGCATCAAGCACATTCAAAAATACGCTATTCTTAACCGTCCCCAGGATGACACCGAGGTAGGTAGCAAAGTCTTTGCTGAACCATGACTTGTTCATCTTGGCTTCTTTTAAAAAACACAGCATGCAAGGGTTACTCCAAGCGGTGTCTCCCATTTTTCCAAAAATTGGTCCCCACACACACCCACCCATTCAGTGGCAGCACTTGTGCCCCAGTTATACACTTCACAGCTAGATTTGCATCAAGCACATACAAAAATACGCCATAATTAACCGTCCCCAGGATGAGAACGGGGTAGGTAGCAAAGTCTTTTCTGATCCCAGCTCTGTTCATCTTGGATCATTTATAAAAAACACAGCAAGCAAGGGTTACTCCAAGCGGAGTCTCCCTTTTTTCCAAAAATTGGGCCCCACACACACCCACCCCTTTAGTGGCAGCAGTTGTGCCCCAGTTGTACACTTCACAGCTAGATTTGCATCAAGCACATTCAAAAATACGCTATCCTTAACCGTCCCCAGGATGACACCGGGGTAGGTAGCAAAGTCTTTGCTGAACCATGACTTGTTCATCTTGGCTTCTTTTAAAAAACACAGCAAGCAAGGGTTACTCCAAGCGGAGTGTCCCTTTTTTCCAAAAATTGGGCCCCACACACACCCACCCATTCAGTGGCAGCACTTGTGCCCCAGTTATACACTTCACAGCTAGATTTGCATCAAGCACATTCAAAAATACGCCATAATTAACCGTCCCCAGGATGAGACCGGGGTAGGTAGCAAAGTCTTTGATGATCCCAGCTCTGTTCATCTTGGATCATTTATAAAAAACAGAGCAAGCAAGGGTTACTCCAAGCGGAGCCTCCCTTTTTTCCAAAAATTGGGCCCCACACACACCCACCCATTCAGTGGCAGCACTTGTGCCCCAGTTTTACACTTCACAGCTAGATTTGCATCAAGCACATTCAAAAATACGCCATAATTAACCATCCCCAGGATGAGACTGGGGTAGGTAGCAAAGTCTTTCCTGATCCCAGCTCTGTTCATCTTGGATCATTTATAAAAAACACAGCAAGCAAGGGTTACTCCAAGCGGAGTCTCCCTTTTTTCCAAAAATTGGGCCCCACACACACCCACCCATTCAGTGGCAGCACTTGTGCCCCAGTTATACACTTCACAGCTAGATTTGCATCAAGCACATTCAAAAATACGCCATAATTAACCGTCCCCAGGATGAGACCGGGGTAGGTAGCAAAGTCTTTCCTGATCCCAGCTCTGTTCATCTTGGTTTCTTTTAAAAACAATGTAAGCAAGGGTTACTCCAAGCGGAGTCTCCCTTTTTTCCAAAAATTAGGCCCCACACACACCCACCCCTTCAGTGGCAGCACTTGTGCCCCAGTTATACACTTCACAGCTAGATTTGCATCATGCACATTCAAAAATACGCCATAATTAACCGTTCCCAGGATGAGACCGGGGTAGGTAGCAAAGTCTTTCCTGATCCCAGCTCTGTTCATCTTGGATCATTTATAAAAAACACAGCAAGCAAGGGTTACTCCAAGCGGAGTCTCCCTTTTTTCCAAAAATTGGGCCCCACACACACCCACCCATTCAGTGGCAGCACTTGTGCCCCAGTTATACACTTCACAGCTAGATTTGCATCAAGCACATTCAAAAATACGCCATCATTAACCGTCCCCAGGATGAGACCGGGGTAGGTAGCAAAGTCTTTCCTGATCCCAGCTCTGTTCATCTTGGATCATTTATAAAAAACACAGCAAGCAAGGGTTACTCCAAGCGGAGTCTCCCATTTTTCCAAAAATTGGGCCCCACACACACCCACCCATTCAGTGGCAGCACTTGTGCCCCAGTTATACACTTCACAGCTAAATTTGCATCAAGCACATTCAAAAATACGCCATAATTAACCGTCCCCAGGATGAGACCGGGGTAGGTAGCAAAGTCTTTCCTGATCCCAGCTCTGTTCATCTTGGCTTCTTTTAAAAACAATGTAAGCAAGGGTTACTCCAAGCGGAGTCTCCCTTTTTTCCAAAAATTGGGCCCCACACACACCCACCCATTCAGTGGCAGCACTTGTGCCCCAGTTATACACTTCACAGCTAGATTTGCATCAAGCACATTCAAAAATACGCCATAATTAACCGTCCCCAGGATGAGACCGGGGTAGGTAGCAAAGTCTTTCCTGATCCCAGCTCTGTTCATCTTGGATCATTTATAAAAAACACAGCAAGCAAGGGTTACTCCAAGCGGAGTCTCCCTTTTTTCCAAAAATTGGGCCCCACACACACCCACCCATTCAGTGGCAGCACTTGTGCCCCAGTTTTACACTTCACAGCTAGATTTGCATCAAGCACATTCAAAAATACGCCATAATTAACCAACCCCAGGATGAGACCGGGGTAGGTAGCAAAGTCTTTCCTGATCCCAGCTCTGTTCATCTTGGATCATTTATAAAAAACACAGCAAGCAAGGGTTACTCCAAGCGGAGTCTCCCTTTTTTCCAAAAATTGGGCCCCACACACACCCACCCATTCAGTGGCAGCACTTGTGCCCCAGTTATACACTTCACAGCTAGATTTGCATGAAGCACATTCAAAAATACGCCATAATTAACCGTCCCCAGGATGAGACCGGGGTAGGTAGCAAAGTCTTTCCTGATCCCAGCTCTGTTCATCTTGGCTTCTTTTAAAAACAATGTAAGCAAGGGTTACTCCAAGCGGAGTCTCCCTTTTTTCCAAAAATTGGGCCCCACACACACCCATCCCTTCAGTGGCAGCACTTGTGCCCCAGTTATACACTTCACAGCTAGATTTGCATCATGCACATTCAAAAATACGCCATAATTAACCGTTCCCAGGATGAGACCGGGGTAGGTAGCAAAGTCTTTCCTGATCCCAGCTCTGTTCATCTTGGATCATTTATAAAAAACACAGCAAGCAAGGGTTACTCCAAGCGGAGTCTCCCTTTTTTCCAAAAATTGGGCCCCACACACACCCACCCATTCAGTGGCAGCACTTGTGCCCCAGTTATACACTTCTCAGCTAGATTTGCATCAAGCACATTCAAAAATACGCCATCATTAACCGTCCCCAGGATGAGACCGGGGTAGGTAGCAAAGTCTTTCCTGATCCCAGCTCTGTTCATCTTGGATCATTTATAAAAAACACAGCAAGCAAGGGTTACTCCAAGCGGAGTCTCCCATTTTTCCAAAAATTGGGCCCCACACACACCCACCCATTCAGTGGCAGCACTTGTGCCCCAGTTATACACTTCACAGCTAAATTTGCATCAAGCACATTCAAAAATACGCCATAATTAACCGTCCCCAGGATGAGACCGGGGTAGGTAGCAAAGTCTTTCCTGATCCCAGCTCTGTTCATCTTGGCTTTTTTTAAAAACAATGTAAGCAAGGGTTACTCCAAGCGGAGTCTGCCTTTTTTCCAAAAATTGGGCCCCACACACACCCACCCATTCAGTGGCAGCACTTGTGCCCCAGTTATACACTTCACAGCTAGATTTGCATCAAGCACATTCAAAAATACGCCATAATTAACCGTCCCCAGGATGAGACCGGGGTGGGTAGCAAAGTCTTTCCTGATCCCAGCTCTGTTCATCTTGGATCATTTATAAAAAACACAGCATGCAAGGGTTACTCAAAGCGGAGTCTCCCTTTTTTCCAAAAATTGGGCCCCACACACACCCACCCATTCAGTGGCAGCACTTGTGCCCCAGTTACACACTTCACAGCTAGATTTGCATCAAGCACATTCAAAAATACGCCATAATTAACCGTCCCCAGGATGAGAATGGGGTAGGTAGCAAAGTCTTTCCTGATCCCAGCTCTGTTCATCTTGGATCATTTATAAAAAGCACAGCAAGCAAGGGTTACTCCAAGCGGAGTCTCCCTTTTTTCCAAAAATTGGGCCCCACACACACCCAACCATTCAGTGGCAACACTTCAGCCCCAGTTATACACTTCACAGCTAGATTTGCATCAAGCACAATCAAAAATACGCCATAATTAACCGTCCCCAGGATGAGACCGGGGTAGGTAGCAAAGTCTTTCCTGATCCCAGCTCTGTTCATCTTGGCTTCTTTTAAAAACAATGTAAGCAAGGGTTACTCCAAGCGGAGTCTGCCTTTTTTCCAAAAATTGGGCCCCACACACACCCACTCATTCAGTGGCAGCACTTGTGCCCCAGTTATACACTTCACAGCTAGATTTGCATCAAGCACATTCAAAAATACGCCATAATTAACCGTCCCCAGGATGAGACCGGGGTAGGTAGCAAAGTCTTTCCTGATCCCAGCTCTGTTCATCTTGGATCATTTATAAAAAACACAGCATGCAAGGGCTACTCCAAGCGGAGTCTCCCTTTTTTCCAAAAATTGGGCCCCACACACACCCAGCCATTCAGTGGCAGCACTTGTGCCCCAGTTATACACTTCACAGCTAGATTTGCATCAAGCACATTCAAAAATACGCCATAATTAACCATCCCCAGGATGAGACCGGGGTAGGTAGCAAAGTCTTTCCTGATCCCAGCTCTGTTCATCTTGGCTTCTTTTAAAAACAATGTAAGCAAGGGTTACTCCAAGCGGAGTCTCCCTTTTTTCCAAAAATTGGGCCCCACACACACCCACCCATTCAGTGGCAGCACTTGTGCCCCAGTTATACACTTCACAGCTAGATTTGCATCAAGCACATTCAAAAATACGCCATAATTAACCGTCCCCAGGATGAGACCGGGGTAGGTAGCAAAGTCTTTCCTGATCCCAGCTCTGTTCATCTTGGCTTCTTTTAAAAACAATGTAAGCAAGGGTTACTCCAAGCGGAGTCTCCCTTTTTTCCAAAAATTGGGCCCCACACACACCCAGTTATTCAGTGTCAGCACTTGTGCCCCAGTTATACACTTCACAGCTAGATTTGCATCAAGCACATTGAAAAATACGCCATAATTAACCGTCCCCAGGATGAGACCGGGGTAGGTAGCAAAGTCTTTCCTGATCCCAGCTCTGTTCATCTTGGATCATTTATAAAAAACACAGCAAGCAAGGGTTACTCCAAGCGGAGTCTCCCTTTTTTCCAAAAATTGGGCCCCACACACACCCACCCATTCAGTGGCAGCACTTGTGCCCCAGTTATACACTTCACAGCTAGATTTGCATCAAGCACATTCAAAAATACGCCATAATTAACCGTTCCCAGGATAAGACCGGGGTAGGTAGCAAAGTCTTTCCTGATCCCAGCTCTGTTCATCTTAACTTCTTTTAAAAACAATGTAAGCAAGGGTTACTCCAAGCGGAGTCTCCCTTTTTTCCAAAAATTGGGCCCCACACACACCCACCCATTCAGTGGCAGCACTTGTGCCCCAGTTATACACTTCACAGCTAGATTTGCATCAAGCACATTCAAAAATACGCCATAATTAACCGTCCCCAGGATGAGACCGGGGTAGGTAGCAAAGTCTTTCCTGATCCCAGCTCTGATCATCTTGGATCATTTATAAAAAACACAGAAAGAAGGGCAGTGAGCCCCATAGGGGTGAATGGACCCCATGACGATCGGGAGGGTGCAAGGTTAGGAAAGGGTTAATAGGTTTGCATGGGATGGGGGATGTGTGGGAGTACAGGATTGGTAGTAGGGAGCTGTAAGGGGATTGGGGGGGAGCAAGGAAGGGGTGGGGTGTTGGGAGAGGTATAAGAGAGGGGGGTGTGCTGTTTACCTCCCCTTTCGTCGATTGATCTTTGTGTCCCAGGACATAGTGCTGCTGCTGCTTCCTGCCATGGCTGCCCTTGCTGAACTCCTGGAGATGGTGCGGGGGGCATCCGAGGTCGTGGGAGTGGATGCCCTGAGGCAGCAGCTGGCAGCGGTCTGTGGGGCTGGAGCGGCGCCGCCTGCTGTTCCAGCGCCCGGGCCGTGGCTACGTGCTCGGCGGGCGCGACCGCCGGAGCGCTACTCCCCCAGCTGGAGGGGGAGAATCAGATCAAGGAGCCCCTGCGGGGACCCTCCGGATCAGTGGCGGAGCCCTCCAACTAACCTAGGGGAGCAGCCGGCCACCGGGAGGAATCCGCGACGGAGATCCCGTGGGTCGGGGGTGGGCGGAGCCTCCGCGAGGCCCACTTCCGGTCCGCGGCCTACGCAGCATCAGACCGGAGCATGGATGACGGCAGCCCCCAGTGATGTGCCGGCTGGGGGTGGCGCTCGGCGTGCCGGATTGCCGGAGGAGACTCCCTGCAGGCCGCAGGGGAGAGCAACAGGACGGGGGACGGGAGCGGATGTGAGCGGCGAGGTCAGGAGATCGGAGGAGGGGTACGGTGGCCCGCAGGCACAGAGGAGATCGGTAGTCACGGTCCCCCCCGGCGAGGAGCGTGCTGGGGGTGGGTCCCGGCGAGGAGCAAGCTCGGCACGGCCTTCCGGCAGTCGGCAGGGAGGGAGCCCACTGAGGACGACAGGAGAAGGGGCGGCGCAGTAGGATATCACGATTACAGCGGGAAGAGACGGCGGCAGGGCGCCACGGCGGGAGAAAAGGAAGAGGTCAAGCAGGAGTCGCCCGGACGAGCGGGGTGCGGTGACCGTGGGGGTCGACGGCCGCCAGGTGCGGGCTGTCCCCTCGCTGATCCCCCCTGAGGATTTCGGCAGCACATCGGACTCCAGCGAGGAAGAAGGAGCAGCGGCAGGTCGGACGGAGCGGCAGCTGGAAGATCGTGGCACGGCTGTTCCGGCGTCGACTCAACGGCAGCCTGGTGAGCAGACAACAGAAATGTTACATGCTGTGGGTAGCGCGGGCGAGGGCGGGGGTTCCGTCGCGGGACGCGTTGCGCTGGGGGCGAGTGCGGTCGGGTAGTCTGGTTTACCGGGTCCAGAGTTTTGGGGGCAGCTTTTGGGGGTGTTGCAGGGGTTGTCTGCGGAACGGGGTAGTCGGACTGGGCCTGGGGCTCCGGTGGGGGCGTGGGTGGGCCCCACGGAGGTGGTGCGGACAGAAGCGCCGGTGCGCGATGTTTCGGCGGGGGACACGACCTCGGCGGCAGGTACGGGACAGGAGGCTGGTGGGGCGGCTTCCGTGGGTGCGAGTAAGGAGGCGGAAAAGGAAAAAGAAAAGGAGGATGAGGTAGTGCGTTTGGATGATAGGGCACGGAGTGAAATTTATGTGTGCTTTGAAGGGCAGTTAGGGGTTCATTTAAAAAAGGAGGTGAGGGAAAAGATTTGGAAGGGGGAGTATGTGGAAATTTTTTCCCTGCTTCCCTTGGAAAAGTTTAATTTGGATAAGGTGAAACCTAGTGATACAAAAAAGGAGAAGGAGGATGAGGAAAAACGGCGGTATAGGTTGATCCCGAGGACGTTTACCAATTGGTTGCAGGCCTTTGCTATCTTAGCCAGTGTGATCGGGGAAAAGGAGCCGGAGCATTGTTCCGCCCTATTTGGATATATGGACGCGATAGGGGAAGCGTATAGAGTATACGGCGGTTTGGGGTGGTTGAGATATGATGAGCAGTTCCGGCAGCGGAAGGCTCTGCGGCCGGGAGTCCAGTGGGGCCACAAGGATATTTCTTTGTGGATGCGGTTAATGACGGCGCCGGCTCAGCCCTTTCGAGGGGGTGCCGGGAGCCCGGGTGCGAGTGGCGGGTCCTCGGCTGGACAGAAAAAGGGAGCTTGTTGGCAGTATAACGAGGGACAGTGTAAGTTCGGGGCCTCTTGTCGGTTCAGACACGAGTGTTCCGGATGTGGAGGGTCCCACCCTCTGGCCAGGTGCTTCAAGAAAGGCAAAGGAAAGGCGGGGGAGGGGTCTGGAAAAAGGGAGGACGCCAGTGAGGGTAGAGGCGATGCTTCCCTATTAAAGTAGATACCCGGATGTGCGGGCGGCGGAGTTGTTGGAACGTGGTTTTACAGAGGGCTTTCGGATTCCGTTTGAATCTGAGGCGCCGGTGTTTCGCCCGGGAAACTTGCGGTCCGCAAAAGAACATCCGGCGGTGGTGAAGGAAAAGCTGCAGAAGGAGGTGGAGTTGGGGAGGATGGCGGGCCCATTCCAGGACCCGCCATTCTCTAATTTACGGATTTCCCCCCTTGGGGTGGTACCTAAGAAGGAGCCGAACAAATTTCGGCTCATTCATCATTTATCTTATCCGGCGGGATTGTCGGTGAATGATGGGATATCACCGGAATTGTCGGCGGTATGTTATGTATCATTCGATAGGGCCTTGGAGCTGGTAAGGGTAGCGGGGCGGGGGGCCCTGATGGCAAAGGCGGATGTGGAAGCAGCTTTTCGTTTACTCCCGGTGCATCCAGAGAGCTTTCATCTCTTAGGGTGTATGTGGGATGGTGAATACTATGTGGATCGCTGCCTGCCGATGGGCTGTTCCATTTCGTGTGCTTATTTTGAGGCATTCAGTACCTTTGTGGAATGGGTAGTCAGGGAGGTGGCAGGAGTCCATTCAGTGATTCACTATTTGGATGTCTTCTTTTGCGTGGGTCCGGCGGGCTCTTCGGTTTGCTCCTTGTTGTTGTTTACGTTAGAGCGGATCGCGCGGAGCCTGGGTATTCCGTTGGCAAAAGACAAAACAGAAGGGCCGGTGACGGTATTATGTTTCTTAGGTATCGAAATTGATACACTGGCAATGGAATGCCGGTTGCCGGAGGGAAAGCTGTTGGATTTGAAGGCGTCGGTGCGGTTTTTGTCTCAGGCCAAGAAGGTGCGGTTGCGCGAGTTGCAGTCAGTGCTCGGAAAATTGAATTTCGCTTGTCGCATTATGCCGATGGGGCGGATATTTAATAGGAGACTGGCGAGCGCAACCGCAGGGGTAAAAGCTCCAAATCACTTTGTCAGAGTGACAAAAATGATGAAAGGGGATTTGTTGGTGTGGGAGGAGTTCTTGGACCGGTACAACGGTCGGACCCTTTGGATGAGCGAGGCGGTGTCCAATAGCCAGCTGGAATTGTACACGGATGCGGCTGGGGCGACGGGTTTTGGAGCAATTTTTCAAACGCGCTGGTGTGTGGGAAAGTGGCCGCGGCGGTGGGTGGAAGCAGGTTTGGTGAGGAATTTGGCGCTGTTGGAATTGTTTCCCATTATTGTGGCGGTGGAGTTGTGGGGCCCTGTTTTTGCTGGAATAAGGGTTTGCATGCATTGTGACAACATGGCGGTGGTGCATTCCATCAACGCACTGTCGGCAAAATCCCCGCCGGTTGTGGGGTATTTAAGGCATCTAGTGTTGCGTTGTTTGGAGTTAAACATTTGCGTGGTGGCTCGGCATGTGCCTGGGATTCGCAACGAGGTGGCTGATGCGCTATCACGGTTTCAGTTTTGCAGGTTCAGGAAGCTGGTGCCGGAAGCGGACGCGGAAGGGGAACCTTGCCCGAACTGGCTGTGGGACCTGGCATCGGTGTAGCTTTTGAGGGAATTCGGAGATCGGTGTCTGAGGCTACGTGGTGCCGATATCAGGCGGTGTGGCAGGAATGGGCAGAGTTGGAAAGTAGGGATTTCATGGAGTCGGGTTACCAGGGTCGAGTGTTGGGGGTACTGATGTTAATAAGTGGGGATTTTTCGGAAGGCAGGTCTGTTTCGGTGATTGGTTGCAAGTTGGCGGCGTTGGCCTTTTTGTTCCAGATGCAAGGGGTTCGGGACGCGACTAAGGATTTTCTGGTGCGACAGGCGATGAAGGGTTTTCGAAAAGGGGCTCAGTCGCGTGACTGTAGGCGGCCGGTGTCATTGCCATTGTTGGTGCGTTTAGTGGGGTGTTTAGGGGAGTTGTGTTCGTCTCCTTATGAGCGGGTGTTGTTCTCGGTAGCTTTTGTACTGGCGTTTTTTGGGGCCTTTCGTATTGGCGAATTGGTCAGCCCGACTAAGCAAGCGAGGGGTGGTTTGCTGTTGGGTGATGTGATGCTGGGGGAGGATAGAGTGGAAGGTCGGCTTCGTTTTTCTAAGACGGATCAGAAGGGCCGGGGGCGCTTAGTAGTGTTGTACGCTTTACCGGGGCACCAGTTGTGCCCAGTGTTACATGTGTCAGAGTTTTTAAAGGTGCGCGGCGGTTACCCTGGTGTTTTTCTTAGACATACGGACGGATTGGCTTTGTCGCGGTATCAATTCAATGCGGTGCTGAAGATGGCTCTAGCAAGGGTGGGGGAGGAGCCACGTGAGTACGGGTCTCACTCCTTCCGGATTGGGGTGGCAACGGAGGCCGCCAGGTGGGGTTTGAGTGAGGATTGTATCCGGCGGATTGGGAGGTGGGAGTCTTCCAGGTTCCGTTTGTACATTAGGCCTCACTTGGTCAGGTGATGGTCAGGGGTGGGGGATTCAAGGTTGGTGTTAGATGCCGGTTTGAGGGCAATTTCTTGTGCTGTTGCTGTTTTTATTCGTGGTCTTTGTATTTTATAGGTCCATGCCTTGTGTGGATCCTCGGGCACTCCTATGTGTATTGGGGAGCGTTACGGGCGGATGTGCGGCGTGACGGTCGGCAGCTCGGAGTGTCGGTGTCGGAAGCTCGAGTAAAGTGGCTCGGAATTCGGGGCATGACCTGGGGTAGGGTGCGCCCTGAGGTGGCTTATTATAGCCGTATGGATCGTGTCCCTGATGTGTTAATTTTGCATGTGGGAGGGAACGATTTGGGAGTAAGGTCGGCGAGGGAATTGAAAAGGGATATAAAGCTGGACCTGTTACATTTGTGGAGGGCGTTCCCGGGCATAGTTATTGTTTGGTCGGACATTATAGCTCGGACGCAGTGGCGTTTTGGGAGGTCGGTGGACCGTATTAATAGGGCTCGGAGCAAGCTGAACCGGGCTATTGGCAGGTTTGTGGCGAGAAATGGTGGGTTGGTGGTGCGGCATAGAGAATTGGAGGAGTCCACGGAGCAGTATCTAAGGAGAGATGGGGTTCACCTGACTGATGTGGGTCTGGATTTATGGATGTTGGGTTTGAGGGATGGCCTAGAGCAAGCACTGGGGGTGTGGGGGGCCCGGGCCAAGTAAGGGTGTCACTTGGCCGGCCTGTGGCGGGGTGATAGGTCCGTCTGAGAGGTTGGGAGTACCGACAGTCGGCTTGTTGGTACGAAGTCGCTCAAGGGGAGTGGCTTCGGAGTGGATGGGAACTTGTGGGCGGAGGTCCCGCAGGTTCTGGGTAGGGGTAATTAACGATGGAACGTTGTTACCCCTCACCTCGGGCCGGGTGGTCACGGCCGAGGTGGTCCTCTGGGCCGGTTTGGAGGTTACGGCCAGGGGGTTAGGAATGATGGTTTGCCTCTCGGACGGATCTATCGGTGTTTCTGGTTATACGGGTATATATGTATAAGGTTAAGTTTAACAATTGAGTGGCATGTTGGGCCACGAGTTTTGGTATACATATATACGGTAAAAATAAAACTGTGGCCATTCCTGCAATAAAGTCGTGGTTCTCGTCTTCATTTAGGTAGATATGGTACGGGGGTGTGTGTTTTACAGGATAACCTGCTTATCCCTTATAGATGCGTCAAGAAGGGCAGTGAGCCCCATAGGGGTGAATGGACCCCATGACGATCGGGAGGGTGCAAGGTTAGGAAAGGGTTAATAGGTTTGCATGGGATGGGGGATGTGTGGGAGTACAGGATTGGTAGTAGGGAGCTGTAAGGGGATTGGGGGGGAGCAAGGAAGGGGTGGGGTGTTGGGAGAGGTATAAGAGAGGGGGGTGTGCTGTTTACCTCCCCTTTCGTCGATTGATCTTTGTGTCCCACCCGCCCGCCCTGATATATAATTATATGTATATGTTCAAAAAAAAAAAAAAAAAAATGAAAAGGTGAAAAGGTGATGGTTTTCAAAAAAAAAAAAAAAAAAAAAGAGGAATAAAGGTGAATACAAGGTTGAGTTGCTAATTTATTGTTGTCACAGCGGGGTGATAGGTCCGTCTGAGAGGTTGGGAGTACCGACAGTCGGCTTGTTGGTACGAAGTCGCTCAAGGGGAGTGGCTTCGGAGTGGATGGGAACTTGTGGGCGGAGGTCCCGCAGGTTCTGGGTAGGGGTAATTAACGATGGAACGTTGTTACCCCTCACCTCGGGCCGGGTGGTCACGGCCGAGGTGGTCCTCTGGGCCGGTTTGGAGGTTACGGCCGGGGGGTTAGGAATGATGGTTTGCCTCTCGGACGGATCTATCGGTGTTTCTGGTTATACGGGTATATATGTATAAGGTTAAGTTTAACAATTGAGTGGCATGTTGGGCCACGAGTTTTGGTATACATATATACGGTAAAAATAAAACTGTGGCCATTCCTGCAATAAAGTCGTGGTTCTCGTCTTCATTTAGGTAGATATGGTACGGGGGTGTGTGTTTTACAGGATAACCTGCTTATCCCTTATAGATGCGTCAAGCAAGGGTTACTCCAAGCGGAGTCTCCCTTTTTTCCAGAAATTGGGCCCCACACACCCATCCATTCAGTGGCAGCACTTGTGCCCCAGTTATACACTTCACAGCTTCACAGCTAGATTTGCATCAAGCACATTCAAAAATACGCCATAATTAACCGTCCCCAGGATGAGACCGGGGTAGGTAGCAAAGTCTTTCCTGATCCCAGCTCTGTTCATCTTGGCTTCTTTTAAAAACAATGTAAGCAAGGGTTACTCCAAGCGGAGTCTCCCTTTTTTCCAAAAATTGGGCCCCACACACACCCACCCATTCAGTGGCAGCACTTGTGCCCCAGTTATACACTTCACAGCTAGATTTGCATCAAGCACATTCAAAAATACGCCATAATTAACCGTCCCCAGGATGAGACCGGGGTAGGTAGCAAAGTCTTTCCTGATCCCAGCTCTGTTCATCTTGGCTTCTTTTAAAAACAATGTAAGCAAGGGTTACTCCAAGCGGAGTCTCCCTTTTTTCCAAAAATTGGGCCCCACACAGTCACCTTATCAGTGGCAGCACTTGTGCCCTAGTTGCAAACAGGATGTTTTGATTTGCATCAAGCACATTCCAAATCCACAAGCATTTACTCTCCCCAGGATGATACAGGGGTAGTAAATTCCTTCTGGATCCATGACTTGTTCATTTTGATGAAGTCAGTCTGTCCACATTGTCACTGGACAGACGCGTGCGCTTATCTGTCAGCACACACCCACCAGCACTGGAGACACGTTCAGAGACAATGCTGGCAGCTGGACACGACAAAATCTCCAAGGCGTAACTGGAGAGCTCTGGCCATTTTTCTAGATTTGAAGTCCAAAAGGAGCAAGGCTCCATTTGCAAAGTCATGGCATTGATGTTCATTTGGAGATACTCCTGTATCATCCTCTCCAGCCGTTGACTATGTGTCAGACTTGTTGTCTCTGGTGGCCTTGCAAAGGAGGGTCTAAAAAAATTATGAAAAGATTCCATAAAATTGCTGTTACCAGCACCAGATACGGTCCTACTGGTACGGGTAAACTTTTGAAGATGACGAGACCGTCCCATGTTTGTCAAGTTACAACTGGGAGAATCACTCCCTGCACGTGCACGGTTGTTTGGTGGAAAAGCTGAGCTAAGATCGAGTAACAGCCTCTGCTGATACTCCTGCAGACCTGCGTCCCTTTCTATGGCTGGAATTATGTCACAAAATTTGGACTTGTACCGGGGATCTAATAGTGTGGCAATCCAGTAATCATCATCACTTCTAATTTTGACAATACGAGCGTCATGTTGGAGGTAGTGCAACAAGAAGGCACTCATGTGTCTTGCGCAGCCATGCGGACCAAGTCCACGCTGTGTTTGTGGCATAGAGGTGCTAACCGTTCTTTCTTGCTCTGACATCTCCCCCCAACCTCTTTCAACATAAATTTGACCAAGGTCTCCCTCATCCGCTGAGACTTCCATGTACATGGACAGTTCGTCCTCCATTTCTTCATGTTCTCCTGCACCTTCCTCAACATTTCGCCTGCCACCATGCGCCCTTGTTGATCCCTGTCCCCCATGGTCCCATGCCTGCCGCGTTGGTGATGATGAACGTCTGGACCTTGGTGATGTTGTTGTGTCTTGCGCATATGAATCCTCCTGTAGTTTCTCCCCTTCCTGTTGTCCCACCCCCTGACTCCGAATAGTGTTTAGCATGTGCTCCAGCATGTAAATGACTGGAATTGTCATGCTGATAATGGCATTGTCAGCGCTAAACATATTCGTCGCCATGTCGAAACTGTGCAGAAGGGTGCATAGGTCCTTGATCTGAGACCACTCCATCAGGGTGATCTGCCCCACCTCTGCATCTTGTTGGCCCAGGCTATACGTCATGACGTATTGCACCAGGGCTCGGCGGTGCTGCCACAGTCGCTGTAACATGTGGAGAGTTGAATTCCAGCGTGTCGCCACATCGCATTTCAGGCGATGAACCGGCAGGCCGAAAGACTTCTGGAGTGATGTAAGTCGCTCAGCTGCGGCGCTTGAACGGCGTAAGTGAGCAGACAGTTTTCGTGCCCTGTTCAGAAGGCCATCTAGGCCGGGATAGTGTGTTAAAAATTGCTGGACGACAAGGTTGGACACGTGAGCCATACAAGGTACGTGTGTCTCCTTGCCCAGGCGAAGGGCCGCACCCAGGTTTGCAGCATTGTCGCACACGGCCTTACCAGGCTGCAGGTTGAGTGGAGACAACCATTTATTAAACTCGGACCGCAGAGCTGACCACAACTCCTCAGCTGTGTGACTCTTATTCCCAAGACATGTCAAGCTAAAGACCGCCTGATGCCGTTGCGCTCTGCTGCCAGCATAGTAAGGAGGGGTGCGTGATTCCTTCTGCACAGTGAGAACGCTGGTGGCCTGACCAGGCAGGCTTGGGGCAGAGGTGGAGGACCCAGATGAGGTGGAGGAGGCAGAAGCAGTGGCGGAACTTGGACAGACAGAGGATTGACACACAAGTCGTGGGGACGTCAAGACTTGTGCAGCAGACCCTTCACCATCTATCACCATAGTTACCCAGTGCCCAGTCAGCGACATGTAACGTCCCTGTCCATGCTTACTGTTCCAAGTATCGGTGGTGAAATGCACCCATTCACACACAGAGTTTCTCAAGGAAGCGGTGATGTTGTGTGCGACATGCTGGTGTAGCGCGGGCACACCTTTCTTAGAGAAGTAGTGGCGACTAGGCATCTGGTACTGGGGCACAGCGACAGACATAAGGTCTCTAAAATCCTGTGTGTCCACTAGGCGGAAAGGCAGCATTTTGGTAGCCAAGAGCTTACAGAGGGATAGAGTCAACCTCTTAGCTTTGTCATGGGTCGCAGGAAGTGGCCTTTTATTTGACCACATCTGAGGGACAGAGATCTGGCTGCTGTGTGTAGACGGTGTTGAGTAGGGTGTCCCTGGAAAAATGCAGGTTTGTGAGGAAAGTGCAGGCGGAGACATGATGTTGCCTTCATCCAACGTTGGTGCTATCGATGTCTGAGAGAGCTGTACACACTCACTTGTTTCCCCTTCCAAACCAACTGACGACCTACCAAGCAAACTGCCTGTTCCGGTTACAGTGGTGGAAGTTGTGCGTGGTAAAACAGGTGTGACAGCTGTCCCCACAGTCCTAGAAGATGAAGAGCGCGCGGATGCACTGGAAGGGGCAGGCGGTGGATGGTTCGCTCCGCTAGGCCGCATTGCAGCACGGTGAGCTTCCCACCGGGACATATGATATTTATTCATGTGACGATTCATGGAAGAAGTTGTCAAACTGCTGAGGTTTTGACCTCTACTAATAGAACCATGACAAATTTTACAGATCACATAATTTGAGCGATCTTTTGCTATGTCAAAAAAGGACCAGGCTAGGCAAGGCTTAGAGGGCTTGCGACCTGTTGATCCACCCCGACTAGTGCTCAGAGGCAGAGTGGTGGCTGAGGATGCAGTTGTAGACGTGCTACCAGTACTCCGACTCTGTCCAGGAAGGCGCAAGGTAACTTTGTCATCAGTTGCATCCTCCTCCACCACCTCTATTGACCTCCTCGAGTGCCTGACTGTGGGTTGACAGTAGGTGGGATCTACAACTTCATCATCAATTGTTGTGTTTGCACTCCCCTCCCCCTCAGACCGAGCCTCTTCTTGCCCTGACTGAATGTTTAAGTTGTCATCCCAATCGGGTATCTGCGTCTCATCTTCATCAGTATGTTCCTCATTGTCTATAACCACAGGTGTTACAGTTTGTGACAAAGGGTCAACATTATGCTCAGAAACTTGGTCCTCACGGCCTGAATCAGTGTCACAAAGGTTCTGGGCATCACTGCAGACCATTTCCTGTTCTGTACTCACTGTAGCTTGGGAGCAGACCTCTGATTCCCAGGCTATAGTGTGACTGAACAGCTTTGCAGACTCAGCCATCTCAGTTCCACCATACTGTGCAGGGCTGATGGAGAATTCAGAGCTGGAAGACAGCAAGTTTGATTGTGATGACAACTCAGAGGACTGGTGTTTTTTGGATGCGGTACTTGAAGTGGCTGAGAGGGCACTTGTTGGACCACTTGAGATCCATTCAAGCATTTTCCTTTTTTGGCCATCATCCACCTTTGTTCCTGTTGTTCGTGTACGTAAAAAAGGGAGCACAACGGATTGTTCACGGTAAGTAGTAGACATCTTACTTTTGCTGGTAGATAGTCTATCTTCAGCAGATGTTAATGGAGCTTTGCCACCTTCCCCACGGACAAACCCTTTTTTTCCTTTTCCACCTTGCCTCTTCCCCTTTCCACCAGCATCTGTCATTTTGCCACTCATGTTGATTGCGACAAGATTGTGCACTGAAAATGTGGTAGTAAAAATTGAGAGGTGGTGTAGATTGCAGCGGTGGTCTAGCTTTATTAACAGCAGAATAATAAAGAATAAATATCCCTGACAATGCAACTACGGCCCTTAAACTGGCAGCATAAATTGCTAGTATAATGGATTAGTAAATATCAGTTTGAGTGTGCAATGCAGGCAGACGTGCTGCAAATATCTTTGCACTAGTGGGACTATACAAAAGTCCAATAGCCACGTTTTGGATGCCACTAGGTACAATCAGTGTTTGCTAGTATAATGGCTTAGTTATAATGAGTTGGAGTGTGCAATGCAGGCAGACGTACTGCAAATATCTTTGCACTAGTGGGACTATACAGAAGTCCAATAGCCACGTTTAGGATGCCACTAGGTACACTCAGTGTTTGATAGTATAATGGCTTAGTTTTAATGAGTTTGAGTGTGCAATGTAGGCAGACGTGCTGCAAATATCTTTGCACTAGTGGGACTATACAGAAGTCTAATAGCCACGTTTAGGACGCCACTAGGTACACTCAGTGTTTGCTAGTATAATGGCTTAGTTATAATGAGTTTGAGTGTGCAATGCAGGCAAACGTGCTGCAAATATCTTTGCACTAGTGGGACTATACAGAAGTCCAATAGCCACGTTTAGGATGCCACTAGGTACACTCAGTGTTTGCTAGTATAATGGCTTAGTTATAATGAGTTTGAGTGTGCAATGCAGGCAGACTTGCTGCAAATATCTTTGCACTAGTCGGACTATACAGAAGTCGAATAGCCACGTTTAGGATGCCACTAGGTACATTCAGTGTTTGCTAGTATAATGGCTTAGTTATAATGAGTTTGAGTGTGCAATGCAGGCAGACGTGCTGCAAATATCTTTGCACTAGTGGGACTATACAGAAGTCCAATAGCCACGTTTAGGATGCCACTAGGTACACTCAGTGTTTGCTAGTATAATGGCTTAGTTATAATGAGTTGGAGTGTGCAATGCAGGCAGACGTGCTGCAAATATCTTTGCACTAGTGGGACTATACAGAAGTCCAATAGCTACGTTTAGGATGCCACTAGGTACACTCAGTGTTTGCTAGTATAATGGCTTAGTTATAATGAGTTTGAGTGTGCAATGCAGGCAGACGTGCTGCAAATATCTTTGCACTAGTGGGACTATACAGAAGTCCAATAGCCACGTTTAGGATGCCACTAGGTACACTCAGTGTTTGCTAGTATAATGGCTTAGTTATAATGAGTTGGAGTGTGCAATGCAGGCAGACGTGCTGCAAATATCTTTGCACTAGTGGGACTATACAGAAGTCCAATAGCTACGTTTAGGATGCCACTAGGTACACTCAGTGTTTGCTAGTATAATGGCTTAGTTACAAGGAGTTTGAGTGTGCAATGCAGGCAGACGTGCTGCAAATATCTTTGCACTAGTGGGATTATACAAAAGTCAAATAGCCACTTTTAGGATGCCACAAGGTACACTTAGTGTTTGCTAGTATAATGGCTTAGTTATAATGAGTTTGAGTGTGCAATGCAGACAGACGTGCTGCAAATATCCTTGCACTAGTGGGACTATACAAAAGTCCAATAGCCACGTTTAGGATGCCACTAGGTACACTCAGTGTTTGCTAGTATAATGGCTTAGTTATAAGGAGTTTGAGAGTGCAATGCAGGCAGACGTGCTGCAAATATCTTTGCACTAGTGGGATTATACAAAAGTCAAATAGCCACGTTTAGGATGCCACTAGGTACACTCAGTGTTTGCTAGTATAATGGCTTAGTTATAATGAGTTTGAGTGTGCAATGCAGGCAGACGTGCTGCAAATATCTTTGCACTAGTGGGACTATACAAAAATCCAATAGCCACGTTTAGGATGCCACTAGGTACACTCAGTGTTTGCTAGTATAATGGCTTAGTTATAATGAGTTGGAGTGTGCAATGCAGGCAGACGTGCTGCAAATATCTTTGCACTAGTGGGACTATACAAAAGTCCAATAGCCACGTTTAGGATGCCACTAGGTACACTCAGTGTTTGCTAGTATAATGGCTTAGTTATAATAAGTTTGAGTGTGCAATGCAGGCAGACGTGCTGCAAATATCTTTGCACTAGTGGGACTATACAGAAGTCCAATAGCCACGTTTAGGATGCCACTAGGTACACTCAGTGTTTGCTAGTATAATGGCTTAGTTATAATGAGTTGGAGTGTGCAATGCAGGCAGACGTGCTGCAAATATCTTTGCACTAGTGGGACTATACAGAAGTCCAATAGCCACGTTTAGGATGCCACTAGGTACACTCAGTGTTTGCTAGTATAATGGCTTAGTTACAAGGAGTTTGAGTGTGCAATGCAGGCAGACGTGCTGCAAATATCTTTGCACTAGTGGGATTATACAAAAGTCAAATAGCCACGTTTAGGATGCCACAAGGTACACTTAGTGTTTGCTAGTATAATGGCTTAGTTATAATGAGTTTGAGTGTGCAATGCAGGCAGACGTGCTGCAAATATCCTTGCACTAGTGGGACTATACAAAAGTCCAATAGCCACGTTTAGGATGCCACTAGGTACACTCAGTGTTTGCTAGTATAATGGCTTAGTTACAAGGAGTTTGAGTGTGCAATGCAGGCAGACGTGCTGCAAATATCTTTGCACTAGTGGGATTATACAAAAGTCAAATAGCCACGTTTAGGATGCCACAAGGTACACTTACTGTTTGCTAGTATAATGGCTTAGTTATAATGAGTTTGAGTGTGCAATGCAGGCAGACGTGCTGCAAATATCCTTGCACTAGTGGGACTATACAAAAGTCCAATAGCCACGTTTAGGATGCCACTAGGTACACTCAGTGTTTGCTAGTATAATGGCTTAGTTGTAATGAGTTTGAGTGTGCAATGCAGGCAGACGTGCTGCAAATATCTTTGCACTAGTGGGACTATACAAAAATCCAATAGCCACGTTTAGGATGCCACTAGGTACACTCAGTGTTTGCTAGTATAATGGCTTAGTTATAATGAGTTGGAGTGTGCAATGCAGGCAGACGTGCTGCAAATATCTTTGCACTAGTGGGACTATACAAAAGTCCAATAGCCACGTTTAGGATGCCACTAGGTACACTCAGTGTTTGCTAGTATAATGGCTTAGTTATAATGAGTTTGAGTGTGCAATGCAGGCAGACGTGCTGCAAATATCTTTGCACTAGTGGGACTATACAGAAGTCCAATAGCCACGTTTAGGATGCCACTAGGTACACTCAGTGTTTGCTAGTATAATGGCTTAGTTATAATGAGTTTGAGTGTGCAATGCAGGCAGACGTGCTGCAAATATCTTTGCACTAGTGGGACTATACAGAAGTCCAATAGCCACGTTTAGGATGCCACTAGGTACACTCAGTGTTTGCTAGTATAATGGCTTAGTTATAAGGAGTTTGAGTGTGCAATGCAGGCAGACGTGCTGCAAATATCTTTGCACTAGTGGGACTATACAAAAGTCCAATAGCCACGTTTAGGATGCCACTAGGTACACTCAGTATTTGCTAGTATAATGGCTTAGTTATAATGAGTTTGAGTGTGCAATGCAGGCAGACATGCTGCAAATATCTTTGCACTAGTGGGACTATACAAAAGTCCAATAGCCACGTTTAGGATGCCACTAGGTACACTCAGTGTTTGCTAGTATAATGGCTTAGTTATAATGAGTTTGAGTGTGCAATGCAGGCAGACGTGCTGCAAATATCATTGCACTAGTGGGACTATACAGAAGTCGAATAGCCACGTTTAGGATGCCACTAGGTACACTCAGTGTTTGCTAGTATAATGGCTTAGTTATAATGAGTTTGAGTGTGCAATGCAGGCAGACGTGCTGCAAATATCTTTGCACTAGTGGGACTATACAAAAGTCAAATAGCCACGTTTAGGATGCCACTAGGTACACTCAGTGTTTGCTAGTATAATGGCTTAGTTATAATGAGTTTGAGTGTGCAATGCAGGCAGACGTGCTGCAAATATCTTTGCACTAGTGGGACTATACAAAAGTCCAATAGCCACGTTTAGGATGCCACTAGGTACACTCAGTGTTTGCTAGTATAATGGCTTAGTTATAATGAGTTTGAGTGTGCAATGCAGGCAGACGTGCTGCAAATATCCTTGCACTAGTGGGACTATACAAAAGTCCAATAGCCACTTTTAGGATGCCACTAGGTACACTCAGTGTTTGCTAGTATAATGGCTTAGTTATAAGGAGTTTGAGAGTGCAATGCAGCAGACGTGCTGCAAATATCTTTGCACTAGTGGGACTATACAAAAGTCAAATAGCCACGTTTAGGATGCCACTAGGTACACTCAGTGTTTGCTAGTATAATGGCTTAGTTATAATGAGTTTGAGTGTGCAATGCAGGCAGACGTGCTGCAAATATCTTTGCACTAGTGGGACTATACAAAAATCCAATAGCCACGTTTAGGATGCCACTAGGTACACTCAGTGTTTGCTAGTATAATGGCTTAGTTATAATGAGTTTGAGTGTGCAATGCAGGCAGACGTGCTGCAAATATCTTTGCACTAGTGGGACTATACAGAAGTCCAATAGCCACGTTTAGGATGCCACTAGGTACACTCAGTGTTTGCTAGTATAATGGCTTAGTTATAAGGAGTTTGAGTGTGCAATGCAGGCAGACGTGCTGCAAATATCTTTGCACTAGTGGGACTATACAAAAGTCCAATAGCCACGTTTAGGATGCCACTAGGTACACTCAGTGTTTGCTAGTATAATGGCTTAGTTATAATGAGTTTGAGTGTGCAATGCAGGCAGACGTGCTGCAAATATCCTTGCACTAGTGGGACTATACAAAAGTCCAATAGCCACGTTTAGGATGCCACTTGGTACACTCAGTGTTTGCTAGTATAATGGCTTAGTTATAAGGAGTTTGAGAGTGCAATGCAGGCAGACGTGCTGCAAATATCTTTGCACTAGTGGGACTATACAAAAGTCAAATAGCCACGTTTAGGATGCCACTAGGTACACTCAGTGTTTGCTAGTATAATGGCTTAGTTATAATGAGTTTGAGTGTGCAATGCAGGCAGACGTGCTGCAAATATCTTTGCACTAGTGGGACTATACAAAAATCCAATAGCCACGTTTAGGATGCCACTAGGTACACTCAGTGTTTGCTAGTATAATGGCTCAGTTATACTGAGTTGGAGTGTGCAATGCAGGCAGACGTGCTGCAAATATCTTTGCACTAGTGGGACTATACAGAAGTCCAATAGCCACGTTTAAGATGCCACTAGGTACACTCAGTGTTTGCTAGTATAATGGCTTAGTTATAAGGAGTTTGAGTGTGCAATGCAGGCAGACGTGCTGCAAATATTTTTGCACTAGTGGGACTATACAAAAGTCCAATAGCCACGTTTAGGATGCCACTAGGTACACTCAGTGTTTGCTTGTATAATGGCTTAGTTATAATGAGTTTGACTGTGCAATGCAGGAAGACGTGCTGCAAATATCTTTGCACTAGTGGGACTATACAAAAGTCCAATAGCCACGTTTAGGATGCCACTAGGTACACTCAGTGTTTGCTAGTATAATGGCTTAGTTATAATGAGTTTGAGTGTGCAATGCAGGCAGACGTGCTGCAAATATCTTTGCACTAGTGGGACTATACAGAAGTCGAATAGCCACGTTTAGGATGCCACTAGGTACACTCAGTGTTTGCTAGTATAATGGCTTAGTTATAATGAGTTTGAGTGTGCAATGCAGGCAGACGTGCTGCAAATATCTTTGCACTAGTGGGACTATACAAAAGTCAAATAGCCACGTTTAGGATGCCACTAGGTACACTCAGTGTTTGCTAGTATAATGGCTTAGTTATAATGAGTTTGAGTGTGCAATGCAGGCAGACGTGCTGCAAATATCTTTGCACTAGTGGGACTATACAAAAGTCCAATAGCCACGTTTAGGATGCCACTAGGTACACTCAGTGTTTGCTAGTATAATGGCTTAGTTATAATGAGTTGGAGTGTGCAGAGGACAGGAGGGTACAGTGCCAGGGTTGTGGGTCTGGGTAGAGGAAAGGAAGCCTGCCTTTCTATTCCCTCCTAATGGGGAAATGCAGCGAGGAAATCCCTGACCTTAGCTACACAGACGCTGTCTCTGTTTTCAGGACCTGTCACCTATGGCTCTGACCCTGCCGGTACGAGCCCTTAAAAGGACTGATAGAAAGTGCTATCCCTAAGCTGTCCAGCGCTGTGTATGGAGCGCATACAGCAGTATCGGCGATAGGACAAAGGACGGAGCTGCGCCAGTGATGTCTGACACCAAGGACGCAGAAGAGATAATGGCGTCCGGACGGGCAGATACTCGTTTTTATAATGCAGGGACATCTGACATGGACATCCTATCACACATGCCGTTGCTTCTCTGGCTAAAAGTCCACTTAGCTGTGTGTATGTCTGGGATTGATTGCCATAATGGGCCTCCCCACTAGACGCGCGCGCTTAGGGAAGGAAGACAAGGAAAAAAAAAAATTATTTATACAAACAGCAGTGATCTGAAGGCGCTGTTCCCGCACACTATACACTGAAATGTCATAATAGTGTGAGTCACAGAGTGACTTACACTATTACAGCGGAAAGCCAGCTAGGAATTAGCTGTTTTTTTGCTGCTAGAACCGTTCTCGAACGTTTCTAGAACTATCGAGCTTTTGCAAAAAGCTCGAGTTCTAGTTCGATCTAGAACAGGCCCCAAAATCACTCGAGCCTAGAACTGGAGAACCTCGAACCGTGAACTGCGCTCAACTCTAGTAAACACCCACTAGACATTGGGAGAATCAAAGGGGTACACCATCACATACCCACAGGGAATCACCCTCCCATTAAAGAAAGGTACAGACCTATACCACCTAAACATTATCAGTGTACCAATGAGATGCTAATGAACATGAAGGAGGCTGGGGTTATCAGAGACAGTTGTAGCCCCTGGGCAGCTCCATTGGTTCTGGTGAAAAAGAAGGATGGCACCATGAGGATGTGAGTGGACTATAGGCAGATCAACCAGATAACACACAAAGACGCCTATCCACTACCCCGTATAGAAGAATCCCTGGCTGCATTGAAGGCTGCTAACTACTTTTCCACCTTAGATCTCACCAGTGGCTATAGGCAAAACTCCGTCGCAGAAGAGGACAGGGATAAAACTGCATTTGCCACCCCGATGGGATTGTGTGAGTTTAACTGCATGCCCTCTGGACTCTGCAACGCACCTGGAACATTTCAAAGGTTGATGGAATGTTGTTTGGGACACCACAACTTCGAGACAGTACTGCTGTACCTGGATGACATGATCGTCTACTCGAAGACCTATGAGGACCATCTGGAACATCTGGCTGAGGTATTTGAGGCACTATCCAGGTATGGAATGAAGTTGAAACCATCAAAGTGTCACCTGTTGAAGCCCAGGGTCCAATACCTTGGACACATTGTCAGTGCAGAAGGAGTGGCACCAGACCCAGAAAAGGTGACAGCCATTAAGAACTGGCCACGACCAGCTACTGTCAAGGAACTCTGTCAGTTCTTGGGTCTGATAGGATACTACAGGAGATTCATCAAAGATGGCAGAGCCTTTACAAGAACTCCTGGTGGGTCAGACCAAAAGGGGAAAAACTTCTGGTCCGCCATTTGAATGGGGTGAAGAGGAAGAAAACTCCTTCGGACAGATGAAGTTGGCCCTGACTGGTGACAAGATTCTGGCATACCCTGACTACAATCTGCCCTTTATGCTGTATACAGATGCCAGCAACGTCGGAGTAGGAGCTGTGTTGTCCCAGGTACAAAACGGTAAAGAAAGAGTGATTGCCTATGCAAGCAGGAAGCTTTGTCATACAGAGAGGAACCCTGGGAATTACTGTTCCTTCAAGTTGGAGTTCCTGGCATTGATCTCGGCTGTCACAGAGCGGTTCAAACATTACCTGGCAGCAGCGAAGTTTACCGTGTTCACGGATAACAACCCTCTGACCCACCTGAATACAGCAAAACTGGGTGCACTGGAACAACGTTGGGTGGCTTGACTAGCAAACTATGATTTCACCATCAAATATCGTGCTAGTCGCAAGAATGCCAATGCAGATGCATTATCCAAGGTGCCTCACCTGCTAGAGGAGGCAGAAGATGTGGATGTGTTGGAAGAAATCGAGTTACTAGCTTTCCACCGTACTAGTGCCTCCCAGTACCAACAAGTCTATAATAAGCATCAAGAGGCTGCATTAAACCTGTTACCTCATCATGGTTGGAAGGAGACCTAGTATGGTGACCCTGCAGTGAAGTTGGTCAAGGAACTAATCACTCAACCAGATTCACACCTGGGACCTGATGCTCCACCTGAAGCTCAACAGTTGTGGAAAGAAAAAAGCAGAAATAGTACACTCAGAAACACTCAAAGCAGAAGATTGAAAACTGATAGACAAACACTTAGTTCACTTAGATACACTAGAGTGGCAGAGACATCAGATATTAGAGGATTAACAAGACAAGTTAACACACCAGGGTTACGTAGATCAGTCCGTAGCAACCTAGGACAACCTCCGCTCAGGTACAGAAAATAGAGTGTAAAAGATAAAATGTTAAAATGTAAATGTTGATTTTAAACTGCTTAAAAATGCACAATTAAAGAAAAAGTTACCAGTTAATGTTTTAATAAAAATGGACCCCAGGCTGCAGGACTGGCAGCAGCACAAAAACTCTTAATCTGTAAAAAGTTGCCACCAGAGTGCACCCCACCAGTGGACACTGTTAAGCACCGCCACCAAGGAGAGGTCGGGTGCAGGAAAGGTCTGGGACAGAGATGGTCGGGACCTGGTCACTAATGGAACCGGTGACCTGCCTCCTTAGAGGGCTCTGGGACCAGGATCTTTGTGTGGTGGGTGCAGGGAGGGGTACTCCAGTTGAAACATTTAAGTTTCTGCGGCCTGGTCTGGTCTGGCCGGACGGGACGTTGCTGCACTGGACGTCACAGCAGGGATCACAGCGGGAGCCGCGGCAGGGATCGCCTCCGGTATCAGCGCCGGCGGGGTCAGGGCACCTGAGCGGGCAGGGGCAGCGTGGGACTCACCCAAAGGCATCAGCAAGGGGGTCTGGGTGGTCATCTCTCGGAACGGCACTTGTCGCGTGGTCCACCTCTCATACGCTCGAACCGCCGCCGCCATCTCCCATAGCTCCGAGCAACACTCCATCTCTTGCTGCATGATCTGGACTTTCACCCGGTCACAGAACTGGGCAAGCTTCGAGTCCCACCAGGTGGCACTGCCTGGTTCTGGCTCGCTGCATGTGTGACGCCCTGGCAAAGCCAGGTTGTCACAGAAAGAGTTAATCCTCCTTGGTAACCTGATCCCACACCAGTGCAGCAGGACAAACCACCTCCCCCAGTGTAAGAGCAAAACAGAGCAGCAGGGGAGGGGCTGGAGCAGAGTGTGTGGAGAGAGAGACAGGAGAGGAGCCCGGAGTTGTAGCTCCCGGGCTGCTACAGAAGCGTGCTCCAAAAGGGCCGGGACAGGCTGTTAGTGAGGAAGGGGCCAGAGGTAGCCAGGGCAGGGTAGCGGCCCGCCGGTACCAAGGGTGACCCGGATCACTGCAGGGGAGTGGACTCCCCGTTCCCAGCTGAGGAGAAAGAGAAAGAATGGAGAAAGAGGCACCTGGCTGCAGGGAAAGAACAGGGGCTGCTGCACCGTGTGTGGGACACTAACACCCTCCGTACTGAAGGCTGCAGACTCCGGCAGTTTCTGGTTAATTCCTGACTCTGTGTGAATATTCTTGCAAAGCGAACTGTGAGTAACAACATCCCCCGGTCCAACCGAACGCACAGCTCTCAGACCGTCTCCAGCTCCTCCCTGTACCACCTCACCGGGGTCCCGGGACACCAACACCCTACCCATGGAGGGAAATCACCACCTTGATGCCCACCACCATCCCCGGGATCCATTAACCGGCAGCGGCGGTGCTCCGTTACCTCACCGCACACCACGGGTGGCGTCACGGACAATCTCCCTTACCTAATCCCCTTCTTACTGTGGAGCCTGGGATCACAGACCGTGATACCCACAGAAGTGACCCCGCGGCCCGGCTCTGAGTACCCCTTGTCCCCGGGCGACACACAAGCAGATGCCATTCTTTCTCCGCCGCTGCTCATCAGGTTCTGGTCACGCTGCAGCCTGAGTTTCGTTTTCTGCACTTGACTAGAACTTTCTCGGCATTTAGGGTCAGTTCCGCCCCCATCTTCGCTGTGCACTCCACCTGAGCACTTCAGGAGTTCTTTTATGATAGCCATGCCTCTTCGTGGGCAGTTGCTTCATTCTGAGCGGGCTGCTGTTGTTTCTTTGCGAGCTTTCTGCGGTGGCAATATGGCGGCGTTTAACATTTTTCAAGCAGACCGCTAAGGCGCACGGTCACCTGTCTTAACAGGTCTAGTCCTTATCCTATTTGTGACGCCAGAATGTGAAGACCCTCACCTGCAGGTCGCCTCAGGGTCGTCACGTGCTGGAAATCTTCAAGCAACAGGTATGTCGGGTTAATTTCAATAGGAATCGTGACGCCACTCTCGGTAATTGCGGTCAGGGGGTGACCGCCACTGCAGTTCAGTGAGCGTCTGGGGCTGATGGTAAATGCAGTCGGGTGTTGTGGCCTCCCGAGAGTGAGGCTGACCCCAGGGGCTCAGGTGTAAATGTGTAGTACCACAGGTCGCAGAAGAACTCACACACAGGCAGCAATGTCTTTCAGGGTTTTTACTCACATTCAGATGGTAGAGTGTAGAGTTGAGCGCGGTTCGCGGTTCGAGGTTCTCCAGTTCGCGGCTTGAGTGATTTTGGGGGCTGTTCTAGATCGAACTAGAACTCGAGCTTTTTGCTAAAGCTCGATAGTTCTAGATACGTTCGAGAACGGTTCTAGCAGCAAAAATACAAGCTAATTACTAGCTGGCTTTCCGCTGTAATAGTGTAAGTCACTCTGTGACTCACACTATTATGAAATTTCAGCGTATAGTGTGCGGGAACAGTGCATTCAGATCACTGCTGTTTGGATAATGTTTGGATAAATAATTTTTTTTTTTCCTTGTCTTCCTTCCCTAAGCGCGCGCGTATAGTGTGGCGGGCCAGCATGTCAGCCAATCCCAGACACACACACAGCTAAGTGGACTTTTAGCCAGAGAAGCAACGGCATGTGTGATAGGATGTCCATGTCACATGTCCATGCATTATAAAAACGGACATTTTCCTCCAGCACGCCATTATCTGCCTTCTGCGTCTTGGTGTCAGTCACCGCTGGCATAGCTCCTGTCTCCGATACTGCTGTGTACGCTCTATACACAGCGCTATACAGAATAGGGATAGAAGTTTATATTAGTCCTTGTAAGGGCTAATACCGGCAGGGTCAGAGCCATAGGTGACAGTCAGGTCCGTGAAAACAGATTTTAACAGCTACACAAGATGACAGCGTCTGTGTAGCTAAGGTCAGAGATTTCCTCGCTGCATTTCCCCATTAGGAGGGATAGAAAGGAAGGCTTCCTTTCCTCTACCCAGACCCACAACCCTGCCACTGTACCCTCCTGCCCTTTGCACACTCAAACTCATTGTTACTAAGCCATTATACTAGCAAA
This sequence comes from Anomaloglossus baeobatrachus, assembly GCF_048569485.1. Lineage (NCBI taxonomy): Eukaryota > Metazoa > Chordata > Amphibia > Anura > Aromobatidae > Anomaloglossus > Anomaloglossus baeobatrachus. The sequence goes on from NC_134355.1 coordinate 232,511,624, forward strand.
CACTGAGGAAACTTAGTGGCATCCTAAAAGTGGCTGTTGGACTTCCATTAGTGTCCCACTGGTGCAAACCTATGTGCAGCACCTCTGCATTGCACACTCAAACTCATTGTTACTAAGCCATTATACTAGCAAACACTGAGTAAACTTAGTGGCATCCTAAAAGTGGCTGTTGGACTTCCATTAGTGTCCCACTGGTGCAAACCTATGTGCAACACCTCTGCATTGCACACTCAAACTCATTGTTACTAAGCCATTATACTAGCAAACACTGAGTAAACTTAGTGGCATCCTAAAAGTGGCTGTTGGACTTCCATTAGTGTCCCACTGGTGCAAACCTATGTGCAGCACCTCTGCATTGCACACAAACTCATTGTTACTAAGCCATTATGAGTAAACTTAGTGGCATCCTAAAAGTGGCTGTTGGACTTCCATTAGTGTCCCACTGGTGCAAACCTATGTGCAGCACCTCTGCATTGCACACTCAAACTCATTGTTACTAAGCCATTATACTAGCAAACACTGAGTAAACTAAGTGGCATCCTAAAAGTGGCTGTTGGACTTCCATTAGTGTCCCACTGGTGCAAACCTATGTGCAGCACCTCTGCATTGCACACTGAAACTCATTGTTACTAAGCCATTATGAGTAAACTTAGTGGCATCCTAAAAGTGGCTGTTGGACTTCCATTAGTGTCCCACTGGTGCAAACCTATGTGCAGCACCTCTGCATTGCACACTCAAACTCATTGTTACTAAGCCATTATACTATCAAACACTGAGTAAACTTAGTGGCATCCTAAAAGTGGCTGTTGGACTTCCATTAGTGTCCCACTGGTGAAAGCCTATGTGCAGCACCTCTGCATTGCACACTCAAACTCATTGTTACTAAGCCATTATACTAGCAAACTATGCTGCCAGTTTAAGGGCCGTAGTTGCATTGTCAGGGATAGTTATTCTTGTTTATTCTGCTGTTAATAAAGATAGACCACCGCTGCAATCTACACCACCTCTCAATTTTTACTACCACATTTTAAGTGCACAATCTTGTGCAATCAAAATGAGTGGCAAAATGACAGATGCTGGTGGAAAGGGGAAGAGGCGTGTTGGAAAAGGAAAAAAAGGGTTTGTCCGTGGGGAAGGTGGCAAAGCTCCATTAACATCTTCTGAAGATAGACCATCTTCCAGCAAAAGTAAGATGTCTACTACTTACCGTGGACAATCCGATGTGCTCCCTTTTTTACGGACACGAACAACTGGAACAAAGGTAGATGATGGCCAAAAAAAGAAAATGCTTGAATGGATCTCAAGTGGTCCAACAAGTGCCCTCTCCTCCACCTCAACTACCGCATCCAAAAAACACCAGTCCTCTGAGTTGTCATCCCAATCACACTTGCTTTCTCCAAGCTCTGAAGTCTCCATCCGCCCTGCACAGTATGGTGGAACTGATATGGCTGAGTCTGCAGAGCTGTTCAGTCACACTATAGCCTGGGAATCAGAGGTCTGCTCCTAAGCTACAGTGAGTACAGACCAGGAAATGGTCTGCAGTGATTCCCAGAACCTTTGTGACTCAGATTCAGGCCGTGATGACCAAGTTTCTGAGCATAATGTTGACCCTTATTCACAAACTGAAACACCTGTTGTAATAGACAATGAGGAACATACTGATGACGATGAGACGCAGATACCAGATTGGGATGACAACTTAAATATTCGGTCAGGGCAAGAAGAGGCTCAGTCTGAGGGTGAGGGGAGTGCAAACACAACAATTGATGAGGAAGTTCTAGATCCCACCTACTGTCAACCCACAGTCAGGCTCTCAAGGAGGTCAACAGAGACGGTGGAGGAGGATGCAAGTGACGACGAAGCTACCTTGCGCCTTCCTGGACAGAGTCAGAGTACTGGTAGCATGTCTACAACTGCATCCTCAGCCACCACTGTGCCTCTGAGCACTAGTCGGGGTGGATCAGCAGGTCGCATGCCCTCTAAGCCTTGCCTAGCCTGGTCCTTTTTTGACATAGCAAAAGATCGCCCAACTTATGTGATCTGTAAAATTTGTCGTGATTCTGTTAGTAGAGGGCAAAACCTCAGCAGTTTGACAACTTCTTCCATGAATCGTCACATGAATAAATATATGTCCCAGTGGGAAGCTCACCGTGCTGCAATGCGGCCTAGCGGAGCGAACCATCCACCGCCTGCCCCTTCCAGTGCATCCGCGCCCTCTTCATCTTCCAGGACTGTGGAGACAGCTGTCACACCTGGTTTTCCATTCACAACTTCCACCACTGTAACCTTAACAGGCAGTTTGCTTGGTAGGTCGTCAGTTGGTTTGGAAGGGGAAACAAGTGCGTGTGTACAGCTCTCTCAGACATCGATATCACCAACGTTGGATGAAGGCAACATCATGTCTATGCCTGCACTTTCCTCACAAACCTGCATTTTTCCAGGGACACCCTACTCAACACCGTCTACACACAGCAGCCAGATCTCTGTCCCTCAGATGTGGACAAATAAAAGGCCATTTCCTGCGACCCATGACAAAGCTAAGAGGTTGACTTTATCTCTCTGTAAGCTCTTGGCTACCGAAATGCTGCCTTTCCGCCTGGTGGACACACAGGATTTTAGAGACCTTATGTCTGTCGCTGTGCCCCAGTACCAGATGCCCAGTCGCCACTACTTCTCTAAGAAAGGTGTGCCCACGCTACACCAGCATGTCGCACAAAACATCACCGCTTCCTTGAGAAACTCTGTGTGTGAACGGGTGCATTTCACCACCGATACTTGGACCAGTAAGCATAGACAGGGACGTTACATGTCGCTGACTGGGCACTGGGTAACTATGGTGATAGATGGTGAAGGGTCTGCTGCACAAGTCTTGCCGTCCCCACGACTTGTGTGTCAATCCTCTGTCTGCCCAAGTTCCGCCACTGCTTCTGCCTCCTCCACCTCATCTGGGTCCTCCACCTCTGCCCCAAGCCTGCCTGGTCAGGCCACCAGCGTTCTCACTGCGCAGAAGGAATCATACACCCCTCATTACTATGCTGGCAACAGAGCGCAACGGCATCAGGCGGTCTTTAGCTTGACATGTCTTGGAAATAGGAGTCACACAGCGGCTGAGTTGTGGGCAGTTCTGGAGACTGAGTTTAATAAATGGTTGTCTCCACTCAACCTGCAGCCTGGTAAGGCCGTGTGCGACAATGCTGCAAACCTGGGTGCGGCCCTTCACCTGGGCAAGGTGACACACGTGCCTTGTATGGCTCACGTGTTGAACCTTGTTGTCCAGCAATTTTTAACACACTATCCCGGCCTAGATGGCCTTCTGAACAGGACACGAAAACTGTCTGCTCACTTCCGCCGTTCAACCCCTGCTGCTGAGCGACTTGCATCGCTCCAGACGTCTTTCGGCCTGCCGGTTCATCGCCTGAAATGCGATGTGGCGACACGCTGGAATTCGACTCTCCACATGTTACAGCGATTGAGTCAGCACCGCCGAGCCCTGGTGCAATACGTCATGACGTATAGCCTGGGCCAACGAGATGCAGAGGTGGGGCAGATCACCCTGATGGAGTGGTCTCAGATCAAGGACCTATGCACCCTTCTGCACAGTTTCGACATGGCGACGAATATGTTTAGCGCTGACAATGCCATTATCAGCATGACAATTCCAGTCATTTACATGCTGGAGCACACGCTAAACACTATTCAGAGTCAGGGGGTGGGACAACAGGAAGGGGAGGAACTACAGGAGGATTCATATGCGCAAGACACAACAACATCACCAAGGTCCAGACGTTCATCATCACCAACGTGGCAGGCATGGGACCATGGGGGACAGGGATCAACAAGGGCGCATGGTAGCAGGCGAAATGTTGAGGAAGGTGCAGGAGAACATGAAGAAATGGAGGACGAACTGTCCATGGACATGGAAGACTCAGCGGATGAGGGAGACCTTGGTCAAATTTCAGTTGAAAGAGGTTGGGGGGAGATGTCAGAGGAAGAAAGAACGGTTAGCACCTCTATGCCACAAACACAGCGTGGACTTGGTCCGCATGGCTGCGCAAGACACATGAGCGCCTTCTTGCTGCACTACCTCCAACATGACCCTGGTATTGTCAAAATTAGAAGTGATGATGACTACTGGTTTGCCACACTATTAGATCCCTGGTACAAGTCCAAATTTTGTGACATAATTCCAGCCATAGAAAGGGACGCACGTATGCAGGAGTATCAGCAGAAGCTGTTACTCGATCTAAGCTCGGCTTTTCCACCAAACAACCGTGCAGGTGCAGGGAGTGAATCTCCCAGTTGTAACTTGACAAACATGGGACGGTCTCGTCATCTTCAACAGTCTACCCGTATCAGTAGCACCGTATCTGGTGCTGGTAACAGCAATTTTATTGAATCTTTTCATCATTTTTTTAGACCCTCCTTTGCAAGGCCACCAGAGACAACAAGTCTGACACATAGTCAACGGCTGGAGAGGATGATACAGGAGTATCTCCAAATGAACATCGATGCCATTACTTTGCAAATGGAGCCTTGCTCATTTTGGGCTTCAAATCTTGAAAAATGGCCAGAGCTCTCCACTTACCCCTTGGAGATTTTGTCGTGTCCAGCTGCCAGCGTTGTCTCTGAACGTGTCTTCAGTGCTGCTGGGTGTGTGCTGACAGATAAGCGCACGCGTCTGTCCAGTGACAATGTGGACAAACTAACGTTCATCAAAATGAACATGTCATGGATCCACAAAGAATTTACTACCCCTGTGTCATCCTGGGGAGAATAAATGCTTGTGTATTTTGAATGTGCTTGATGCAAATCTAGCTGTGAAGTGTACAACTAGGGCACAAGTGCTGCCACTTATGGGGTGTGTGTGTGGCCAAATTTTTGGAAAAAAGGGAGACTCCGCTTGGAGTAACCCTTGCTTACATTGTTTTTAAAAATGTTCCAAGATGCACAGAGCTGGGATCAGGAAAGACTTTGCTACCTACCCCGGTGTCATCTTGGGGACGGTTAAGTATGGCGTATTTTTGAATGTGCTTGATGCAAATCTAGCTGTGAAGTGTACAACTGGGGCACAAGTGCTGCCACTGAAGGGGTGGGTGTGTGTGGGGCCCAATTTTTGGAAAAAAGGGAGACTCCGCTTGGAGTAACCCTTGCTTACATTGTTTTTAAAAATGATCCAAGATGCACAGAGCTGGGATCAGGAAAGACTTTGCTACCTACCCCGGTGTCATCCTGGGGACGGTTAAGTATGGCGTATTTTTGAATGTGCTTGATGCAAATCTAGCTGTGAAGTGTACAACTGGGGCACAAGTGCTGGCACTGAAGGGGTGGGTGTGTGTGGGGCCCAATTTTTGGAAAAAAGGGAGACTCCGCTTTGAGTAACCCTTGCTTACATTGTTTTTAAAAATGATCCAAGATGCACAGAGCTGGGATCAGGAAAGACTTTGCTACCTACCCCGGTGTCATCCTGGGGACGGTTAAGTATGGCGTATTTTTGAATGTGCTTGATGCAAATCTAGCTGTGAAGTGTACAACTGGGGCACAAGTGCTGCCACTGAAGGGGTGGGTGTGTGTGGGGCCCAATTTTTGGAAAAAAGGGAGACTCCGCTTGGAGTAACCCTTGCTTACATTGTTTTTAAAAATGATCCAAGATGCACAGAGCTGGGATCAGGAAAGACTTTGCTACCTACCCCGGTGTCATCCTGGGGACGGTTAAGTATGGCGTATTTTTGAATGTGCTTGATGCAAATCTAGCTGTGAAGTGTACAACTGGGGCACAAGTGCTGCCACTGAAGGGGTGGGTGTGTGTGGGGCCCAATTTTTGGAAAAAAGGGAGACTCCGCTTGGAGTCACCTTGCGGTGTTTTACATGATTTTAGAAGGGCGTGCCATGCCTATATCTGTGTCTCCTTCTCTTTTTCCTTGTCCTGCTCTTTTGTTTTTGCATGAGTATATGTCCTTGTCACTTTCCCATGTGTTTGTGTTGTGTTGTGAGTTGTTTGTCACCTTTTGGACACCTTTGAGGGTGTTTTCTAGGTGTTTTTATGTGATTGTGATTGCCTGCCATTGTTTCCTATGCGGTTCGAGTGGTTCGTCGAATGTTCGCCGAACCGAACTCGAACGAGACCTCCGTTCGGCGAACCGAACTCGAGCCGGTTCGCTCATCTCTAGTAGAGTGAGGCAACCCAGGCGATGCTATGACGAACCAGGTGAAACCAGGTATCCTTCAGGCTGATCCAGGGGTGACTGTCAACTCGCCTTTTTAGCCCTTCTTGTTTGGGGTGACCCCTGACTTGTAGTGCTGCGGAAATCACCCAGGGAAGTCACAACTGCCGTTCTCCCCTTTCTGGCCCGTTTGCTGGCAGCATGGACAAAGTAGAGATGGCTTCTTGCCCTGTCTCACTTATGGGCCCCCTCATTGCTGCTGATGCTGGGGACTCTGTGTAGGTTGGGGAGGCACATTCAGCACCCTCACCAGCAGGTTTAGTAGACCGAATACTTGGTTTGTTGCTCTAGGGACCTGTTTCCCTGTGCGGGCCTGGTCTACCAGAAGTCCCCTTACTCAATCACCTCGCTTCTCCCTGAGGTGCCTTTCAGTCTGACTGTGTGGTAACCAAACTCCCCCACCGACAGCCACTACACATGCAGGGTCTGACTAGTCACACCGCGCACATCCTCCTTCTGCGACTGCACACTGCGCTTCCTCACTTCAGTCTGGTTCACTATTGCCTCCCCACTGTGCCTGCCACTGCAACCTAGCAACCAGCTTCTCCACCCCACCACTAGCTGAGATGTGGAGGCCACCCCCCCTCCTGGGTCTACCCAGGGGTCCCCTCTATGGTGTGTGTGAGAACTAGCCACTATGTGTCTGTGTGTCCACACCCTAATCAGCCTTTGGGATTACCTGTTTGTACTGACCCAGGCGTGGGTGCAGTACTCTGTGGTGCCTGACCAGGTCAGGGGCGCCACATTGGCAAATCATAACGTAGAATACATAACAGTGTTCGATCACATCCAATTGAAGTGTGAATGGAAGTTATCCTGAACTTGATTTGGCCACTGGAGTCCACCACTATTGGTAGCCCTATGGTGAGGTCACCTTCAGAGGTTTTAAAAGGGGGTGTAACCGCTTTTCAGCGTTCTATATCCTCAGCTCCCTGATGAAGCCAGTCATGGCGAAACATGTCGGATAGGCTATTAGCTGTTTGGTAGTTTTTAACAGGCAGTGTAGGTGATAGCCAGCCATATTACGTTTAGGAATTTATCCAGAGCAGTGTCGGTCCGCAGCCACACTCATCTAATACGGAATTGGCCTCCCACCTGCCATTTTTAATCTTTGTCCATTTATATAATTTAATAAAGTTTATTTGATTAGGTCTTTAGTTAGGGTACCTCTTGTTGCCCTTCGGGCAAATAGTATTTGTACAACGCCAAAATCAGCATCACGATACCTATTTTATTCCTGCTGCAAAAAACAGTGGCGAACATGATGAACAAAGTGGTGGCACAGGGGAAGAGGAGCAGGTGGAAACAATGACTCATTTATCTGAGCTGTTGTCCACACAGGGCTACGAGGTAGGGTTTCTGGCCTGAATGTGGCTATATCCAGACTTTCCAGCGAGGGGACAGTTTCGAAGAAGGAGGAGGAACCGTCTGCTTTGCAGGATGTATCTGTAGAAAGACACAGTACTCTCTTTTCTTATTAAATGAGACAAAAATTGACTTTTTTTCTTTGCAACAAACTTGTGAATTTTATTTATAGCGATAAAAACAATGGACGTAGCTTTGTGTTTCCGACGTTCAGACCTCTATCACGGGGTTCGTAGCAGACCACTTAACCGATGACACAGCCCCCACTTATAAGTGGGATGCATTGAAATGTGTCATACGGGGTATTTTTATTAAACATGGGTCCCGAATCAAAAAAGAACGGGCCCAAGATATAGTAGCAGCCCTTCGTAGGGTCTCTGAACGTGAGCTTATACACAAACGAGCACTATCGGCCACGAACCTACAGGCCCTTCTACAGGCCAGGATGGAGGTTAAAAAGTTGTTGGATTCCTCGTATAGGCGCCTGATACAGGTAGGGAAAGGGAGGTTTTATGAGTTTGGAGATAAACCGGGCAGATTACTGGCCAACGCATTGAGAGAGGGAAGAGCCCACACCCTTATACCTTGCATCAAGAACTCACGTGACGAGCTACTCTATGCCACCCCCGATATCTCCAACACGTTCCACGACTACTATTCCAAGCTATATAATTTACCTGTCGAACCCTCTGAGTCGAGTGCCGAATGCCCCTCAATGCCCTCACCCTTCACGCGCCTTAGTAGCGCCACAATTGAGGATCTGGAAAGTCCATTTTTATTGAATGAATTGTTGATGGTGATTCGTGACACACCGGGTAATAAGAGTCCTGGACCTGACGGATTCCCCGCTAAATTTTATAAAGCCTTCTCGGAACAGTTAGCTCCCTTAATGCTCCTCTCTTTCAACTCAATCTCGGACTCGGTCCCTTTCCCGCCCCATTCAACCACTGCCCATATTTCTCTGATTCGTAAGGCTGGAAAGGACCCCACAATATGTAGCAGTTTCAGACCGATATCACTCCTTAATGTAGATTTAAAAATCTATGCCAAGCTTTTGGCAAATAGACTGAGCCCTTTGCTTCCTGACCTGATCCACCCAGAACAGGTCGGGTTTGTCCAAGGCAGAGAAGCTAGGGACAATACTATAAAGACCTTAGACCTAATCCAGCACGCACACACTAAAAAACTCTCTTTGATGCTGTTATCTTTGGATGCTGAGAAGGCCTTCGACAGAGTCTCATGGCAGTCACTTTCACAGACACTGGAGCACATGGGCCTGGGACCCATTTGCTCCTCTAAGATTATGGCTTTATATCACTCTCCGACTGCATACATTAAGATTAATGGCACTCTGTCGAGGCCCTTCCCCATCCGGAATGGGACCCGGCAGGGATGCCCCCTATCACCTTTATTATACGTGTTAGTAATGGAACACTTACTGTCGGCCATTAGGGCTAACCCAGATATTCAGGGCATTCGGGTGGCAAACCGGGAACATAAATGTGCCGCATTTGCTGATGATCTCCTTATTTATTTATGTAACCCTCTCACATCCCTTCCGTCCCTGCTAGTGGAGCTAAGCCGCTTTAGTAAATGGTCCAACTTCAAAATTAATTTTGACAAGTCGGAGGCGCTGAATATCTCTCTGCCCCACACAATGGTAAGCGCCCTAAAACCAAGCTTTCCCTTTAAATGGCCTTCCCATGGTAGCATTGAATACCTGGGCATAAAGATTCCCTCTGATCTGACTAGGCTCTTTCACTTAAACTATCAAACCTTTCTGTCAAGACTCGAGGGAGACCTCGCCTCATGGCAAAAAGGCACTCTTTCGTGGTTTGGCAGGATTGGCGCTCTCAGGATGACCGCCCTGCCGCGATTGTTGTACCTGGTCCAGACGGTCCCGGTGTATATCCCGGCAGCATATTGGGCCAAGATACAACGCATATTTAATCAATTTGTCTGGTCCAAAAAACGCGCTCGCTTGAGATGCAGCGTTTTAACCAGGACCAAAGACGCGGGGGGAACAGGTTTGCCCGATTGTAGGCGATATTATATGGCAGCCGCTCATGCCAGGGTCTTGGACCTTTTGCACTGCTCTGGGTCTAAGCTCTGGGTCTGCCTGGCACAGGATCTGTGCCCTTTATCGACATCGACCTTGCCGTGGACCTGGCCCCTCCTCACCAAACATAAAATTGAGATGTCCTATAGTACCAAACAAACACTACGAACGATACACTCTATATCATCACGCAACCTCATGATCCAGCCTAGGGGACCCCTTATGCCACTAACTGACAACCCGGAGTTTCTGCCGGGAGCATCGTCCAACAACTTTCTGGGTTGCACGAAACTAAACCCCCTGAGATTAAACCAGGTAGTTTCGGGAGGGTCCCTCCTCCCACTTCGGGAGATTGTAGAGAACCGCAACTTCAAATTGCGGTTCCACTTTGAATATGCCCAGCTCAAGCATTTCATAACCTCCCAGGACTTTGACATAGCCCACTACCTGCCCCAGACGCCTTTTGAAACCCTTTGTGGTGGGTCCTCTGGTGCACGCCATGCAATCTCAAAGGTGTACAAATGTATGACGAACGCGGCGGAGACGTCTTCCCCCCGATTCTGTGCGGCGTGGGAAGAGGAGCTCGGCCAGACTTTCCCTGAGAATCAGTGGAAACGCTGTTTCCGTTTGACCCACAGGTCCGTGGTGGCCACCAGAATGCAAGAAACCAGCTATAAAATACTGTCTAGATGGTATAGGGTCCCAACATCTCTTCATGCATGGTATCCCGACATCCCTGACACGTGTTGGCGATGTGGAGCGCAGGGGGGCACTATGTCGCATATCTGGTGGTACTGCCCGAGCTTGTCGGCCTTCTGGAAAAAAATACTGGCGGCCATTCATGAGGTCACCGGGGTCGTGGTCCCGAGCCGCCCAGAGGCGGTATTATTATACATCTTTAATGTATCCGAAAAGGTTTATAAAAATTCTATCCTAAGCCATCTTCTCCAGGCAGCTAAGACAGTGATCCCACGACGATGGAAGGACTCTGCTCCCCCTTCGTTGGAAGAATGGGTCATGGAGGTAAATGTGATTCACCGTATGGAGGTAGTGATGGCTCAGTCACGCGGGCAGTCGGTGGTGACAGCCACCAAATGGTTCCAGTGGGAATCTTTTCTGTCTAGTAAAAAATTCTTGGATCTGTGTGACTCCTGAGGAACAAGAACCCCCGGCTCCCTCCCTTCTCCAGACGACATACACCATTTTTTCGAATGGTTTTGGTCCAGCGGACAGTGTATCAGCCCCGGTCACCGAGCTCTACTTTCTATTTTTTTTCCTCTCTCTCTGACCTACGCTATCTTTCCTACATATCATGACTGCTACTCTCCTCCGTCTATCCTCTCTGTGTTACTGGTTTCTATGGTTTTTACGGTTTAAAGCGAGGATCTATGTGTCACCACAATGACTTATAATCCATTATGACAGTTTAACATTGTCCAGATGTTTGATGAAATCTATCTATCATCACATAGTCCCATGCCCTTTTATTGTATGCTTATGAAAATTCAATAAAATTTAAATTGGAGAAAAACAATGGACGTTTTGGCCTCACAGGGTCTTTTTCACGCATAGTCGCTGGAAAAAGTGAAAGAAACAGATATAATGTTCTGAGGCTGTACTTTTATCAGGTCCATTGCCTGAACTGCTTTTACTCCCAGTAGTGGTACATGGTTACCACCACGCAACACAGTAAATTCAACTCTGTAACATTTCCTGTTACATGGATTCCGTATTTTGAGCTTACATGTCCCCATAGGTTTCAGAACACTTTTGTTGTACATCACTAGTACCTTGTCCGTTGGCTCAATGGCAACCTGTTTGTTCAGCAGAGCACTTGGAATTACATTGCAGCTTATGCCAGCTTATAATCCAGCTGAAATCTAATGGGCTTCTCATTCAACAGGAAGATTGCAAAGAGCTCCTTGACTACTGGCTGCCTGATTACGTGGCGCCCCTGAGGCTTCAGTTGCCACAGAGTATTGCATCTGTCTTAAGGTGTAAAGCTTATCCTGGGTAGGAGGAGGTTAACCACTGGTGCTTACACAATACACTTATATAAACACCCAGTTAATGAGCCAGCACTTACACTGCTCAGGAAGCCAGGCTGGGAAATTCCCGGGCAGGATGAGTCATCATAAAGGTGGGGGCTGCCTGGGAAGGAAGCAAAAACACTTAGTTTCACTTTAGAAGGAGTTTTACCTCAGAACAGTTTGGACGCAGACTGGTCCTGGGGACGGAAGGCTGGAGGAATTAGTCCCAGGACCAGGGGCCATGACACCGCACTGATATAGCACAGGGCGGACTGAGAGAGAAGCAGGAGATGACCGAGTGGAGCTGTGAGACAGAGGAGTTCATTCGGTAGCTAGAGGGTGAGCCCCAACAGCCCCTTTGGGACCGGCACCAGTCAGGGTGCAGAGCCCTCAGTTAGAGGAACCTTCATGGACTCTAACAACTCTGCAGGGAAAGGGAATTTTACATCCTATTGCCCCCCACCAACAGTCCTGGGGCAAAGCAGCAGATAGAGACAGGAGCCATGGCCATGGTCCATAACAAGTTTCACGCTGAGTGCGTACGGGGCAGCAACTAAAGCCAAGGACACTGGGGTCCCCAAGTAGCTTCACACCATGGGTATCCACACTATAAGGCGCAAGGAGGAAGGTCTCACACGCTTCACAACACCGGTGGTGACCTCTGCTTCATCCGGGTTCGGCTGGGGCCCATCGCAGCAATGACCGGTACTCTGCGGGCGCAGCACATGAACTGTGAGTAAAAACACCTGGAACCACAGCCCCTATGTAAGACTCTAAATTACTGGCACCGCCGCCCTGCGCTTCTTTGACATTGGCCCCTCCCCCATCACCACTGTCCTCCCGGGGCTCGCTCCACCTGTGGGGAGCTGGACTATCTGAGCTGCGGTAACATCAGCCCTTGAGGAGAGTGACATCTTGCAGCTGCGGCTAATCCCTGGCCGCGCACCACTGGTGGCCCTGCAAAGCAAACCTCCATTCCCCCTTTTTGACTCTCTCTTTGCCTGTAACCGACGGGGCCATGTAGCCAGGTCAGGCCATTCATAGCAACCCCACAAAACCACTGGCCCGGTGACAAGTTATGCCCTGCAGGTCCCGTGAGGCGCTACAATTACATTGACATTCTCTGTTGCGGGCTGCAGCTGTAGCCATGTAATGTCCACTGCACTGTCAGTGTCTTGTGTCAGTGTGGACCTGTTTATGTTGTTTGCTTGTTCCCAGCCTGTAGACAGCTGAGAAATTATTTGTCTTGCCACATACAAACAGCTTTCCTTTACATTTATCATCACTAGGGGCTACTGTCAGAGCCACATAAAGAGTAAACTCTTCTTTCCAGTGTCTTCATATCTGGGATAGATTACATGATGTGATATCCAATTTCTGAGGGGGTTTCAGGCCAGTCTCCATCTTGTAGTAATGACTGGAAATCTGTACTTACAGTTTCAGTGATACTCTGTACAGTTCCAGTCTCACACACAAGCTCTTATGATTTGCAGATGTGTCACATGAAGGTTCTGTGCCCAGCTGCCACCATGTTCTGTTTGCTGTGTCTCTCATGAATCACACTCAGTGGAGATCTTCAGGCTCTTTATTAAGTGGTGTTATCAGCCATTACATCTCCCTCTGCTGCCTGCACTCTGTCTGCAGTAACAGCGAGTTCACACTTGGTTGTGCTGCACACATACAAGTAGTGAAACCCCTAGAGGCCCCTAGAGGCCATAGAGCATAAAACATAATGCTACAAACCCCTAAAAATAATATCACATTGAAAACCTAATAAATAAATGGTTGGCTGCCTCCTCCTCCTTCTCCTCTGCCACTTCTTCCACTATTACAGCCATGTCCAATTAAACCTACTCTCATTTGACCTCCTCCTTTCCCTGCGGGCTCATTTATTTTGTTTTGTTGGGGTTATAGCTTCATGAAAATTATATAAGTTATGTTCATAAACAATGGAAAAAATGACCCCCTCCCCCCAAAAAAAATGTAAATAACAAAAAGCAACCACAGTATTAAAAAAAAATCCCCCCCATAAAAGGTACCAAAAGAAATAAATTACGAACCCCCGCCAAAATTCCACACCCCCAACTCTCCTAAAAAAAAAAGAAAGAATTAAAAAAAAGAGAAAGGGATAATGCCTCTTTGACCGACACCACCATGTCTTCCTACTCCTCCTCCAGGTTCTCTTTTTCTGTTTTTGCTGGATCGATGCTTCAGGTACATCGTGCATTAACAAAGGTTAAACTGAAAAAAATGACAAATTTATAAAAAAAATACTAAAATACTCCCCTTGTCTATCCAGGTCTGTTTATGTATTTTTTTTTTTAAATTGAAGCTGGAGCCAATGTGCATCAGCTTAATTTTCCCAAGGTGGCGTAACATCAAACAGAGTTTTGATAAACATTGGGAAGTCCTCTGCTTGGACAAGGACCTGTCAATGCACCTGACCACGCATCCCTTGAGCACATGGACAATATAAAAAAACTTAAAGGATCTGCTAACAAGAAGCCACTATGTACGCCAACCTATTAATGTCTTTGGAAAGACGGGCTCTAGATGGGGTTTTACCACATGTGGAGATTGTTCTGCCCGCAGGTGAGGCGGTGGATTTTGTTAATTCGGATAAAACAAAAACATCTACAGTACCATCACACATCATATCACCGTACAAATATGGTGATATATTGTCTGTCTTTTCCATGTGCTCTTATCTATATAGGGATGACAACCAGACAGCTTCATGTTCAAATTTTGAAACATGCGTGAGATATAGCTAATGCTAAAACCTTAAAAAAACCTGGAGAACTAAAGAGCATCCCACAACTTTTTTTGATAAACATCATTGTAACCCTAGGCTCTGAGAGTCAGAGGCATCAAGAAGGTCAGTCTTGACGCAAGGGAAGGCAATTATAAGTAGAGTTGAGCGCGGTTCGTGGTTCGAGGTTCTCCAGTTCGAGGCTCGAGTGATTTTGGGCCCTGTTCTAGATCGAACTAGAACCTGAGCTTTTTAGCAAAAGCTCGATAGTTCTAGAAACGTTCGAGAACGGTTCTAGCAGCAAAAAACCAGCTAAATCCTAGCTTGGTTTCTGCTGTAATAGTGTAAGTCACTCTGTGAATCACACTATTATGACATTTCAGTGTATAGTGTGCGTGAACAGCGCCTTCAGATCACTGCTGTTTCTATAATGGCGATCGCCATTTTTTTTTTTTTTTCCTTGTCTTCCTTCCCTAAGCGCGCGCGTGTAGTGGGGCGGGCCAGCATGTCAGCCAATCCCAGACACACACACAGCTAAGTGGAATTTTAGCCAGAGAAGCAACGGCATGTGTGATAGGATGTTCATGTCACATGTCCCTGCATTATAAAACCGGACATTTTCCTCCAGGACGCCATTATCTCTTCTGCGTCCTTGGTGTCAGACATCACTGGCGCAGCTACGTCCTGAGTCCTATCGCTGATACAGCTGTATGCGCTCCATACACAGCGCTGGACAGCTTAGGGAGAGCACTTTCTAGCAGTCCTTTTAAGGGCTCAAACCGGCAGGGTCAGAGTTAAGGTGACAGGTCCTGAAAACAGCGCCAGCGTCTGTGTAGTCAAGGTCAGGGATTTCCTCCCTGCATTTCCCTATTAGGAGGGAATAGAAAGGCAGGCTTCCATTCCTCTACCCAGAGCCCCACAATCCTGGCACTGTACCCTCCTGTCCTCTGCACACTCCAACTCATTATAACTAAGCCAATATACTAGCAAACACTCAGTGTACCTAGTGGCATCCTATACGTGGCTATTGGACATTGCTATAGTCACACTAGTGCAAAGACATTTGCAGCACCTCTGCCTGCATTGCACACTCCAACTCATTATAACTAAGCCATTATACTAGCAAACAGTCAGTGTACCTAGTGGCATCCTAAACCTGGCTATTGGAC
The DNA here is from genome assembly GCF_048569485.1 of Anomaloglossus baeobatrachus. Taxonomy (NCBI): domain Eukaryota; kingdom Metazoa; phylum Chordata; class Amphibia; order Anura; family Aromobatidae; genus Anomaloglossus; species Anomaloglossus baeobatrachus. The sequence continues at coordinate 232,527,220 of NC_134355.1, forward strand.
TTTTGTCTATTCACACTATTGTAAAGATATTTGCAGCACGTCTGCCTGCATTGCACACTCCAACTTTTTTTAACTAAGCCATTATACTAGCAAACAGTCAGTGTACCTAGTGGCATCCTAAACGTGGCTATTGGACTTTTGTCTATTCACACTATTGTAAAGATATTTGCAGGACGTCTGCCTGCATTGCACACTCCAACTTTTTTTAACTCAGCCATTATACTAGCAAACAGTCAGTGTACCTAGTGGCATCCTAAACGTGGTTATTGGACTTTTGTCTATTCACACTATTGTAAAGATATTTGCAGCACGTCTGCCTGCATTGCACACTCCAACTTTTTTTAACTAAGCCATTATACTAGCAAACAGTCAGTGTACCTAGTGGCATCCTAAACGTGGCTATTGGACTTTTGTCTATTCACACTATTGTAAAGATATTTGCAGCACGTCTGCCTGCATTGCACACTCCAACTTTTTTTAACTCAGCCATTATACTAGCAAACAGTCAGTGTACCTAGTGGCATCCTAAACGTGGCTATTGGACTTTTGTCTATTCACACTATTGTAAAGATATTTGCAGCACGTCTGCCTGCATTGCACACTCCAACTTTTTTTAACTCAGCCATTATACTAGAAAACAGTCAGTGTACCTAGTGGCATCCTAAACGTGGCTATTGGACTTTTGTCTATTCACACTATTGTAAAGATATTTGCAGCACGTCTGCCTGCATTGCACACTCCAACTTTTTTTAACTCAGCCATTATACTAGCAAACAGTCAGTGTACCTAGTGGCATCCTAAACGTGGCTATTGTACTTTTGTCTACTCAAACTAGTGGAAAGATATTTGCAGCATGTCTGCCTGCATTGCACACTCCAACTTTTTTTAACTCAGCCATTATACTAGCAAACAGTCAGTGTACCTAGTGGCATCCTAAACGTGGCTATTGTACTTTTGTCTACTCAAACTAGTGAAAAGATATTTGCAGCATGTCTGCCTGCATTGCACACTCCAACTTTTTTTAACTCAGCCATTATACTAGCAAACAGTCAGTGTACCTAGTGGCATCCTAAATGTAGCTATTGTACTTTTGTCTACCCAAACTAGTGGAAAGATATTTGCAGCATGTCTACCTGCATTGCACACTCCAACTTTTTTTAACTAAGCCATTATACTAGCAAACAGTCAGTGTACCTAGTGGCATCCTAAACGTGGCTATTGGACTTTTGTCTATTCACACTATTGTAAAGATATTTGCAGCATGTCTGCCTGCATTGCACACGCCAACTTTTTTTAACTAAGCCATTATACTAGCAAACAGTCAGTGTACCTAGTGGCATCCTAAACGTGGCTATTGTACTTTTGTCTACTCAAACTAGTGGAAAGATATTTGCAGCATGTCTGCCTGCATTGCACACTCCAACTTTTTTTAACTCAGCCATTATACTAGCAAACAGTCAGTGTACCTAGTGGCATCCTAAACGTGGCTATTGTACTTTTGTCTACTCAAACTAGTGAAAAGATATTTGCAGCATGTCTGCCTGCATTGCACACTCCAACTTTTTTTAACTCAGCCATTATACTAGCAAACAGTCAGTGTACCTAGTGGCATCCTAAACGTAGCTATTGTACTTTTGTCTACCCAAACTAGTGGAAAGATATTTGCAGCATGTCTGCCTGCATTGCACACTCCAACTTTTTTTAACTAAGCCATTATACTAGCAAACAGTCAGTGTACCTAGTGGCATCCTAAACGTGGCTATTGTACTTTTGTCTACTCAAACTAGTGGAAAGATATTTGCAGCATGTCTGCCTGCATTGCACACTCCAACTTTTTTTAACTCAGCCATTATACTAGCAAACAGTCAGTGTACCTAGTGGCATCCTAAACGTGGCTATTGTACTTTTGTCTACTCAAACTAGTGAAAAGATATTTGCAGCATGTCTGCCTGCATTGCACACTCCAACTTTTTTTAACTCAGCCATTATACTAGCAAACAGTCAGTGTACCTAGTGGCATCCTAAACGTAGCTATTGTACTTTTGTCTACCCAAACTAGTGGAAAGATATTTGCAGCATGTCTGCCTGCATTGCACACTCCAACTTTTTTTAACTAAGCAATTATACTAGCAAACAGTCAGTGTACCTAGTGGCATCCTAAACGTGGCTATTGGACTTTTGTCTATTCACACTATTGTAAAGATCTTTGCAGCACGTCTGCCTGCATTGCACACTCCAACTTTTTTTAACTAAGCCATTATACTAGCAAACAGTCAGTGTACCTAGTGGCATCCTAAACGTGGCTATTGGACTTTTGTCTATTCACACTATTGTAAAGATATTTGCAGCACGTCTGCCTGCATTGCACACTCCAACTTTTTTTAACTCAGCCATTATACTAGCAAACAGTCAGTGTACCTAGTGGCATCCTAAACGTGGCTATTGGACTTTTGTCTATTCACACTATTGTAAAGATATTTGCAGCATGTCTGCCTGCATTGCACACTCCAACTTTTTTTAACTAAGCCATTATACTAGCAAACAGTCAGTGTACCTAGTGGCATCCTAAACGTGGCTATTGGACTTTTGTCTATTCACACTATTGTAAAGATATTTGCAGCACGACTGCCTGCATTGCACACTCCAACTTTTTTTAACTCAGCCATTATACTAGCAAACAGTCAGTGTACCTAGTGGCATCCTAAACGTGGCTATTGGACTTTTGTCTATTCACACTATTGTAAAGATATTTGCAGCACGTCTGCCTGCATTGCACACTCCAACTTTTTTTAACTCAGCCATTATACTAGCAAACAGTCAGTGTACCTAGTGGCATCCTAAACGTGGCTATTGGACTTTTGTCTACTCAAACTGGTGGAAAGATATTTGCAGCATGTCTGCCTGCATTGCACACTCCAACTTTTTTTAACTCAGCCATTATACTAGCAAACAGTCAGTGTACCTAGTGGCATCCTAAACGTGGCTATTGTACTTTTGTCTACTCAAACTAGTGGAAAGATATTTGCAGCATGTCTGCCTGCATTGCACACTCCAACTTTTTTTAACTAAGCCATTATACTAGCAAACAGTCAGTGTACCTAGTGGCATCCTAAACGTGGCTATTGGACTTTTGTCTATTCACACTATTGTAAAGATATTTGCAGCATGTCTGCCTGCATTGCACACTCCAACTTTTTTTAACTCAGCCATTATACTAGCAAACAGTCAGTGTACCTAGTGGCATCCTAAACGTGGCTATTGTACTTTTGTCTACTCAAACTAGTGGAAAGATATTTGCAGCATGTCTGCCTGCATTGCACACTCCAACTTTTTTTAACTAAGCCATTATACTAGCAAACAGTCAGTGTACCTAGTGGCATCCTAAACGTTGGTATTGGACTTTTGTCTAGTCACACTACTGCAAATCTATGTGCAGCACCTCTGCATGACACCCTCCTGCTCTGTTTTTAATGAGCTATAATGATAGCAAAAAATACTGCCATTTAGTGGCATCATAGAACTGGCTGTTGTATTCCATTAGTGCCCCACTGGTGCCAAGCTATTTCTAGCACCTCTGCATGACACCCTCCTGCTCTGTTTTTAATAAGCTATAATGATAGCAAAAAATACTGCCATTTAGTGGCATCATAGAACTGGCTGTTGTGTTCCATTAGTGCCCCACTGGTGCCAAGCTATTTCTAGCACCTCTGCATGACACCCTCCTGCTCTGTTTTTAATAAGCTATAATGATAGCAAAAAATACTGCCATTTAGTGGCATCATAGAACTGGCTATTGTATTCCATTAGTGCCCCACTGGTGACAAGCTATTTCTAGCACCTCTACATGACACCCTCATGCACATTTTGCTACGCTAATGTTATAGCAAACTCATGGAATTCATTGCTGCATTTCATAATTCGGAGGGATAGAAAGTCAGGCTTCCTTTAGCTTTTCCTTCTGTTCATAGACAGCATCTCCAAGAGCAATTTCCCCTCCACGTCTAAGTGTGGAGAGGCAGCTAGTGCGCATGCGTGTGCCGATTTACCCCAGCTGCAGCCTAATTACAGTGTTTCGCCTAGTGAGTATGCTCAGCCTGACTGTGTTATTCCTGACGCTAAGTCTTAATTTCGGGATACAGCGCATGCTCCCACACTAAGTGTGAAAAGCCTCTTTGCACAGGTGCTTGCATTCCGTGCCGGGTCTAAGTCCTGTTTTGTGCCTAGACACCATGCTAAAGCTGATAGTCTTTTTTCAGAGACTGTATTTCATGCTACTGAGCATGCTCAGGCACTTACTGCATCAGAGACTAGGTCCGGTAATGAACTCTTGGGCCCTGCCCCTGATGTGGGGGTCCCATATAGACCACAGGGCATCAGGTGTCCTCCCAAATGGCTTGCAGAGGCCCACCCCTATGACTTGTCACCGCATTATTGATGGTCAGACGATGACTGGTGAGGTGTTTGGGTCATGGCAGCCATGAGGTCATCATTGAAGTTGCGGTTCCAAATAGGACGCTAGTTATGCCACTCATGACGTGTCACTTTACTTTTGTCTCCAGGAGGTGCATTGTGGTTCACCCTGGTTTGGGGCGGACCCAGGTTATAAAAGGGGCTGGAGCCAACAAGGAGGTGTGCAGTCTTCTATTATGCTACGAAAGAGCACACCTCCATGTGTTGAACCCATTGCGGCTTTAGGCCAGAGGTAGGCAGGGATAGGGTGTCGATGCAGGCCACCACCACAGTTGGTAACGCAGAACGGTTAAGACCAGCTCCTGTCCTACCAGTCCTGCTTGTGCAGCCCAGTGGCATTAACAGGCCTGCTGCTGCTGATGCGCCTGCTGTCCACAGGTGTGCCCCTACGCACACGGTCAGCGTACTCAATGGCCCCTGTGTTGTTAACAGGGAGTTCCTGGGCTGGGTGGGCATGTGGACCCTGTGACGCTAACAGGGCTCACAGTCTCCAGATCCGAATGGCGTCTAACTCGGTTCAGGCTACTATTAGTTTCATAGCCACACAGCTCTGTATCCTCCACCAAACTTTCCAGTTGCCAACCTCTCCTTTTCCAACTGGGAGCACGGTGGACACTGCCTGCTGATGGGGATATATACCTTTCTCTTTCTTTTCTTATTAATTTTCGTTATATAGCGGTAACATAGTATATACCACTTTATCCAAATCTGCCAGTCCCACTGTAACAGATGGTGTTTCTTCAGCAAATGTTACTGTTGCTTAACCACCAAATCCACGGACCAAAACTTATTTCCCCTTTCCAACACACCTGTTCCCCTTTCCACCAGCATCTGTCCTTTTTCAACTCATTTTGGTATATGACCAAAAGTGCAACTCTGCAGGGACACCGTACTCAACGCCATCTCAGCACAGCAGCCATCCCTCGGTCCCTCCGATGTGGACAAGTAAAAGACCATTTCCTCCTATCCATGACAAAGCGTTGAGATTCACTCTGTGCAGCACTGGTGTTTAGTGGGAAAGTAGATCTAAGATTGCGTACCACATTCTGCAGATACTCCTGTATACGTGCGTCCATTTCTATGGCACGAACTATTTTACCAAATTTTGTCTTGTACCGGGGATGTAACAGTGTGGCAACCCAGTATTCTGGATTACTTTGAATTCGTACAATCCGAGGGTCATGTTGTAGGTAGTGCAGCAAGAAGCCGCTGATGTGTCTTGTGCATCCAGGAGGACCAAGTCCTTGGTGTGTTGGTGGCAGAGAGGTGAGAATCGTGCCTCCTTCCTCTGCCCTCTCACCACAACCTCGCACAACCGAAATGTGAGCAAGCTCTCACTCATCTGCTGAGTCTTCCATGCCCATCGCCAGTTCGTCCTCCATTTCTTCATGGGCTCCTGCACCTTCCTCAACACTTTTTGCTGATACTATGCGCCCTTGTTAATCCCTCTCCCTCACCATGACTGCCGCATAGGTGCCGCTGACCATCTGGACCTCGTAGATCTTGTTATCCCTTCCGCATATGACTCCTCCTGTACTTCCTCCCCTTCCTCTTGTCCCAACACCTGACTCCGAATAATAATTACAGTGCGCTCCATCATGTAGATGACCAGAATTGTCACGCTGAGAATGACATTGCCAGTGCTAAACATCTTCGTCGACATTTGTAAACTGTGTAGCAGGGTGCATAGGTCCTTGATCTGACACCACTCCAGCAGCGTGATCTGCACCACCTCTGGATCAAGTTATCCCAGGCTATATGTCATAACGTATTGCAGCAGGGTTCGGCGGTGCTGCCACAAACGCTGCAACATGTGCAGATTCAAATTCCTGCGTGTGGGCACATCGCATTTCAGGCGTTTAACCACCAGACCTAAAGACTTCTGTAGCGACGAAAGTTGTTGAGCTGCTGTGTGCGCACGATGGAAGTGAGCACATAGCGAGCGTGCACGCTGCACATGGCCATGTAGGCCGTGATGGTGTTTTAAAAATTGATGGAGAATTAGGTTCAACACGTGAGCCATACAAGGCACGTGTGTCACATTGCCCTGACGATGGCCCGCAGACAGGTTTGCATCATTGCCGCACACGGCTGTTAAGTCACCAATGGAGTCCGCTCCGTCAATTTGTACTCCGGTCGCCAGGTGACAACGTGTTCCTTTCATGAATAGTGCTGATGATGGGAGAGGAGTCGATGCCAGCGGCGCAGGTGGACGCAGGTTATGCTCACCCACTGGGCTGCATTACCTTGACAGATGCATAATCTCTGGCTGAATGTAGCTGGTGGGTATCTCACAGATGAAATACCATCATTCAGCTACAACCAATGGGAAGACACCACACCCTTTTTTATGCCCATCCTGTCTGCAGACCACTGCCAGACATAGCTATGACCTCTGGTTACTTTTACCCCCAGTTCAGTTTTATGATTTTGTGTGCTTGTTACCTGACTACTTTTCCTGCTTGCTGTTTATGTACCTTGTTGGCCGATCCGCATTTCACCTCTGCTTGTTTTCTGATTAATCCTGGCCGTCCCATTCTGTTCCTGTTCCTCAATTAATGTTTTGACCCTGCCTGACTACTATTCTCTGGAACTGCAGCCTTCCACAGGTATTAATCACCTTGGGCCCTGTGCAATTCCTAATCCCTGTATAGGGGTTAAAGGGTTTCAGGGTTCTAGGGGTCCTGCTTGGTGAGTGGCTTCCCTCTAGCCTATCATTAACAGCCCATCTGAGTGTGTGGATCAAGGAAGGCGTTACACCATGCTCTCTGCAGAAGGCCATGTGGTCCAGGATAGTGCTTTAAAAATTGCTGGACAACCAGGTTCAACACGTGAACCACACAAGCCATGTGTGTCACATTGTCACAGCGAAGGGCCGCACCCATGTTTGCATCATTGTCGCACCCGGCCTTCCCTGGCTGCTGGTTGAGTGGAGACAACCATTGATGAAACTCGGTATCCAGAGCTAACCGTCCACAACTTCTCAGCGGTGTGACTCACATTTCCCATACATTTCAAAGTAAAACTTTGACCGCCTGATGGCATTGAGCTCTGCTGCCAGCATAGTAAGGAGGTGTGTGGTAGTCCTTGTGCGCAGTTACAAGGAAGGGTGGCCTGACCACACAGGGTTTGCGCCAAGGTGGAGGACCCACACGAGGTTGAAGAGGCAGAAGCAGTGTATTAACTTCTACATACAGAAGAAGGATTGAAACAACTCGTGGGGACGGCAAGACTTGGACAGCAGACCCTTCTCCATCTCTCACCATAGTTTGCCAGTGCCCAGTCAGTGACATGTAATGACCCTGTCTATGCTTACTGGTCCAAGTATCTGTGTTGAAATGCACCCTGTCGCACACAGAGTTTCTCAAGGAAGTGGTGATGTTGTGTGCGACATGCTGGTGTAGCGCGGGCATGCTGTTCTTGGAGAAGCAGTGGTGATTGGGCATCTTGTACTGGATCACAGCGACAGACATAAGGTCTCTAAAATCCTGTGTGTCCACTAGGCGGAAAGGCAGCATTTCGGTAGCCAACAGCTTACAGAGGGATAGAGTCAACCTCTTCGCTTTGTCATGGGTCGCAGGAAGTGGCCTTTTATTTGACCACATCTGAGGGACAGAGATCTGGCTGCTGTGTGTAGACGGTGTTGAGTAGGGTGTCCCTGGAAAAATGCAGGTTTGTGAGGAAAGTGCAGGCGGAGACATGATGTTGCCTTCATCCAACGTTGGTGCTATCGATGTCTGAGAGAGCTGTACACACTCACTTTTTTCCCCTTCCAAACCAACTGATGACCTACCAAGCAAACTGCCTGTTGCGGTTACAGTGGTGGAAGTTGTGGGTGGAAAAACAGGTGTTACAGCTGTCCCCACAGTCCTAGAAGATGACGAGCGCGCGGATGCACTGGAAGGGGCAGGCGGTGGATGGTTCGCTCCGCTAGGCCGCATTGCAGCACGGTGAGCTTCCCACCGGGCCATATGATATTTATTCATGTGACGATTCATGGAAGAAGTTGTCAAACTGCTGAGGTTTTGACCTCTACTAAGAGAACCATGACAAATTTTACAGATCACATAATTTGGGCGATCTTTTTCTATGTCAAAAAAGGACCAGGCTAGGCAAGGCTTAGAGGCCATGCGACCTGTTGATCCACCCCGAATAATGCTCAGAGGCAGAGTGGTGGCTGAGGATGCAGTTGTAGACGTGCTACCAGTGCTCCGACTCTGTCCAGGAAGGCGCAAGGTAACTTCGTCGTCGGTTGCATCCTCCTCCACCACCTCTGTTGACCTCCTCGAGTGTCTGACTGTGGGTTGACAGTAGGTGGGATCTAGAACTTCATCATCAATTGTTGTGTTTGCACTCCCCTCCCCCTCAGACCGAGCCTCTTCTTGCCCTGACCGAATATTTAAGTTGTCATCCCAATCGGGTATCTGCGTCTCATCTTCATCAGTATGTTCCTCATTGTCTATAACCACAGGTGTTGGAAAGGCAGCATTTTGGTAGCCAACAGTTTGCAGATGCTGAAAGTCAACCTCCAAGCCATGTCATGCCCTTCTAAAAGCATGTAAAACACAGCGAGGGGACTCCAACCACAGTCTCCCTCGTTGCCACTAACTGGGCCACACACACCCCACTTGACTGGCATAGTTTGAGCCCCCTATTGGAAACAGAAAAAGATGCTTTGCATGAAGCACTCTCAAAAATACGCGTGCCTTTCCCGTCCCCTGGCTGACCCAGGGGAAGAAAAGTCCTCTGAGAGCCATGACTTGTTCATCTTGGTTCTTTTAGAAACACAGCGAGGGGACTCCAACCACAGTCTCCCTCGTTGCCACTAATTGGGCCACACACACCCCACTTGACTGACATCGGTTGATGCCCCTTTTCAAAATGAAAAAGATGCTTTGCATGAAGCACTCTCAAAAATACGCGTGCCTTTCCCGTCCACTGGCTGACCCAGGGGAAGAAAAGTCCTCTGAGAGCCATGACTTCTTCATCTTGGTTCTTTTAGAAACACAGCGAGGGGACTCCAACCACAGTCTCCCTCGTTGCCACTAATTGGGCCACACACACCCCACTTGACTGACATCGGTTGATGCCCCTTTTCAAAATGAAAAAGATGCTTTGCATGAAGCACTCTCAAAAATACGCGTGCCTTTCCCGTCCCCTGGCTGACCCAGGGGAAGAAAAGTCCTCTGAGAGCCATGACTTGTTCATCTTGGTTCTTTTAGAAACACAGCGAGGGGACTCCAACCACAGTCTCCCTCGTTGCCACTAACTGGGCCACACACACCCCACTTGACTGGCATCGTTTGAGCCCCCTATTGGAAACAAAAAAAGATGCTTTGCATGAAGCACTCTCAAAAATACGCGTGCCTTTCCCGTCCCCTGGCTGACCCAGGGGAAGAAAAGTCCTCTGAGAGCCATGACTTGTTCATCTTGGTTCTTTTAGAAACACAGCGAGGGGACTCCAACCACAGTCTCCCTCGTTGCCACTAATTGGGCCACACACACCTCACTTGACTGACATCGGTTGATGCCCCTTTTCAAAATGAAAAAGATGCTTTGCATGAAGCACTCTCAAAAATACGCGTGCCTTTCCCGTCCCCTGGCTGACCCAGGGGAAGAAAAGTCCTCTGAGAGCCATGACTTGTTCATCTTGGTTCTTTTAGAAACACAGCGAGGGGACTCCAACCACAGTCTCCCTCGTTGCCACTAAATGGGCCACACACACCCCACTTGACTGACATCGGTTGATGCCCCTTTTCAAAATGAAAAAGATGCTTTGCATGAAGCACTCTCAAAAATACGCGTGCCTTTCCCGTACCCTGGCTGACCCAGGGGAAGAAAAGTCCTCTGAGAGCCATGACTTGTTCATCTTGGTTCTTTTAGAAACACAGCGAGGGGACTCCAACCACAGTCTCCCTCGTTGCCACTAACTGGGCCACACACACCCCACTTGACTGGCATCGGTTGAGCCCCCTTTTGAAAAAGAAAAAGATGCTTTGCATGAAGCACTCTCAAAAATACGCGTGCCTTTCCCGTCCCCTGGCTGACCCAGGGGAAGAAAAGTCCTCTGAGAGCCATGACTTGTTCATCTTGGTTCTTTTAGAAACACAGCGAGGGGACTCCAACCACAGTCTCCCTCGTTTCCACTAACTGGGCCACACACACCCCACTTGACTGGCATCGGTTGAGCCCCCTTTTGAAAAAGAAAAAGATGCTTTGCATGAAGCACTCTCAAAAATACGCGTGCCTTTCCCGTCCCCTGGCTGACCCAGGGGAAGAAAAGTCCTCTGAGAGCCATGACTTGTTCATCTTGGTTCTTTTAGAAACACAGCGAGGGGACTCCAACCACAGTCTCCCTCGTTTCCACTAACTGGGCCACACACACCCCACTTGACTGGCATCGGTTGAGCCCCCTTTTGAAAAAGAAAAAGATGCTTTGCATGAAGCACTCTCAAAAATACGCGTGCCTTTCCCGTCCCCTGGCTGACCCAGGGGAAGAAAAGTCCTCTGAGAGCCATGACTTGTTCATCTTGGTTCTTTTAGAAACACAGCGAGGGGACTCCAACCACAGTCTCCCTCGTTGCCACTAATTGGGCCACACACACCCCACTTGACTGACATCGGTTGATGCCCCTTTTCAAAATGAAAAAGATGCTTTGCATGAAGCACTCTCAAAAATACGCGTGCCTTTCCCGTCCCCTGGCTGACCCAGGGGAAGAAAAGTCCTCTGAGAGCCATGACTTGTTCATCTTGGTTCTTTTAGAAACACAGCGAGGGGACTCCAAACACAGTCTCCCTCGTTGCCACTAATTGGGCCACACACACCCCACTTGACTGACATCGGTTGATGCCCCTTTTCAAATTGAAAAAGATGCTTTGCATGAAGCACTCTCAAAAATACGCGTGCCTTTCCCGTCCCCTGGCTGACCCAGGGGAAGAAAAGTCCTCTGAGAGCCATGACTTGTTCATCTTGGTTCTTTTAGAAACACAGCGAGGGGACTCCAACCACAGTCTCCCTCGTTGCCACTAACTGGGCCACACACACCCCACTTGACTGGCATCGGTTGAGCCCCCTTTTGAAAAAGAAAAAGATGCTTTGCATGAAGCACTCTCAAAAATACGCGTGCCTTTCCCGTCCCCTGGCTGACCCAGGGGAAGAAAAGTCCTCTGAGAGCCATGACTTGTTCATCTTGGTTCTGTTAGAAACACAGCGAGGGGACTCCAACCACAGTCTCCCTCGTTGCCACTAACTGGGCCACACACACCCCACTTGACTGGCATCGTTTGAGCCCCCTATTGGAAACAGTAAAAGATGCTTTGCATGAAGCACTCTCAAAAATACGCGTGCCTTTCCCGTCCCCTGGCTGACCCAGGGGAAGAAAAGTCCTCTGAGAGCCATGACTTGTTCATCTTGGTTCTTTTAGAAACACAGCGAGGGGACTCCAACCACAGTCTCCCTCGTTGCCACTAACTGGGCCACACACACCCCACTTGACTGGCATCGGTTGAGCCCCCTTTTGAAAAAGAAAAAGATGCTTTGCATGAAGCACTCTCAAAAATACGCGTGCCTTTCCCGTCCCCTGGCTGACCCAGGGGAAGAAAAGTCCTCTGAGAGCCATGACTTGTTCATCTAAGTTCTTTTAGAAACACAGCGAGGGGACTCCAACCACAGTCTCCCTCGTTGCCACTAACTGGGCCACACACACCCCACTTGACTGGCATCGTTTGAGCCCCCTATTGGAAACAGAAAAAGATGCTTTGCATGAAGCACTCTCAAAAATACGCGTGCCTTTCCCGTCCCCTGGCTGACCCAGGGGAAGAAAAGTCCTCTGAGAGCCATGACTTGTTCATCTTGGTTCTTTTAGAAACACAGCGAGGGGACTCCAACCACAGTCTCCCTCGTTGCCACTAATTGGGCCACACACACCCCACTTGACTGACATCGGTTGATGCCCCTTTTCAAAATGAAAAAGATGCTTTGCATGAAGCACTCTCAAAAATACGCGTGCCTTTCCCGTCCCCTGGCTGACCCAGGGGAAGAAAAGTCCTCTGAGAGCCATGACTTGTTCATCTTGGTTCTTTTAGAAACACAGCGAGGGGACTCCAACCACAGTCTCCCTCGTTGCCACTAATTGGGCCACACACACCCCACTTGACTGGCATCGGTTGAGCCCCCTTTTGAAAAAGAAAAAGATGCTTTGCATGAAGCACTCTCAAAAATACGCGTGCCTTTCCCGTCCCCTGGCTGACCCAGGGGAAGAAAAGTCCTCTGAGAGCCATGTCCACATTGTCAGTGGACAGACGTGTGTGCTTATCTGCCAGCAGACCACCAGCAGCACTGAAGACAGGTTCCGAGAGAACGCTGGCTGCAGGACATGACAAGATCCCCAAGGCGTACGTGGCGAGCTCAGGCAATTTATCCAGATTGGAAGCCTAAAATGAGCAGGGCTCAAGTTGCACAATAATGGAATCGATGTTTCCTTGCATATACTCATATATCTGTGTGTCCTCCTCTTTTTCCTTGTCCAGCTCTTTTGTTTTGGCATGAGTATATGTCCTTGTCACTTTCCCATGTGTTTGTGTTGTGTTGTGCGTTGTTTGTCACCTTTTGGACACCTTTGAGGGTGTTTTCTAGGTTTTTTTCTGTGTTTGTTATTGCCTGCCATTGTTTCCTATGCAGTTCGAGTTCGGTTCGTCGAACGTTCGACGAGCCGAACTCGAACGGGACCTCCGTTCGGCGAACCGGCCTCGAGCCGAACCGGGACCGGTTCGCTCATCTCTAATTATAAGCAAGAGCTTCTCAAAAGAGAAACCAAATGGATGATTACCCTAGGTACCATCATGCCTAAAGGTTTAAATTATTTTTTGAGCTTTAAATCCTTCCTACAGTGTACTGGCATGAACATTAATTGTCTGTTGTTTGTTTTTTATCCTGGTTTATACTAACTTTTGTCTTTTGTTTATATTGTTTATTATCTAGTGCTGCTTTGGTGTGGTTTGTTGTGCAAGAATGTATGGGTTGGAACTTATAAACATCTTGTGGAACTATTATACCCAAATTCGTAATTAGGCTTGAGTGGAGCCCACTCTCTTACTACACCGTGTGCAGAATTTTTAGGCACGTTGTATTTTAGAGGATTTTTTTTATTATTGATCAACAATAATTGGGTTCAATCAACCCAAAAGACTCATAAATATCAAAGCTTAATATTGTTGGAAGCTGGAGTGTATTTTTAGATTTGGCTATTATATCTTAGTAGGATATCTGTTTTTGCAGGTAACTATTACTGTGCAGAATTATTAGGCAAGTTAATAAAAAACAAATATATTCCCATCTCACTTGTTTTTTTTCACCAGGTAAACCAATATATCTGCACAAAATTTAGAAATAAACATTTCTGACATGCAAAAACAAAACCCAAAAAAATTAGTGACCAATATAGCCACCTTTCTTTATGAAGACACTCAACAGCCTACCATCCATAGATTCTGTCAGTTGTTTGATCTGTTTACGATCAACATTGCGTGCAGCAGCCACCACAGCCTCCCAGACACTGTTCCGAGAGGTGTACTGTTTCCCTCCCGCTAGATCTCACATTTTATGAGGGACCACAGGTTCTCTTTGGGATTCAGATCAGGTAAACAAGGGGGCCATGTCATTATTTTTTCATCTTTTAAGGCCCATTTACATACAATGATATCGCTAACGATTTGTCGTCTGGGTCACGGAATTCGTGACGCACATCCGGCGTCGGTAGCAATGTTGTTGCGTGTAACAGCTCTGAGCGAGTATTAACGATCAAAAATATTCACCTTATCATTAATCGTTGACACGTCGTTCATTTTCAAAATCTCATTGGTCGTTGTGAACGTAGGTTGTTCGTTGTTCCTGAGGCAGCACACATCGCTACGTGTGACACCCCGGGAACGACGAACAACAGCTAACCTGTGTCCTCCAGCAACGAGGTGGGCGTGTCAATTAAGAGGTTGTTCTCCACCCCTCCGCTTCGATTGGTCGGCCGCTGTGTGATGTCGCCGTGATGGCACTTGAACCTCCCCCTTTACAAAGAGGTTATTCGCCGCCCACAGCGACGTCGCTAGGGAAGGTAAGTATGTGTGATGGGTGTTAGCGATATTGTGCGCCACGGGCAGCCATTTGCCCATGATGCACAAACGACGGGGGCAGGTACGCTCGCTAGCGATATCGCTAGTGATATTGTAGCGTGTAAAGTGGTCAACCACGCTGTGGAGTAGTTGGATGCATGTTATGGTTCATTAACCTGCATGAAAATCATGTTTTTCTTGAACAATACTGACTTCTTCCTGTACCACTGCTTGAAGAAGTTGACTTTCAGAAACTGGCAGTGGGTCTGGGAGTTGAGCTTCACTCCATCCTCAACCTGAAAAGGTCCCACAAGTTCATCTTTGATGATACCAGCCCATACCAGTACCCCACCTCCACCTCGCTGGTGTCTGAGTCGGAGTGAAGCTCTCTGCCCTTTACTGATCCAGCCTCTGGCCCATCCATCTGGCCCATCAAGAGTCACTCTCATTTCATCAGTCCATAAAACCTTTGAAAAATCAGTCTTAAGATATTTCTTGGCCCAGTCTTGACATTTTATCTTATGTTTCTTGTTCAAAAGGTGGTCGTTTTTCAGCTTTCCTTACCTTGGCCATGTCCCTGAGTATGGCACACCTTGTGCTTTTTAATACTCCAGTAACGTTGCAGGTCTGAAATATGGCCAAACTGGTGGCAAATGGCATTTGGCTGCTTCACACTTGATTTTCCTCAATTCATGGGCAGTTATTTTGCGCCTTTTTTGCCCAACACGCTTCTTACGACTCTGTTGGCAATTTGCCATGAAACGCTTGATTGTTTGGTGATCATGCTTCAAAAGTTTGGCAATTTCAAGACTGCTGCATCAATCTGCAAGACATCTCTCAATTTTGGACTTTTCAGAGCCCGTCAAATCTCTCTTCTGACCCATTTTGCCAAAGGAAAGGAAGCTGCCTAATAATTAAGCATAACTTATATAGAATGTTGATGTCATTACACCACACCCCTCCTCATTACAGAGATGCGCATCACCTGATTTACTTAATTGGTACTTGGCTCTCAAGCCTATACAGCTAGGAGTAGGACAACATGTATAAAAAGTATCATATGATCAAAATACTCATTTGCCTAAAAATTGTTTAAAAGAACTGAAGTCCTCAGTGGTTGATACCTTTTAATGGCTAACTGAAAAGATGATAATAATAGCAAGCTTTCGAGACTACTCAGATCTCTTCTTCAGGCTCAATAGAACACAAAATCTGAAGAGTCACATATTTATACACAACATGACTTAGAATGGGGCAGTAAATAAAACAAGTTATGTGAAGCAGAACAATCATTTGCCTAATAATTCTGTACACAGTGTATGCTTTATAATTATATGGTTATAACATTATGTGTAAAATTATGAGAAAAAAACTTTTTTTTTCTCTCTAATATACAGTGGGGAAAAACAATATTTAGTCAGCTACCAATTGTGCAAGTTCTCCCACTTAAAAAGATGAGAGGCCTGTAATTGACATCATAGGTAGACCACAACTATGAGAGACAACATGAGAAAACAAATCCAGAAAATCACCTTCTCTGATTTGGCAAGTTTATTTTGCAAATTATGGAGGAAAATAAGCTAATAACAAAAGTTATTTGGTCAATAATAACCAATATTGATATGTTCATATCAACATTTTGTTATATATCCTTTGTTGGCAATGACAGAAGTCAAACGTTTTCTGTAAATCTTCACAAGGTTGGCACATACTGTTGATGGAATGTTGGCCCATTCCTCCATGCAGATCTCCTCTAGAGCAGTGATGTTTTGTGCCTGTCGCTGGGCAACACGGACTTTCAACTCCGTCCAAAGGTTTTCTTCGTTGCCCTGGTGGTATGCTTGCAATCATTATCATGCTGAAAGACCCAGCTACGTTTCTTGCACTCAAAATCTCATGATACATGGCCCCATTTATTCTTTCATGTACACGGATCAGTCGTCTTAGTCCCTTTGCAGAGAAAGAGCCCCAAAGCATGATATTGCCACCCTCATGCTTCCCAGTACAGTGGATACGTAAAGTATTCAGACCCCTTTATTCAAAAAATGCATTTTTTTTCTCATTACTGTACACTCTGCACCCTATCTTGGCATAAAAAAACCAGAAGTGTAGACATTTTTACAAATTTGTTTAAACAAAAAAACCTGAAATATCACATGGTATTCAGACCCTTTGCTCAGACACTCGTATTTAAGGGTACCTTCACACTTAGCGATGCAGCAGCGATCCGACCAGCGATCTGACCTGGTCAGGATCGCTGCTGCATCGCTACATGGTCGCTGGTGAGCTGTCAAACAGGCAGATCTCACCAGCGACCAGTGAACAGCCCCCAGCCAGCAGCGACGTGCAAGCGACGCTGCGCTTGCACGGAGCCGCCGTCTGGAAGCTGCGGAGACTGGTAACTAAGGTAAACATCGGGTATGGTTACCCGATGTTTACATTAGTTACCAGTGTGAGCAGGGAGCAGGGAGCCGCGCACACTGAGCGCTGGCTCCTTGCTCTCCTAGCTGCTGTACACATCGGGTTAATTAACCCAATGTGTACAGCAGCTACATGTGCAGAGAGCAGGGAGCCGCGCACACTGCTTAGCGCTGGCTCCTTGCTCTCCTAGCTGCTGTACACATCGGGTTAATTAACCCGATGTGTACAGCAGCTACATGTGCAGAGAGCCGGAGCCGGCAGCACAGGCAGCGTGAGAGCTGCAGAGGCTGGTAACTAAGGTAAATATCGGGTAACCACCTTGGTTACCCGATGTTTATCTTGGATACAGCTTACCTCAGCTGCCAGACGCCGGCTCCTGCTCCCTGCTCGCTTCATTTGTCGCTCTCTTGCTGTCACACACAGCGATCTGTGTGTCACAGCAGGAGAGCGGCTTTGAAGAAAACGAACCAGGGCTGTGTGTAACGAGCAGCGATCTCGCAGCAGGGGCCAGATCGCTGCTCAGTGTCACACACAGCGAGATCGCTAATGAGGTCACTGCTGCGTCACAAAAAGCGTGACTCAGCAGCGATCTCGGCAGCGAGCTCGCTGTGTGTGAAGCACCCCTAAGTCACATGCTGTCCATTTCCTTGTGATTTTCCTTGAGATGATTCTACTCCTTCATTGGAGTACAGCTGTGTTTAATTAAACTGATAGGACTTGATTTGCAATGGCACACACCTGTCTATATAATAGACCTCACAGTTAGACCAAATGAGAATTAAGAGGTCAAAGACAATTGTGGCAAGGCACAGATCTGGCCAAGGTTAGAAAAGAATTTCTGCAGTACAAAAGGTTTCTAAGAGCACAGTGGCCTCCATAATCCTTAAATGGAAGACGTTTGAGACCACCAGAACTCTTCCTATACCTGGCTGTTCAGCCAAACTGAGCAACTGTAGGAGAAGAGCCTTGGTGACAGAGATAAAGAAGAACCCCAAGATCACTGTGGCTGAGCTCTAGAGTTTGCAAAAAACACATAAAGGACTCTCAAGCTATGAGAAAGAAGATTATCTGGTCTGATGAAAAGAAGATAGAATTTTTTGGTGACTCTAAGCGATATGTGTGGAGAAAACCAGACACTGCTGATGACCTGCCCAATACATTCTCAACAGGGAAACTTGGTGGTGGCAGCATCATGCTATGGGGGTGTTTTTCCAGCTGCAGGGAACGGACAACTGGTTACAATTGAAGGAAAGATGAATGCGGCCAAGTACAAAGATATCCTGGAAAATATCCTGGAAGATATCCTGGAGGAAAAAAATCTTCCAGAGTGCTCTTTACTAGAGTTGAGCGCGGTTCGCGGTTCGAGGTTCTCCAGTTCGCGGCTCGAGTGATTTTGGGGGCTTTTTTAGATAGAACTAGAACTCGAGCTTTTTGCTAAAGCTCGATAGTTCTAGATACGTTCGAGAACGGTTCTAGCAGCAAAAAGCAGGGCTTTGTACAGCTACAGTGTGCAGGAGCCATCGCTGGCAGCCTGCCAGAAGCTGGTAACCAAGATAAACATCGGGTATCCAAGCAAAGCACTTTGGTTAGTAACCCAATGTTTATCCTAGTTACGTGCAGGAAGCCCACACTTCCCCGCTCAGCTCGCTCCGCCCCCTCCTGCACGCGGCATGTACACATACATACACACACACACACACACACACACACACACACATGTCCCCAGCCATGCAGTCCACGACACTGACGTCCTCCTGGCACTCTGCACACATGGTCCCGCTCGGCTTACCTGCGGTGATGAAGTCCCGACCTCAGCACTGTCACTGTCCTCCATGGCCGCCGCTTGTCACATCACCTTCTCTCGCTTCCGACCCGAGACTGACTAGCGGTGACGTCACGGGCCTCTCGCGATACTTGGCTGTGAAGGTCATTGAACTCAGTGACAGGTGCTGTCAGCTGTGCAGGAGATCAGCGCAGGTAATGTACCTCGCTGACAGCAGCACTTGTCATGCCCTGCAGTGACCTGGGCTGACCCATTGATGTTAGCTCAGGTCACTGCACTGCTCTCCCAGCCAATGGGGAACATCCTGCTCTTCATTGACTGGGACAGTGTGGATCGTCATGGCAACCCCTTGGATTACACCAGACCTGGATTTGTTTTTCTTTCTAATAAATTGGTTAAAGAGGGAATGTATTGGGGAGTATTTTTTCAAATAAAAATGTGTTTGTCATCTATTTTTTTTTATTACTGACTGGGTTGGTGATGTCGGGTATCTGATAGACGCCTGACCTCACCAACCCCAGGGCTTGATGCCAGGTGACATTACACATCTGGTATTAACCCCATATATTACCCCGTTTGCCACCGCACCAGGGCGCGGGATGAGCTGGATCGAAGCACCAGGATTGGCACATCTAATGGATGCGCCACTTCTGGGGCGGCTGCGGCCTGCTATTTTTAGGCTGGGGAGAGTCCAATAACCATGGACCTCCCTAGTCTGAGAATATCAGACCCCAGCTGTCTGCTTTACCTTGGCTGGTGATCCAATTTTGGGGGGACCCCTACGTGTTTTTTTTTTTAAATTATTTATTTAATTTAAAATAACAGCGTGGGGTGCCCTCAGTTTTGGATTACCAGCCAAGGTGAGGTTGCCAGCTGTGGTCTGCAGGCTGCAGCCGTCTGCTTTACCCTAGCTGGCTACAAAAATAGGGGGAACTCTACGTCATTTTTTTTTTCATTTTTTTGGCTAAATACAAAGCTAAGCACCCCTTAGTGCCACATGAAAGGCACCAAAGGGTGCAAAATTACAAAATGCAGGAGAGTGGGACATTATATGTCTTTCTGCCATTATAATGACAGAAAAGACTGATATGAAGTGCACAAGCACAAGAAAATCACCAGAGCGCTCTACGCTGTGAAAAGCAGTAGAAAATGGCACTGGAGTGAACATGTGACCGCCTCATGTAGGATGAAGCTATGGATCCTGGGTAAATTTATGCATTTACCCTCCTTCAGTTTTTTTGCAGTACACAAAAAAACGGAAGGCACACGGATGACAAACAGATGACATACAGACCGTCTACGGAACGGAAACGGATGCCACACGGATGCACCCGTAAAAAAAACGGACTGTTTTTTGCAGACCGCAAAAATGGATCGGTCGTGTTAATGTAGCCTTATTCTGATCTGCCGTTTATAAACAGCAGGGAGAAATAAGTGAATAATGCCCCCCAGCGTCAGAAAATCTCCGGGGTTTCAGGGATAGCTGAGACCCTGGAGATCATGATTCAGGACGGTTTTTCCAGTCCCCGCTCACGTGATCACAGGTATACACCGTACACCGATGATCACGTTACAGTAAATGACAGCGCCGGTAAAAAATTATTTATCTCCCATCTGGTATGAACAAACATGATAAATCTCCTCCCCGGTCCCCTCCGGTCCCCCGATGTCGCCAAAGTGCCCCCCCTGATGCCCTCCCAGAAATCCAAGATGGCCGCGCGCACAGCAGCGCGCCGGCCGCATTCACCCTACTCCTCTGATTTCTGTCGCATGTGCCATGACACATGCGACAGAAAACTCCTCCCCAGGCCCTGCCAGATCACCCCCTATAACTACACCGGTGTTCCCCGGTGTCCCACGGTACCTGTGCAGCGTTGATCCCCCCACGGCCCTCTCCTTCACAATAGACGCTGCCGCATGCACAGAGCGGCTGTCAGCTCAGCTTCCTGTGTTCAGACACAGTGAGTGGTGGTTATGCATCTGTAAGCTAAATGGGCGGCACGGTGGTCCTGGGTAGTCTTGCAGCGCTGAGGTCCTGGGTTCAATTCTCACCAAGGACACCATCTGCAAGGAGTTTGTATGTTCTCCCCGTGTTTGCGTGGGTTTCCTCCGGGTACTCCGGTTTCCTCCCACACTCCAAAGACATACAGCGCTATAGAATTAATAACGCTATATAAATGAATAAATTATTATTATTACTGCAATGCCCTGCTCATGAGGTAAGGAACATAATTGATCAGGAGAGCTACATACTACATTTCCAAATGGAGGGATTTGCTTTTATAGTTTCCCTGCTGAACGACTACCAAACATGAGAGTCCGTTATATGCCACAAGAAAACACATCTAAATAGCGAGCTCTGTTGTGAAGTATTCATTCAGCTGGATAACTGGACTTAAAGGGGTATTCCATCTCCAAGATCCTATCCCCAATATATAGTAGGTGGAATAGCAATAATATCAGCAAATACCAATATTTGGAAATGTAGAATAGTTCTCCTGATTAGGCATGCCCTTACCTCATGAGCAGGGCATTGCAGCTTTGGTAGCAACCATTACGACATGGACTCTGCTGCTGTGGACCCGGGGAGAGTGAGTGCAGATTCATTGCACCCACACTCCTCACATAAAGGGTCTGCACTCCTAGAAAATGGGGGATACGTTCCCTGAGTGTCTCCCCCCCATATTCTAGACGGTCCAGAGTCGTCGTGGGACCCCTTTATTTTTTTTCTTACAAGAAATTGGTGAAAGAGGAAATGTTTTGGGGACTGTTTTTTTCAAATAAATTTCTTTTGTCGATTTTTTTTTTGTTAGTACTGACAGTTTATGATGTTGGGTATCTAATAGACGCCATGACATCACAAGCTGCTGGGCTTGATGTCAGGTGACCTTACAGCTAGTATCAACCTGATTTATTACCCCGTTTGCCACTGCACCAGGGCACGGGATGAGCTGGGGTGAAGCGCCAGGATTGACGCATCTAGTGGATGCGCCACGTCTGGGGTGCCTGCGGCCTGCTATTTTTAGGCTGTGAAGGCCCAGTAACTATGGACCTTCCCACCCTGAAAATTCCAGACCACAGCTGTCCGCTTTACCTTGGCTGGTGATCCAATTTGGGGGGGACCCTACTTTTTTTGTGTAATTATTAATATTTATAAAATAATTATAAAAAAAGAGCCTGGGGGGACCTCCACATTGGATCCCCAACCACGGTAAAGCTGCCAGCTGTGGTTTTCAGGCTACAGCCATCTGCTTTACCCTAGCTGGCTATCAAAAATGGGGGGACCCAACGTCATTTTTTTTTAACTATTTTTTTAAATAGAAAAAATTAATGGGCTTCCCTGTATTTTGATTGCCAACCAAGGTAACGGCAGGCAGGTGGGGGTGGCAACCCATAGCTCTCTGCTTTATCTGCGCTGAGAATCAAAAATACCGCGGAGTGCTACGTCATTTTTTTTAAAGATTTATTTTTACAGCACTGTGATGTCCAGCAATCAAAATACAGGGAAGCCCATTTTGTTTTTAGTTATTTAAATAAATAATTAAAAAAAATATATATGGGCTCCCGCTGCATTTTTTGTATTGCTAGCTAAGGGTAATCCAAGCAGCTACTGGCTGCTAACCCCCACTGCTTGGTGTTGCCTTCACTGGCAATGGAAAATCTAGGGAAGCATTTTTTATATTTTTTGCCAAAAAACTACCAAAAAAGGACGTGAGCTTCGCCATATTTTTGTATGCTAGCCAGGTATAGCAGGCAGGTGCTGGAAGAGTTGGATACAGCGCCAGAAGATGGCGCTTCTATGAAAGTGCCATTTTCTGAGGCGGCTGCAGACTGCAATTCGCAGCAGTGGGGCCCAGAAAGCTCAGGACAACCTGTGCTGCGGATTCCAATCCCCAGCTGCCTAGTTGTACCTGGCTGGACACAAAAATGGGGCGAAGCCTACGTCATTTGTTTTCTAATTATTTCATGAAATTCATGAAATAATAAAAAAAGGGCTTCCCTTTATTTTTGGTTCCCAGCCGGGTACAAATAGGCAACTGGGGGTTGGGGGCAGCCGTACCTGCCTTCTGTACCTGGCTAGCATACAAAAATATGGCGAAGCCCACAATTTTTTCAGGGGGCAAAAAACGTCTGCATACAGTCCTGGATGGAGTATGCTGAGCCTTGTAGTTCTGCAGATGCTGTCTGTCTGCATGGAGAAGAGCAGACAGCAGCTGCAGAACTACAAGGCTCAGCATACTCCATCCAGGACTGAATTTTAATTGAGATTTTTTTAAATAAAAAATCCCCAATAAACCAGCGCTGATAAGATGTTTTTTTATTAATATTTTATACTTTTTATTGCTATCCTTGTTTTAGACACAAATTTATTCAAAACAATTCACACAATAGAACAAGGAAAAAGAAAGAAGAATAAACCACATATGGTAGAAATAAAAGTAAAAGTAAAAATAAAGAATAAGTAATTGATAGTGCAGCAAACAGATACCAGGTGTCTGGTTGCAGTACCCCGGCCTGTAGTAGAGCAATTATTAAATCTAGTATAGTATATTAAGTGATGCTTCAAGGCATATGATATTTAATGCCAATTGAAACTATCACTGCAATATGATTTTTCAGATACCTGGAGAGTTTTTTTCAATCCATAAGCAAAAAGGTTTTTAATAGAGGCTTAAATTATAAGCAGCAATTTCAGCGTTCCAAGTGCCTTTAAATGAATTTGAAAAAACTGCACTTCAGGATTGTAGTGAGGATGAGGTAAACTCCTATTGGAACACTTGATGAGCTGGGGCACCTCATCCTCACTACAATCCTGAAGTGCAGTTTCTTCAAATTCATTTAAAGGCACTTGGAACGCTGAAATTGCTGCTTATAATTTAAGCCTCTATTAAAAACCTTTTTGCTTATGGATTGAAAAAAACTCTCCAGGTATCTGAAAAATCATACTGCAGTGATAGTTTCAATTGGCATTAAATATCATATGCCTTGAAGCATCACTTAATTTACTATACTAGATTTAATAATTGCTCTACTACCGGCCGGGGTACTGCAACCAGACACCTGGTATCTGTTTGCTGCACTATCAATTACTTATTCTTTATTTTTACTTTTATTTTTATTTCTACCATATGTGGTTTATTCTTCTTTCTTTTTCCTTGTTCTATTGTGTGAATTGTTTTGAATAAATTTGTGTCTAAAACAAGGATAGCAATAAAAAGTATAAAATATTAATAAAAAAACCTCTTATCAGTGCTGGTTTATTGGGGATTTTTTATTTAAAAAAATCTCAATTAAAATTCATTTCTGATTCCAGGCAAATTAAAGGGGATTTTTTGCCTACAAACCTAGCTGCAGATTTAATGGTTATTGGGGTCAAGCGCTAACAATTGTCTGTAGACTACTTGGTATATCCATCCAGGACTGTATGCAGAAGTTTTTTGCCCACCAAAAAAATGACGTGGGCTTCACCATATTTTTGTATGCTAGCCAGGTACAGCAGGCAGCCACGGGCTGCCTCGAACCCCCAGTTGCCTATTTGTACCCAGCTGGGAACCAAAAATATAGGGAAGCCCGTTTTTTTTAATTATTTCACTTATTTCATGAAATAATTAAAAAACAAATGACGTGGGCTTCGCCCCATTTTTGTGTCCAGCCAGGTACAACTAGGCAGCTGGGGATTGGAATCTGCAGCACAGGTTAGCCCGAGGTTTCTGGGCGCCTCTGCTGCGAATTTCAGTCCACAGCCGCCCCAGAAAATGGCGCTCTCATAGAAGCGCCATCATCTGGCGCTGTATCCAACTCTTCCAACAGCCCTGGAGCCGGGTGGCTTGTTGGGTAATCATGAGTTAATACTGGCTTTGTTTTACTAGCCAGTATTAAGCCAGAGATTCTTAATGTCAGGCACGTTTGACCCGGCCATTAAGAATCTCCAATAAAGGGTTAAAAAAAAGACACCACACAGAGAAAAAATACTTTAATAGAAATAAATACACAGACACATTAGAGACTCCATCTTTATTACCCCCTGTCAGCCCTCCACGATCCATGGTCTTCTGTCTTTCTCGTTCAACAAATGCAGCTCTGCTACATCACTGCTGCATGGGGGAAGACGCTACTTCCCGTGCAGCCTTCACTCCGTGAAGGCTGCATGGGAAGCAGCGTGCAGCCTTCACTCCGAGAGTTATCAGTGCTGCTAGCGGTAACAGCGGTAACACTGACAGACGCGTTACCATAGCAACGGTGCTCCTGGAGCCGCGGTTAGCGGTGACGTCACCGCTAACTGCGTTGCTATGGCAACGGTGATCTCCGTTAATGACCGGCTGTGTCAGCCGGTCCCTAATGGAACGGGGAGTCGACCGTGTGCTAGAGCATGTCGCCGGTACACGGCGATACACAAATGTGCACCGTGTACCGGAGGGATGCACTCGCAGGTCCTACATGACGCGTCATAGTCATGTGACCAGTCTGTAGCCAATGAGATAATAGCCACGTGACTGGTCACATGGCTATTTTGACATCACGATAGGTCCTGCATCACTGCTGGCAGTGCTGGTCACCGGGAGGATTCAGCGATCATCGGATGGAATAGCGGCAGGAGACAGAGTGCAGGAGGGATCGTGGGGACCGGTAAGTGTTATGGCAATGTTTATTAACTGTTTGTGTACATTTATCATGCATTTTTATGTGTTTGTGATTGCCTCCCATTATATCCTATAAGTTCGAGTTTGGTTCGTCGAACGTTCGACGAACCGAACTCGAACGAGACCTCCGTTCGGCGAACCGAACTCGAGCCGAACCACGGCCAGTTCGCTCATCTCTACTCTTTACCTCAGACTTGGCTGAAGGTTCACCTTCCAACAAGACAATGACCCTAAGCACACAGCTAAAATAAAGGAGTGGCTTCAGAACAACTCTGTGACCATTCTTGACTGGCCCAGGCAGAGCCCTGACCTAAACCCAATTGAGCATTTCTAGAGAGACCTGAAAATGGCTGTCCACCAACATTCACCATAGAAACTGACGGACCTGGAGAGGATCTGCAATGAAGAATGGCAGAGGATCCCCAAATCCAAGTGTGAAAAACTTTTTGCATCATTTCCAAGAAGACTCATGGCTGTACTAGCTCAAAAGGGTGCTTCTACTCAATACCGAGCAAAGGGTCTGAATACTTATGACCATGTGATATTTCAGTTTTTCTTGTTTAAAAAATTTGCAAAAATGTCTACATTTTTGGGGGTTTTCTATCAAGATGGGGTGCAGAGTGTACATTAATGAGAAAAAAATAAAATTTTTGAATTCACCAAATACGACTAGAAAACAGAAGCGCTGATAGGGTTTTGCCAGATAAATAAAAGGGCAATGTGTAATAGTATAAGAAAGAAAGTAATGAGGGCACCACAAATGGTAAATACTGGGATCAATCCAAAAAACACACCTGAAATTACATAACCATATAGAAGAAGCAAGAAGGTGTGTAATAATTGGGATCACCAAATAGAAAATATTCAATCAATTTTTATTAGCCAAAAAACAACAACATGGAGTTAAAAGCATTTAAAATACACAAACGTGTTCAACACATACAGGGGCTTGCATATAATAAGACAAAAAACCCACAGGTCACCCCCTCCATATAAATAAGTAAGACACTATATATTAATAAGAAAGGCAAAGCCTCAATACTGATAGATGGACATCAGCAGAGAAACAAGCAAAATGCACCAAAAACATACATGATAGTACATAAGGTTTCAGAAATACCACATAGACAGGCTAAAAAGGTGCAGCGAAAATCAGCAAGCAGGAGCAAATTCTGCAATCACAAAGGAGGCAGCGATACAGGAGGGAGGACAAGAAGAACACACAGAAATACATATTATGTCCCTATATTGAATGTACATACAGTTAGGTCCAGAAATATTTGGACAGTGACACAATTTTCGCGAGTTGGGCTCTGCATGCCACCACATTGGATTTGAAATGAAACCTCTACAACAGAATTCAAGTGCAGATTGTAACGTTTAATTTGAAGGTTTGAACAAAAATATCTGATAGAAATTGTAGGAATTGTACACATTTCTTTACAAACACTCCACATTTTAGGAGGTCAAAAGTAATTGGACAAATAAACCAAACCCAAACAAAATATTTTTATTTTCAATATTTTCTTGCGAATCCTTTAGAGGCAATCACTGCCTTAAGTCTGGAACCCATGGACATCACCAAACGCTGGGTTTCCTCCTTCTTAATGCTTTGCCAGGCCTTTACAGCCGCAGCCTTTAGGTCTTGCTTGTTTGTGGGTCTTTCCGTCTTAAGTCTAGATTTGAGCAAGTGAAATGCATGCTCAATTAAGTTAAGATCTGGTGATTGACTTGGCCATTGCAAAATGTTCCACTTTTTTGCACTCATGAACTCCTGGGTAGCTTTGGCTGTATGCTTGGGGTCATTGTCCATCTGTACTATGAAGCGCCGTCCGATCAACTTTGCGGCATTTGGCTGAATCTGGGCTGAAAGTATATCCCGTTACACTTCAGAATTCATCCGGCTACTCTTGTCTACTGTTATGTCATCAATAAACACAAGTGACCCAGTGCCATTGAAAGCCATGCATGCCCATGCCATCACGTTGCCTCCACCATGTTTTACAGAGGATGTGGTGTGCCTTGGATCATGTGCCGTTCCCTTTCTTCTCCAAACTTTTTTCTTCCCATCATTCTGGTACAGGTTGATCTTTGTCATCTGTCCATAGAATACTTTTCCAGAACTGAGCTGGCTTCATGAGGTGTTTTTCAGCAAATTTAACTCTGGCCTGTCTATTTTTGGAATTGATGAATGGTTTGCATCTAGATGTGAATCCTTTGTATTTACTTTCATGGAGTCTTCTCTTTACTGTTGACTTAGAGACAGATACACCTACTTCACTGAGAGTGTTGTGGACTTCAGTTGATGTTGTGAACGGGTTCTTCTTCACCAAAGAAAGTATGCGGCGATCATCCACCACTGTTGTCATCCGTGGACGCCCAGGCCTTTTTGAGTTCCCAAGCTCACCAGTCAATTCCTTTTTTCTCAGAATGTACCCGACTGTTGATTTTGCTACTCCAAGCATGTCTGCTATCTCTCTGATGGATTTTTCTTTTTTTTCAGCCTCAGGATGTTCTGCTTCACCTCAATTGAGAGTTCCTTAGACCGCATGTTGTCTGGTCACAGCAACAGCTTCCAAATGCAAAACCACACACCTGTAATCAACCCCAGACCTTTTAACTACTTCATTGATTACAGGTTAATGAGGGAGACGCCTTCAGAGTTAATTGCAGCCCTTAGAGTCCCTTGTCCAATTACTTTTGGTCCCTTGAAAAAGAGGAGGCTATGCATTACAGAGCTATGATTCCTAAACCCTTTCTCCGATTTGGATGTGAAAACTCTAATATTGCAGCTGGGAGTGTGCACTTTCAGCCCGTATTATATATATTATTGTATTTCTGAACATGTTTTTGTAAACAGCTAAATTAACAAAACTTGTGTCACTGTCCAAATATTTCTGGCCCTGACTGTATTTGAGGCAAGTATATACCTAGCCAAAAGAGACTATCAAAGACTAGATAAGTCACAATTTTTATTTATCCTAAATAATATAGATAGAGAGTTTGAACATGCAATAATCTATAAGAAAAAAATCCCTAATTGATCACAGATAGGGTGGCATCTTATAAAATAGAATACATATAACCCCCATCATGAACCATGTAAAATACATAATCCAAGTCAAAAAGTACATATGGTTTCCTTAATATATCCAAAAAAATAGCATCACATTTCATATGCGCACATAGAATATAGTACTTCTTTCAAGATCAATGGATAAATAATGATCCTTGCCTCAAGATCAGAAGGATGCCAACAGACTCATAAAATGGTGCAATATATATATACGTCTAGTGATTTATGGTACCTAGAAAAGATGGTAATACATACAGCAGGGAAAAAAAAAACACACACACAACACAGTTGCCTACATATCCCCCCACAATCTCAAGATAGTCCAAAAATTATTACATTCAAATATCATAAGGGATGTGGGCAATGAAAGTAATGACGGGAAATAGTCTATCGTGTTTATATCTCATACAATATTCATATATTAATCATTGCAGTATATCCGACTTACATTGAGAATTTACCATTTGACTATTCAACATCGTTTCCTCTCACACTCTCAATGTAAGTCGGATATAGACGATATATAGCGATGTCGGTCATTCTTTCTTTTCCTGTGTATGTCGGTCAATCTCCCTCAGTCTGTCGGTCGGTCTCTCTCTGTCTGTCTTTCTCTCTCTCTGTCTTGTCTGTCCCTCTCTCTGTCTGTCGGTCAGTCTCCCCCCTCTCTCATACTTACCGATCCCCGATCACCGGCGTAGAGCTGCACGGCGTTCACACTGCTCCGGCGGCTTTTACTATTTTGAAAAAGCCGGCCGCTCATTATTCAATCTCATATTACCTGCTTTCCCCGCCCACTGGCACCTATGATTGGTTGGAGTTAGACACGCCCACACACTGAGTGACAGCTGTCTCACTGCAACCAATCACAGCCGCCGGTGGGCGGGTCTATAATGTGCAGTAAAAAAAATAAATAGTAATTAAAAAAAAACGACGAGCGGTCCCTCCCCATTTTGATACCAGCCAGGGTATAGTCACATGGCTGAAGGCTGGTATTCTCAGGATGGGGAGCTCCACATTATGGGGAGCCTCCCAGCCTAACATTATCAGCCAGCAGCCACCCAGAAATGCCGCATCCATTAGTTGCGACAGTTCTGGGACTCTACCCGGCTCTTCCCGAATTGCCCTGGTGCGGTGGCAATCGGAGTAATAAGGAGTTAATGGCAGCAGCCCATAGCTGCCAATAAGTCCTAGATTAATCATGGCAGGCGTCTCCCTGAGATACCTTCCATGATTGATCTGTAAGATACAGTAAATAAACACACACAACGAAAAATCCTATATTAGCAATAATAAACACTAACAAATACCCTTGTTCACCACTTTATTAACCCCCAAAAACCCATCCATGTCCGACGTAATCCACGGAGGTCCCGCGTCACTTCCAGCTCTGCTACATGAAGGTGACAGGAGCGGCAGAAGAACACCACTGCTCCTGTCAGCTCCACGCAGCAACTGAGGTGAGTATCGTGATAAGCTGTGCTATCACTGAGGTTACTCGCGGCCACCGCTGGATCCTCCACCTGTGACGGCAAGTTGCCCGAGTGACAGCGATGAAGTCACAGGTGAGTTGCAGTCACAGGTGGAGGATCCAGCTAGCCACGGGTAGCCTGAGTGATGGCAGCGCTAATCGCGCTGCTCACTGCAGTCACTCAGGGGATTAGCGGTCACCGGTGAGTCCTTCACGGGTGACCGCTAATTAGGACGCGACACAGACAGAGCCGCGGGATGACAATGAAATCGGGTGAAGTTCACCCGAGTTCATTCTTAGTGCGCAACTCTGTCTGCTGTCAGCCGGCATGTAGTAACGACATATTACATCACACACGGACATTTCACACGGAAAACACACTCACACGTCAGTTAAGTTTCACACGCACACACGGGCATTACACACACATGGCTAGCATACGCAATTCACACAGATGCCACACGAACCATAAAAACGGACACAAAAACAGGACACGGACCCGAAAATTTGACTGTAACACACGTGCGTGCATTTTCACGGATGTGTGTTTCAGGCCTAAGATTGTGATCTACTATATTTTGAGGGATATTACTTAAATAATTTTTTACCAGTTCAACAAAGATATAAACATATGAACTTAGTCCAGATGGGGGGAAATGCTGTGAACGGCCATGCAGATAAGTAGGAGCATCCATATCAGTCTCCTTCTGCTCAGCCAGTAATGGTCCCAAATCGCTCAAAGCTTGTTGTTCTATAGCAGTGGGGAACATGGTGTTGATTTAACAGAAAAGTATTTTTTGAATCATAGCTTTCTTGCAAAAAGTTGAACGTCTTTGAACACTGTAAAGTAATCTAATCTCCCTGAAGGAGAAAAAGTCAAACCTCTATCAAGGACCTCCTATTGTGCTCTAGAAGAGGAATATTAGAGAGATTAATTACCTTCAATTTTTCCCCATAATCTTTGCTCCTTTTTGTTGTTGCTGGTGTTTCTGATCGGAGGCCTTGGGGTTGTAAGATGGGGCGGGGACTCCATTCTACTTACTGTGGCTAGCCCTCCACATTTGTCTAAAAAACAAACAATCTCCACATGGCTCCTCAGAGATCGAGGAAGAAATTGAAGAAGATCTTGAGTGCTGCCCTATCTTAATTTTGTTGTGTTGTCACCATTACACTTTATGGTTTTGGAAATTCTGCAAATTCCTCAGGAATTTATGGATTTTAATATCCTGGATTTCCTTCACCCACTTCTTAATATGTGTCATGTTCTTTATCAAATTTGGCACACTCCTCAGATGTAAGGTATTTTTATTCTAAGGCGGGCTTTGCACACTACGATATCGCAGGTGCGATGTCGGTGTGGTCAAATTGAAAATGACGCACTTCCGGCATCGCATGCGACATCGTAGTGTGTAAAGGCTTGATGATACGATTAACGTGCACAAAAGCGTCGTAATCGTATCATCGGTGCAGCGTCGATGTAATCTATAATTACGCTGACGCGACAGTCCGATGTTGTTCCTCGCTCCTGTGGCAGCACACATCGCTGTGTGTGAAGCCGCAGGAGCGAGGAACATCTCCTACCGGCATCACTGCGGCTTCCGTAGGATATGCGAAAGGAAGGAAGTGGGCGGGATGTTTACATCCCACTCATCTCCGCCCCTCCGCTCCGATTGGCCGCCTGCCGTGTGACGTCGCAGTGATGCCGCACGACCCGCCCCCTTAACAAGGAGGCGGGTCGCCGGCCAGAGCGACGGTCGCAGGACAGGGGAGTCCATGTGAAGCTGCCGTAGCGATAATGTTCGCTACGGCAGCTATTACAAGGATATCGCTGCTGCGACGGGGGCGGGGACTATCGCGCTCGGCATCGCAGCATCGGCCTGCGATGTCGCAGTGTGCAAAGTACCCCTAAGTGTATCGATCTCACCTTCTGTTTGCCAAAGATTTACTATCTGCGCCAATCACCAACTCAAGGAGGGTAAGGGGTACTTTGCACACTACGACATCACAGCTGCGATGTCGGTGGGGTCAAATTAAAAGTGACGCACTTCCGGCATCGCATGCGACATCGTAGTGTGTAAAGGCTCGATGATACGATTAACGAGCGCAAAAGTGTCATAATCGTATCATCGCTGCAGCGTCGGCGTAATTCATAATTACGCTGACGCGACAGTCCGATGTTGTTCCTCGCTCCTGCGGCAGCACACATCGCTGTGTGTGAAGCCGCAGTAGCGAGGAACATGCCGCCTGGCATGTGACGTGACTGGCAAAAACCGTGACTCAGCAGCGATCTCAGTGGCGATCTCGCTGTGTGTGAAGTACCCCTAAGTGAGAGTGTGATCCCATCACTCTACAAAATTTGGATCTAAAATGTCCAATGTGGGAAATACTTGTAATCTAAGGCCTCTAAGAATAATGCATTTTTGCAAGTAATTTCCTAAAGACACCTTGTTCCACCACAACTTTGTGTATTTTCTTGACCCTGGAATTGCTGACTCCGGTCTTCCTCCCGTCTCCTTCCACCATTCCCATTCTTATCTAAAATGACTACGCAGACACCGAATATCTTTGGATAATTCTGGCCATAGCAGCCATTTTATTAACATAAATACATAACCAATAAAATTGCAATATGGTAAGGTCCTTGAAGCTACAACCCTGGTGATCCCCATAAACCGAACCATCAAACCAACTTGCTCCCAGCCGTTACCCACACTGGCTCAGGCGCACCAAACTGTAAGGGTTAATCCTTCATTAACCCCAACACACCCACAGGGGCCCCGATATCCCCGTCGGGATTCCCCTCCAAATCACCAGGTGACCAGCAATTATGCCAATGAGGGGATCCACACCCGTATGGATTCCCCGAACAATTTTAAACCAACTTCAAGGACCCACCAATAACACGCCAATCAGCCACTACGACCCGATAAACCCCCCCCCCCCGTCCAACGTATGATACACACCCCAGACATACCATAAATATCCGGGAGGGCGGGCGGGACTCGTCCTTCAGCCAGGGGAGCGGGAAAGTGCCGCTCCTCCCCTTTGCCCCTCCAATCCATTCAAAACGGGCTCGCTCCCCCTCCCCCACCCATGACACCCTGACCTCCCCACCAATCAGGGGTCATGCAGGCCTCCGCAAATGCCCCGGGGGGGTGGAGGGGGGGCAATGCTCCGTCCTCTCTTGACCCTGGAATTGCTGACTCCGGTCTTCCTCCCGTCTCCTTCCACCATTCCCATTCTTATCTAAAATGACTACGCAGACACCGAATATCTTTGGATAATTCTGGCCATAGCAGCCATTTTATTAACATAAATACATAACCAATAAAATTGCAATATGGTAAGGTCCTTGAAGCTACAACCCTGGTGATCCCCATAAACCGAACCATCAAACCAACTTGCTCCCAGCCGTTACCCACACTGGCTCAGGCGCACCAAACTGTAAGGGTTAATCCTTCATTAACCCCAACACACCCACAGGGGCCCCGATATCCCCGTCGGGATTCCCCTCCAAATCACCAGGTGACCAGCAATTATGCCAATGAGGGGATCCACACCCGTATGGATTCCCCGAACAATTTTAAACCAACTTCAAGGACCCACCAATAACACGCCACAACGAAGGCACCTTGATAACCTTCAAGTGCCTGAGACCCCCCTCAACCTCAGGGCCCTTTCAATACCTCCCTGTAAGCCGAGGGTCCACAAATCGATCCCTACCGCATTTAGGTGTACCCCGTCCGCCAACCAAAATTCCTCTTCCGTCCTTTCCAACTCCACATGCCGGATACAAACACCCCCATTCCGACTAACAAACTTTGAAATCGCCCTATTAACCTTCGCCCGCGCCTTGTTCAGCCTCTCAACAGACCGTGCTTTCCGCCAACTCCTTCTCGCCACCATCTCTGACCAAACTACCGTAATCCCTGGAAAAGACACCCAGAGCCGCAACAAGTCGTGCTTGATGTCTTTTATTAGGATTCTGAAAGGCCTCTCCCCTAGATCGTTCCCCCCAACGTGTAAGACCAACACGTCAGGAGGCCTGTCTAATCGGGCATATTTATGCACCTCTTGTAACACCCTGCTCCACCCTAACCCCCGAACCCCAAGCCATCGTACAAGAGCCACGTCCCTGGCGAACCCTAACTGTCTCCCGTTCCTTCTCGCATCCGCTCGCCGGGCTCCCCAAAATACGTAGGAATGGCCCAAGATCCAGACCAGCGGGGGGGAGGGAAGGGGTGTTTCTGCAATACAAAAGCACAAACAAACAAACATGTTAGTGCCTGATACCTTCAAACGAAAAAACCCACACCCCGGCCGCCCCCCCCCCCCCCCCATTCACCGTAAGAGTCCCCACTCAGTTTCCGACCACCGCCTGGGGGCGGACGTATAACTTAAAACGCCCAGACTTCCACCTACCAATCTGTTTAACCGTGTCATCAGACAAACCGCGCCCGGATGCTTCTGTTGCCGCCCCTATGCGAAAAGAGTGCGATCCGAAAGACTTAGGATCTAACCCCAACGACTTCAAACATGCCCTGAAAACGCTCACAAACTGATATCGTGATAGGAAAGACCCGTCGTCATGACATAACAGCGGGCCATCCCCCCTTTTACGAATCTGTTCAAAATTAATGAAACACCTCAACGGGCACATATCCGATCCCCTAACCGCTCCCAAACACACTCGCTTCCCTACCCCCCGTTGGTCAGACTTAGATTTCCTTATCCAAAATTCAATTCCCCTGTCCACCGCCATAATGTCACCACGACTCAAACCCCCGGGGGACACCTTACTGGGAGATACCAATTCCCCAACCCGCAGGGCTCCAAAAAACGCCAAGGAAAACGCCAACCTAAACAAATGTTCCTCAAACGGAGATGTACATACCTCCCCCAACACCCCACCCAGCCGTTCCAATAATCCGAATGACACAGGTCGTCTACCATCCAATATCTTTCGTCCCCTTCGAAAACCCTTCAACGCCTGGACAACCAAAAAACACTTAGTTAAATCTCGTAACCCTCGTAACCGAAAACCAAATGCTAACCCTGCCATAAAACGATTTGCCTTCGCAACCGACCATCCTGCTACTGCCACCTCCCCCAACTTTTCCAGCAATATACCCAACTGATCCTCTTCAGAAAAATCTCCACCCTGCAACCATTGCTCCCACAGCCCCCATGCTGCCTGATATGCTGTCCACGTGTTACCCGACAAGGACGCCCGAATTAGTGGTCCCGCTGCCCGAAGACCACGGTCCAAAGGTGTGCCGGGCACTCCAACCCGTTGGACTCTGCCTCTGGTGCGCAAACCCGGAACCGATCCCACTGAAAACGAGAGAGGGAATCAGCTATTAGATTCTGAACACCTGGCACATGAGTCGCCGTAATACATGCGTTAATTTGCAAACAAACCAACACCAATTCACGTAACACCCGCACGACCGGAGGAGAGGACGCCGAAAACTGATTAATCGCCATCACCACCCCCATGTTGTCACAGTTAAAACGAATCTTTTTGTTTGCCAACTGGCTTCTCCAAAGATGAAGTGCCACCATTATTGGAAAAATTTCCAACAGCGCCACATTCCTTGTCAGGCCTTTAGCCGTCCAGTTGTCCGGCCACCGACCCACACACCACTGACCCTTGAAAAAAGCTCCGAAACCTGAACTGCCCGCCGCATCCGTAAACAACTCCAAGTCAAAATTGTCCACTGCATCCTCCATTATCAATGAACGACCGTTGTAGTGTTCCAAAAACTGCCCCCACACTGCTAGGTCCGCTTTGTGGTCTGCTGATAACCGAACGAAATGGTGCGGAGCAAGCACCCCCGCCGTTGCCCTGGCCAGTTGTCGCGAAAAAATCCGGCCCATTGGCATCACCCTACAAGCAAAGTTAAGCTTTCCCAGTAGGGACTGCACTTCCCTTAATTGCAGTTTCTTCACCCGCCTTGCCCTTGCCACCTCGTCCCTCATGGCCGCAACCTTGTCCTCAGGAAGCCGGACTTCCCAGGCCACTGAATCGATTACAATGCCCAGAAAACTTAAACTAGTAGTTGGTCCCACCGTTTTCTCCGGCGCCAGGGGGACCCCAAATCGATCCGCAACCCACTCCATAGTTGCCAAAATCCCGGCACACTGAGCCGACTCGGCAGGACCTACACACAAAAAATCATCGAGGTAATGCACCAATGCTGACAAGCCTGAAACGTCCTGAACAACCCACTCCAAAAAGCAACTAAACGTTTCGAAAAATGCGCAGGAGATTGAGCACCCCATGGGCAAACAGCGATCTACAAAATACGCTCCCTCCCAAAAGCAACCCAACAACCGGACACAATCTGCATGCACTGGCAACAGCCGAAAAGCTGACTCAATATCCGTCTTAGCCATAAGTGCTCCCCTTCCGCATTTTTTTACCCAACTTGTGGCCTCATCAAATGACGTATAAACCACCGAACACAGTTCAGCCGGTATCCCGTCGTTTACCGACCTACCTCTTGGGTAAGACAGATGGTGAATCAGCCGGAATTTTCCCGGCTCCTTTTTTGGCACCACCCCCAACGGCGAGACCACTAGATCAGGAAAAGGAGGGGCCTGGAACGGCCCCGCCATCCTCCCCAAAGCCACTTCCTTGCCTAATTTCTCGGCCACAACCCCCGAATGCTGATAAGCTGACAAAAGGTTCTTTGTCGCCGCCGGCACTGCAAAAGTGGGAGCCGGAATTCTGAAACCCTCCCCAAATCCCAACCGCAAAACTTCAGCTTTCTCTCTATCTGGGTACCTATTTAGGTTCGGAAGCATCGCGGCTAACCTCACCGGCGTCAGACCCTTGGGTATGAGTGGTGCCGGGCTTGGATTTGCCTTTCTTAAAGCACTTTGCCGCTCCATGTGAGGTCCCATTACAATGGGTACAGAGGTGCTTAAAACGGCAGGTGGCCCCGAACTTGCATTGCCCCTCATTGAATTGCCAACACACACCGGGCTTTTGCGAACCCCCCTGACCTGGCTGACTGCCAGCACCCTGCGATCCGGACTGGCCGGCAGACCCGGCCCCGCCCTGAAAGGGCTGGCCATATCTCGACGGCGCCATAACCCGTAACCACAACCCGATGTCCTTTTGGTCCCATCTAATAGAAGGTCGAACGGCCTTCCGCTGCCGAAACTGTTCATCATACCTAAGCCATGTCTGTCCCCCATACACCCTGTACGCCTCACCAATAGCGTCCATATAGCAAAACAAATGTGAACAGTTCTCCGGCGCCTTCTCGCCTATCACACTCGCCAAAATAGCAAAAGCCTGCAACCAATTAGTGAACGTCTGAGGGATCAAGCGCCACCGCCGCTTCTTCTCCTCCTCTTTCTTGCTCTCGTCCTTTTTACCCTTGTCTAAATTAAATTTTGCCAACGGCAGCAGGGAGAAGATCTCTACGTATTCATCCTTCCAGATCTTCTCCTTCACCTCTGTTTTAAGATGGGAACCCAAGGGACCCTCAAAACAGACGAAAACCTCCCCCCGCGCCCGATCATCCAAATGAAGCCTGTCCTCCTTATTCTTTTCCGTCTGAACCGACACCGACACCGGGGAAGCAATACCCGCCACTGGCGTTCCACTAATGCCCAAGGGAGGCGGATTAATCCAAGCCCCCACTGGCCCTGCGTGTTCCCGTGCCCCCCCAATCCGCTCCAGCAACGTACGCACACAACCTATAAGCTCTACCACCTCCCCCCCACCTGACACCTCTCCTCCACCCCCCGTGGGTAACCCCTGCCGAAACCCTGGGTGACCTACATCCCCCCTTGCATTCTGTACCTGACAATACTGGGAAGACAAACAAGACATAGAACCATACTCACCGGGCTGCACGAGGGTAGCGGCCCCGTCAGCCGGACTACCAGACTCCTGTCGTCCCTCCGGCTGCTCAGTAGATTCCTGGCCCCGCGCCTCCGCTCCGCCGCCGTTAGCCCCTGCTGCCGCAGGGCCGGAAGCTCCCTCCAGGAGCTGATCCTGCGGCTGCTGTCCGCCCCCCCAGCCGGCTGCCAGAGGGGGCTGTCTGCGGTCCTCTGGATCCTGCCGACGCCGCTCCCACATCCCACTCCACGGGGCCCCCCCGACATTCGGGGCCTCTGCTGATGAGGGCCCTGCACGCCAGGCCCGGTGCACTACCGATTCCAGCCGTCGCGGTCCGCCCCCTCCGCTAGGGCCCGCCCCCTCATCCGACCTCCACCGCAGACAGGGCTCAGGGCGCTCGGCCGGCACATCACCAGAGCGCCCCGCCGCAGCTCCGACAGCCACCGTTGACATAGTGGGAGCAGGCCCCGCCCCCAACTCCAGGGAAGGCCTGGTCTCCACCGCTGGACCCGGCCGCATTCTTGAATTCCTCCCAGACCGGGGCCTGCTGGACTTCTTTGCACATGGCGCCCGGCCTGGAGGGTCCCCGGAGGGGCTTCTAATGCGTCGCCGGGCCCGGGGAGTCACCTCAGGTGATAACCGCTCCGGCGGTCTGGATCTCCGGAGGCGCCGCTCACGTGGGGGGGGAGCCCCCACCGCCTCCCGACTCCCTCCGATGAGTCCCTGCACCGACGCCTGCAACCAGCCTGGAGGATGCTCGCCAGCCGCCGCTCGCAGCCGCTCCAGGATGATTTCAACGGACTCCATTGCCGCAGGTAATGTGGCTGCGACTCGTCCTTCAGCCAGGGGAGCGGGAAAGTGCCGCTCCTCCCCTTTGCCCCTCCAATCCATTCAAAACGGGCTCGCTCCCCCTCCCCCACCCATGACACCCTGACCTCCCCACCAATCAGGGGTCATGCAGGCCTCCGCAAATGCCCCGGGGGGGGGGAGGGGGGGCAATGCTCCGTCCTCTCTTGAAAGGTTTTTGATCTGGAGCTTAAAATCCCTCACAATAACAATCTCTGCTTCGGTTACACCCTTCTCACAAAACATATAATTAATTTGGGTAATGCAATTTTGGTCACGCTTCAGGGATTTTAGAAACAAAGGCTTAATCCTGAGGTCACACACCTAGCACAAATTTTTACCCATGTATATAGAGGGGGCCAAAAGGTATAAATATTAATACATTCTACCAACAATATGCAGTGCCCAATAAGGGGACCTAGGATGTAAATCAGTAATCTTATACTGTAATTATAACATACATGATGTTGCAGGGTTTGTCTATTAGGAAGAAAATAGTAATCCCAATCGCAACCTGGGGTCCACCGTGCAGAGATGGTATTCTGCTGCTAAGAACCCAAGAGACCTAGTGGACACAACAGTTGCAGGTAAATAAGATACACTGCACTGTCTGTGTTAGCTGCACACAGGCAATGCGTATAGTAGCCTATGTTCACTACACACAGACAATGTGAATAGTAGCCTATGTTCTCTTCACATAGACAATGCATAAAGTAGCCTATGTTAAGTTCACATAGGGGTACTTTGCACGCTGCGACATCGGTAACAATGTGTTACCGACGCTGCAGCGATTGTCCCCGCCCCCGTCGCAGGTGCGATATCCTGTGATTGCTGCCGTAGCGAATATTATCGCTACAGCAGCTTCACATGCACTCACCTGCCCTGCGACGTCGCTCTGGCCGGCGACCCGCCTCCTTCCTAAGGGGGCGGGTCGTGCGGCGTCACAGCGACGTCACACAGCAGGCGGCCAATAGAATCGGAGGGGCGAAGATGAGCGGGGCGTAAACATCCCGCCCACCTCCGTCCTTCCGCATTGCAGCCGGGACGCAGGTAAGGTGATGTTCCTCGCTCCTGCGGCTTCTCACACAGCGATGTGTGCTGCCGCAGGAACGAGGAACAACATCGTACCATCGCAGCTGCAAAATTATGGAAATGTCGGACCCTACACCGATCATACGATAACGACACTTTTACGCTCGTTAATCGTATGTAAAATGCTTTGCACACTACGATATCGACAGCGACGCCAGATGTCCGTCACTTTCGATTTGACCCCACAGACATCGCACCTTCGATGTCGTAGTGTGCAAAGTACCCCATAGACTACGCAGCCGTACAATAAAAGAACTAAAATGAAACTAACAGGATAGTATGACAGGCCACAAGCCATGCTGCCATAAAAGAAGACAGAAAAGACGCAAATTCAAGAGATTGTCTCTGGTAGATTGTGTGCAGCACACTGCCCCATACACACACCTAAACTAGAAAAGGAAGATTCTATACAAGTACCTAAGTGGTATATAACTCATTTAACCAGCATACACACAAAGACACCAGGGCACAGTACTAGCGTCCAGACACCCATACAAAATGTGGTTATGTCACGACGGCTCACTGACTGGCATGGGTGGCTTCCTTATATAGCCTAAAGACCGCCCCAAACAGTCTCACTCAAGTCGGTGTGGGTGTAGTCCACAGGCCAATCCAGGGACGTCACATCATCAGGATGGCTGATATCATCAGGTCAGCTGACGTCCAACGGCCAATCCTGGGATGATATGTCATCAGGACAACTGACATCCAACCATTAATCGAAAGGTGCCACGTCACAAACATGCTCAGTGGCTCAATTTATGAACTTAGTTTCTGGCAGAACACATCCAATTCGAGCATGCTAAGTAGCTCGATTTCTGGACTTAGGTTCTGGTAGAACACATCCAGTTCGAGCATGCTCAGTAGTCCGATTTCTGCAGCCAAACAGCCAGCAGAACGCCACAACGGTTAGCCAGATATTGAGACCAACGCATGGGCGATGCAGTAACCACAGGGGGCATCTCAGGTGAGAAAGAAGAAGTACCCGAGGGTTCTCAGAGTATGGCTTGCAATGGCGGTGGACTGCGGCAAATAACATATATTCATAAAAATATGCTACAAAATTATATTACTAAATGCACACAAATAGATGAAAAAAATTGTTTAAAAGAACTGAGAGTCCTCAGTGGTTGATACCTTTTAATGGCTAACTGAAAAGATGGTAATAATTGCAAGCTTTCGAGACTACTCAGGTCTCTTCATCAGGCATGGTATAACACAAAATCTGAAGAGTCACATATTTATACACAACAGGACTTAGAATAGTGCAGTAAAAAAAAAAAAAAAAAACAAGTTATATAAGACAGAACTATCTCTATGGCAGGGGGGCAAACTGTTGTGGCCATAAATTTTGCTGCAGTTCAGTGTGAAAGTTTTATTGTCCCTTGATAAGGGTCTGGTCCAGGGCTGTGACACGCTCGGATGGTCAGAGGAGCACATCTTTTAACTGATGTAAAAAGACATGAATCCATGAGACACATTCATTCCTACTCTGAATGTGTCGAAGGTCATCATAAGTTTGTACTCCCATAGTCTCCTATGTCTCTGGGACTTGAAGTTTCCTTTCAATACCAGCAATTTCATGTCCATGATGCTATGGTCTGAGTTACAAAAATGTTTGGCCACAGGTAGATCCATCCTTTTTTCTCTAATTGTGTGGCGGTGAGAATTCATCCTTGTCCTGAGCTGTTGTCCGGTCTCCCCTACATACAGACCCCCAGTTGGACATTTGGTACATATAATTAAGTACACCACATTGGTTGTGGTGCAGCTGAAGGTACCTGGGATCTTGTAGTCATGATGTGATCTGGGAATCTTTATCTTGTCCGTTGTCAATATAAATGGACAGGTCTTACATTTTTTCTGGTTGCAGGGAAATGTTCCTGTTGGTGTTGGAGAGGACAGGGAGCTTCTGACAATGATGCTTCTTATATTTGGGGGCTGTCTAAAACACAGAAGTGGGGGGTCTGGAAAAATAGATTTTAACCGGGCATCTTTTTGCAGTAATGGTTGTAGTTTCCGTACAGCTCCTCTAAACACCTCCAGATGTGGATTGTAGGTGACTA
Source organism: Anomaloglossus baeobatrachus (assembly GCF_048569485.1). NCBI lineage: Eukaryota > Metazoa > Chordata > Amphibia > Anura > Aromobatidae > Anomaloglossus > Anomaloglossus baeobatrachus. The sequence goes on from NC_134355.1 coordinate 232,569,045, forward strand.
CAAGAGGGACCCGGTTGTTTTCTTCTTTAGTTTTATAATGTAGGAGATGGTTTCTTGATATTCTGGTGGCTCTTGTAATCTGGTTTTCACTTGTTCTTGGGTGGTAGCCTTGATTCAGAAAGGTCTTTCTGAGGCCCTCAAGGTGATTGTCTCTATCTGTACTGTTTTAGACAGCCCCCAAATATAAGAAGCATCATTGTCAGAAGCTCCCTGTCCTCTCCAACACCAACAGGAACATTTCCCTGCAACCAGAAAAAATGTAAGACCTGTCCATTTATATTGACAACGGACAAGATAAAGATTCCCAGATCACATCAGGACTACAAGATCCCAGGTACCTTCAGCTGCACCACAACCAATGTGGTGTACTTAATTATATGTACCAAATGTCCAACTGGGGGTCTGTATGTAGGGGAGACCGGACAACAGCTCAGGACAAGGATGAATTCTCACCGCCACACAATTAGAGAAAAAAGGATGGATCTACCTGTGGCCAAACATTTTTGTAACTCAGACCATAGCATCATGGACATGAAATTGCTGGTATTGAAAGGAAACTTCAAGTCCCAGAGACATAGGAGACTATGGGAGTACAAACTTATGATGACCTTCGACACATTCAGAGTAGGAATGAATGTGTCTCATGGATTCATGTCTTTTTACATCAGTTAAAAGATGTGCTCCTCTGACCATCCGAGCGTGTCACAGCCCTGGACCAGACCCTTATCAAGGGACAATAAAACTTTCACACTGAACTGCAGCAAAATTTATGGCCACAACAGTTTGCCCCCCTGCCATAGAGATAGTTCTGTCTTATATAACTTGTTTTTTTTTTTTTTTTTTTACTGCACTATTCTAAGTCCTGTTGTGTATAAATATGTGACTCTTCAGATTTTGTGTTATACCATGCCTGATGAAGAGACCTGAGTAGTCTCGAAAGCTTGCAATTATTACCATCTTTTCAGTTAGCCATTAAAAGGTATCAACCACTCTCAGTTCTTTTAAACAATTTTTTTCATCTATTTGTGTGCATTTAGTAATATAATTTTGTAGCATATTTTTATGACTATATGTTATTCGCCGCAGTCCACCGCCATTGCAAGCCATACTCCGAGTACCCTCGGGTACTTCTTCTTTCTCACCTGAGATGCCCCCTGTGGTTACTGCATCGCCCATGCGTTGGTCTCAATATCTGGCTAACCGTTGTGGCGTTCTGCTGGCTGTTCGGCTGCAGAAATCGGACTACTGAGCATGCTCGGACTACTGAGCATGCTCGAACTGGATGTGTTCTACCAGAACCTAAGTCCAGAAATCGAGCTACTTAGCATGCTCGAATTGGATGTGTTCTGCCAGAAACTAAGTTCATAAATTGAGCCACTGAGCATGTTTGTGACGTGGCACCTTTCGATTAATGGTTGGATGTCAGTTGTCCTGATGACATATCATCCCAGGATTGGCCGTTGGACGTCAGCTGACCTGATGATATCAGCCGTCCTGATGACATATCATCCCAGGATTGGCCTGTGGACTACACCCACACCGACTTGAGTGAGACTGTTTGGGGCGGTCTTTAGGTTATATAAGGAAGCCATTCATGCCAGTCAGTGAGCCGTCGTGACATAACCACATTTTGTATGGGTGTCTGGACGCTAGTACTGTGCCCTGGTGTCTTTGTGTGTATGCTGGTTAAACGAGTTATATACCACTTAGGTACTTGTATAGAATCTTCCTTTTCTAGTTTAGGTGTGTGTATGGGGCAGTGTGCTGCACACAATCTACCAGAGACAATCTCTTGAATTTGTGTCTTTTCTGTCTTCTTTTATGTCAGCATGGCTTGTGGCCTGTCATACTATCCTGTTAGTTTCATTTTAGTTCTTTTATTGTACGGCTGCGTAGTCTATGGGGTACTTTGCACACTACGACATCGAAGGTGCGATGTCTGTGGGGTCAAATCGAAAGTGACGCACATCTGGCGTCGCTGTCGATATCGTAGTGTGCAAAGCATTTTACATACGATTAACGAGCGTAAAAGTGTCGTTATCGTATGATCGGTGTAGGGTCCGACATTTCCATAACTTATCAAGGGACAATAAAACTTTCACACTGAACTGCAGCAAAATTTATGGCCACAACAGTTTGCCCCCCTGCCATAGAGATAGTTCTGTCTTATATAACTTGTTTTTTTTTTTTTGTTTTTTTTTTACTGCACTATTCTAAGTCCTGTTGTGTATAAATATGTGACTCTTGAGATTTTGTGTTATACCATGCCTGATGAAGAGACCTGAGTAGTCTCGAAAGCTTGCAATTATTACCATCTTTTCAGTTAGCCATTAAAATGTATCAACCACTGAGGACTCTCAGTTCTTTTAAACAATTTTTTTATCTCTACTGGCTAACACAGTACAAAGATATATTTTACTTGTACACAAATAGATGATAAATACGAATATCACTAGTATCAAATATCCCTCAGCATAGGATAATTAAACATACTGTATGTCATATCATAAGTAAAGCTGTACTACCTGTAGCCATGAGTAGTACAGGGTGTGTAATATAAGCCTCCAGGAGCCACCTCGATGCGCGTTTCACCCAGAAACAGATTTCGTCAGGAGGTGCTGTAAGGCTCCATTGTTTGCATTAAATAGTGCCGCGCATTAAGCCTCCAAGTGTCACACATGTGAGCTTGCTTCAGCGTGATGCACGTCTGCAGCAGAAGAGGCGATCAAAGATACACGCCCCCCCAAGTCACATGACCATATGACATGGTCTTCAAACCAGGTGAGGCAATTACAAGCAAGAGCTTCTCAAAAGAGAACCCAAGTGAATGGTTACCCTAGATACCATTACGCTCAAAGGTTTAAATGATTTTTTTGAACTTTAAATCCTTCATATAGTGTTCTGGTGCAAATTTTAATTGTCTTTTGTTTGTTTTTATCCTGTTTGTGATGTAATTTTGTCATTTCTTTATATTGTTTTTTATCTAGTGCTGCTTGGGTGTGGTTTGTTGCGTAGGAATGTATGGCTTGGAACTTATAAACTTCTTGTGGAACTACATGAGAATGAAGATTATACCCAAATCCGTGATTAGGCTTGAGTGGTGCCCCCTCTCTTAAGGTCCCGTCACATGTAGCGATGTTCCAACGATCACGACAACGATCTGACCTTAACAGGATTGTTGCGAAGTCGTTACATGATCGCTAGTGAGCTGTCAAACATGTAGTTTTAAGCAACGACGGAGCAATGATCAACGATCCATATAACGACCACGGCGGTCGTTGGGACATGTCACACAGTGACAACTCAGACCTTGATAGAGGCGTGGTGTTTACACCTAGACGTGTCTTTACGTTGCCTTTTTCACGCCCCTCTGTTTCGATTGGTGATCACTACAGCGCCTTTACATTGCCGTTATCATGCCCCTCTGTTCCAATTTGTGATCACTAGAGCGGTGCCTGATTGGGTGACCGTGCCAAACATAGGAAGATTCAGTAACGCTTTCATTCATTGTACCTGAACATTTTCAACACGCGGTTTGCTGCAGCGTCCCAGTCTGGTTTGCTAGTGAGTTCTTTGTGGATTTTCCAACACCTTGTGATTTCAAGGTAGGTATTATTTGTGGGAAGTATTATAGTAGTTATATTATTGTACATGAGGGCAGTATTATAGTACTTATATTTTTGAACATGGGGGCAGTATTATAGTAGCTATATACTTGTACATAGGGGGCAGTATTATAGTAGTTGTATTCTTGTACATGGGGGCAGTATTAGAGTATTTTGACAAGATAGTGTATAGTATATTACAATTTAGTAATATAGTATTTTGCTTTCTTTTTTTCAGATGTCTTCCAATAGCCATGAGTTCATCAGGGAAGTGATCAAATTATATCGCTCCCTGCCATGCCTGTGGAAGATCAAGTCGCTTGACTACAGCAATCGGTATAAGAAGAAGGAGGCCTATCAGCAGCTGGTAGAAGTCTTCAGGCGTCACAATCCGACAGAGACCATCACCGAAACTGTAGTGAGGAAAAAGATCCAGGGGCTTCGTACAGTATTCAAAAAAGAAGTAAATAAGGTGGAGAAGTCAAGCAAATCTGGTGCCGGAACTGAGGAAGTTTGCTGGCATTCACAATAGATCAAGAAGTACTGCGCTCAAAGTCATCCATAGCGATATTGGGTGAAGAACAGCAGCCTGAGATCCGACCTGACACCCCAGTTGGAGATGTAAGTACCTTATTGAAACTTTGTATGTACATGGCATAATTAAATTGAAAATAGTTACTACGGTTTTCTATGATTATTGTTGCAGATTTCAAAATGTATCCCTTCCAGTTCAGATAAGTATACTCCTTTACTAGTTTCACCCCACTCAATTTTCATACCGTTTAATGACATTTCATATCCTGTAGTACTAGTCCACCCCTCACATTAGTTTCTAAGGCATGTGAATCCATGTGACTGCTACTCATGATATCTGGGTTTTGCTTTAACATTATTTTTCTGTTCCCGCAGGATTGTTGTGAAGCTGTGTCAACACCAACATGTGGCAGAGACGACATCGCCGGGACTTCACAGGAGACTGCTGAAGAAGCTTTACCTCGGTGGCTCTCCTCAGGCAGAAAAAGGAAGTCCACCACCTCGTCTTCACCAGAGCTCTTGGCTTTGGCCAAACAGGCAATGGATCAGCAGAACAAACCTGCCATCTGTGGATTTGCTTAGCTTACGGATGAAAGACTCCGTAAGCTGGATGAAAACCAAAGGGTGCATGCAGAAAGGGTCATGCTGGAGGTGCTGAATAAGGCTGTAGCGGGGAAACTGACCGACTCGCCTGCTGTTTTTGATTGGGATCCAAGTCACCAATACTCGTGGGAACAAGTGCACAGCACAACGAGGAGGAGGATGGAACCTCAGCAACACCTCCAGCTTGCCCCCCCCGCAGTATCCCATGGTACTGCAATCTTCCCTATTCTTTAGTCCGCCAAGGCATCAATATGGAGATTCTGCATAAAAAAAATGTTCTTTTGCTTCAAACTTGTGTCCTGCTTTAATGAATTCTGCATACCGTTATTAGCGGGGTAATGGGCTGGGTGGACGTCAGGGCCGCCATCAGGGCAGTACTCTACAGATGCACAGATATAATTGTGTATGTTTTTTTTTCTGTTGAAGGTTTTTTTTTCTTTGTTTTAAAGGTTTTGAAATAAATTTACCCAACAACAAATATAAACTAGAAATATATATGTATAAAATACCAAACAAAAAAAAAAGGAAACATTTACATAAGTTTAGTGGCTGCCACCCTGCTGTTGGGCCGCCACAAACTTCTCCAGCATCATCCCATGTTGATGCATGGCATCCACCATCCACCTGTGTGATGCCAGCAGCATCACCCCATGTTCATGCATGGCATCCACCATCCGCCTCTGTGATGTCAGCAGGTCCTGTAATGTAGGGATTTCTGTGGAGGGAATGGTAAAAGTTAACCAGGTTAATTCTGTTGAAACATCTAACTGACAGGTATGTGTTTGTTGTTTAGCACTTACGGTTTTGGGGTTCCCCAGCTTCTTCCTCGAATGGTGATGAGGAGCTGATGACCCACCTGGATCCTGTGGCACCACTGGCTAGGGAACACACATAAATTAATATTACACGACAGCCCTTCATCATTTTAACACCCATGTATCCTTTACAATCCTTTACTATCTATATATATAATTGCCTTATTCTGTCTGTCTGTCTGTCTGTCTTGCTCCAAAATTATGTCGTTACAGTGACAACCATCGCAATCCATCCGCCCCCCCCGGATGGATTGGCCGCTCGGCCAGGCTCCGCCCCCGCACGGATTGGCCGCTCGCCCCGGCCCCCTGCTTGCATTGGCCGCTCGTCCAGGTCCCGCCCCCTTACGCATTGGACGCTCGCCCTGGCCCCGCCCCCGCACGCATTCCCCGAACCCACACGGAGCTCCGACTCCCAGGTGACTGCTGCACCCCTGGAAGCCCACACCGGCAAGACAAAGTGGAGAAAAGCCGGATGTGTGAAACCACTAGCTTACCCCGGCTCCTGGAACACGTGTGCTGGAGCCGGCGTAGGCTGGTAACCATGGTACACATCGGGTAACTATAGAAACCGCTTTCCCTAGTTACCCGATGTGTAACATGGTTACTAGCTTACCCCGGCTCCCGGCACACGTCAGCACTGTTGCTTTGAATAGTTACTTACCTTTTCTCCACTTTGTTGGATCCGGCGTGCTCCCGTGCACTGTGTACACTACAGTGGCCGCGCGACAAGCTCCGATCACGTGTTGTCATGTGACCGGAGGATGTGAACAGGAAGTTGCGGCGTGGCCACTGTACTGTACACAGTGTATGGCTGCTTTCAGATGTCCGTGTTTAATCAGGTACCAGTCACACGCATGGTTATGGTCATATGTTTGACATCCATTTTTGCATGCGTGTGACAGGTACCGGAGAAAACACGTGTCTGTGAAATAAAAATATTTTTCATTTACCTGCTTTCTCCGGCTCTGCTGCCTCCCACTCCTGACCGCCTATCAACACACATACACACACACACACAAAAACACACACAAACACACACACACTGAGCACATATACACACATAGCAGACACACATGGATACACCGAGTGCATACACACAGCGCACATGCATGTATACACACACACTGAGCGCACACACATAGCAGACAGACACACACACACATAGCAGACACACATGGATACACCGAGCACATACACACATAGCGCACATTCATGTACACACACACACACTGAGCACACACACATAGCAAACAGACACACACACACACACACAGACACATAGCAGACACACATGGATACACCGGCGCATACACACATAGCGCACATGCATGTATACACACACACACACTGAGCACATATACACACATAGCAGACACACATGGATATACCGAGCGCATACACTCAGCACACATGCATGTATACACACATAGCGCACATGCATGTACACACACACACACACACACACACTGAGCGCACACACATAGCAGACAGACACACACACACATAGCAGACACACATGGATACACCGAGCCCATACACACATAGCGCACATGCATGTATACACACACAGCACACATTCATGTACACACACAGCAGACAGACACACACACAGACACATAGCAGACACACATGGATACACCGAGCGCATACACACATAGCGCATATGCATGTATACACACACACACACACACTGAGCACATATACACACATAGCAGACACACATGGATACACCAAGCGCATACACACATAGCGCACATGCATGTATACACACACATGTGAGCACATATGCACACATAGCAGACACACATGTATACCCTGAGTGCATACACACATAGCGCACATGCATGTACACACACAGACACACACACACACACACACACACTGAGCACATATACACACTGAGCACACACACTCACACTGAGCACACACACACACACACACACATAGCAGACAGACACACACACACACACATAGCAGACACATGGATACACCGAGCGCATACACACATAACACACATGCATGTATACATACACACACACACACTGAGCACATATACACACATAGACACACATGGATACACCGAGCGCATACACACATAGCACACATGCATGTATACATACACACACACACACTGAGCACATATACACACATAGACACACATGGATACACCGAGCGCATACACACAGCACACATGCATGTATACACACATAGCGCACATGCATGTACACACACACACACACACACTGAGCGCACACATATAGCAGACAGACACACACACACATAGCAGACACACATGGATACACCGAGCCCATACACACATAGCGCACATGCATGTATACACACACAGCACACATGCATATACACACACAGCAGACAGACACACACACACACACAGACACATAGCAGACACACATGGATACACCGAGCGCATACACATATAGCGCATATGTATGTATACACACACACACACACACACACACTGAGCACATATACACACATAGCAGACACACATGGATACACCAAGCACATACACAATAGTGCACATGCATGTATACACACACACACTGAGCACATATGCACACATAGCAGACACACATGGATACACAGAGTGCATACACACAGCGCACATGCATGTATACACACATAGCGCACATGCATGTACACACACACACACACACACACACACACACTGAGCTCACACACATAGCGGACAGACACACACACACATAGCAGACACACATGGATACACCGAGCCCATACACACATAGCACACATGCATGTATACACACACAGCACACATGCATGTACACACACACACAGCAGACAGACACACACACAGACACATAGCAGACACACATGGATACACCAAGCGCATACACACATAGCGCACGTGCATATATACACACACATACACACACACACTGAGCACATATGCACACATAGCAGACACACATGTATACCCTGAGCGCATACACACATAGCGCACATGCATGTACACACAAAGACACACACACACACTGAGCACATATACACACTGAGTACACACACACACACTGAGCACACACACACACACACACACACACACTGAGCACACACACATAGCAGACAGACACACACACACACACACACACATAGCAGACACATGGATACACCGAGCGCATACACACATAGCGCACATGCATGTATACACACATGACAACACAAGGCCTACCCATTAAATTAAAGACACCACACTTGAATAAAGTAAATGGCATAAAATGGCCGTGACATTTATTAAGGGTTACATAATAAATAAATTAATTAATAAATAATTAAAACCAATATTTTATTAAAATTCTTCCATAACCATATACCATAAACAACCAGTCCGCCAGTAAAACTGGCGACTTTACCCAATACTTTCAAAAAGAAGTCCATAACCAACCAGTCCACCAGTAAAACTGGCGACTTTCCCACTAACAAATGTCACGACGAGAGCAGTTCATGAAGTAGTCTTTCTCCAGGGGGGGAGGGTGGGTGTTCTTCTTGATCTTCAATTCTTCTGACAGCCAGCTGACGGAAGCAGCTACTTTTATAGTTAAAATTACCCGCACTTTCTGCCAGCTGATCCAATCAGCTGGCAGCAAAACGGGCGCGCAAAAACCAGACTAAACCTGTCAGAGCCAGAATACCTCAGAGCCACTGACTGAAAATTTGTTAACCCTTTCTGCACCTGAATAAAATGTTAACCAAATTCACAACCAAATAGTGAGGCCTGTGTTATCATGCGGTCGCTACGGCATACAAGATACCGTGCTCTGAACATGACAACACAAGGCCTACCCATTAAATTAAAGACACCACACTTGAATAAAGTAAATGGCATAAAATGGCCGTGACATTTATTAAGGGTTACATAATAAATAAATTAATTAATAAATAATTAAAACCAATATTTTATTAAAATTCTTCCATAACCATATACCATAAACAACCAGTCCGCCAGTAAAACTGGCGACTTTACCCAAACGCCAAGGACTAACAGTCCTTGGCCCACCCCCACTAACAAATATCACAGCCATTTCTCGATACAATTTTGGAGCCCTAAATTGAATATGTCCAATCCCACGTCTGACAGATGGACTAAATCATCCCTGTAAAGGCCACTCAGAAAACCTTCCAGATCAAGATGTCTGTAGGTTGACCCATTTATAACTGGTAAAAACCTTTCCATGGCATGGTTTATCCTTTTCCGAATCCGCTCCCGGAACCTCAGCCTGTCACAATGCCACTGCAAACGGGGAACGATTTCGGAAAAGACCAAACCCGTATCAGGAAACCATGACCTAATGATTGAAAGGTCTCTTCGCATGGCAGCAATCAGATCAAGAGTTTTCACTTTTCCAATATCATTCCCGCCCAAGTGTAAAATGATTAAATTTGGAGAAGGCCACAATGTTTTTAAACAGCTCATCTCCTTCATCAGTCCGTCCCAGCTCATACCCCTAACGCTGTACCACAAAATGTTAAAATGTTCAATATTAATGGCTAAATTCTCTCCATATGACCTTCCTGATGCTCTTCTCTTGGCCCAAAATATGTAAGAGTGTCCCACTATCCAAATGACAATGGGACCTACAAAAAAGAAAAAGAAATTTTATACTAACAACCTTGGACGGACATAAATTTTGTAACGCTTTGACTCCCATCTCCCAATCCCCATAATTTTACTAGCCGGTAACCCCCTTATGGCTGCTTCTGTAGCTGCCCCTATACGAAAAGAATGGGATGACAGTTTAAGATGCTCTAGATTCAGTTTAATCAAGGATTTTTTAAAAACTGAATTAAACTGAAACACTGTCACCGGACTCCCATCCTGATGGATAAGAAACGCCCCATCAAATGGAGGTCTAATTTGAAGCCAATTGTTAACATTGGAGACAGGACAAATAACTGAATTCTTTATCCGAAATAACCTGACGTTTGATCCCAAACCATCCTGATCAGACTTAGACCTACCAATACAAATCCTCAACGACTTATCAGTAACAAAAACATCTGAAAACATCAATCCTGACAACCGACTCCTACTAACAGAAACTAACTCACTAATCCTAAAAGCTCCAAAATATGCTAAAACGAATGCCACCCTAAACACCATTGACTCAAAGTCATTAACGCAAATATATGGCAACACATTCCACAATGAGAGCAATAACTTAAGCGAAATAGGTCTACGATTATCCGGCTTCCACGTCCTTTTCCTATAACCTTTCAATGCCTGGTGAACTGGGAAAAAACTCTTCAATGACAACAGACCATGCAATCTCAAGAAAAAAGACACACCTGAAAAAATATTAGAAACTGACCCCACCGCTAAATTCTTTCTCATCAAAAAATCCAGAAATTCAAGCGCTAAACCCACATTACTCTGAAAACAATCCACTTTATGAAAAACACAAAAATTCTGCCATTCTAACCATGCGGCCGAATACCTGGCCCATGTTGAATCAGCAATAGACCTCTTAATAGCCGAAACAACTAAGCCATCACTACATTCCATAAAGCTTCTGGGCACGGGCTCCCGAGAGAAATTGCCATCGGTTCCATACAAAAAAGTTCTTCCCGATCCTGCAGAGACAGAGCATTGTCCAACTTATTAACCCTGTCTGATTCCTGCTATCTGATACCAACAGCATCCTTTGATTTGACCACAACTTACCCCAGACCTCAACCAACCGCAAAACTGGAAATAAGGACATTACCGTACTATTGCCCGTCACAACACTAACCTTCCAATAATTGCGCCAAAACTCAAATAAGAATTCACCTTGACAAAAAACACCAAAACCGTACTCACCCTGACCAAAAAACAACTACAAAACGTAAGGAAAGTTCAAAACTCCCGCTGAAAAAGTACCGCCACATAAACAAATCTTCCTTAAGCTGATGTGCCAAACTAATATAAGAACCCGAGGATGATAATCCCTTAGTATCAGCCTTCTGTCTGTCTAGGAAGCGCCTTAACCAACCCAGCATGTTTTGTAACCTCACTAGAGTCGCCGCCTTTAAAAATGGACTCTTTACTGTTGTGTTGCTGCTGGTTACTCTGATTTTGTTTCTTAAAGCATTTGATGACGGCATGATTGCCCCCGCAGAAGGAGCACTCATGCCGAAATCTGCAGTTAGATGCAAACTTACAATTTGATTCATTGTAAGCGAAACAAAATCCTTTACTAACAGTAGAATTATTAATACTCTGTCTACCAAACTGGCTTCTCTGAGGAAGCATCAGATTCAGCCAAAGACCGATGTCTTTTTGACCCCACAGCATACTGCGATGGATGGCTAACTTCTGACGAAAACTCTCATCATAAGTCAGCCATGCCTGACCGCCGAAGCTGCGATAAGCTTCCAGTATGCTGTCAAGGTGCTGAAATAACCCCGAACAAACAGAAGGGTTCCTTTCCCCTAAAACAGAGGAAAAGATGCAAAATGCCTGCAGCCAGTTATGAAAAGATCTAAGGGGACCTTTCTTCCTATCATCCAACTCCGTCTTATCCTCTTTATTAACATTTTCTCTGTTAGACGGAAGCAGAGAAAATAAATCAATAAATTCCCCCTTATAAATCTTTTCTTTAACTGGCTGCGGCAGATGAAAACCCAGGGGAGACAAGTCACATGTCAATGCCTCTTTAAATAAATAACCAGGCAATGACATGGACTCCTGACTACCAATAGGGGCTGCACTACCCCCCCTAGGCGTCCCTCCCCCTGCTAACAATTCTCCTAACACCTTCTTAACTACAGACTCCATACTAACAGACAGAGGGTCGACACACGAGACAGACAGGGGAACATTGAACATCTCACCCCTCCTTCTGCTCTGCGATCCTCGGCCCTCCTCAGGAATTCCAGCTTCTGCAGCTGAGCCACGCTGACGATCCTGTTCTCTGGCTCCAGCTGGCAGATCATCTTCTTCAGACGGGGAGTCAGACCAGGGGGCCCCCGTCGCTCTTCCGGCCTCCGGCACGCTCACACTTGCTGGTGCAGCCCTGCTTCTGCTAGGATTTTCAAATCCCTGGGTCAGCGCCGCGCTTTTACGACGGCGCTGACTAGATGATCCACTCTTCCTCTTCCTGGACACATGACCGGGTGCAGGAGGATGACGTGCTGAAGTCCCGGCAGACAAGATGGGCGGTGATAACTCCGCTCCGGCATTCCCCTCTTCTCTGGACGATGACGTCGGGGGGAGGAAGCTGCTGCGTCTCCGGGACCTCCTCCTTGCTGGGATTTCCTCAGTCAGCTTTGCCATCTCCTCAGGAGCGGTGAGTTGAATCACCGCAGCGTCGCCGTCCATCTCTTCCTCAGCTTCTGCTGGCCGCCTGGGCACCGCCAGGCATTGTTTAAGCCAGGCTTCTCCGCCGACCTCGCTCGCCCTCTTCATGAACTCCTGTAGCAGGCTCTCCATCAGCTGTTCTTCTTGATCTTCAATTCTTCTGACAGCCAGCTGACGGAAGCAGCTACTTTTATAGTTAAAATTACCCGCACTTTCTGCCAGCTGATCCAATCAGCTGGCAGCAAAACGGGCGCGCAAAAACCAGACTAAACCTGTCAGAGCCAGAATACCTCAGAGCCACTGACTGAAAATTTGTTAACCCTTTCTGCACCTGAATAAAATGTTAACCAAATTCACAACCAAATAGTGAGGCCTGTGTTATCATGCGGTCGCTACGGCATACAAGATACCGTGCTCTGAACATGACAACACAAGGCCTACCCATTAAATTAAAGACACCACACTTGAATAAAGTAAATGGCATAAAATGGCCGTGACATTTATTAAGGGTTACATAATAAATAAATTAATTAATAAATAATTAAAACCAATATTTTATTAAAATTCTTCCATAACCATATACCATAAACAACCAGTCCGCCAGTAAAACTGGCGACTTTACCCAAACGCCAAGGACTAACAGTCCTTGGCCCACCCCCACTAACAAATATCACAGCCATTTCTCGATACAATTTTGGAGCCCTAAATTGAATATGTCCAATCCCACGTCTGACAGATGGACTAAATCATCCCTGTAAAGGCCACTCAGAAAACCTTCCAGATCAAGATGTCTGTAGGTTGACCCATTTATAACTGGTAAAAACCTTTCCATGGCATGGTTTATCCTTTTCCGAATCCGCTCCCGGAACCTCAGCCTGTCACAATGCCACTGCAAACGGGGAACGATTTCGGAAAAGACCAAACCCGTATCAGGAAACCATGACCTAATGATTGAAAGGTCTCTTCGCATGGCAGCAATCAGATCAAGAGTTTTCACTTTTCCAATATCATTCCCGCCCAAGTGCAAAATGATTAAATTTGGAGAAGGCCACAATGTTTTTAAACAGCTCATCTCCTTCATCAGTCCGTCCCAGCTCATACCCCTAACGCTGTACCACAAAATGTTAAAATGTTCAATATTAATGGCTAAATTCTCTCCATATGACCTTCCTGATGCTCTTCTCTTGGCCCAAAATATGTAAGAGTGTCCCACTATCCAAATGACAATGGGACCTACAAAAAAGAAAAAGAAATTTTATACTAACAACCTTGGACGGACATAAATTTTGTAACGCTTTGACTCCCATCTCCCAATCCCCATAATTTTACTAGCCGGTAACCCCCTTATGGCTGCTTCTGTAGCTGCCCCTATACGAAAAGAATGGGATGACAGTTTAAGATGCTCTAGATTCAGTTTAATCAAGGATTTTTTAAAAACTGAATTAAACTGAAACACTGTCACCGGACTCCCATCCTGATGGATAAGAAACGCCCCATCAAATGGAGGTCTAATTTGAAGCCAATTGTTAACATTGGAGACAGGACAAATAACTGAATTCTTTATCCGAAATAACCTGACGTTTGATCCCAAACCATCCTGATCAGACTTAGACCTACCAATACAAATCCTCAACGACTTATCAGTAACAAAAACATCTGAAAACATCAATCCTGACAACCGACTCCTACTAACAGAAACTAACTCACTAATCCTAAAAGCTCCAAAATATGCTAAAACGAATGCCACCCTAAACACCATTGACTCAAAGTCATTAACGCAAATATATGGCAACACATTCCACAATGAGAGCAATAACTTAAGCGAAATAGGTCTACGATTATCCGGCTTCCACGTCCTTTTCCTATAACCTTTCAATGCCTGGTGAACTGGGAAAAAACTCTTCAATGACAACAGACCATGCAATCTCAAGAAAAAAGACACACCTGAAAAAATATTAGAAACTGACCCCACCGCTAAATTCTTTCTCATCAAAAAATCCAGAAATTCAAGCGCTAAACCCACATTACTCTGAAAACAATCCACTTTATGAAAAACACAAAAATTCTGCCATTCTAACCATGCGGCCGAATACCTGGCCCATGTTGAATCAGCAATAGACCTCTTAATAGCCGAAACAACTAAGCCATCACTACATTCCATAAAGCTTCTGGGCACGGGCTCCCGAGAGAAATTGCCATCGGTTCCATACAAAAAAGTTCTTCCCGATCCTGCAGAGACAGAGCATTGTCCAACTTATTAACCCTGTCTGATTCCTGCTATCTGATACCAACAGCATCCTTTGATTTGACCACAACTTACCCCAGACCTCAACCAACCGCAAAACTGGAAATAAGGACATTACCGTACTATTGCCCGTCACAACACTAACCTTCCAATAATTGCGCCAAAACTCAAATAAGAATTCACCTTGACAAAAAACACCAAAACCGTACTCACCCTGACCAAAAAACAACTACAAAACGTAAGGAAAGTTCAAAACTCCCGCTGAAAAAGTACCGCCACATAAACAAATCTTCCTTAAGCTGATGTGCCAAACTAATATAAGAACCCGAGGATGATAATCCCTTAGTATCAGCCTTCTGTCTGTCTAGGAAGCGCCTTAACCAACCCAGCATGTTTTGTAACCTCACTAGAGTCGCCGCCTTTAAAAATGGACTCTTTACTGTTGTGTTGCTGCTGGTTACTCTGATTTTGTTTCTTAAAGCATTTGATGACGGCATGATTGCCCCCGCAGAAGGAGCACTCATGCCGAAATCTGCAGTTAGATGCAAACTTACAATTTGATTCATTGTAAGCGAAACAAAATCCTTTACTAACAGTAGAATTATTAATACTCTGTCTACCAAACTGGCTTCTCTGAGGAAGCATCAGATTCAGCCAAAGACCGATGTCTTTTTGACCCCACAGCATACTGCGATGGATGGCTAACTTCTGACGAAAACTCTCATCATAAGTCAGCCATGCCTGACCGCCGAAGCTGCGATAAGCTTCCAGTATGCTGTCAAGGTGCTGAAATAACCCCGAACAAACAGAAGGGTTCCTTTCCCCTAAAACAGAGGAAAAGATGCAAAATGCCTGCAGCCAGTTATGAAAAGATCTAAGGGGACCTTTCTTCCTATCATCCAACTCCGTCTTATCCTCTTTATTAACATTTTCTCTGTTAGACGGAAGCAGAGAAAATAAATCAATAAATTCCCCCTTATAAATCTTTTCTTTAACTGGCTGCGGCAGATGAAAACCCAGGGGAGACAAGTCACATGTCAATGCCTCTTTAAATAAATAACCAGGCAATGACATGGACTCCTGACTACCAATAGGGGCTGCACTACCCCCCCTAGGCGTCCCTCCCCCTGCTAACAATTCTCCTAACACCTTCTTAACTACAGACTCCATACTAACAGACAGAGGGTCGACACACGAGACAGACAGGGGAACATTGAACATCTCACCCCTCCTTCTGCTCTGCGATCCTCGGCCCTCCTCAGGAATTCCAGCTTCTGCAGCTGAGCCACGCTGACGATCCTGTTCTCTGGCTCCAGCTGGCAGATCATCTTCTTCAGACGGGGAGTCAGACCAGGGGGCCCCCGTCGCTCTTCCGGCCTCCGGCACGCTCACACTTGCTGGTGCAGCCCTGCTTCTGCTAGGATTTTCAAATCCCTGGGTCAGCGCCGCGCTTTTACGACGGCGCTGACTAGATGATCCACTCTTCCTCTTCCTGGACACATGACCGGGTGCAGGAGGATGACGTGCTGAAGTCCCGGCAGACAAGATGGGCGGTGATAACTCCGCTCCGGCATTCCCCTCTTCTCTGGACGATGACGTCGGGGGGAGGAAGCTGCTGCGTCTCCGGGACCTCCTCCTTGCTGGGATTTCCTCAGTCAGCTTTGCCATCTCCTCAGGAGCGGTGAGTTGAATCACCGCAGCGTCGCCGTCCATCTCTTCCTCAGCTTCTGCTGGCCGCCTGGGCACCGCCAGGCATTGTTTAAGCCAGGCTTCTCCGCCGACCTCGCTCGCCCTCTTCATGAACTCCTGTAGCAGGCTCTCCATCAGCTGTTCTTCTTGATCTTCAATTCTTCTGACAGCCAGCTGACGGAAGCAGCTACTTTTATAGTTAAAATTACCCGCACTTTCTGCCAGCTGATCCAATCAGCTGGCAGCAAAACGGGCGCGCAAAAACCAGACTAAACCTGTCAGAGCCAGAATACCTCAGAGCCACTGACTGAAAATTTGTTAACCCTTTCTGCACCTGAATAAAATGTTAACCAAATTCACAACCAAATAGTGAGGCCTGTGTTATCATGCGGTCGCTACGGCATACAAGATACCGTGCTCTGAACACACACACTGAGCACATATACACACATAGACACACATGGATACACCGAGCGCATACACACAGCACACATGCATGTATACACACATAGCGCACATGCATGTACACACACACACACACACACACACACTGAGCGCACACACATAGCAGACAAACACACACACACATAGCAGACACACATGGATACACCGAGCCCATACACACATGCATGTATACACACACAGCGCACATGCATGTATACACACACAGCAGACAGACACACACACAGACACATAGCAGACACACATGGATACACCAATCGCATACACAGATAGCGCACATGCATGTATACACACACCCACACACACACACACACACACACTGAGCACATATGCACACATAGCAGACACACATGTATACCCTGAGCGCATACACACATAGCGCACATGCATGTACACACACAGACACACACACACACTGAGCACATATACACACTGAGCACACACACACACACATACTGAGCACACACACACACACACACTGAGCACACATACACACACACACACTGAACACACACACATAGCAGACAGACACACACACACACATAGCAGGCACATGGATACACCGAGCGCATACACACATGACCATTGAGGAAGGATTCTCCAGTCGTGCTGTGTGTGTTACCCACCATTACCATCTGTAAATAATACACGAACTGCATGTGACTTGGTTTAAAATTGGCCACAGCAGCCTTTATTACCTATTATTTACATACTAACACAAGGGGGCGCCGTCCAACGGGCGACCCCAACAAATAACAATAGGTAACACAGTAACCAATACAGTAAATATACAACCCTGAGTAGGCCCAGTCCAGGAACCACTTCTCACCCCAGTATCCCTGGCCGCAACACACCGACCCAGAGATGAGGTATTAATCACCTACGGATTAACCCCCCAACTTTGCAGAACCCCGTGCCTGCAACATCCCGGAACCTGGAGCCACCATACCAAGATGGTGTCTCTCTGTCCAGTTACCATTGCCTTCAACCGCCTCTGGACCAGACCTACCCCCCGCTGCTGTGACAAAGAAACAACCCAGACCAAATTCCCCTCGGCATTATACACAAGGGAGGGTGGGCGGGGATCGTTCCATATCCGGAAGTCAGAGAGAGGGGGTAAGTCAAAGTCCTTTACTTACACCCCTCAACTGTCCCACCTCTTCCTCCAGGGAACTCCTCCTACCCACCAATCCCTCTATTCTGCCTTATAAACAAACCATTCCTGTTTCCATTAACCCCATCACTCCTTCCCTTCCCTCTAGTCATGTCGCCCCTCCACCCTATGGGTTCCATGGCTTTCTTGACCATTGAGGAAGGATTCTCCAGTCGTGCTGTGTGTGTTACCCACCATTACCATCTGTAAATAATACACGAACTGCATGTGACTTGGTTTAAAATTGGCCACAGCAGCCTTTATTACCTATTATTTACATACTAACACAAGGGGGCGCCGTCCAACGGGCGACCCCAACAAATAACAATAGGTAACACAGTAACCAATACAGTAAATATACAACCCTGAGTAGGCCCAGTCCAGGAACCACTTCTCACCCCAGTATCCCTGGCCGCAACACACCGACCCAGAGATGAGGTATTAATCACCTACGGATTAACCCCCCAACTTTGCAGAACCCCGTGCCTGCAACATCCCGGAACCTGGAGCCACCATACCAAGATGGTGTCTCTCTGTCCAGTTACCATTGCCTTCAACCGCCTCTGGACCAGACCTACCCCCCGCCACAGGACAGGGCACGTGACTCCTTACGTGGCCTGGACCCGCCACACACCAAAAGCTTGTACCACACCTCCACGCAATCCCAGCGTCCACAAAACAGCACCAAGCACGTGAAGATGCACCCCCATCGCATCCCCAAAACCACCCGTTCAGCGCCACCAACTTTTGGCGCCGCCCCCCCAATAAGGCTCAATTGATACTGCCTATCGCACGAGCCACACGCCATTCCAACCTGGTCACACTATCAAAACTACCCCACGATTAAGCTCAGGTATGTCTTACACAATGCAACAACCAACAATTTTTTTTTTTTTTTTTTTTTAAACATTCATAAATAACTTCTCGAGATACCAAATCGCTGCCTCCAATTTACTGGACCAGTACCATCGACCCGTCCAGACCCAACTGGCAACATTCAGGCGAGCCTCAGACCGTCGAGGCCCCGAGAACCAACGAATGCCCAAATATCCAAATGAGGCACACCCTCACCACAAAAACCCAGGGGTTATAAACCCACAGATAACACCAACCTGTTACGCCAACCCATTCCACTCCCAAAAGACTCAAATGCCCCCATTGCCTTAACCCGATAACAACTGAGGCCAAACGTAACACCGAAACAAGAGGACTCCCACCTCCCAATACTTCTCACAACCCCTTTTCTGAGCCCACCGAGGGGCCTCCGTGGCAGCCCAATCCAGAAGGAATACGACCCATAGTATTCCGGGCGCCCACCCCCGCCACCTGCAATGAAGTCTGCAGCACTGCCACAAAATGGTACCTTAACAAACGCGACACAATAATGAGCCTGGGCGCCCTCACAACATAATTCCGCACCCGGGACCGCGTATAACAACACCAACCTTCACCACCCGCCTAATCTAATTCGGTGAGCGACAAAGCCGGCGCTCAACCCACTGCACCACCTCGGACACATCCTCCAACATCCAACCTCCGCTCTTGACCGTAGATGGGCTGACCAACCCCACAATCTCAAAGCCCCCCAAAAGGCTAACACGAACCGTTTTGGACAAGGGAAACAAAAACCCGCTCGTGCTCAGATGAACATAGCCGCCACAAACCACTCACTAAACGCTGCCACAAAACAACGGAGACGGACCCTTGTATCCCGCTCCCTCACACCCTTACGACCAAGCCCTTCAAGGTCTGCCGCGCCCTAAGATCCTGCGAAAACATCTCTCCACATCTAATCCTTAACAAGACAGCCACAGCCGCCACCCTCTGCTCCACTGCGGACGCCGGCCTAGCAGCCTGAAAACCGTTACTCACCACTGCCAACGCCACCATCAAATACTCCACTGGGCCTTCCTCACACATTGTCCCAAACGTTATCCGCGCCACCCATACTTCTGAATATCAGCCCCAAATAACCTCAGTCACTGGGCACCGAGCCGCTCCCCAACACAGCCACACCAGACTCCACAAGCCCTCCGGACACACCGTGCCCACCTCGTCTGCTACCCGGCCTCAACTCCCGAGACCTGCAGAACTGGAAGGAAACACAGCAGCTGCTATTCCCTTGGCGAACCCCAGTACTGGTTGCGCCACGCATAACATTTTTTTTTTTTTTTTTAAAAACACATCCAATTGAGAAACCAACTGTCGCAAGTACGCCACCCTTGGCCCCAGGATTAGCAAACCAACTATTAATCGAATTCTCCACCAACTGATAGCCAGAATGACAGCACACCTTCCTCTTGGAAAAAACTGCCAACCTCCACCACCCGACCACTACCACCGATTGGAAGCGCTACCCCACAATGCCCAACCAGAAAACAACTGGACCCGCTGCCTCCGAGTACCGCAGCTACGTTCCATCAGGTAGCACCTTACCCAGCCACAATCCGCGGCCACTAAATCGCCGTAAGAAAAAAACCTCCTACACCATCAGATCATCATTGATCTCCCTCGTGACCACACACAAAGGATCCGATGGCTGCACTCTTGGCGCAGCCATCGCCAGCCGTCCAGCAGACACGCACCCCAGCGGCGTAACTCTGCACCCGTGGTTCGACCGCCCCTGCAAAGACTGCACCGCCTGAAACCGCACCGTCTTAGCTGACCTAACTGCCTCTATCGCAGCCCATAGGACCACACCATTACCCACGAATCCTACCCCTCTGACCATAACATCAAACTTTATCCCCACAAACCGTATCACTGGCGTTGGACCCTCAGTCTTCGCCTGCGCCAACAGGCCCAAAAGAGTATCCACCACCATCTGTAATAAAACAATCAACCTCAACGAATCATCAACCCGCCAACCCGATGTAAAGAGAATCAACCTATAATGAATAAGAGGTGTAAGCTGGGACACACCACGCACAAACCACTCCACCAAGAAATAACCGCCTCCAAAGGAACATAAAATGGGACAACAACCCATTAGCACCCACCGATCAACATAATAATAACTCCCCTCCCCACCGCAGCACCAGAACTGCTAGCTAGCAGGGTGGACCAGTAACAACCTAAATGCCGCCTCCAAATTCGCCTTTGCCATCAATGCTCCCCGGCTCACCGCCTTTACCAAATCCCACCCTCTGTCAAACGACACATAATAAACCGCCGACAATTCTGGAGCCAAGCAGGCATACACCGATGACTCCTCCAGATAAGATACGTTTTGAACAAGCCGAAATATATACATCTATATACGGCTCATTTCCGGCACTACCCCCCAACAGAGAAACCCAATCGTGACAAGGAGGGCCCCGAATGGCCCACCCATCCTGCCCAACACCACTTCCTGACCCCTCTTTCCACTGACAACCACCAGGTGTCCCCTAGCCCAGCGCAAACTTCCAATAAGGAGGCAAAGATCCACCAATATAAATAGAATGACGCAGAATTACTATGTTCCTGTTCCTTACCACAACCCAACACTTATGCTTAAGACAACCGTCTGCGCCAAATCTGCACCACCCATCCTTCTATTCCCCCCAAAACACCCTCATCGTCCGTGTCGCCGGGGTTCCAGGCCCCGAACAGCCAACTACCCCCCAAAAAGGGGGGGGGGGCTGACTAGGAGCCGCCATCCACTGCAGCCATAAGGATGTGCCCGTATGATCCTACCGCATACTGGCACGCAACAACTTCCCTTGCTGAAATTACTCGGCGTACTGAAGCCAGACTAAACCGCCATATGACCTAACAAGCCACCCCAAATGGATCCATATAACCGAACCATGCCGAACCAATTACCCAATTCCTTCCCCCGATACCCTTGCCAAAAAACGCAAATGCCCGCAGCCACGTTGCAAATGTACGAGGGTGAGCCTCCACCGGCGCTCCCCTCCCTCTACTTATCCTTCCTGGAATCACTTGGCTTAACCTAATCCAGGTGAAACTGTTCCCGGGGGAGCAGCGAAACTATTGCTACACGTTCCCCATTCAAATCTTATCCCTCACATCCTCCAGCAAGTGAGCCCCCCCAGCGGGCCTTTGAAGCACCCATACCTCTCACACTTGGCCACTGTCAGCCAGACGCACCACCTCATCCCCCTCTTCGTTCCTCACCACTCACTCTGTCACAGCCCTTGCCGCCTCTGCCCGAAAATGCTCCCCTGCCGCCTCATGCGCCCTCACTCTGCCTGCCGCACCTGCGCCTACTAACCACCGATCCCGTCCATGCCGCCGGCGGTGCATGCGCACTCTCCACAACCGTATACACCACTTCAGTAAACCCCATACCTGGTCAAAACACCAACCCACTCGGCGCTGCCGTGTCCGCAGCCGCCCCCCCCCAGCCCTGCCAAATCCACGGCCGTCTCACCCGACCGCGACCCGGCATATCCTGGAATAAAAATCACGCCATCCGGACGTCTGATTCATCCGTCGCTGCTTCCTCCTCCTCCTCGCTGGAGCCGACCGCCTCTGGCTCATGTAATGCAGACGCCGCCGAAGCGCTGCCACCACCACGGCCGTCCTCCTGGTACGCCGCGTGGGCACCATCCTCCAAGCTCCATCTTCTGTCCCGCGGCGACAACCCCGGAAACCGTCCTGTCCTACGGGCTGCCACCGCGGACCTTATCTTCTGGCCTGACCCCCCCTTGCTACCTGCAAGGACAGGGGGTACCTGTGGCCCGACCCGCTGCCAGCAGACTCCCATCCAGAGCCGCCAGCCTCCTGCCCTCCTGGGCCCAGAAGGCATCCGTCCGCCGGGCCCTCCCCCCCTTGGGGGAGACCGCCGCTGCCGGGAGCTGCACGCCTGCTCTGGGTGACCAGGCGGGGACCGCAGGGCCCCCGCCGTCACCCCCACGTACCGACGCCTCCCGGGCATCTGTCGCACCATGCTCGCCTGCCCTGGTGCCGGACCCCTTGCTGGCTGCAGCCCCCCGGCCCCCCCCCTCCACCCGCGGGGGGGGAAGGGGGGTAACGCTGGCCTCCGTCCTCGCCGGTCGCTCTCCTGGCCAGGAGCCGCCGCATCCAGCCCTCCTGGGCCCCATGAAAGCCTCTGTCCGCTGGGCCCTCCCCCTCCTGGGGGAGACCGCCGCGGCCGGGAGCTGCAACCTGATCTGGGTGACCAAGCAGGAACTGCAGGGCCCCTGCCGTCACCCCCACTCACCGACGCTTCCTGGGCACCCGTCGCCCCAGGCCCGCCTGCCCTGGTGCCGGACCCACCACTGGCTGCAGCTCCGCGGCCCCCCCCCCGCCTTCCGCGAGGGGTAAAGCTGGCCTCTGTCACCGCCGGGCGCTCTCCCCGTCCGGGAGCCGCCGCATCCAGCAGTCCAGGCCGCGGCTCGGACCGGAAGTAGGCCGCAGCCAAGCCACGCCCCCCTCCCGGCTGCCGCGGCCCGGACGGAGATTCCTCCCGCGGCCGGAGCAGCAGCTGAGTACTGCCCTGCCCACGTCCTACCGCGGAGGGTCCCCGAAGGGGCTCTCGCATCTCCTCCTCGCTCCCCCCGCACACGGCAAGTACCGGAGATATGAGGGAGGGGGGACGCCGCCCGCAGCTGACAGGGGAGCGAGGGGAAAGTGCCAACGGGTTAACCCCCAGCAGCCAAGACGTGGGACCGCGCTGCCAGGTGCCCGTGCACTGCCATGATGAATCCGCTGCTCCCGGGTAGCCGCCATCCTGTCGCACGTCCGGATCGTTCCATATCCGGAAGTCTGGTGATGTGAGGGGCTGGGGAACCTCCATCATGACGTCCTTGTACAGATCTTTGTGTCCTTCTAAATACTCCCACTCCTCCATGGAGAAATAGAAGGTGACGTCCTGACACCTTATAGGAACCTCTCCAGTCAGATCGTTCCATATCCGGAAGTCAGAGAGAGGGGGTAAGTCAAAGTCCTTTACTTACACCCCTCAACTGTCCCACCTCTTCCTCCAGGGAACTCCTCCTACCCACCAATCCCTCTATTCTGCCTTATAAACAAACCATTCCTGTTTCCATTAACCCCATCACTCCTTCCCTTCCCTCTAGTCATGTCGCCCCTCCACCCTATGGGTTCCATGGCTTTCTTAGCGCACATGCATGTATACACACACACACACTGAGCACATATACACACATAGCAGACACACATGGATACACCAAGCACATACACAATAGTGCACATGCATGTATACACACACACACTGAGCACATATGCACACATAGCAGACACACATGGATACACAGAGTGCATACACACAGCGCACATGCATGTATACATACATAGCGCACATGCATGTACACACACACACACACACACACACTGAGCGCACACACATAGCGGACATACACACACACACATAGCAGACACACATGGATACACCGAGCCCATACACACATAGCACACATGCATGTATACACACACAGCACACATGCATGTACACACACACAGCAGACAGACACACACACAGACACATAGCAGACACACATGGATACACCAAGCGCATACACACATAGCGCACGTGCATGTATACACACACACATACACACACACACTGAGCACATATGCACACATAGCAGACACACATGTATACCCTGAGCGCATACACACATAGCGCACATGCATGTACACACACAGACACACACACACACTGAGCACATATACACACTGAGTACACACACACACACTGAGCACACACACACACACACACACTGAGCACACACACATAGCAGACAGACACACACACACACACACATAGCAGACACATGGATACACCGAGCGCATACACACATAGCGCACATGCATGTATACACACACACACACACTGAGCACATATACACACATAGACACACATGGATAAACCGAGCGCATACACACAGCACACATGCATGTATACACACATAGCGCACATGCATGTACACACACACACACACACACACACACACACACACACACTGAGCGCACACACATAGCAGACAAACACACACACACATAGCAGACACACATGGATACACCGAGCCCATACACACATAGCGCACATGCATGTATACACACACAGCGCACATGCATGTATACACACACAGCAGACAGACACACACACAGACACATAGCAGACACACATGGATACACCAAGCGCATACACAGATAGCGCACATGCATGTATACACACACACACACACACACACACACACACTGAGCACATATGCACACATAGCAGACACACATGTATACCCTGAGCGCATACACACATAGCGCACATGCATGTACACACACAGACACACACACACACTGAGCACATATACACACTGAGCACACACACACACACATACTGAGCACACACACACACACACACTGAGCACACATACACACACACACACTGAACACACACACATAGCAGACAGACACACACACACACATAGCAGGCACATGGATACACCGAGCGCATACACACATAGCGCACATGCATGTATACACACACACACACTGAGCACATATACACACATAGTAGACACACATGGATACACCGAGCGCATACACACAAAGCGCACATGCATGTACACACACACACACACACACACACACTCTGCTGTATACTCACCCAGTGATGCGGTCCCCGGCACTGAAGTCCCCAGCGCTGTTCCCGCTTTCAGCTCCACAGTGCACTGAATATTCAGTGAGTATAATGAGCGGCGATAAGGAGCGGGAGGTAGCAGAGCCGGAGACAGCATCGCTGGAGAGAAGTAAATATAGAAAATATTTTTATTAAAAAGACCCATATTTTCTCCGGTATGTTTTACTCTGATGTCACACGGATCACATCAGTGTGCGATTCGTGTGACATCCGTGCTGCCGGAGATGCCTGCGTGTGTGCATGTGGGGTCATGAAAAGTCACATGGTCCCTGTGCAAACACGGACGTGTGACGCACATCATAGAATAACATGGGTACGTGTGACATCCGTGTTAAAAACGGATGTCACACATACCTAAAACACGGACTTTTGAAACCAGCCTATGGCAGCGCGCTGGATCTGATAAAGTGGAGAAAAGCCGGATGTGTGAAACCACTAGCTTACCCCGGCTCCCGGAACACGTGTGCCAGAGCCAGCGTAGGCTGGTAACCATGGTACACATCGGGTAACTATAGAAACCGCTTTGCTTAGTTACCCAATGTGTAACATGGTTACTAGCTTATCCCGGCTCTCGGCACACGTGTGCCACTTCAGCCTTCTACACAGTATGATGGTCCTAACAGCCTCTTTATAATCAATATGTTCACCCACATAGCCCCCTCTCTATACAGCATGGTCTACTACACAGCTCCCCACATATATGCAATATGAGCCCCCAGACAGCCCCCCATATGCAGTATGATGCCACACTCAGCCCCCCTATATAAAGTATAATCCCACACAACTGCCTCCATATATAAAAAATTATCCCACACACAGACCCCTATATACAGTATGAGCCACACACATATAAAAAAATACACTCATCATTCTCCACACAAGAGATGTGATATAGTGATGTCATTGTATCTGTTGTCTATCAGATAGTGGTGAAATCAGGATACTGGACAAGGGAGGGTGGCAGCTGTCTCGGTCTGAGAGTTGGACAAGAACAGCCAGATGTGTTCCACATGCTGTACTTTGCCCAGGTCTGATCTACAATGTACTTTTTCTATGTAGATTGAAAATAAAATCAATATATAAAAAACAATAAGTAATCATAGTAAAGTATATATATACAGTAAATTAATTATTGCCACTTTTAACAGAAAGAATTTCAATACTTTTACACTACATTGCTTTTTATCTTCATCTTGTGTGTTAAGAGGTTGGAATGTTTAAAAAGCTCCCAATGACCTGTTTCCTGTCCATTGTCACCTTTCTTCTTTCATCCACAGATTCTCATAGAAAGTAATAAACCAACCCCCACAAGATGCAAGACACAGACTACAAAAAACCTATGTTCACAATTTTAATGCTAGCTATATATTTAGGGGACAGTCACTGTCTTCTTTAGTTCTTCAGACTAGGTTTACAATCTAATATATAAAGCTGAGTGTGTGTGTGTGTGTGTGTCCACTAAAGGAATCCGCACCGTCGCATTTACAGTCACAAAATTTTGCACAGACACCCCATTTAGTTACATACTTACATAGGTTGAAAATAGACCTAGGTCCGTCTAGTTCAACCTTCCTCCACCAATTATACATTTTGTCATTAAATCATTTATAACCGACAATGTTGCGTGTACTGAGGAAATCATCCAGCCCTTTTTTAAAAGCTGTTAAAGTATCTGCTATTACTACCTCTTTTGGTAAGGCATTCCACAGTCTGACTGCTCTTTCTGTAAAGAACCCTTTCATATTTAGCAGTGAGTGCCCCCTGGTCCTTAGTATTGTCGTTGAAAGGATTAAGTCATGAGTAGAGATGAGCCACCCCCCTAGTGTTCGAGTTCGGTTCGTTTCGTCGAATGGCAGGTGTGTTCATCGAACGTTCGACGAACACCTTCGAACCCCATTGAAAACAATGGCAGGCAAACAGAAACACATACAAACACATAGAAACACAAAACAAGGTTCAGCTTACCAGCATAGAAGCCACAGGACAAATCAGGAGGTACACGGATCGATCCAGATGAGCCAGTTCTGGTATGAAGTACGTATACACAGAGTAAACTCCTTCTGCGGTGTCCAAAAGTGAAACTACTCTGAAGTCCTTATAGGGCAAGGACATGTGACATACACAGCCAATGACACATCCCCTTGCTTGTGTGCAAAAAATGCACTTTGCTGTGTGTGTGTGTGTGTGTGTGTGTGTGTGTGTGTGTGATTGGCTGACAGCCTGCACCGCCCCACTGTACGCATGGTTAGAAAACAAAAAATTGAGATTGCCATTATTTCAGGAACCCCCGCACACTATACACTGAAGTCAGATATTATTAACATTGCGCACATTGCATAGTGTCCATAATTTTACATGCATAATTCTGCAGCGATTTGGCAGCACATGTGAATGTATTGTGACTGCAGAATTGATGCAGAATGTAGGGGCGCTGGATGCTTGCTCTGCCAGTCAGCTCGGCTCCATGTCCACTGACAGCAGACACAGACAGTCGCGCGATGAGAATGAACTTGGATGAACTTCACCCGACTTCATTGTCATCCTGGGGCTCTGTCTGTGTCGTAGCCTGATTTGCGGTCACCGGTGAAGGACGCACCGGTGACCGCAAATCCCCTGAGTGACTGAAGTGAGCCACGATCAGTGGTGCCGTCACTGCAGTTACCGGCCTCCATCATCCCCGCACACGCCGGCCCCGATCATCCCCGCACACACCGGCCTCCATCATCCCCGCACACAATGCCCCCATCATCCCCGCACACACTGACCCCCATCATCCCCGTACACACCGGCCTTCATCATCCCCGCACACAACACCCCCGTCATCCCCGCACACACCGGCCTCTATCATTCCCGCACACACCGGCCCCCATCATCCCCGCACACACCGGCCTCCATCATCCCCGAACACACCGGCACTACCTGAGTGAAGTCTCCGGTGACAGCGTGGCTCACTTCAGTTGCTGCGTGGAGCTGACACAGAGCGGTGGTGTTCTACGGCGCTCCCTGTCAGCTTCATGTAGCGGAGCTCAAAGCGTCGTGTGGATTACTTTGGACCTAGATGAGTGTTTGGGGACTAATAAAGTGGTAAATGAGGGGGTTTTATTGTCTTTTATTCCAAATAACGGATTTTTCATTGTGTGTGTTTATTTACTTTCACTAAAAATTAATCATGGAAGGTATCTTGGGGAGACTCCTGCCATGATTAGCCTAGGACTTAGTGGCAGCTATAAGCTGCCATTTAACTCCTTATTACCCCAATTGAAACCGCACCAGGGCAATTTGGGATGAGCTGGGTAGAGTCCCGGGACTGTCGCATCTAATGGATGCGGCAATTCCAGGCGGCTACTGGCTGATATTGTTAGAGTGATGGGCTCCCATAACATGGCGCTCCCCATCCTGAGATTGAATAATGAACTGCAGCCATTTTCAAAAGAGGAAAAGCTGCCGGAGCTTTGTGACAGCCGTGCAACTGATCGGTGAGTAGGAAAGAGAGAGTGATTGTGCTGGGGACGCAGGACGCATGCAAATACGCAACGTGCGCACATAGTCTTACTTTTTTTTTTAAACTGTGGAGCCCAAAACTGCATCCCATATTCTAGATGTTGCCTTACAAGTGATTTATAGAGGGATAACAATACGTTGGGATCACGGAATCTAATCTCTCTTTTTATAAATCCTAATTTTGATTGCTTTTGCAGCTGCTGCTTGACATTGAGTGCTGCTGCTCAGCTTATTTGAAACCAGAATACCCAAGTCCTTCTCCTGTTCAGTAGTCCCGAGTTTACTTCCATTTAATGTATATGCAGCTATAGGATTACTCCGTCCTAAGTGCAATACTTTACATTGATCAACATTAAATCTTATTTGCCATATATCTGCCCATTCTGACATCTTATCCAGATCGTTTTGTAATATTGCAATATTGCATATTGTCAGTTTTTAATATCCTACATAGTTTGGTGTCATCTGCAAAGACTGACAATTTACTATCAATTCCATCCACAAGGTCATGAATAAAGAGATTAAAAAGAATCGGCCCTAGTACAAATCCCTGCGGTACCCCACTGCTGACTGTAGCCCATTTAGAGAATGTATCATTTATGACTATTCTTTGTTTTCTATCTTTTAGCCAATTCCTTACCCAGTTGCATATAGTTTCCCCCAGTGGCGTAACTAGAGTTTGATGGGCCCCGGTGCAAAGTTCGGACTTGGGCCCCTACTCCACGTACACCAACACTTGAGGTACGGGACAATGACACTGACACTCGGGGTTACGGGATAATGACGCTGACACTTGGCTCTTACCCTCACAACCCAGATTTACCATGATCTGAAATCCCTCTATCAGCACCCAGCTTTCCTATGTTCTAATATCCATCTTGTCCTCGGCACCCAGCTTCTCCGTGCTCTGCTATACATCTTTCCCTCAGCATCCAGCTTTCCCATATCGGAGCATGGGAAAGCTGGGTGCTGAGAGATGTATAGCAGAGCATGGGAAACCTGGGTGCTGAGGGACAGAGCCCTTTTCCCTCAGCACAAAACTTTCCCGTCCCATGCTTGTATCTTTATCCCCCCCTTGTATATAGTTCTCCATATACTATAATGACCCCCACATAGCCTTCTATATTGAAAAAAGGGTCCCACATAACCCTTCATATATTAGAATGCAGCTCCATAGTCCTCCATGTATTATAATGCATTTCCCATAGTTCTCCATGTATTATAATTCACCCCATGGTACTCCATATACTATACTGCACCCCATAGTCCTCCATATAATATAATTCACAACAAAAGTCATCCATGTATAAAGTAGCCCTTATAGCCCTCCAATTATTATAAAGAATTTCCCATAGTTCTCCATGTATTATAATTCACCCCATAGTTCTCCATATATTATAATTCACCCTATAGTCCTCCATATATTATAATGCACCCCATAGTACTTCATATATTATACTGAACCACATAGTCCTCCATGTTTTATAATGCACCCCCATAGTCCATGTATAAGGTAGCCTCCATAGTCCTCCATATATTATAATGTAGCCCCATAGTCCTATATGTATTATAATGCATATCGTATTATGCAGCCCCATACTTCTCTATGTATAATGTACCCATATAGTACATGTATAAGGTGTCCGTCATGTTGTATAATGCATCCCCATAAACCTCCATGTACAATGCAGCCCCCCCATGCTCCATGTATAATTCAGGTAGCCCCCCATGCTCCATGTATAATGCAGCCCCCCATGCTCCATGTATAATTCAGGCAGCCCTCCATGCTCCATATATAATTCAGGCAGCCTTCCATGCTCCATGTATAATGCAGCCCCCCATGCTCCATGTATAATGCAGCCCCCATGCTCCATGTATAATGCAGCCCACCCCCCTGGCCTCTGGCCACCATGTATGCACTGATTTAAAAAAAAACAACAAAAAACCCCCCAAAAAAACATACCTCTCTCCTTGTTCCCCCGCTGCTTCGTCCTCACCTCTCCTCCGTCCCACTGCTGCTCTGGTCGACGTCCTCCCGTCCTGCGCTCTGCATGCCTCAGAATAGCAGTCGCACAGGAGTGACGTCACCGCGCAGGCACAGGGGGAGAATAATGAAGTGTGGAGCTGCACGGGCTGCTCCACACTTCATTGTTGCTGTGCGCAATGACAGGGAGGGTGGCCTGGTGCCACCGCTAACAACATGCTGGGGGGGCCTGGTGTCATCAATAGTGGCGGCACCGCGTCATATAGAGGCCGCGTGGTCTGCGCCAGATCATCGCAGCTACTCACTCACAGAAATGAGCTGCCTGCTGATCTACAGAGCGGGCCCCTAAGCTGCCAGGTCCGGTTGCAGTCGTGATCTCTGTGACCGCAGTAGTTACGCCCCTGGTTTCCACTAGTCCTTGCTTCTGGAGCTTCAGTATAAGGCTATTTTGTGGTACAGTATCAAATGCCTTTGCAAAGTCTAAATAAATCACATCAGCTGCATTACCAATAACGACTTATCTTTCATGAATCCAGGCTGTCAGTTATTATATTATTTTCTGATATATATTTTTGCATGTCATCCCTTAAAGGAGTTGTCCGACATAAACTCCAAAAAATTTTTTAAGCTAATCTGTGCTATATTGTCACATAAAACAGCCCTACATTATATTGCAGTTTTCTAACTTTTGTTCCTCTTGAATTATCCCTTTATTCTCTTCGGACACTTTGTTTACTTGTAGCTCAACCAAACTTGACAGCTTCCTATGCCACACTTCACAGTCAGTGCTGGCACCGCCCGGCCTTACTGTCCAGCCCCGCCCTCTGCACACTCATTGGCTGTCAGTATTCTACCCCTGCACTGACCTCTCATCACTCCAGCAAAGATGGGCGCATTACTATATTATGGGAACAAGGATGGCACATTACTATATGATATGTGCGGTGGATGTAAGGTGATTGTGCTGCACAGATGAGATATCACTGCTCTGTATTTCCAATCATTGGTAATACAGAGCAGTGATCCTGCTTCTCAAATCTGTGACAACACAATCACCTCACATCCATCGCACATATAATGTAGTAATGTGTGGCGCCCCAGGACCTGGTCGCCACAACAGCATTGCCCTCCCAAAGGGTTAATGCTGAGCCTGGAGGTAATTGGGAGATCTATTGGCCAGTAAGTTAACACTCAACACAATTCTCCCTCCGGCCAGCAGAGGGAGCTCTGAACCTGGAACTTCAGGGAGGATTCCTTAAGTCTGGCTGAAGGGAGGAAGTAGTGGTTAGTCTGGAGACAGGAGTGAAAGAGTGCAGACGCAGGGTAGTGCTGCCTTGTGAAACTGGGGCCTAGAGCTGGGATAGCTTGGCCCAGTGAAGCAAGGGGAGCAGAGAGGCACAGCAGAGACTCGGACATCGGAGTCTGTAGTTGCCAGGGCATAAAATCCATCCCTGGTAGCTGAATCCGGAGGGCAGGAGAGCTGCAAGCCCCCTGTCCCAGAAGCAATCTGAAGGTACAACTGCATCCCAAGGGCCTGGTGTGGGCTCCAGCAGAAAAGCACCAGAGAGGGCCTGCGCAGTCTACCACACAGAAAAGGGGACGAACAACAAGTCCCAGCAGCAAGAGGGCAATTGCAAACCTAAAGTGCAGTGTCCTAAAACAGCAGAGAAAGATTAAGGAGTAGGCCTCATACTCAACTGGCCAAAGATCACCCCAGGCACTTCCAGGCCGGCCGGATCATCTTTACCATCTGTGACGGTCTCCCTGGACTAAGTTTCTGCCGAGTAAAAGAGGAGAAGGTAAAGAGACTACTGTTTGTGCCTGTTTCTTTCATTGCTTGTCGGCCCTGCACCGTGTTAGTCACACAGCACCATAGACTTCCACAAGCACCAACTGTGCCCCGGGCATTGCTCCACCTGTGGGGAGCAGTACCACCATTGCTGCTATAACATCATCCCGGTGGCCTCACACAGCAGCGGCGGCTTAATAGTCGCAGACCACAGGTGGCGTCACGAATACAAACTTAAAGTCATCCGCCACATATTCAACTGACACCCACCAGGGCCACGGAGCCGGGCCCAGCCACCACTGACTACCACCGGACTAGTCCGGCCCGGCACCGGGTGTCCCATAGCCCTGGGGTGGGCGAGTCAACTTTTGGCGTCACGAACAGGATTTCGTGCCCGGTCACACCGGGTACTGTGCGCCTGCAGGAATTGTGCTTAAAAGACTGTG
Source organism: Anomaloglossus baeobatrachus (assembly GCF_048569485.1). Taxonomy (NCBI): domain Eukaryota; kingdom Metazoa; phylum Chordata; class Amphibia; order Anura; family Aromobatidae; genus Anomaloglossus; species Anomaloglossus baeobatrachus. The sequence continues at coordinate 232,602,801 of NC_134355.1, forward strand.
TACTGTCTGTAAACCGCCGCCGCCATTAGCCTCGCCGAGCGCAGGAAGAAGGGGGGCGTGCCTGAAAAAGAGCGCAAAGGGAGCGCGCCATCAGAGCAGAGCGCTGTTAACCCCGCGCGACCCAGAAGGAAATTTGAAAAGTGAACGGAGCCTGGTAAGGTTCACTAAGGGGGAGGAAGATGTCCGACTCAGAGGGAGAGCAGGTGGCTGCCATCGCCCAAGGCGCCGCAGCACCGGCCGAAGCAGTCCCCGTCGCCGTCGCCCCGGCCCCCACTGTAGCGCCGGTAATGCCGATCACCATGCCGTACATACCAGGAGCAGAATGGCTGCCGCAGTACTCCGGGGAGTCCCATACCTTGAGCGACTTCAGAGAAAGCCTGCACAGCTTATTCCGGGTGTATCCGCTGACTGAGAGCCAGAAGGTGGGCATAGTAATGGGACAGCTAGCCGGCGCAGCCCAGCGTGAAGCGAAGTCCTGGCCTGATACAGATAAAGGGACAGCAGCCCAGATACTGGCCAAGCTAAAGAGTACGTTTGACACCCGCACCGCAGCAGAGATAAAGATGAGATTCTTTGGGTGCAAACAACGGGCCACAGACAGCATAAGGGACTATGCCTTAAACTTGCAGGAGGCCCTGAAAGCAGTTAAACAGGTGGATCCAGAGAGTGTACGTGAAGAAGACAAACTCCTAACTGAGCAGTTCATAGAGGGGCTCCTGTCAGATGCCCACAGGACCCAGCTGCGTATCCTGGTCCTGCAGAACCCTGCTCTGGACTTTGCCAAGTTTAAGGACCAGGCCATCCGGGTACTGAGAGAATCTACACCGAATGACCCAGTACCCCTCCGGCCTCTTGCTATCACGTACCCCGGGGTGGTGCCTGCAACACGAGCCACTGCAGGGGCTGAGGCGCAGTCCCTGGATAAGGATCCCACTGCAGAGCTCAGACAGCAGTTCCAGGAGCTGACCAAGACTGTGGCTGCCCTTGCCAAGACCGTGCAGTCTCTACAAATGACCCCCTCGCCTGCAAAAATCGAGTTGGCCTCCAGCCCAGAGGACGTCCCATGGATGCGACAGAGGAGGATTCCGCCGACCCGAGGCAGAGACACAGACCGGTATGATTCAACAGGACAACCGATCTGCCGCCACTGCAACCAGGCGGGCCACATTGCACGACGCTGTCCTTTAAATGGGCTGAGCCTGGGGCCAGGAGCCAACCCCCAGGTGTAAGGAAGCCCGGCTCAAACCCCAGCCGCAGCAAGTATGTGGGAGGACGACCGGTCCTTCCCATTGTGCTGGATGGGATCCCTTTGAATGCCCTCCTGGATACGGGGTCCCAGGTAACAACCATCCCCCACAAACTGTACAAAAGATATTGGGCTGATTCAGACATTGACCATGGCCCAGATGATGATTTAACAATTGTGGCCAGTAATGGTCAGCCCTTACCTCAAATTGGGTACAAAGAAGTAACCATTAAAGTGGGGCGGGTAGAATTGCCATGTCAGGGGATGATAATTGTAGATATTGATCGCAAAGAATCTGACCCACTGCTAACCATTGGTACAAATGTGATAGAAAATTGTATTGCCGAAGTGATAATTTTGTTGCAACAGGCGTCTGAAACTGCCAGCTCCGGGCAGCAGCGTGTCCTACAGAGGGAGATCAGAGCCCTGATGAGGAGGCAGCAGGTAGAGCTGGCCGGAGGAGAAATTGGCAGTGTGAGGGTAAGTGACCCCCTCCCCATTGTAATACCCCCAAGAAGTGAAATGTTGATATGGTGTCGGGCAGCAATAGGCCTCAAGGGTCAGGATTACCATGCCTTGGTAGAACCGGTGTATTCAGACAGTAGGCCTGGAGTCCTGATAGCCAGAGGGGTAGCGGACGTCCGCAAGGGGAGAGTGCCCGTCCGGGTCTTGAATTGTGGGGAGGAGGAGGCCAAATTGCCCCGGTACGCCACTGTAGCAAAACTGTACACTGTCAGCAACAATACCATTAAAGCAGTGGAACCCTTGATCCCGTCCGACCAGGCGGAAGACAATGGCTCCAAGGGGCAGCCGGAAGACTGGTGCCAAAAATTACATGTAGGCACCGACTCCACCCCCTCGCACCAAAAGCATGGGGTTTACCGGGTGGTACAGGAGTACGAGCGGGTCTTCAGCAAACACCCCCTAGATTTTGGGCAGGTGAAAGGGGTTAAACATCAAATCCCCACGGGTGATCATCATCCCATTAAAGAGAGATACCGCCCTGTACCCCCCGCACAGTATCAGTGTGCCAAGGAAATGTTACGGGAAATGAAGGAGGCTGGGGTTATCAGAGATAGTTGTAGCCCCTGGGCAGCTCCACTAGTGCTCGTAAAGAAAAAAGATGGTAAGATGAGAATGTGTGTAGATTACAGGCAAATTAACCGCATTACACATAAAGATGCTTATCCACTGCCCAGAATAGAGGAGTCCCTAACAGCCTTAAAGTCAGCTAACTATTTCTCCACCTTGGATCTCACCAGTGGGTATTGGCAGGTTCCCGTGGCAGAGGCGGACAAGGAGAAGACTGCATTCACGACACCAATGGGCCTCTGTGAGTTCAATTGTATGCCATTCGGGCTCTGCAACGCCCCAGGGACATTCCAAAGGTTGATGGAGTGCTGCTTGGGCCACCACAACTTTGAAACCGTGCTGTTGTACCTGGATGACGTCATAGTCTACTCCAAGACTTATGAGGACCACCTGAAGCACTTAGCAGAAGTGTTTGAGTCCTTGTCGAAATATGGCCTGAAGATCAAGCCGTCCAAATGTCACCTCTTCAAGCCAAAGGTACAGTACCTGGGTCATGTGGTCAGCGCAGAAGGTGTGGCACCTGATCCGGAGAAAGTCACTGTAATCAAGGACTGGCCAAGACCCACCACAGTGAAGGAGGTGCGGCAGTTCCTTGGACTGGTGGGCTACTACCGAAGGTTCATTGATGGTTTCACCAAGATAGCAGCGCCCCTTCAAGATCTCCTGGTGGGCCAGCCAAAGCAGGCTAAGAAGCAGAGCCCTCCATTTGAATGGAGCAGCCAACTGGAAACATCCTTTGTCCGGCTGAAAGGGGCTCTCACGGGAGAAGAAATTCTGGCCTACCCTGACTACAGCCAACCGTTTGTACTGTATACAGACGCCAGCAATGTGGGACTGGGAGCAGTTCTGTCCCAGGTGCAGGGAGGCAGAGAGAAGGTGATAGCTTACGCCAGTAGGAAGCTTCGTCCCACAGAAAGGAATCCAGAAAACTACAGTTCCTTCAAGCTGGAGTTCCTCGCTATTGTTTGGGCAGTGACTGAACGCTTCAAGCACTATCTGGCATCGGCCAAGTTCACCATCTTCACGGACAACAATCCGTTGACACACCTGGCAACAGCCAAGTTAGGTGCGATGGAACAGCGATGGATGGCCCGGCTGTCTAACTTTGACTTTACCATCAAGTATCGGGCTGGCAAGAAGAATAACAATGCTGATGCGCTGTCCAGAATGCCTCACTTACCCGAGTCTGGAGAAGACCTGGATGAACTCGAAGAGATAGAGTTACCGGCTTTCCATCACCAAGGTGTTTCCCAGTGTGAGCATGCTGTGGGAGTGAAGCGCTCAAGCCAGCACGAGGTCTCGGTCAACCCATTACTCCACCATAATTGGGAAGAAACACAGAATGGTGACCCGGCCGTGCGATTGGTCAAAGAGAAGCTAGCGCAAGCTGAGACCCATCTTGGCCCAGACGCTCCAGAGGAAGCCCAGCAGCTGTGGAAGGAGAGGGGACGACTGTTCACCTACCAAGGCAAGCTCTGCAAGAGATATGTCAACTATCGAACAAATGAACTTGTCTGGCAGATAGTGGTCCCACAGAGGGATGCTCCAATGGTCCTAGCAGCGTATCATGATAACGCAGGACACTTCGGGTGGAAGAAGTTGGAGGCCCTACTCCGTGATCGGTTCTATTGGGTGCACATGAGAAAGATGATCGAGAAGTGGTGCCGAGACTGTGGTCCGTGTAACCTGAGGCGGAAGGATGATGCCAGCCAAAGGTCTCCCCTACAGCCAATTGTCACGAAGCAGCCCCTGGAGTTGGTGGCCCTGGACCACGTGAAGCTAACACCAAGCCGGTCAGGCTATGTGTACGCCCTCACCATTGTGGACCATTACTCTCGTTTCCTGGTAGTAGTGCCTGTGAAGGACCAGACAGCCAGGACAGCAGCTAGAGCGTTCCAGGCATCCTTTTGTCGACCTCACGGCTATCCGGAAAGGGTACTGACTGATCAGGGTCCTGCATTCGAGGCTGAAGTGTTCCAAGAGTTCTGTAACATGTACGGTTGTAAGAAAATCCGAACCACACCGTACCACCCCCAAACCAATGGACTGTGCGAGAAAATGAACCATGTGGTTATTGATATGCTGAAGACCCTACCGCTGGAGGAAAGGAACCAATGGCCAGAAAAGTTGCCAGATCTGGTAGACCTGTACAACCATATCCCAGTGAATTCGACCAACTGCAGCCCCGCTTACCTGATGCGAGCCAGGCCTGGCAAGTTGCCTGTAGACTTTGAGATGGGGACTGTGTCGCCTGAGGCGGTTCAAGAAATAGAGGATTGGGATACAGAACGGCAGCAGCAGTACCGTAAGGTCCAGGAGTGCGTAGAGAGGAGCCTGTCTCAAGCAAGAACGAGACAAGAGCAGCATTACAATCAAACAGCCCCAGCAACTCCCTTAGCACCTGGAGAACAAGTCCTCAAGAAGAAGCGGAGGACGCATAAATTGGATGATCAGTGGGAAAACGAGCCCTACACCATTATCCCCTCCAACTTTGACAATAGTAAGGTATGCCTCATAAGCAAGGATGAAGGCAAGACCTATCAAGCAATTTCCCGAGACCGCCTGAAAGCGTGCCCTGAACGGTGCAGAATCCAAAGAGAAATGGAAGGAGTACAAGGAAGTCCCCAAAGTCAAGAGAAAGAAGGGGAGATGATTCAAACCATCCTTGGAAAGTTCCCCAAAACTTGGACCCGAATAAACAATGCTATAGTGGTACCAGTTTTGACGTTTCCGCAGTTGGTCGAGCCAGAAACAGAAAAGGTTCCGGATCCACCTAAAGAACCGTCCGCACCAGCACGAGATGACACGCCAGCAGTGGAACAGGAGGATCAACCCCCTGTCAGTGGTGAACCTGTCATACCCTTGGCGACTCTTAGCCCACAAAGGCAACCATCACGCTTACCTATTGGGGTTAGGCCCACCTGTAGTGCTGAGATAGAAGACGCACCACGTAGTCAGGGGCAAACACCAGAGCTACGTAGGTCCCAGCGCAGCACTCGGGGACAACCCCCTCCAAGGTATAGAGAGTCAACTGTATAAGGGAAGAAGAAGGAGTATTTATTAGAATGTACATAGTTATGCAAAATGTCTGTAAGGTTGTGTACAAAATGTTTTTCTTTTCTTTGATTGCGAAAATGGACAATTGGGCCACTGGACTATGGGTGGCCAACACCTAAATTGTTCATAGTTAGCACCAGTGTGCTCGACACCCCTGAAGAAAAACCCGTCCGGCGTGCATAGAGTGGGGTCATCAATGCTCTGACGCACGCCCAGAGCCTACGTTGGGGGTTTGATCGCGGCGGGTACCCCATGGAGCAGTGTAATGGACACCCGGCAGGGAGCCACACTGGACTCTTATAGTAATGTTTAAGTTTGTAACGTTAAAGTATTTGCGCCTCCCATAATAGGATGAAATGTTCTAACATGTCATGTTTGTTTCTACAGTCCGGGAGTACTGAATTTAACTAAGGGGGAGTGTGGCGCCCCAGGACCTGGTCGCCACAACAGCATTGCCCTCCCAAAGGGTTAATGCTGAGCCTGGAGGTAATTGGGAGATCTATTGGCCAGTAAGTTAACACTCAACACAATTCTCCCTCCGGCCAGCAGAGGGAGCTCTGAACCTGGAACTTCAGGGAGGATTCCTTAAGTCTGGCTGAAGGGAGGAAGTAGTGGTTAGTCTGGAGACAGGAGTGAAAGAGTGCAGACGCAGGGTAGTGCTGCCTTGTGAAACTGGGGCCTAGAGCTGGGATAGCTTGGCCCAGTGAAGCAAGGGGAGCAGAGAGGCACAGCAGAGACTCGGACATCGGAGTCTGTAGTTGCCAGGGCATAAAATCCATCCCTGGTAGCTGAATCCGGAGGGCAGGAGAGCTGCAAGCCCCCTGTCCCAGAAGCAATCTGAAGGTACAACTGCATCCCAAGGGCCTGGTGTGGGCTCCAGCAGAAAAGCACCAGAGAGGGCCTGCGCAGTCTACCACACAGAAAAGGGGACGAACAACAAGTCCCAGCAGCAAGAGGGCAATTGCAAACCTAAAGTGCAGTGTCCTAAAACAGCAGAGAAAGATTAAGGAGTAGGCCTCATACTCAACTGGCCAAAGATCACCCCAGGCACTTCCAGGCCGGCCGGATCATCTTTACCATCTGTGACGGTCTCCCTGGACTAAGTTTCTGCCGAGTAAAAGAGGAGAAGGTAAAGAGACTACTGTTTGTGCCTGTTTCTTTCATTGCTTGTCGGCCCTGCACCGTGTTAGTCACACAGCACCATAGACTTCCACAAGCACCAACTGTGCCCCGGGCATTGCTCCACCTGTGGGGAGCAGTACCACCATTGCTGCTATAACATCATCCCGGTGGCCTCACACAGCAGCGGCGGCTTAATAGTCGCAGACCACAGGTGGCGTCACGAATACAAACTTAAAGTCATCCGCCACATATTCAACTGACACCCACCAGGGCCACGGAGCCGGGCCCAGCCACCACTGACTACCACCGGACTAGTCCGGCCCGGCACCGGGTGTCCCATAGCCCTGGGGTGGGCGAGTCAAATGTATTAGGTAAAAAAAAATGGCTCCAGGCCTTATAATCTGTTCCTCTTCCATATGTTTGGTGTAATTTTGTGGTGATGTTTGTCTATCTATGTCTGTTTGAATGCTGATAGACTATACTTACTTTCCTAGCCTCCTGATGAACCGCATGTATTGTGGGGAAACGCGTTGAGGTGGAGACTGACTTCTTTAATCCATTATAAACTGTTGGCGGTTCACCCTATTGATTGTGGGACTGAATATCTAACGCCTTGTGACCCATTTTGGATGCCTCTGGATCATAATTCCTGAATGTAATATATTATCCAAGCACTATTATGCCTGAAGAATCACTCAGGATGTCTAAGCCTATAAGTTAAGTTTACTTGGTGTTATCCATCATGTCCCTTTGTGTGAACTTTTTGTAATCACTGTTTTAATTGTATCAATTTGTCTAACAATTTATATGTAAACCCTGCTCTTGATATTAAAGACCAGGGGTGACCATAATACTGGTCTGTTCTGTGACAACTTGATTGTGTTTGTTCAATATGCACTAAATGGTGTGGTATCATAAACTTTTTTATCTACTTTAATAAAATAAAAATTATTGGGGAATATCTTGTTTGTTTTAATGTAGTAATGTACCCATGCCTGTTCCATAATATAGTAATGTGCCCATCCCTGTCCCCATAATATAGTAATATGCCCAGCCCTGTCACATAATATATTAATGTCCCCTTTCCTTGTGCCCATCCTGGAGTAATGTCCCCTTTGCTGCTCATCTTCTTGTAGTAATGCTCTGTCCTGTAGAATTGCCCCCTAGTCTACCATTCTTCACACACACAAAGAAACAAACACAAATCCTTCTCACCTGTCCTCATTCCCTCAGTGCCCTGTGTCCTGCTTCTTGCGGCCGCAGCCCACTTGCTGATCGCTGCCAGTGCAGGAGCCACTACTGACAGCGCTTTATATCAGATAACTGATTTCCAGGCGCTGTGCAGGGACGTGCTCTGTATACAGCTTCTCCAGTGATCTGCTGCTGGCCTCTGATTGGTCAGCAGCTGATCATAGCTGTATACAGAGCTCAACTCTGCAGAGCGCCCAGGAATCTGTCATCTGTTATAAAGCGCTGACTGCAAAGCCCCCTGCAGAGGGGACAATCAGCGAAGGGCCTGCACGCCACAAGGAGAATCAGGGGCCACAGCTGACAGCGCTTTATATCAGATAACAGATTCCCGGGCAATCTGCAGAGCTAAGCTCTGTATACAGCTACTGTAATGATCCACTGCTGGATTCTGATTGGCCGGGGACTGATCATAGCTGTATACAGTGCTCCCATCTGTGCAGCGCCAGTGAATCAGTCATCTGATATACAGCGCTGACTGCATGGGTCCCCAACACAGGCAGCATTCAGCAAGGGGTCAATTAGCCTGCGCGCCACCAACAGCATGGCAGGCTGCATGCAGCGTACAGGCAGCGAGACCCCTGCACTATGGGATGTGTGGGAGGGTACAGGGAAGGGGGGCGGAGGCTCCGGCGCACTGTACCTGCCCATCAGGGCGGCTACATGATGTCTCCTGTGATGCCTATCTACAAGAGGGAATAAGCTCCTGCACTTGTCGTCGTGACATCACAGGAAGCACCAAAATCACGGCAGGAGCGGTCACATGACCGCTCTGAGTCGGGGGAGAGGGACTGACAGCTGGGCAGGTAGGTAGTCACTATCTACATACTTGCCTCAATGTAGCCCAATAGTGTAATGACAAGAAAAAGGCATAATAAGTAGAGTTGAGCGCGGTTCGCGGTTCGAGGTTCTCCAGTTCGCGGCTCGAGTGATTTTGGGGGCTGTTCTGGATCGAACTAGAACTCGAGCTTTTTGCTAAAGCTCGATAGTTCTAGATACGTTTGAGAACGGTTCTAGCAGCAAAAAGACAAGCTAATTACTAGCTGGCTTTCCGCTGTAATAGTGTAAGTCACTCTGTGACTCACAATATTATGAAATTTCAGCGTATAGTGTGCGGGAACAGCGCATTCAGATCACTGCTGTTTGGATAATGGCGATCGCCATTTTTTTTTTTTCCTTGTCTTCCTTCCCTAAGCGCGCGCGTGTAGTGGGGCGGGCCAGCATGTCAGCTAATCCCAGACACACACACAGCTAAGTGGACTTTTAGCCAGAGAAGCAACGGCATGTGTGATAGGATGGCCATGTCACATGTCCATGCATTATAAAAACAGACATTTTCCTCCAGCACGCCATTATCTCCCTTCTGCGTCTTGGTGTCAGTCACCGCTGGCATAGCTCCTGTCTCCGATACTGCTGTGTACGCTCTATACACAGCGCTATACAGAATAGGGATAGAAGTTTCTATTAGTCCTTTTAAGGGCTAATACCAGCAGGGTCAGAGCCATAGGTGACAGTCAGGTCTGTGAAAACAGATTTTAACAGCTACACAAGATGACAGCGTCTGTGTAGCTAAGGTCAGGGATTTCCTCGCTGCATTTCCCCATTAGGAGGGATAGAAAGGGAGGCTTCCTTTCCTCTACCCAGACCCACAACCCTGCCACTGTACCCTCCTGCCCTTTGCACACTCAAGCTCATTGTTACTAAGCCATTATACTAGCAAACACTGAGAAAACTTAGTGGCATCCTAAAAGTGGCTGTTGGACTTCCATTAGTGTCCCACTGGTGCAAATCTATGTGCATCACCTCTGCATTGCACACTCAAACTCATTGTTACTAAACCATTATACTAGCAAACACTGAGTAAACTTAGTGGCATCCTAAAAGTGGCTGTTGGACTTCCATTAGTGTCCCACTGGTGCAAATCTATGTGCAGCACCTCTGCATTTGTCACGCTCCCCGGTGCCCGTGCCATGCTCCCCGATGCCCTGCTACGCTCCCCGGTTCTCCTGCCACGCTCCCCGGCTCCCCTGCCACGCTCCCCGGCTCCTCTGCCATGCTCCCTGGCTCCTCTGCCACGCTCCCCTGCTCCCGGACCTCACTTCCCCGCTCCCTTGCCACGCTCCCCGGTCCTCCGCTCCTCAGCCTCCATGCGCCCTCACCTGCGTCCTCCAGGCAACCCGGTCCCCGGTCCCGGTGCCCGTCTGCTGTCCTGAGCCGGCCCGGCACTCCTGCCTCCTGCACACCGCATCCTGCTCTGGCTTCTGGCACCCGGGCCTCGCGCATGCGCATTAGGGCGCGCGCGCGGTCATTGACCTTTTCTTAAAGGGCCAGCGTCCTCCAACAGGATATTGAAGATGCAGGTACAGGGTATATAGAGGGTTCCTTTCCAAGTGGGCGGGGCCTGTTCTTCGTGTTTGCTAAGCTAGGAGTCAGGTCTCCCTGTGCTTTGTCCCGTACTTACCTATCTCTCTTGTAGAGCCGCTCCTGTCTCGCCAACCGGTCCTGACGGTTCCAGAACTCCTAACGGTGACTGTCCGCCATCTTCTCAGTCCCTACCGTCTCCGATCCCTGGATCCGTGTGGTGACCGACCTTCCCGCTCCGCTGGTTCCGGACCCTGCCTGACATCTTCTCGGCCTCCGAACCTGAGCTCCGTCACCCGGACTACCTTCAGAGACTCCGTGGTCCCTGGGACTTCTACACCCACTCCTCTGTACGGACTGTCCTGCTACCCATAGTGCTCCGGCTACCGGGCACCTTGCCCTCGGTGGGGTGCTCAGTCCAGTGGATCCACCTCCTGGGCCTACCCGTCATCCTGGTCCTAACAGTAAGAACAGGCCATGGATCCCGCCGATGCACTAGCGACCCAGCTGGCCAGATTGCAGCAGGAACTCGGACGACAACGCGAGACCCAATCCCGCATGTTAGCCTTCATGACCTCAGTGGACACCCGTCTGAATACGCTGCAGGCCACAGCTACGTCCCTGGCATCACAGTCCACGTCCACACCTCCCGTGGCAGCCTCCTCGGAAGCCTCTAAACTCTGCTTGGCTTCTCCACCCCGGTATGCCGGAGATCCTAAGACCTGCAGAGGCTTCTTGAACCAGTGCTCCCTCCCCTTTAAACTGCTTCCGCATCTGTTTGCCTCTGATCAAGCCAAGGTGGCGTTTGTGATGTCCCATCTAGAGGTTGAGGCACTGGCCTGGATGAACCCCTTGTGGGAGAAGGAGGACCCTGTAACCACAAACATCCAGGAGTTCCTGCAGGCGTTTAGAACCACCTTTGATGAACCCGGACGTGCCGCCTCGTCCGCCTCATCACTCCTCAAACTACACCAGGGGACCTTGACGGTGGGTCAATACGCCATCCACTTCCGCACCTTGGCCTCTGAATTAGGGTGGAACAATGAGGCCCTAACCGCCACCTTCTGGGAAGGACTCTCCAGTCGTATTAAGGACGAGCTGGCCGGCCGCGATGTTCCTTCCACCCTGGATGCCCTGATCGCACTAGCAACCCGCGTTGACCTCAGATTTCAGGAACGATCCAAAGAGGTGTCCCGCGAGAGACGTCCGATACGGCATTCCTCTCCTCCTTCGCCGTCGTCTAGTGTCTCTGTCCACGATTCCATGCAGATTGACCGTTTGCGGCAGTCCGAACAACGCCGAGCAGAACGGCTCGCAAAGGGCCTCTGCTTCTACTGCGGAGAGGGCACACACCTGCTACGTTCCTGTCAAGAGAGGCTGGGAAACTCCAAAGCCTAGGGTTGGTAGGAGAGGCCACCCTAGTTACTGGGACTCTCTCAGACCCGGTTACGTAGACGGTTCACGTGACAGCGGGAGAGACACGGTTCACGGCGGAAGCATATCTCGATTCTGGGGCAGCAGGCAATTTCATCCAGCAGGCCATGGTGGACAAGTACCAGGTGCCTGTTACTCCACTCGACAAACCCCTCGTGGTTGCCTCTGTAGATGGGAGACCCCTCTTTGACACCATCTCTTGGATCACCAAGCCTGTAGTACTACGCATCGGTGCTCTGCACACCGAGAAAATCACCTTCTACGTCCTCACGCATATGTCTCATCAAATCCTGCTGGGACTCCCCTGGTTACGGACACACGAACCGTCGGTCAGCTGGCGTGCTGGCGAAATTACCCGATGGGGCCCTTCTTGCCACGAGAACTGCTTGAGGTCCATACAGCCCATCCGACGGCCTCCGGTCCCGGAGTCCCTACCAGGACTGCCTTCGGCCTATTGGTCCTTCGCGGACGTCTTTGATAAAAAGGAGTCAGAGGTACTGCCACCACATCGTCCTTACGACTGTGCCATCGACCTACTCCCGGGAACCACACCACCTTGAGGACAGATATATCCTTTGTCCCCTGCTGAAACAAGGGCCATGTCTGCCTACATCACTGAGAACTTGGCAAGGGGATTCATCCGGAGATCCTCCTCTCCTGCTGGAGCAGGCTTCTTCTTCATTAAGAAGAAAGAGGGCGACCTGCGCCCCTGCATTGACTACCGGGGATTTAATCAAATCACCATAAAGAATAAATACCCCCTGCCGCTCATCCCCGAATTTTTTGATCGGCTTAGAGGAGCTCGTTTGTTTACCAAGTTGGATCTTCGTGGTGCCTACAACCTGGTCCGCATCCGCTCTGGGGACGAATGGAAGACCGCATTTAACACTCGCGATGGGCACTACGAGTATTGTGTGATGCCCATCGACCTGTGTAACGCACCGGCAGTCTTTCAAGAACTAGTGAACGACGTGTTCCGGGACCTTCTCTACGTCTGTGTGGTGGTATATTTGGATAACATCCTGGTCTTCTCTCCGGACCTCCAAACCCACAGAGAGAACGTGCAGCTGGTACTACAAAGGCTCAGAGAGAATCGCCTGTACGCCAAGTACGAGAAGTGTGTCTTCGAGCAGTCTTCTCTTCCCTTCCTGGGTTACGTGATCTCCGATACCGGCCTGCAGATGGATCCGGAGAAGGTCTCCATTCTCAACTGGCCCCCTCCTTCCGGACTGAAGGCAATTCAACGTTTTCTTGGCTTTGCGAACTATTACCTTCAGTTCATCCCTCACTTCTCTGCCCTGACTACGCCTCTCTCTGCCTTGACCAAAAAGGGGGCTAATCCGAAGGACTGGTCACCTGCGACCGACGCCGCGTTTGGCTCCCTGAAGCGGGCATTTGCTTCCTCTCCTGTGCTCCACCATCCTGAGTTAAACCGACCATTCACCTTGGAGGTGGATGCCTCCTCCTCTGGGACCGGGGCAGTGCTCATGCAGAAATCCGCCACCGGGAAGATGGTCACTTGCGGTTTCTTCTCCAAGAGCTTCTCAGCGCCTGAACGCAACTACACCATCGGTGACCGAGAGCTATTAGCAGTCAAACTGGCTCTGGAGGAATGGCGCTACCTTCTGGAGGGAGCAGTGTACCCCGTGATCATTTACACGGACCACAAGAACCTGGAATACCTGCGGTCTGCTCAGCGACTGAACCCACGACAAGCCAGGTGGTCCTTGTTCTTTGCCAGGTTCAATTTTCAGCTCCATTTTCGGCCCGCAGATAAGAATGTGCAAGCAGATGCCTTGTCCAGGTCATTCGTGCCCTTGGAACAGGAGAAGGAGACATCCCAGCCCATCATCTGCCCAAGTAAAATCATTCCGGTGGCTCCTGTCACTCTGGCCCAAATACCGCCCGGGAAGACCTATGTCTCTGAACCTGACAGACAAAAAGTGTTGCACTGGGGCCATGCCTCGAAAATAGCTGGCCATGCTGGTCAGAAGAGAACATGGAGTACAATTGTACGTCACTATTGGTGGCCATCCCTTCGCACGGACGTCGCTTCCTTTGTCTCAGCCTGCTCCTCTTGTGCCCGGAACAAGACGCCCAAACACCTGCCATATGGTCGCCTTCTGCCGCTGCCAATCCCCTCCGTTCCGTGGCAACACATTGCAATGGACTTTATTACAGACTTGCCCTTGTCCTCCGGACACACAGTCATATGGGTCGTGGTGGACCGTTTCTCCAAAATGGCTCACTTCGTCCCAATGGCTGGACTCCCCTCTGCCCAGGAACTCGCTGACGCCTACATACAGCACATCTTCCGGTTGCATGGCTTTCCCTCACACATTGTGTCCGACAGAGGAACTCAGTTTACCTCCCGCTTCTGGAGGGCTCTCTGCAAACATCTGGGAGTGGCTCTGGACTTTTCTTCAGCCTACCATCCTCAGTCGAATGGCCAAGTGGAACGAGTCAATCAGATCCTGACCTCCTTCTTACATCACTACGTTAACACCCATCACGACGACTGGTCCACGCTCCTTCCTTGGGCTGAATTCTCCCATAACCATCACGTCAGTGAGTCCTCCTCCAGCTCTCCCTTCCATGTAGTTTACGGACTTCAGCCTTCCGTCCCATTACCTGTATCTCCTTCCTCGGATGTCCCTGCTGCTGATACCGTAGTCCGTGACTTTTCAACAATTTGGGACTCTATCAAGACGTCCCTTGGACGTGCTTCCCTGCGGATGAAGAGACAAGCAGACAAGAGGCATCTGGATCCCCCGAGTTTCTCTCCAGGAGATCTGGTCTGGCTTGCTTCGAAATATGTCCGATTAAAGCTACCATCATACAAGCTGGGTCCTCGCTACATCGGGCCGTTTAAAGTCATCGGCAAAATAAATGAGGTCTCCTACAAGCTGCAGCTCCCGGCCACGATGAGGATACCCAACTCCTTCCACGTCTCCCTGCTCAAGCCGGTTGTCCTTGGTCCCTTCTCCGCTGCTGCTAGTTCTGCTCCTCCTCCTATTGCTGACGATGACATCTATGCGGTAAGGGATATCGTGGCCATGAAGACCGTGCGGAGCCGACAGTTCTTCCTGGTGGACTGGGCTGGGTATGGTCCTGAGGATAGGTCCTGGGAACCCCAGGAGAATGTGGGTACTCCTCTGATACGTGCCTTCCTGTCCCGGTTGCAGGGAGGGGGGTGTGGGGGAGGGGGTACTATCACGCTCCCCGGTGCCCGTGCCACGCTCCCCGGTGCCCGTGCCACGCTCCCCGGTTCTCCTGCCACGCTCCCCGGCTCCCCTGCCACACTCCCCGACTCCTCTGCCACGCTCCCCGGCTCCTCTGTCACGCTCCCCCGCTCCCGGACCTCGCTTCCCCGCTCCCGTGCCATGCTCCCGGGTCCCCCGCTCCTCAGCCTCCATGCTCCCTCACCTGCGTCCTCCAGGCAACCCGGTCCCCGGTCCCGGCGCCCGTCTGCTGTCCTGAGCCGGCCCGGCACTCCTGCCTCCTGCACACCGCATCCTGCTCTGGCTTCTGGCACCCGGGCCTCGCGCATGCGCATTGGGGCGCGCGCGCGGTCATTGACCTTTTCTTAATGGGCCAGCGTCCTCCAACAGGATATTGAAGATGCAGGTACAGGGTATATAGAGGGTTCCTTTCCAAGTGGGTGGGGCCTGTTCTTCATGTTTGCTAAGCTAGGAGTCAGGTCTCCCTGTGCTTTGTCCCGTACTTACCTATCTCTCTTGTAGAGCCGCTCCTGTCTCGCCAACCGGTCCTGACGGTTC
This sequence comes from Anomaloglossus baeobatrachus, assembly GCF_048569485.1. NCBI lineage: Eukaryota > Metazoa > Chordata > Amphibia > Anura > Aromobatidae > Anomaloglossus > Anomaloglossus baeobatrachus. Next base: position 232,618,140 of record NC_134355.1, read on the forward strand.
CAGAACTCCTAACGGTGACTGTCCGCCATCTTCTCAGTCCCTACCGTCTCCGATCCCTGGATCCGTGTGGTGACCGACCTTCCCGCTTCGCTGGTTCCGGACCCTGCCTGACATCTTCTCGGCCTCCGAACCTGAGCTCCGTCACCCGGACTACCTTCAGAGACTCCGTGGTCCCATGGACTTCTACACCCACTCCTCTGTACGGACTGTCCTGCTACCCGTAGTGCTCCGGCTACCGGGCACCTTGCCCTCGGTGGGGTGCTCAGTCCAGTGGATCCACCTCCTGGGCCTACCCGTCATCATGGTCCTAACAGAATTGCACACTCAAACTCATTGTTACTAAGCCATTATACTTGCAAACACTGAGTAAACTTAGTGGCATCCTAAAAGTGGCTGTTGGACTTCCATTAGTGTCCCACTGGTGCAAATCTATGTGCAGCACCTCTGCATTGCACACTCAAACTCATTGTTACTAAGCCATTATACTAGCAAACACTGAGTAAACTTAGTGGCATCCTAAAAGTGGCTGTTGGACTTCCATTAGTGTCCCACTGGTGCAAATCAATGTGCAGCACCTCTGCATTGCACACTCAAACTCATTGTTACTAAGCCATTATACTAGCAAACACTGAGTAAACTTAGTGGCATCCTAAGGCTATGTGCGCACTAGAGATGTGAAGTTTCTCGAGAAAATTTTCTCGAGAAACTTCTGGGAGTGAAGATTTGCTGACCTCCGGAAAAAATCCGCGGCAAAACCGCATGATTTACCGCGGATTTGCCGCGATTTTCCCGCGGGTGGTTCCCTGCGGATTTTTGCAGGCTGTACTGCAGAAATCCGCAAGGTACCTGCGGATTTAATGGACATGTTCATTTTCTCAAGAAAGTTTCTCGAGAAATTCTTCTCGCGGAAATTTCTTGAGAAAAATCCGCACCAGTGCGCACAGCTATTTTTTTTTTCCATAGAATTTGCTGGGAAATGTCTGCACAAAGATTGCAGACATTTCTCAAGAAATTTCCGCGGCAAATCCGCGGGTAAATCCGCGGGTATTTTGCTCTAGTGCGCACATAGCCTAAAAGTGGCTGTTGGACTTCCATTAGTGTCCCACTGGTGCAAATCTATGTGCATCACCTCTGCATTGCACACTCAAACTCATTGTTACTAAGTCATTATACTAGCAAACACTGAGTAAACTTAGTGGCATCCTAAAAGTGACTGTTGGACATCCATAAGTGTCCCACTGGTGCAAATCTATGTACATCACCTCTGCATTGCACACTTAAACTCATTGTTACTAAGCCATTATACTAGCAAACACTGAGTAAACTTAGTGGCACCCTAAAAGTGGTTGTTGGACTTACATTAGTGTCCCACTGGTGCAAATCTATGTGCAGCACCTCTGCATTGCACACTCAAACTCATTGGTACTAAGCCATTATAATAGCAAAAACTGCTGCAACTTAGTGGCATACAAAAAGTGGCTGTTGTACTCCATTTGTGCCCCACAGGTGCCAAGCTATTTACAGCACCTCTGCATTACACCCTCCTGCTCTGTTTTTAAAAGCTATAATAATAGCAAAAAATGCTGCCATTTTGTGGCATCCTAAAAGTGGCTGTTGGACTTCCATTAATATCCCACTGGTGCAAAGCTATTTGCAGCACCACTGCATTACACCCTCCTGCTCTGTTTTTAAAAGCTATAATAATAGCAAAACATGCTGCAACTTAGTGGCATACAAAAAGTGGCTGTTGTATTCCATTTGTGCCCCACAGGTGCCAAGCTATTTACAGCACCTCTGCATTACACCCTCCTGCTCTGTTTTTAAAAGCTATAATAATAGCAAAAAATGCTGCCATTTTGTGGCATCCTAAAAGTGGCTGTTGGACTTCCATTTGTGTCCCACTGGTGCAAAGCTATTTGCAGCCCCACTGCATTACACCCTCCTGCTCTGTTTTTAAAATCTATAATAATAGCAAAAAATGCTGCAACTTAGTGGCATACAAAAAGTGTCTGTTGTACTCTATTTGTGCCCCACAGGTGCCAAGCTATTTACAGCACCTCTGCATTACACCCTCCTGCTCTGTTTTTAAAAGCTATAATAATAGCAAAAAATGCTGACATTTAGTGGCATCCTAAAAGTGGCTGTTGGACTTCCATTAGTGTCCCACTCGTGCAAAGCTATTTGCAGTACCACTGCATTACACCCTCCTGCTCTGTTTTTAAAAGCTATAATAATAGCCAAAAATGCTGCAACTTAGTGGCATAAAAAAGTGGCTGTTGTACTCCATTTGTACCCCACAGGTGCCAAGCTATTTACAGCATTTCATCATTAGGAGGAATAAAAAGTGAGGCTTCTCTTACTGTCCTGGTACGCACAGAACACGGCCACTGTACTCACCTGCCCACTTTTACCACGCTATTTTATTTGCCCAGAGAGCTGACTCTTTTTCTACCATCATAAAATTGTCTGGAATACTAAGTTATTGTTCATTTGCTGCCAAGCAAGGTGCAACACCTGTGCTTCTCCACTCTTTTCCATTTGTGGAACGTAATTATTAACTGCAGGTAGTCCAGCCAATCTGTGACGAATGTGCAGGCGTGGATATAATGTTTCCTTCATCCAATGGTGGTTCTGTCGATGTCTGACAGCTCAACAATAACATCTGTTTGCACTTACAAAACAAGTGACGACCTGCCAATCACACTCCCGCTTACGGGTAATGGGGTGGAAGTTCAGTGTGAGAAAGCATGTGTGACTGCTGTCCCCACAGTCACAGAGGATGAAGAGCATTCAGATGCAGTGATGGGGCAGGCGGTGGTTGCACAGCCCCGCTAGGCCGCATTGGAGCACAGTGAAATTCTCATTGCGACTTATGCTTCATTTTAAGTCTTGTATTTGGTGTGATCCCCAGTATGCAGCAAAACTACGCAACATGAAAAGTACTGTATGTAGTTGGGTTCATAAATGATTGTTTCACTTTCTGAAAACAAACAATAAGAACCATGCATTAAATTGAAATAATAGAACAATCTATTCATTTGCCTACTGCTTGGTAAGCCCTCTGCGTAGCAGCAGTAATTGTGTGTGTGTGTGTGTATGTGTGTGCGCGCGAAGACAACTTACTAGTGGCGCATCACAAGAGCTTCCCAGTTATCTACCTAAACATAGACAAAACACATCACCCACCCTGAATACCCTTGTTAGCTGAAGCCTCACAGATAAGGCAGATGATAACAGTGTGAATACAAACCACACAGCTCTGCAACACAGTCATGCAAATCTTGTAAAGCAACATTCAATGCAAACATGTGTCCCTGTCCCTCTATGATTTAAACTGTACGTGACAATTTGACAGTGCAGAGGCAGCAAGTGTGATTGTCTATATAGTCGTCCTACCCAGAACAGATATGTGTTTTCATAATAAAACAAAGTGTTGCGTGCATGCATTACTGTCTGGGCACAGCCTACCGTACCCAGGTAATGTGATGTCCAGTTGCCATAAATACAGACTTTACGCTCCTATCATGGTTAACAGTATAGACAGCACCGGAAGAATGTTGGTCTGTGGCACAGGATGCTGTTCACTGGCGTTACGGTACTCCTCACCAAACTGCACAATGACTCCCCTCACAATTGAACGAAGTGTTTCCGCAGTTGCTCCTTCCTGTGTGCCGATTTACCCCAGCCGCAGCCTAACTCCAGTGTTTCGCCAACTGAGCATACTCTGCCTGACTGTGTCATTCCTGAGGCAAAGTATTAATTTTGGGCTACAGCGCATGCTCGTTTGGACTGTGCCTAAGTCATTCTGCGACCTGCAGCTCAACACACTTACACAGGGCCCTGGTGCTTGACTGACTCTCGGGAGGCCACTAAAACTAACTGCACCCAACATCAGCCCCAGGTGTCCCCTTCCACTGCAGTGGCGGTCCCCACTGACCGCAATACTGAGAGTGGCATCACGAAAATACAGATAAAGAAGCAACCTAAGTGTGACCAGACTCTTCCTCCACGTGGAGTCCCTGAAGGTAATGCACCAACACAACACCTGTGGGGCTTCACACTGACTGAGGAAAGACTCTTTGCACAGGTACTTGCACTCTGTGCCGGGTCTAAGTCCTGTGTTGTGCCTAGACAGCATGCTGAAGCGGATAGTCTTTTTTTCAGAAACTGTATTTCATGCTACTGAGCATGCTCAGGCACTTACTGAATCAGAGGCTAGGTCGGGTAATGAACTCTTTGGCCCTGCCCCTGATGTGGGGAGCCCATATAGACCACAGGGAATCAGGTGTCCTGACAATTTGGCCAGGCTACTCCCAACAGGCTTGCAGAGGGCCGCCCCTATGACTTGTCACCTCATTGTTGTTGATCAGACGATGACTGTTGAGGTGTTTTGGTTGTGGCAGCCATGAGGTCATCATTCAAGTGGCGGTTCAAAATAGGATGCTAGTTATGCCACTCATGATGTGTCACTCTGCTTTTGACTCCAGGAGGTGCATTGTGGTCCACCCTGGTTTGGGACGGACACAGGTTATAAAAGGGGCTAGAGCCAAGAAGAAGGTGCCTATTATGTCTATTATGCTCCGAAAGAGCACACCTCCATGTGTTGAACCCATTGCGGCTTTAGGCCAGAGGTAGGCAGGGATAGGTCATCGATGCAGGCCGCCACCACAGTTGGTAACGCAGAACGTTTAAGAACAGCTCCTGTCCTACCAGTCCTGCTAGTGCAGCCCAGTGGCATAAACAGGCCTGCTGCTGCTGATCCACAGGTGTGTCCCCTACGCAGACGGACTGCGTAACCAATGGCCCCTGTGTTGTTAACAGGGAGTTCCGGGGCTGGGTGGTTGTGTGGACCCTGTCACGCTAACAGGGCTCCAAGTCTCCAGATCCGAGTTGCGTCTAACTCGGTTCAGGCTACTATTTGTTTGAGAGTCAACCTGCTCTGTATCCTCCACCTAACCTTCCAGTTGCCAACCTCTCCTTTTCCATCTATGAGCACGGTGGACACCGAATGGTGATTGGGATATCTACCTTTCTCTTTCTTTTCTTCTTAATATTTTTGATATAGCAGTAACATAGTATGTACCACCTTATCCAAATCTGCCAGTCCCACCATACCAGATGTTGTTTCTTCTGCAAATGTTAATGTTGCTTAACCACCAAACCCACAGACACAAACTTTTTTACCCTTTCCAACACACCTGTTCCCCTTTCCACCAGCATCTGTCCTTTTTCAACTCAGTTTGTATATGACCAAAAATGCAACTCTGCAGAGACACCGTACTCAACGCCATCTCAGCACAGCAGCCAGCCCTCGGTCCCTCAGATGTGGACAAATAAGACCATTTCCTCCTATCGATGAAAAAGCGTTGAGATTCACTCTGTGCACCACTGGTGTTTAGTGGAAAAGCAGATGTAAGATTGCGTACCACCTTCTGCTGATACTCCTGCATACGTGCGTCCCTTTCTATGGCAGGAGTTGTTTCGCAAAGTTTTGTGTTGTACCGGGGATCTAACAGTGTGGCAACCCAGTAGTCAGCATGTCTTGTAATTCGTACAATCCGAGGGTCATGTTGTAGGTAGTGCAGCAAGAAGGCGCTCATGTGTCTTGAGCATCCAGGAGGACAAAGTCCTTGGTGTGTTGGTGGCGGAGAGGTGAGAATCGTGCCTCCTTCCTCTGCCCTCTCCCCACAACCTCGCACAACCAAAATGTGAGCAAGCTCTCACTAATCTGCTGAGTCTTCCATGCCCATCGCCAGTTCGTCCTCCATTTCTTCCTGGGCTCCTGCACCTTCCTCAACTGTTTTGTTGATACTATGCTCCCTTGATAATCCCTCTCCCCCACCGTACCATGACTGCCGACAAGGTGCCGCTGAACGTCTGGACCTTGTAGATCTCGTTATCCCTTTCGCATATGACTCCTCCAGTACTTCCTCCCTTCCTCTTGGACCAACACCTGACTCCGAATAATACTTACAGTGTGTTTCATCATGTAGATGACCTAAATTGTCACGCTGAGAATGTCATCGCCAGTGTTAAACATCTGCGTCGACATTTGTAAACTGTGTAGAACGGTGCATATGTCCTTGATCTGACACCACTCCAGCAGCATGATCTGCATCACCTCTGGATCAAGTTAGCCCAGGGTATACGTCATAATAACGTATTTCAGCTGGGCTCTGCGGTGCTGGCACAGACGCTGCAACATGTGCAGATTAAAATTCCTGCATGTCGGAACATCGCATTTCTGACGTTTAACCGCCAGACCTTAAGACTTCAGGAGTGATGAAAGCTGTTGAGCTACTGGGTGCGAACGATGGAAGTGAGCACATAGCGAGCGTGCCCGCTGTACAAGGCCATGTAGGCCGGGATGTTGTTTTACAAATTGCTGGAGAATCAGATTAAACACGTGAGCCATACAAGTCACGTGTGTCACATGGGCCTGACGAAGGCACGCTGCCATGTTTGAATCATTGCCGCACACAGCTGTTTAGTCACCACCGTAGTCCGCTACGTCAATTTGTACTCCTGTCGCAAGGTGACAACGTGTTCCTTTCGTGCATAGTGCTGATGATGGGAGAGGAGTCGACGCCAGAGGCGCAGGTGGACACAGGTTATGCTCACCCACTGGGATGCGTTACCTTGACAGATGCAGAACCACAGGCTGAATGCAGGTGGTGGGTATCACACAGATGAAGTACCATCATTCAGCTACAACCAATGGGAAGACACAACACCCTTTTTTAGGCCCCTCCTGTCTGAAGACCACTGCCAGACATAGCTATGAACCTCTGGTTACTGTTACCCCCAGTTTAGTTTTATGAGTTTGTGTGCTTGTTACCTGACTACTTTTCCTGCTTGCTGTTTAGGTACCTCGTTGGCCGATTTGTATTTCACCTCTGCTTGTTTTCTGATTAAGTCCTGTCCCTCCCATTCTGTTCCTCTTCGTCAAATAATGTTTTGACCCTGCATGACTACTATTCTCTGGAACTGCAGCCTTCCACAGGTATTGATCAACTTGGGTCCTGTGTCATTCAACATCACTGTATAGGGATTAAAGGGTTTCAGGGTTCTGGGGGTCCAGCTTGGTGAGTGGGTTCCCTCTAGCCTATCCTTTACAGCCCGTCTGAGTGTGTCAATCCAGGCAGGCGTTACACTGTGCCCTCGACAGAAGGACATGTAGGCCGGGATAGTGTTTTAAAAATTGCTGGAGATTCGGATTCAACACGTGAGCCATACAAGGCATGTGTGTCACATTGCCCTGAAGAAGGGCCGCAGACTGTTTAGCATCATTGTCGCACCCGGCATTCCCTGGCTGCTGGTTGAGTGGAGACAACCATTGATGAAACTCGGTCTCACTCTACAGAGCTAACCGTCCACAACTCCTCAGCGGTGTCTCACATTTCCCCTACATTTCAAAGTAAACATTTGACCGCCTGATGGCCTTGAGCTCTGCTGCCAGCATAGTAAGGAGGTGTGTGGGATTCCTTGGGCGCAGTTACAAGGAAGGGTGGCCTGACCACACAGGGTTTGGGCTGAGGTGCAGGAACAACACGAGGTTGATGAGGCAGAAGCAGTGGAGGAACTTGTACATACAGAGGAAGGATTTAAACACACAACTCGTGGGGACGGAAAGACTTGTACAGCAGACACTTCTCCATCTATCTCCATAGTTACCCAGTGCCCAGTCAGCGACATGTAACGCCCCTGTCCATGCTTACTGTTCCAAGTATCTGTGGTGAAATGCACCCTGTCACACACAGAGTTTCTCAAGGAAGCGGTGATGTTGTGTGCGACCTGCTGTGTTAGCACGGGCATCCCTTTCTTGGAGAAGGAGTGGCAAATGGCCATCGGCTCTTTGGGCACTGCAATGGGCATAAGGTCTCGAAAATCCTCGGTGACAAAAGGGTGTAAAGGCAGCCTTTCTGTAGCAAACAAGTTTGAGATGCCGAAAGTAAACCTCTTAGGCATGTCATGCCCTTTGAAAATCATGTAAAAAACAGCGAGGGGACTCCAACCCCAGTCTCCCTTGTTGCCACTAATTGGGCCACACACACCCCACTTGACTGGCATCAGTTGACCCCCCTTTTGAAAAAGAAAAAGATGCTTTGCATGAAGCACTCTCAAAAATACGCGTGCCTTTCGCCTCCCCTGGCTGACCCAGGGGAAGAAAAGTCCTCTGAGAGCCATGACTTGTTCATCTTGGTTCTTTTAGAAACACAGCGAGGGGACTGCAACCACAGTCTCCCTCGTTGCCACTAATTGGGCCACACACACCCCACTTGACTGGCATCAGTTGACCCCCCTTTTGAAAAAGAAAAAGATGCTTTGCATGAAGCACTCTCAAAAATACACGTGCCTTTCGCCTCACCTGGCTGACCCAGAGGAAGAAAAGTCCTCTGAGAGCCATGACTTGTTCATCTTGGTTCTTTTAGAAACACAGCGAGGGGACTCCAACCACAGTCTCCCTCGTTGCCACTAATTGGGCCACACACACCCCACTTGACTGGCATCAGTTGACCCCCCTTTTGAAAAAAATACGCATGCATTTCGCCTCCCCTGGCTGATCCAGGGGAAGAAAAGTCCTCTGAGAGCCATGTCCACATTGTCAGTGGACAGACACGTGTGCTTATCTGCCAGCAGACCCCCAGCAGCACTGAAGACAGGTTCAGAGAGAACGCTGGCTGCAGGACACGACAAGATCCCCAAGGCGTATGTGGCAAGCTCAGGCAATTTATCCAGATTGGAAGACTAAAATGAGCAGGGCTCAAGTTGCACAGTAATGGCATCGATGTTTCCTTGCATATACTCATATATCTGTGTCTCCTCCTCTTTTTCCTTGTCCAGCTCTTTTGTTTTCGCATGAGTATATGTCCTTGTCACTTTCCCATGTGTTTGTGTTGTGTTGTGAGTTGTTTGTCACCTTTTGGACACCTTTGAGGGTGTTTTCTAGGTGTTTTTATGTGTTTGTGATTGCCTGCCAATGTTTCCTATGCGGTTCGAGTTCGGTTCAGCGAACGTTCGCCGAACCGAACTCGAACGAGACACTCTTTCGGCGAACCGAACTCGAGCTGAACCACGACCGGTTCGCTCATCTCTAATAATAAGCTGCAAAACCCCTTTAAAATGCTTTCAAAAACTTTGCACACTACTGATGTAAGACTTACTGGACATTAGTTGCCTGGATCCACCCTCTTACCTTTCTTAAATATTGGTACCACATTAGCAATCCTCCAATCCTGAGGCACCAACACTGTTACAAGTGAGTTTAAGAACAAGAGATACAGCGGTCTGCCATTTACTGAGCTCAATTCCCTCAATATCTGTGGATGAATGCCATTCGGCCCGGGGGATTTGTCAATGTTTGTTAGGGAACGTCATAGACTATGTTTTGTGGGAAAAATGTAACCCCGCACTTTACAGTTATTCACCAAAAAAAAAATTGGTTGCATTAAAGTCAATGGAGCTGAAAGCTACAGGACAGTAATAGGAGCTGTTATTGGTTGCTATAGGCAACGAAGGACATTCTTACTAAAAGAAGCTTATGTGTGAGGTAATATGTTGGTGGAGATACAGATAGAGAGAAATAGACAGAGACAGACCAACAGATAGCGAAAGAGGCATACAGGGAAAGAGACAGACAGACAGATAGTGAAAGAGGCAGACAGACAGAGACAGACAGGAAAAGAGGCAGACAGAGGCAGACAGGGAAAGATCAAGAGACAGATAGGAAAGAGACAGACAGGTGCAGACAGACAGGGAAAAATACAGAAACAGACACAGGGAAAGAGACAGACAGAGGCAGAGAGGGAAAGAGTCAGACAGACAGACAAAGAAGCAGACAGGGAAAGAGACAGACAGAGACAGACAAACAGAGACAGACAAAGACAGAGGCAGACAGGGAAAGAGACAGACAGGTAAAGAGACAGACAGACAGGGAAAGATACAGACAGACAGAGACAGACAAAAACAGATAGAGGAAAACAGGGAAAGAGATAGACAGAGACAGACACAGACAGACAGACAAGTAAAGAGACAAACAGGGAAAGAGACAGGCAAGAAAATATACAAAGACAGACAGACAAAGAAAGAGGCAGACAGGAAAAGAGACAGACAGACAAAGACAGAGGCAGACATGGAAAGAGACAGACATGGAAAGATACAGACAGGTAAAGAGACACACAGACAGGGAAAGAGACCGACAGACAAAGAGACAGATAGAGGCAGACAGGGAAAGAGAAACAGAGACAGACACAGACAGAGAGACAGAGACAGACAGACACAGACAAACAGGGAACAGACAGATAGGGAAAGAGACAAACGAGAAAAGATACAGAGACAGACAGAGACAGACAAACAGGGAAAAAGACAAAAAGGGAAAGAGACAGACAGGGAAAGATACTGACAGACAAAGAAAAATAGACAGACAAACGGAAAGAGACAAACAGGGAAAGAGACAGACAGGGAAAGGGACAGACAGGGAGAGAGACAGGGAAAGTGACAGACAGGGAGAGAGACAGGGAGAGACAGAAGAAGACAGATAGACACAGACAGAGACAGACCAACAGGTAAAGAGACAGACAGGGAAAGAGACAGAAGGGGAAAGACAGGGAAAGAGACAGACAAGGAAAGATACCAACATACAGACAAACAAACAGACAGGCAAAGACATAGACAGACAGGGAAAGAGACAGACAGAGACAAACAGACACAGACAGACAGAGTAAGACAGACAGAGAAAGAGACAGACAGAAGGGAAAGAGACAGACAGACAGGGAAAAATACAGACCCAGACAGACAAAGAGACAGACGGAGCAGAGACAAACAGGGAAAGAGACAGACAGGGAAAGAGACAGGGGTTGAGACAGAGAGACAGACAGAGAGAGACAGACAGAAACATAGAGAGATAGAGAGAGAGACAGAGAGATAGAAAGGGAGAGAAACAGATAGAAAGCTAGAGATATAGAGAGACAGAGAGACAGTTACTATCCTGTTCAATGCCAGGTACTACAGCTAGTAATAAGAAAAATATAAATTAAGTTTGTGTGTTAAAATTTAGTTCAGGACGTGAATCATAAAGGCAGCTTAATACATATCAGTAAGTCTTATCACTATGTTGTTCAATGAAATGACTCACTCCAGACTAATTGCTATTTTTAATGTTAATGTTGTACTGTAGATATGCTCAGCTATCCTCTTTTTAAAGCGAATCTGTCACCCCTTTGACTGTTTTAAGATTTTACTAATGGCATACAGGCAATTGGATGTTGAAAATAATCTTACCTGTATGCCTCATAGCAGATACCTTGTTCCAGAAATATTACTTTAGATTGCCATATGAAAACTAGCCTACCTGGCTACTGGGTGTTGTGCTTTGGCTACTGGGCGCTTGGTTCCTTGGAAGAAAACCCCACCTCCCTGGTTCATTATCCTTTCTGTCACCTCCTCTCAGCATCACAGTGTGTCTGTGACATTATTTTCAAGCTGCAAATCCCGCGCATGGATAGTAGAGTGTTCTTCAGCCTTAGTTCATTCACCCTCATTGAATCTACTGCGCATGCGCCAGTGGCTCAGTGCCACTTCCTTTATCAGTACGCTGTTCCTCCCGACTTCCTTCCTTTCTGCCTGCAAGATCACCCAGGTATGTATATCTGAGTGTGATTCCCCATGCATGTGTATATGTATGTGTGTCCATACCTGTGTATATATGTGTGCGTGTAAATGTGTATGTATGTATGTATGTATGTATGTATGTATGTATGTATATGTGTGTTCATGTCCCGTGTATGCATATGTATAAATATAGGTGTATTTTGTCTTTATTTACTAATTTTCTCTATTCAAATGATTTTTATTAGGTTTTGTAGTTAACAAATCTTGAAATCATGCGTTACAAAATTTAAAGACATATAGATAGTAATAACAAGGTTAAGAAAATGCACATATTTTGACCCTCTAGTTTGTTAGTGTTGATACATCAAGCAGTATATTTTGTTGGTCAAATCAATTGCTTATGAATTAACTTTTTGCAAAACATAACTAAACAACTAATTTTCTCTTTCTATGTTTTCTCAGGTTCGCTTTTGGGGAATGTCATGGGACCTCACTATGGATTACGGTGGACCTTTTTCTTTAAAATTAGATTTAAAAAAATAAAATGGTGAACAAGGGCTGTAGTCGAGGGGTTTTTGTTGTTCAAATATTTTTTTTTCCACTTTCAACTAATATATTAGTCATATGGGTGTCTGCTAGATGCCCACCCATTACTAATACCTGGGCTTGATGCCAATTGGCAGCTGCCATCAACCCCACAATTATTACCCCATTAACCACTGCACCAGGATAACAGGAAGAGCCGGGTCCAGTGCCAGAATTGGTGCATCTAATAGATGCACCACTTCTGGGGCTGCTGCGGGCTGCTATTGTTAGGCTGGAAAGGGCCAAATAACCATGGCCATTCCCACCCTAATAATATCAGCCTCCAGTCATCTGCTGTACCTTGGCTGGTGTTAGACAAATGGAGGGGACCCCACATCATTTTATTCTTTTTTTTTAAAAAAAATAAATCAAATAATATTTAAAAAAAACAATGTGGGATCCCCTCTATTTTTTTTATAACAAGCCAAGGTACAGCAGAGAGCTGAGGTTGCATCCCAAAGCTGCTGCTGTTCCTGTGCTGGATATGAAAAATGGGGGGACCCCACATCATTTTTCTTTCACAAATTATTATTTTGCTAAATAACTGTACAACCTCGCTCTCTGTCTCCGTTTTATTTCTTCTTTCTATCTAACATGTATCTAATGTATTATTTTTCTAGCATTGCACATCTCTTGCGTTTTTTCAGGTAATGGTCACACGTATAACACATAGATGTACAAAATGCACCATGCAGCATGTGGGTTTTTTACACTGATGTGTTTATGGGGCCTAATAATGGATCACTTTTGCCCTATCCGTTTGTACTTTTACCGGATCCATTAGGAAGCAGATAACTTTCGTGGTCCGTTTTTTACATTAGGATTCACTCACATCTGCATGTAATAAATAGCTCCGTTGTTGCTCCTCAATTGTCTTGGATTCAGATGGAAGTATCATTTCGTATGTCGTGAGTGCATTTTTCCCCCTTGCTTAGTCTCTGTGGGACCTCCATGTGACATGCATTTCTAATGTGGAGTTTTACATATTGTTAAAAGTTAGATAGCTGAATGGATAGATACAGTGCCTACAAGTAGTATTCAACCCCCTGCAGATTTAGCAGGTTTACACATTCGGAATTAACTTGGCATTGTGACATTTGGACTGTAGATCAGCCTGGAAGTGTGAAATGCACTGCAGCAAAAAAGAATGTTATTTCTTTTTTTATTTTTTTTTTTAAATTGTGAAAAGTTTATTCAGAGGGTCATTTATTATTCAATCCCCTCAAACCACTAGAATTCTGTTTGGTTCCCCTAAAGTATTAAGAAGTATTTCAGGCACAAAGAACAAAGAGCTTCACATGTTTGGATTAATTATCTCTTTTTCCAGCCTTTTTTGACTATTTAAGACCCTCCCCAAACTTGTGAACAGCACTCATACTTGGTCAACATGGGAAAGACAAAGGAGCATTCCAAGGCCATCAGAGACAAGATCGTGGAGGGTCACAAGGCTGGCAAGGTGTACAAAACCCTTTCCAAGGAGTTGGGCCTACCTGTCTCCACTGTTAGGAGCATCATCCGGAAGTGGAAGGCTTATGGAACTACTGTTAGTCTTCCACGGCCTGGACAGCCTTTGAAAATTTCCACCCGTGCCGAGGCCAGGCTTGTCCGAAGAGTCAAGGCTAACCCAAGGACAACAAGGAAGGAGCTCCGGGAAGAGCTCATGGCAGTGGGGACATTGGTTTCAGTCAATACCATAAGTAACGTACTCCACCGCAGTGGTCTCCGTTCCAGACGAGCCCGTAAGGTACCTTTACATTCAAAGCGTCATGTCAAGGCTCGTCTACAGTTTGCTCATGATCACTTGGAGGACTCTGAGACAGACTGGTTCAAGGTTCTCTGGTCTGATGAGACCAAGATCGAGATCTTTGGTGCCAATCACACACGTGACGTTTGGAGACTGGATGGCACTGCATACGACCCCAAGAATACCATCCCTACAGTCAAGCATGGTGGTGGCAGCATCATGCTGTGGGGCTGTTTCTCAGCCAAGGGGCCTGGCCATCTGGTCCGCATCCATGGGAAGATGGATAGCACGGCCTACCTGGAGATTTTGGCCAAGAACCTCCGCTCCTCCATCAAGGATCTTAAGATGGGTTGTCATTTCATCTTCCAACAAGACAACGACCCAAAGCACACAGCCAAGAAAACCAAGGCCTGGTTCAAGAGGGAAAAAATCAAGGTGTTGCAGTGGCCTAGTCAGTCTCCTGACCTTAACCCAATTGAAAACTTGTGGAAGGAGCTCAAGATTAAAGTCCACATGAGACACCCAAAGAACCTAGATAACTTGGAGAAGATCTGCATGGAGGAGTGGGCCAAGATAACTCCAGAGACCTGTGCCGGCCTGATCAGGTCTTATAAAAGACGATTATTAGCTGTAATTGCAAACAAGGGTTATTCCACAAAATATTAAACCTAGGGGTTGAATAATAATTGACCCACACTTTTATGTTGAAAATGTATTAAAATTTAACTGAGCAACATAACTTGTTGGTTTGTAAGATTTATGCATCTGTTAATAAATCCTGCTCTTGTTTGAAGTTTGCAGGCTCAAACTTATTTGCATCTTATCAAACCTGCTAAATCTGCGGGGGGTTGAATACTACTTGTAGGCACTGTATATACTGTAGATACATAATAGGTAGATAGATATGTGACACATATATAATGTCCCCTTCTGCATATTGTAAGCTTACAACCTTTAGTGTTTGTCATGTGTAACTAAATGGGGTTTAGCCTTGTATTTAGCCCCAAACTCTATAGTTTAAAAAAATGAAAACGACGTGTGGTCCTCCTTATTTTTGTTAATATTCATAATCACTACACTCGTAACGAGTACTTTGTAATACTTGCTTACTCGTTCTGAAAAGCGAGTACAAAGAAGTCAATGAGAAATGCAAGTAATTTTCTACTGGACCCAACAAAGAGGTCTAAGGGCCTGAAGAAAAGGCTGAAACAGATGGGAAAGCGATTAAAAAGAATGGGGAGAGTCTGGAGAATAAGCCTGCATGCATTTCTGACTTACATTTGGTTTCTGGAAATAAGGATGTCACAGTATTACTCCAATTTTACAGATGCACAAGAACACCTACCAAACCTAACCTAAATAGCATTTTACAGGCCAAAAAGGTTAACAAACAGTTAAGAGAAAAACAATATCCCTTTTAGCATTTGTTCACATGTAGTGTTTTGGCATTTTTTACTTTTACAATTGGGAGGGCCCTGACATATATTTTGTAGGTTCCTCTGTCATACATAATTTCTAGTTAGCTATTCCCCAGCACTTTACAAGGCCAGCTAGAACGTGACTGTTGGTATGTTGATCTTTGACCTGAGGGGTCTCAAGTGGTCCTATAACATATGTTTTGGAGGGAATGCTGTTACTTATACATTTGGGCAGTACCTCTCTCATTAAGACTCAGATAGGGGAATACATATTCCATAGCAGTTTACAATGTGCCCATTGTGGCGTGGACTTTACCCTCCTCCTCCACCATGTCATTCTGCAGCCCTCAATTCAAGTTTTCAGAGGGTCTGCAGGTTTCAGGAAGCGTGAGTTTGGTGAGGGCCCTGAGGTGACTCAGTAACAAACGTTGGGAGGGAATCATACAACAGGAACAGAAAATATACTGAATAGCGGCACCACACAGTAACAGGAGGAGGTGTACTCACAGGAATCCACGTGGAGCCAAAGTAAAGCTTTGGAAACGGCTATCGTCTAAAAGAGCTCTCCCTCACTGCTCCCCCTCCCTTGCTATAACATTAATTCACCTGATGTTGTGTCCTTGAAGAGAAAAAATAAATGCTGGACTGAAGGCTGAGTGCACCATGACTTCTATGTTATTTAAAACATACATTGGGAGGGACTTGTCCTACTTATACAGTACAGACGAAAAGTTTGGACACACCTCATCTCTAGAACAACTGTTAAGAGGAGAGACTTTGTGCAGCAGGCCTTCATGGTAAAATAGCTGCTAGGAAACCACTGCTAAGGACAGGCAACAAGCAGAAGAGACTTGTTTGGGCTAAAGAACACAAGGAATGGACATTAGACCAGTGGAAATCTGTGCTTTGGTCTGATGAGTCCAAATTTGAGATCTTTGGATCCAACCACCGAGTCTTTGTTAGAGATGAGCGAACCGGTCCTGGTTCGGCTCGAGGTCGGTTCGCCGAACGGAGGTCCCGTTCGAGTTCGGCTCGTCGAACGTTCGACGAACCGAACTCGAACTGCATAGGAAACAATGGCAGGCAATCACAAACACATAAAAACACCTAGAAAACACCCTCAAAGGTGTCCAAAAGGTGACAAACAACTCACAACACAACACAAACACATGTGAAAGTGACAAGGACATATACTCATGCGAAAACAAAACAGCTAAACAAGGAAAAAGAGGAGGACACACAGATATAGGCATGGCACTCCCTTCGAAAATCATGTAAAACACCGCAAGGTGACTCCAAGCGTAGTCTCCCTTTTTTCCAAAAATTGGGCCCCACACACACCCACCCCTTCAGTGGCAGCAGTTGTGCCCCAGTTGTACAATTCACAGCTAGATTTGCATCAAGCACATTCAAAAATACGCCATTCTTATCCGTCCCCAGGATGACACCGGGGTAGGTAGCAAAGTCTTTCCTGATCCCAGCTCTGTTCATCTTGGCTTCTTTTAAAAACACAGAAAGCAAGGGTTACTCCAAGCGGAGTCTGCCTTTTTTCCAAAAATTGGGCCCCACACACACCCACCCCTTCAGTGGCAGCAGTTGTGCCCCAGTTGTACAATTCACAGCTAGATTTGCATCAAGCACATTCAAAAATACGCCATTCTTACCCGTCCTCAGGATGACACAGGAGTAGGTAGCAAAGTCTTTCCTGATCCCAGCTCTGTTCATCTTGGCTTCTTTTAAAAACACAGCAAGCAAGGGTTACTCCAAGCTGAGTCTCCCTTTTTTCCAAAAATTGGGCCCCACACACACCCACCCCTTCAGTGGCAGCAGTTGTGCCCCAGTTGTACAATTCACAGCTAGATTTGCATCAAGCACATTCAAAAATATGCCATTCTTATCCGTCCCCAGGATGACACCGGGGTAGGTAGCAAAGTCTTTCCTGATCCCAGCTCTGTTCATCTTGGCTTCTTTTAAAAACACAGCAAGCAAGGGTTACTCCAAGCGGAGTCTCCCTTTTTTCCAAAAATTGGGCCCCACACACACCCACCCCTTCAGTGGCAGCAGTTGTGCCCCAGTTGTACAATTCACAGCTAGATTTGCATCAAGCACATTCAAAAATACGCCATTCTTATCCGTCCCCAGGATGACACCGGGGTAGGTAGCAAAGTCTTTCCTGATCCCAGCTCTGTTCATCTTGGCTTCTTTTAAAAACACAGCAAGCAAGGGTTACTCCAAGCGGAGTCTCCCTTTTTTCCAAAAATTGGGCCCCACACACACCCACCCCTTCAGTGGCAGCAGTTGTGCCCCAGTTGTACAATTCACAGCTAGATTTGCATCAAGCACATTCAAAAATACGCCATTCTTATCCGTCCCCAGGATGACACCGGGGTAGGTAGCAAAGTCTTTCCTGATCCCAGCTCTGTTCATCTTGGCTTCTTTTAAAAACACAGCAAGCAAGGGTTACTCCAAGCTGAGTCTCCCTTTTTTCCAAAAATTGGGCCCCAAACACACCCACCCCTTCAGTGGCAGCAGTTGTGCCCCAGTTGTACAATTCACAGCTAGATTTGCATCAAGCACATTCAAAAATACGCCATTCTTATCCGTCCCCAGGATGACAACGGGGTAGGTAGCAAAGTCTTTCCTGATCCCAGCTCTGTTCATCTTGGCTTCTTTTAAAAACACAGCAAGCAAGGGTTACTCCAAGCTGAGTCTCCCTTTTTTCCAAAAATTGGGCCCCACACACACCCACCCCTTCAGTGGCAGCAGTTGTGCCCCAGTTGTACAATTCACAGCTAGATTTGCATCAAGCACATTCAAAAATACGCCATTCTTATCCGTCCCCAGGATGACACCGGGGTAGGTAGCAAAGTCTTTCCTGATCCCAGCTCTGTTCATCTTGGCTTCTTTTAAAAACACAGCAAGCAAGGGTTACTCCAAGCGGAGTCTCCCTTTTTTCCAAAAATTGGGCCCCACACACACCCACCCCTTCAGTGGCAGCAGTTGTGCCCCAGTTGTACAATTCACAGCTAGATGTGCATCAAGCACATTCAAAAATACGCCATTCTTATCCGTCCCCAGGATGACACCGGGGTAGGTAGCAAAGTCTTTCCTGATCCCAGCTCTGTTCATCTTGGCTTCTTTTAAAAACACAGCAAGCAAGGGTGACTCCAAGCGGAGTCTCCCTTTTTTCCAAAAATTGGGCCCCACACACACCCACCCCTTCAGTGGCAGCAGTTGTGCCCCAGTTGTACAATTCACAGCTAGATTTGCATCAAGCACATTCAAAAATACGCCATTCTTATCCGTCCCCAGGATGACACCGGGGTAGGTAGCAAAGTCTTTCCTGATCCCAGCTCTGTTCATCTTGGCTTCTTTTAAAAACACAGCAAGCAAGGGTTACTCCAAGCTGAGTCTCCCTTTTTTCCAAAAATTGGGCCCCACACACACCCACCCCTTCAGTGGCAGCAGTTGTGCCCCAGTTGTACAATTCACAGCTAGATTTGCATCAAGCACATTCAAAAATACGCCATTCTTATCCGTCCCCAGGATGACACCGGGGTAGGTAGCAAAGTCTTTTCTGATCCCAGCTCTGTTCATCTTGGCTTCTTTTAAAAACACAGCAAGCAAGGGTTACTCCAAGCGGAGTCTCCCTTTTTTCCAAAAATTGGGCCCCACACACACCCACCCCTTCAGTGGCAGCAGTTGTGCCCCAGTTGTACAATTCACAGCTAGATTTGCATCAAGCACATTCAAAAATACGCCATTCTTATCCGTCCCCAGGATGACACCGGGGTAGGTAGCAAAGTCTTTCCTGATCCCAGCTCTGTTCATCTTGGCTTCTTTTAAAAACACAGCAAGCAAGGGTTACTCCAAGCGGAGTCTCCCTTTTTTCCAAAAATTGGGCCCCACACACACCCACCCCTTCAGTGGCAGCAGTTGTGCCCCAGTTGTACAATTCACAGCTAGATTTGCATCAAGCACATTCAAAAATACGCCATTCTTATCCGTCCCCAGGATGACACCGGGGTAGGTAGCAAAGTCTTTCCTGATCCCAGCTCTGTTCATCTTGGCTTCTTTTAAAAACACAGCAAGCAAGGGTTACTCCAAGCGGAGTCTCCCTTTTTTCCAAAAATTGGGCCCCACACACACCCACCCCTTCAGTGGCAGCAGTTGTGCCCCAGTTGTACAATTCACAGCTAGATTTGCATCAAGCACATTCAAAAATACGCCATTCTTATCCGTCCCCAGGATGACACCGGGGTAGGTAGCAAAGTCTTTTCTGATCCCAGCTCTGTTCATCTTGGCTTCTTTTAAAAACACAGCAAGCAAGGGTTACTCCAAGCGGAGTCTCCCTTTTTTCCAAAAATTGGGCCCCACACACACCCACCCCTTCAGTGGCAGCAGTTGTGCCCCAGTTGTACAATTCACAGCTAGATTTGCATCAAGCACATTCAAAAATACGCCATTCTTATCCGTCCCCAGGATGACACCGGGGTAGGTAGCAAAGTCTTTCCTGATCCCAGCTCTGTTCATCTTGGCTTCTTTTAAAAACACAGCAAGCAAGGGTTACTCCAAGCGCAGCCTCCCTTTTTTCCAAAAATTGGGCCTCACACACACCCACCCCTTCAGTGGCAGCAGTTGTGCCCCAGTTGTACAATTCACAGCTAGATTTGCATCAAGCACATTCAAAAATACGCCATTCTTATCCGTCCCCAGGATGACACCGGGGTAGGTAGCAAAGTCTTTCCTGATCCCAGCTCTGTTCATCTTGGCTTCTTTTAAAAACACAGCAAGCAAGGGTTACTCCAAGCGGAGTCTCCCTTTTTTCCAAAAATTGGGCCCCACATACACCCACCCCTTCAGTGGCAGCAGTTGTGCCCCAGTTGTACAATTCACAGCTAGATTTGCATCAAGCACATTCAAAAATACGCCATTCTTATCCGTCCCCAGGATGACACCGGGGTAGGTAGCAAAGTCTTTCCTGATCCCAGCTCTGTTCATCTTGGCTTCTTTTAAAAACACAGCAAGCAAGGGTTACTCCAAGCGGAGTCTCCCTTTTTTCCAAAAATTGGGCCCCACACACACCCACCCCTTCAGTGGCAGCAGTTGTGCCCCAGTTGTACAATTCACAGCTAGATTTGCATCAAGCACATTCAAAAATACGCCATTCTTATCCGTCCCCAGGATGACACCGGGGTAGGTAGCAAAGTCTTTTCTGATCCCAGCTCTATTCATCTTGGCTTCTTTTAAAAACACAGCAAGCAAGGGTTACTCCAAGCGGAGTCTCCCTTTTTTCCAAAAATTGGGCCCCACACACACCCACCCCTTCAGTGGCAGCAGTTGTGCCCCAGTTGTACAATTCACAGCTAGATTTGCATCAAGCACATTCAAAAATACGCCATTCTTATCCGTCCTCAGGATGACACCGGGGTAGGTGGCAAAGTCTTTCCTGATCCCAGCTCTGTTCATCTTGGCTTCTTTTAAAAACACAGCAAGCAAGGGTTACTCCAAGCGGAGTCTGCCTTTTTTCCAAAAATTAGGCCCCACACACACACACCCCTTCAGTGGCAGCAGTTGTGCCCCAGTTGTACAATTCACAGCTAGATTTGCATCAAGCACATTCAAAAATACGCCATTCTTATCCGTCCCCAGGATGACACCGGGGTAGGTAGCAAAGTCTTTTCTGATCCCAGCTCTATTCATCTTGGCTTCTTTTAAAAACACAGCAAGCAAGGGTTACTCTAAGCGGAGTCTCCCTTTTTTCCAAAAATTGGGCCCCACACACCCACCCCTTCAGTGGCAGCAGTTGTGCCCCAGTTGTACAATTCACAGCTAGATTTGCATCAAGCACATTCAAAAATACGCCATTCTTATCCGTCCCCAGGATGACACCGGGGTAGGTAGCAAAGTCTTTCCTGATCCCAGCTCTGTTCATCGTGGCTTCTTTTAAAAACACAGCAAGCAAGGGTTACTCCAAGCGGAGTCTCCCATTTTTCCAAAAATTGGGCCCCACACACACCCACCCCTTCAGTGGCAGCAGTTGTGCCCCAGTTGTACAATTCACAGCTAGATTTGCATCAAGCACATTCAAAAATACGCCATTCTTATCCATCCCCAGGATGACACCGGGGTAGGTAGCAAAGTCTTTTCTGATCCCAGTTCTGTTCATCTTGGCTTCTTTTAAAAACACAGCAAGCAAGGGTTACTCCAAGCGGAGTCTCCCTTTTTTCCAAAAATTGGGCCCCACACACACCCACCCCTTCAGTGGCAGCAGTTGTGCCCCAGTTGTACAATTCACAGCTAGATTTGCATCAAGCACATTCAAAAATACGCCATTCTTATCCGTCCCCAGGATGACACCGGGGTAGGTAGCAAAGTCTTTCCTGATCCCAGCTCTGTTCATCTTGGCTTCTTTTAAAAACACAGCAAGCAAGGGTTACTCCAAGCGGAGTCTCCCTTTTTTCCAAAAATTGGGCCTTACACACACCCACCCCTTCAGTGGCAGCAGTTGTGCCCCAGTTGTACAATTCACAGCTAGATTTGCATCAAGCACATTCAAAAATACGCCATTCTTATCCGTCCCCAGGATGACACCGGGGTAGGTAGCAAAGTCTTTCCTGATCCCAGCTCTGTTCATCTTGGCTTCTTTTAAAAACACAGCAAGCAAGGGTTACTCCAAGCGGAGTCTCCCTTTTTTCCAAAAATTGGGCCCCACACACACCCACCCCTTCAGTGGCAGCAGTTGTGCCCCAGTTGTACAATTCACAGCTAGATTTGCATCAAGCACATTCAAAAATACGCCATTCTTATCCGTCCCCAGGATGACACCGGGGTAGGTAGCAAAGTCTTTCCTGATCCCAGCTCTGTTCATCTTGGCATCTTTTAAAAACACAGCAAGCAAGGGTTACTCCAAGCGGAGCCTCCCTTTTTTCCAAAAATTGGGCCTCACACAAACCCACCCCTTCAGTGGCAGCAGTTGTGCCCCAGTTGTACAATTCACAGCTAGATTTGCATCAAGCACATTCAAAAATACGCCATTCTTATCCGTCGCCAGGATGACACCGGGGTAGGTAGCAAAGTCTTTCCTGATCCCAGCTCTGTTCATCTTGGCTTCTTTTAAAAACACAGCAAGCAAGGGTTACTCCAAGCGGAGTCTCCCTTTTTTCCAAAAATTGGGCCCCACATACACCCACCCCTTCAGTGGCAGCAGTTGTGCCCCAGTTGTACAATTCACAGCTAGATTTGCATCCAGCACATTCAAAAATACGCCATTCTTATCCGTCCCCAGGATGACACCGGGGTAGGTAGCAAAGTCTTTCCTGATCCCAGCTCTGTTCATCTTGGCTTCTTTTAAAAACACAGCAAGCAAGGGTTACTCCAAGCGGAGTCTCCCTTTTTTCCAAAAATTGGGCCCCACACACACCCACCCCTTCAGTGGCAGCAGTTGTGCCCCAGTTGTACAATTCACAGCTAGATTTGCATCAAGCACATTCAAAAATACGCCATTCTTATCCGTCCCCAGGATGACACCGGGGTAGGTAGCAAAGTCTTTTCTGATCCCAGCTCTATTCATCTTGGCTTCTTTTAAAAACACAGCAAGCAAGGGTTACTCCAAGCGGAGTCTCCCTTTTTTCCAAAAATTGGGCCCCACACACACCCACCCCTTCAGTGGCAGCAGTTGTGCCCCAGTTGTACAAATCACAGCTAGATTTGCATCAAGCACATTCAAAAATACGCCATTCTTATCCGTCCCCAGGATGACACCGGGGTAGGTAGCAAAGTCTTTCCTGATCCCAGCTCTGTTCATCTTGGCTTCTTTTAAAAACACAGCAAGCAAGGGTTACTCCAAGCGGAGTCTGCCTTTTTTCCAAAAATTAGGCCCCACACACACCCACCCCTTCAGTGGCAGCAGTTGTGCCCCAGTTGTACAATTCACAGCTAGATTTGCATCAAGCACATTCAAAAATACGCCATTCTTATCCGTCCCCAGGATGACACCGAGGTAGGTAGCAAAGTCTTTCCTGATCCCAGCTCTGTTCATCTTGGCTTCTTTTAAAAACACAGCAAGCAAGGGTTACTCCAAGCGGAGTCTGCCTTTTTTCCAAAAATTGGGCCCCACACACACCCACCCCTTCAGTGGCAGCAGTTGTGCCCCAGTTGTACAATTCACAGCTAGATTTGCATCAAGCACATTCAAAAATACGCCATTCTTATCCGTCCCCAGGATGACACCGGGGTAGGTAGCAAAGTCTTTCCTGATCCCAGCTCTGTTCATCTTGGCTTCTTTTAAAAACACAGCAAGCAAGGGTTACTCCAAGCGGAGTCTCCCATTTTTCCAAAAATTGGGCCCCACACACACCCACCCCTTCAGTGGCAGCAGTTGTGCCCCAGTTGTACAATTCACAGCTAGATTTGCATCAAGCACATTAAAAAATACGCCATTCTTATCCGTCCCCAGGATGACACCGGGGTAGGTAGCAAAGTCTTTCCTGATCCCAGCTCTGTTCATCTTGGCTTCTTTTAAAAACACAGCAAGCAAGGGTTACTCCAAGCGGAGTCTCCCTTTTTTCCAAAAATTGGACCCCACACACACCCACCCCTTCAGTGGCAGCAGTTGTGCCCCAGTTGTACAATTCACAGCTAGATTTGCATCAAGCACATTCAAAAATACGCCATTCTTATCCGTCCCCAGGATGACACCGGGGTAGGTAGCAAAGTCTTTCCTGATCCCAGCTCTGTTCATATTGGCTTCTTTTAAAAACACAGCAAGCAATGGTTATTCCAAGCGGAGTCTCCCTTTTTTCCAAAAATTGGGCCCCACACACACCCACCCCTTCAGTGGCAGCAGTTGTGCCCCAGTTGTACAATTCACAGCTAGATTTGCATCAAGCACATTCAAAAATACGCCATTCTTATCCGTCCCCAGGATGACACCGGGGTAGGTAGCAAAGTCTTTCCTGATCCCAGCTCTGTTCATCTTGGCTTCTTTTAAAAACACAGCAAGCAAGGGTTACTCCAAGCGGAGTCTCCCTTTTTTCCAAAAATTGGGCCTTACACACACCCACCCCTTCAGTGGCAGCAGTTGTGCCCCAGTTGTACAATTCACAGCTAGATTTGCATCAAGCACATTCAAAAATACGCCATTCTTATCCGTCCCCAGGATGACACCGGGGTAGGTAGCAAAGTCTTTCCTGATCCCAGCTCTGTTCATCTTGGCTTCTTTTAAAAACACAGCAAGCAAGGGTTACTCCAAGCGGAGTCTCCCTTTTTTTCCAAAAATTGGGCCCCACATACACCCACCCCTTCAGTGGCAGCAGTTGTGCCCCAGTTGTACAATTCACAGCTAGATTTGCATCAAGCACATTCAAAAATACGCCATTCTTATCCGTCCCCAGGATGACACCGGGGTAGGTAGCAAAGTCTTTCCTGATCCCAGCTCTGTTCATCTTGGCTTCTTTTAAAAACACAGCAAGCAAGGGTTACTCCAAGCGGAGTCTCCCTTTTTTCCAAAAATTGGGCCCCACACACACCCACCCCTTCAGTGGCAGCAGTTGTGCCCCAGTTGTACAATTCACAGCTAGATTTGCATCAAGCACATTCAAAAATACGCCATTCTTATCCGTCCCCAGGATGACACCGGGGTAGGTAGCAAAGTCTTTTCTGATCCCAGCTCTATTCATCTTGGCTTCTTTTAAAAACACAGCAAGCAAGGGTTACTCCAAGCGGAGTCTCCCTTTTTTCCAAAAATTGGGCCCCACACACACCCACCCCTTCAGTGGCAGCAGTTGTGCCCCAGTTGTACAATTCACAGCTAGATTTGCATCAAGCACATTCAAAAATACGCCATTCTTATCCGTCCCCAGGATGACACCGGGGTAGGTAGCAAAGTCTTTCCTGATCCCAGCTCTGTTCATCTTGGCTTCTTTTAAAAACACAGCAAGCAAGGGTTACTCCAAGCGGAGTCTGCCTTTTTTCCAAAAATTAGGCCCCACACACACCCACCCCTTCAGTGGCAGCAGTTGTGCCCCAGTTGTACAATTCACAGCTAGATTTGCATCAAGCACATTCAAAAATACGCCATTCTTATCCGTCCCCAGGATGACACCGGGGTAGGTAGCAAAGTCTTTCCTGATCCCAGCTCTGTTCATCTTGGCTTCTTTTAAAAACACAGCAAGCAAGGGTTACTCCAAGCGGAGTCTGCCTTTTTTCCAAAAATTGGGCCCCACACACACCCACCCCTTCAGTGGCAGCAGTTGTGCCCCAGTTGTACAATTCACAGCTAGATTTGCATCAAGCACATTCAAAAATACGCCATTCTTATCCGTCCCCAGGATGACACCGGGGTAGGTAGCAAAGTCTTTCCTGATCCCAGCTCTGTTCATCTTGGCTTCTTTTAAAAACACAGCAAACAAGGGTTACTCCAAGCGGAGTCTCCCTTTTTTCCAAAAATTGGACCCCACACACACCCACCCCTTCAGTGGCAGCAGTTGTGCCCCAGTTGTACAATTCACAGCTAGATTTGCATCAAGCACATTCAAAAATACGCCATTCTTATCCGTCCCCAGGATGACACCGGGGTAGGTAGCAAAGTCTTTCCTGATCCCAGCTCTGTTCATATTGGCTTCTTTTAAAAACACAGCAAGCAAGGGTTATTCCAAGCGGAGTCTCCCTTTTTTCCAAAAATTGGGCCCCACACACACCCACCCCTTCAGTGGCAGCAGTTGTGCCCCAGTTGTACAATTCACAGCTAGATTTGCATCAAGCACATTCAAAAATACGCCATTCTTATCCGTCCCCAGGATGACACCGGGGTAGGTAGCAAAGTCTTTCCTGATCCCAGCTCTGTTCATCTTGGCTTCTTTTAAAAACACAGCAAGCAAGGGTTACTCCAAGCGGAGTCTCCCTTTTTTCCAAAAATTGGGCCCCACATACACCCACCCCTTCAGTGGCAGCAGTTGTGCCCCAGTTGTACAATTCACAGCTAGATTTGCATCAAGCACATTCAAAAATACGCCATTCTTATCCGTCCCCAGGATGACACCGGGGTAGGTAGCAAAGTCTTTCCTGATCCCAGCTCTGTTCATCTTGGCTTCTTTTAAAAACACAGCAAGCAAGGGTTACTCCAAGCGGAGTCTCCCTTTTTTCCAAAAATTGGGCCCCACACACACCCACCCCTTCAGTGGCAGCAGTTGTGCCCCAGTTGTACAATTCACAGCTAGATTTGCATCAAGCACATTCAAAAATACGCCATTCTTATCCGTCCCCAGGATGACACCGGGGTAGGTAGCAAAGTCTTTTCTGATCCCAGCTCTATTCATCTTGGCTTCTTTTAAAAACACAGCAAGCAAGGGTTACTCCAAGCGGAGTCTCCCTTTTTTCCAAAAATTGGGCCCCACACACACCCACCCCTTCAGTGGCAGCAGTTGTGCCCCAGTTGTACAATTCACAGCTAGATTTGCATCAAGCACATTCAAAAATACGCCATTCTTATCCGTCCCCAGGATGACACCGGGGTAGGTAGCAAAGTCTTTCCTGATCCCAGCTCTGTTCATCTTGGCTTCTTTTAAAAACACAGCAAGCAAGGGTTACTCCAAGCGGAGTCTGCCTTTTTTCCAAAAATTAGGCCCCACACACACCCACCCCTTCAGTGGCAGCAGTTGTGCCCCAGTTGTACAATTCACAGCTAGATTTGCATCAAGCACATTCAAAAATACGCCATTCTTATCCGTCCCCAGGATGACACCGGGGTAGGTAGCAAAGTCTTTCCTGATCCCAGCTCTGTTCATCTTGGCTTCTTTTAAAAACACAGCAAGCAAGGGTTACTCCAAGCGGAGTCTGCCTTTTTTCCAAAAATTGGGCCCCACACACACCCACCCCTTCAGTGGCAGCAGTTGTGCCCCAGTTGTACAATTCACAGCTAGATTTGCATCAAGCACATTCAAAAATACGCCATTCTTATCCGTCCCCAGGATGACACCGGGGTAGGTAGCAAAGTCTTTCCTGATCCCAGCTCTGTTCATCTTGGCTTCTTTTAAAAACACAGCAAACAAGGGTTACTCCAAGCGGAGTCTCCCTTTTTTCCAAAAATTGGACCCCACACACACCCACCCCTTCAGTGGCAGCAGTTGTGCCCCAGTTGTACAATTCACAGCTAGATTTGCATCAAGCACATTCAAAAATACGCCATTCTTATCCGTCCCCAGGATGACACCGGGGTAGGTAGCAAAGTCTTTCCTGATCCCAGCTCTGTTCATATTGGCTTCTTTTAAAAACACAGCAAGCAAGGGTTATTCCAAGCAGAGTCTCCCTTTTTTCCAAAAATTGGGCCCCACACACACCCACCCCTTCAGTGGCAGCAGTTGTGCCCCAGTTGTACAATTCACAGCTAGATTTGCATCAAGCACATTCAAAAATACGCCATTCTTATCCGTCCCCAGGATGACACCGGGGTAGGTAGCAAAGTCTTTCCTGATCCCAGCTCTGTTCATCTTGGCTTCTTTTAAAAACACAGCAAGCAAGGGTTACTCCAAGCAGAGTCTCCCTTTTTTCCAAAAATTGGGCCCCACACACACCCACCCCTTCAGTGGCAGCAGTTGTGCCCCAGTTGTACAATTCACAGCTAGATTTGCATCAAGCACATTCAAAAATACGCCATTCTTATCCGTCCCCAGGATGACACCGGGGTAGGTAGCAAAGTCTTTCCTGATCCCAGCTCTGTTCATCTTGGCTTCTTTTAAAAACACAGCAAGCAAGGGTTACTCCAAACGGAGTCTCCCTTTTTTCAAAAAATTGGGCCCCACACACACCCACCCCTTCAGTGGCAGCAGTTGTGCCCCAGTTGTACAATTCACAGCTAGATTTGCATCAAGCACATTCAAAAATACGCCATTCTTATCCGTCGCCAGGATGACACCGGGGTAGGTAGCAAAGTCTTTCCTGATCCCAGCTCTGTTCATCTTGGCTTCTTTTAAAAACACAGCAAGCAAGGGTTACTCCAAGCGGAGTCTGCCTTTTTTCCAAAAATTGGGCCCCACACACACCCACCCCTTCAGTGGCAGCAGTTGTGCCCCAGTTGTACAATTCACAGCTAGATTTGCATCAAGCACATTCAAAAATACGCCATTCTTATCCGTCCCCAGGATGACACCGGGGTAGGTAGCAAAGTCTTTCCTGATCCCAGCTCTGTTCATCTTGGCTTCTTTTAAAAACACAGCAAGCAAGGGTTACTCCAAGCGGAGTCTCCCATTTTTCCAAAAATTGGGCCCCACACACACCCACCCCTTCAGTGGCAGCAGTTGTGCCCCAGTTGTACAATTCACAGCTAGATTTGCATCAAGCACATTAAAAAATACGCCATTCTTATCCGTCCCCAGGATGACACCGGGGTAGGTAGCAAAGTCTTTCCTGATCCGAACTCTGTTCATCTTGGCTTCTTTTAAAAACACAGCAAGCAAGGGTTACTCCAAGCGGAGTCTCCCTTTTTTCCAAAAATTGGACCCCACACACACCCACCCCTTCAGTGGCAGCAGTTGTGCCCCAGTTGTACAATTCACAGCTAGATTTGCATCAAGCACATTCAAAAATACGCCATTCTTATCCGTCCCCAGGATGACACCGGGGTAGGTAGCAAAGTCTTTCCTGATCCCAGCTCTGTTCATCTTGGCTTCTTTTAAAAACACAGCAAGCAAGGGTTACTCCAAGCGGAGTCTCCCTTTTTTCCAAAAATTGGGCCCCACACACACCCACCCCTTCAGTGGCAGCAGTTGTGCCCCAGTTGTACAATTCACAGCTAGATTTGCATCAAGCACATTCAAAAATACGCCATTCTTATCCGTCCCCAGGATGACACCGGGGTAGGTAGCAAAGTCTTTCCTGATCCCAGCTCTGTTCATCTTGGCTTCTTTTAAAAACACAGCAAGCAAGGGTTACTCCAAACGGAGTCTCCCTTTTTTCAAAAAATTGGGCCCCACACACACCCACCCCTTCAGTGGCAGCAGTTGTGCCCCAGTTGTACAATTCACAGCTAGATTTGCATCAAGCACATTCAAAAATACGCCATTCTTATCCGTCGCCAGGATGACACCGGGGTAGGTAGCAAAGTCTTTCCTGATCCCAGCTCTGTTCATCTTGGCTTCTTTTAAAAACACAGCAAGCAAGGGTTACTCCAAGCGGAGTCTCCCTTTTTTCCAAAAATTGGGCCCCACACACACCCACCCCTTCAGTGGCAGCAGTTGTGCCCCAGTTGTACAATTCACAGCTAGATTTGCATCAAGCACATTCAAAAATATGCCATTCTTATCCGTCCCCAGGATGACACCGGGGTAGGTAGCAAAGTCTTTTCTGATCCCAGCTCTATTCATCTTGGCTTCTTTTAAAAACACAGCAAGCAAGGGTTACTCCAAGCGGAGTCTCCCTTTTTTCCAAAAATTGGGCCCCACACACACCCACCCCTTCAGTGGCAGCAGTTGTGCCCCAGTTGTACAATTCACAGCTAGATTTGCATCAAGCACATTCAAAAATACGCCATTCTTATCCGTCCCCAGGATGACACCGGGGTAGGTAGCAAAGTCTTTCCTGATCCCAGCTCTGTTCATCTTGGCTTCTTTTAAAAACACAGCAAGCAAGGGTTACTCCAAGCGGAGTCTGCCTTTTTTCCAAAAATTAGGCCCCACACACACCCACCCCTTCAGTGGCAGCAGTTGTGCCCCAGTTGTACAATTCACAGCTAGATTTGCATCAAGCACATTCAAAAATACGCCATTCTTATCCGTCCCCAGGATGACACCGGGGTAGGTAGCAAAGTCTTTCCTGATCCCAGCTCTGTTCATCTTGGCTTCTTTTAAAAACACAGCAAGCAAGGGTTACTCCAAGCGGAGTCTGCCTTTTTTCCAAAAATTGGGCCCCACACACACCCACCCCTTCAGTGGCAGCAGTTGTGCCCCAGTTGTACAATTCACAGCTAGATTTGCATCAAGCACATTCAAAAATACGCCATTCTTATCCGTCCCCAGGATGACACCGGGGTAGGTAGCAAAGTCTTTCCTGATCCCAGCTCTGTTCATCTTGGCTTCTTTTAAAAACACAGCAAGCAAGGGTTACTCCAAGCGGAGTCTCCCATTTTTCCAAAAATTGGGCCCCACACACACCCACCCCTTCAGTGGCAGCAGTTGTGCCCCAGTTGTACAATTCACAGCTAGATTTGCATCAAGCACATTCAAAAATACGCCATTCTTATCCGTCCCCAGGATGACACCGGGGTAGGTAGCAAAGTCTTTCCTGATCCCAGCTCTGTTCATCTTGGCTTCTTTTAAAAACACAGCAAGCAAGGGTTACTCCAAGCGGAGTCTCCCTTTTTTCCAAAAATTGGGCCCCACACACACCCACCCCTTCAGTGGCAGCAGTTGTGCCCCAGTTGTACAATTCACAGCTAGATTTGCATCAAGCACATTCAAAAATACGCCATTCTTATCCGTCCCCAGGATGACACCGGGGTAGGTAGCAAAGTCTTTTCTGATCCCAGCTCTATTCATCTTGGCTTCTTTTAAAAACACAGCAAGCAAGGGTTACTCCAAGCGGAGTCTCCCTTTTTTCCAAAAATTGGGCCCCACACACACCCACCCCTTCAGTGGCAGCAGTTGTGCCCCAGTTGTACAATTCACAGCTAGATTTGCATCAAGCACATTCAAAAATACGCCATTCTTATCCGTCCCCAGGATGACACCGGGGTAGGTAGCAAAGTCTTTCCTGATCCCAGCTCTGTTCATCTTGGCTTCTTTTAAAAACACAGCAAGCAAGGGTTACTCCAAGCGGAGTCTGCCTTTTTACCAAAAATTAGGCCCCACACACACCCACCCCTTCAGTGGCAGCAGTTGTGCCCCAGTTGTACAATTCACAGCTAGATTTGCATCAAGCACATTCAAAAATACGCCATTCTTATCCGTCCCCAGGATGACACCGGGGTAGGTAGCAAAGTCTTTCCTGATCCCAGCTCTGTTCATCTTGGCTTCTTTTAAAAACACAGCAAGCAAGGGTTACTCCAAGCGGAGTCTGCCTTTTTTCCAAAAATTGGGCCCCACACACACCCACCCCTTCAGTGGCAGCAGTTGTGCCCCAGTTGTACAATTCACAGCTAGATTTGCATCAAGCACATTCAAAAATACGCCATTCTTATCCGTCCCCAGGATGACACCGGGGTAGGTAGCAAAGTCTTTCCTGATCCCAGCTCTGTTCATCTTGGCTTCTTTTAAAAACACAGCAAGCAAGGGTTACTCCAAGCGGAGTCTCCCATTTTTCCAAAAATTGGGCCCCACACACACCCACCCCTTCAGTGGCAGCAGTTGTGCCCCAGTTGTACAATTCACAGCTAGATTTGCATCAAGCACATTAAAAAATACGCCATTCTTATCCGTCCCCAGGATGACACCGGGGTAGGTAGCAAAGTCTTTCCTGATCCCAGCTCTGTTCATCTTGGCTTCTTTTAAAAACACAGCAAGCAAGGGTTACTCCAAGCGGAGTCTCCCTTTTTTCCAAAAATTGGACCCCACACACACCCACCCCTTCAGTGGAAGCAGTTGTGCCCCAGTTGTACAATTCACAGCTAGATTTGCATCAAGCACATTCAAAAATACGCCATTCTTATCCGTCCCCAGGATGACACCGGGGTAGGTAGCAAAGTCTTTCCTGATCCCAGCTCTGTTCATATTGGCTTCTTTTAAAAACACAGCAAGCAAGGGTTATTCCAAGCGGAGTCTCCCTTTTTTCCAAAAATTGGGCCCCACACACACCCACCCCTTCAGTGGCAGCAGTTGTGCCCCAGTTGTACAATTCACAGCTAGATTTGCATCAAGCACATTCAAAAATACGCCATTCTTATCCGTCCCCAGGATGACACTGGGGTAGGTAGCAAAGTCTTTCCTGATCCCAGCTCTGTTCATCTTGGCTTCTTTTAAAAACACAGCAAGCAAGGGTTACTCCAAGCAGAGTCTCCCTTTTTTCCAAAAATTGGGCCCCACACACACCCACCCCTTCAGTGGCAGCAGTTGTGCCCCAGTTGTACAATTCACAGCTAGATTTGCATCAAGCACATTCAAAAATACGCCATTCTTATCCGTCCCCAGGATGACACCTTGGTAGGTAGCAAAGTCTTTCCTGATCCCAGCTCTGTTCATCTTGGCTTCTTTTAAAAACACAGCAAGCAAGGGTTACTCCAAACGGAGTCTCCCTTTTTTCAAAAAATTGGGCCCCACACACACCCACCCCTTCAGTGGCAGAAGTTGTGCCCCAGTTGTACAATTCACAGCTAGATTTGCATCAAGCACATTCAAAAATACGCCATTCTTATCCGTCGCCAGGATGACACCGGGGTAGGTAGCAAAGTCTTTCCTGATCCCAGCTCTGTTCATCTTGGCTTCTTTTAAAAACACAGCAAGCAAGGGTTACTCCAAGCGGAGTCTGCCTTTTTTCCAAAAATTGGGCCCCACACACACCCACCCCTTCAGTGGCAGCAGTTGTGCCCCAGTTGTACAATTCACAGCTAGATTTGCATCAAGCACATTCAAAAATACGCCATTCTTATCCGTCCCCAGGATGACACCGGGGTAGGTAGCAAAGTCTTTCCTGATCCCAGCTCTGTTCATCTTGGCTTCTTTTAAAAACACAGCAAGCAAGGGTTACTCCAAGCGGAGTCTCCCATTTTTCCAAAAATTGGGCCCCACACACACCCACCCCTTCAGTGGCAGCAGTTGTGCCCCAGTTGTACAATTCACAGCTAGATTTGCATCAAGCACATTAAAAAATACGCCATTCTTATCCGTCCCCAGGATGACACCGGGGTAGGTAGCAAAGTCTTTCCTGATCCCAGCTCTGTTCATCTTGGCTTCTTTTAAAAACACAGCAAGCAAGGGTTACTCCAAGCGGAGTCTCCCTTTTTTCCAAAAATTGGACCCCACACACACCCACCCCTTCAGTGGCAGCAGTTGTGCCCCAGTTGTACAATTCACAGCTAGATTTGCATCAAGCACATTCAAAAATACGCCATTCTTATCCGTCCCCAGGATGACACCGGGGTAGGTAGCAAAGTCTTTCCTGATCCCAGCTCTGTTCATATTGGCTTCTTTTAAAAACACAGCAAGCAAGGGTTATTCCAAGCGGAGTCTCCCTTTTTTCCAAAAATTGGGCCCCACACACACCCACCCCTTCAGTGGCAGCAGTTGTGCCCCAGTTGTACAATTCACAGCTAGATTTGCATCAAGCACATTCAAAAATACGCCATTCTTATCCGTCCCCAGGATGACACCGGGGTAGGTAGCAAAGTCTTTCCTGATCCCAGCTCTGTTCATCTTGGCTTCTTTTAAAAACACAGCAAGCAAGGGTTACTCCAAGCGGAGTCTCCCTTTTTTCCAAAAATTGGGCCCCACACACACCCACCCCTTCAGTGGCAGCAGTTGTGCCCCAGTTGTACAATTCACAGCTAGATTTGCATCAAGCACATTCAAAAATACGCCATTCTTATCCGTCCCCAGGATGACACCGGGGTAGGTAGCAAAGTCTTTCCTGATCCCAGCTCTGTTCATCTTGGCTTCTTTTAAAAACACAGCAAGCAAGGGTTACTCCAAACGGAGTCTCCCTTTTTTCAAAAAATTGGGCCCCACACACACCCACCCCTTCAGTGGCAGCAGTTGTGCCCCAGTTGTACAATTCACAGCTAGATTTGCATCAAGCACATTCAAAAATACGCCATTCTTATCCGTCGCCAGGATGACACCGGGGTAGGTAGCAAAGTCTTTCCTGATCCCAGCTCTGTTCATCTTGGCTTCTTTTAAAAACACAGCAAGCAAGGGTTACTCCAAGCGGAGTCTCCCTTTTTTCCAAAAATTGGGCCCCACACACACCCACCCCTTCAGTGGCAGCAGTTGTGCCCCAGTTGTACAATTCACAGCTAGATTTGCATCAAGCACATTCAAAAATACGCCATTCTTATCCGTCCCCAGGATGACACCGGGGTAGGTAGCAAAGTCTTTTCTGATCCCAGCTCTATTCATCTTGGCTTCTTTTAAAAACACAGCAAGCAAGGGTTACTCCAAGCGGAGTCTCCCTTTTTTCCAAAAATTGGGCCCCACACACACCCACCCCTTCAGTGGCAGCAGTTGTGCCCCAGTTGTACAATTCACAGCTAGATTTGCATCAAGCACATTCAAAAATACGCCATTCTTATCCGTCCCCAGGATGACACCGGGGTAGGTAGCAAAGTCTTTCCTGATCCCAGCTCTGTTCATCTTGGCTTCTTTTAAAAACACAGCAAGCAAGGGTTACTCCAAGCGGAGTCTCCCTTTTTTCCAAAAATTGGGCCCCACACACACCCACCCCTTCAGTGGCAGCAGTTGTGCCCCAGTTGTACAATTCACAGCTAGATTTGCATCAAGCACATTCAAAAATACGCCATTCTTATCCGTCCCCAGGATGACACCGGGGTAGGTAGCAAAGTCTTTCCTGATCCCAGCTCTGTTCATCTTGGCTTCTTTTAAAAACACAGCAAGCAAGGGTTACTCCAAGCGGAGTCTCCCATTTTTCCAAAAATTGGGCCCCACACACACCCACCCCTTCAGTGGCAGCAGTTGTGCCCCAGTTGTACAATTCACAGCTAGATTTGCATCAAGCACATTAAAAAATACGCCATTCTTATCCGTCCCCAGGATGACACCGGGGTAGGTAGCAAAGTCTTTCCTGATCCCAGCTCTGTTCATCTTGGCTTCTTTTAAAAACACAGCAAGCAAGGGTTACTCCAAGCGGAGTCTCCCTTTTTTCCAAAAATTGGGCCCCACACACACCCACCCCTTCAGTGGCAGCAGTTGTGCCCCAGTTGTACAATTCACAGCTAGATTTGCATCAAGCACATTCAAAAATACGCCATTCTTATCCGTCCCCAGGATGACACCGGGGTAGGTAGCAAAGTCTTTCCTGATCCCAGCTCTGTTCATCTTGGCTTCTTTTAAAAACACAGCAAGCAAGGGTTACTCCAAGCGGAGTCTCCCTTTTTTCCAAAAATTGGGCCCCACACACACCCACCCCTTCAGTGGCAGCAGTTGTGCCCCAGTTGTACAATTCACAGCTAGATTTGCATCAAGCACATTCAAAAATACGCCATTCTTATCCGTCCCCAGGATGACACCGGGGTAGGTAGCAAAGTCTTTCCTGATCCCAGCTCTGTTCATCTTGGCTTCTTTTAAAAACACAGCAAGCAAGGGTTACTCCAAACGGAGTCTCCCTTTTTTCAAAAAATTGGGCCCCACACACACCCACCCCTTCAGTGGCAGCAGTTGTGCCCCAGTTGTACAATTCACAGCTAGATTTGCATCAAGCACATTCAAAAATACGCCATTCTTATCCGTCGCCAGGATGACACCGGGGTAGATAGCAAAGTCTTTCCTGATCCCAGCTCTGTTCATCTTGGCTTCTTTTAAAAACACAGCAAGCAAGGGTTACTCCAAGCGGAGTCTCCCTTTTTTCCAAAAATTGGGCCCCACACACACCCACCCCTTCAGTGGCAGCATGACCATTGAGGAAGGATTCTCCAGTCGTGCTGTATGTGTGTTACCCACCAATACCATCTGTAAATAATACACGAACTGCATGTGACTTGGTTTAAAATTGGCCACAGCAGCCTTTATTACCTATTATTTACATACTAACACAAGGGGGCGCCGTCCAACGGGCGACCCCAACAAATAACAATAGGTAACACAGTAACCAATACAGTAAATATACAACCCTGAGTAGGCCCAGTCCAGGAACCACTTCTCACCCCAGTATCCCTGGCCGCAACACACCGACCCAGAGATGAGGTATTAATCACCTACGGATTAACCCTCCAACTTTGCAGAACCCCGTGCCTGCAACATCCCGGAACCTGGAGCCACCATACCAAGATGGTGTCTCTCTGTCCAGTTACCATTGCCTTCAACCGCCTCTGGACCAGACCTACCCCCCGCTGCTGTGACAAAGAAACAACCCAGACAAAATTCCCCTCGGTATTAAACACAAGGGAGGGTGGGCGGGGATCGTTCCATATCCGGAAGTCAAGAGAGAGGGGGTAAGTCAAAGTCCTTTACTTACACCCCTCAACTGTCCCACCTCTTCCTCCAGGGAACTCCTCCTACCCACCAATCCCTTTTATTCTGCCTTATAAACAAACCATTCCTGTTTCCATTAACCCCATCACTCCTTCCCTTCCCTCTAGTCATGTCGCCCCTCCACCCTATGGGTTCCATGGCTTTCTTGACCATTGAGGAAGGATTCTCCAGTCGTGCTGTATGTGTGTTACCCACCAATACCATCTGTAAATAATACACGAACTGCATGTGACTTGGTTTAAAATTGGCCACAGCAGCCTTTATTACCTATTATTTACATACTAACACAAGGGGGCGCCGTCCAACGGGCGACCCCAACAAATAACAATAGGTAACACAGTAACCAATACAGTAAATATACAACCCTGAGTAGGCCCAGTCCAGGAACCACTTCTCACCCCAGTATCCCTGGCCGCAACACACCGACCCAGAGATGAGGTATTAATCACCTACGGATTAACCCTCCAACTTTGCAGAACCCCGTGCCTGCAACATCCCGGAACCTGGAGCCACCATACCAAGATGGTGTCTCTCTGTCCAGTTACCATTGCCTTCAACCGCCTCTGGACCAGACCTACCCCCCGCCACAGGACAGGGCACGTGACTCCTTACGTGGCCTGGACCCGCCACACACCAAAAGCTTGTACCACACCTCCACGCAATCCCAGCGTCCACAAACAGCACCAAGAACGTTAAGATGCACCCCCATCGCATCACCAAAACCACCAGTTCAGCGCCACCAACTTTAGGCACTGCCCCCCAATAAAGGCTCGATTGATACTGCCTACCGCACAAGCCACACGCCATTCCAAACCGGTCACACTATCAAAAACTACCCCACGATTAAGCCCGGGTATGTCTTCCACAATGCCACAAACCAACAATTTTTTTTTTTTTTTTTTTTTTTAAAACATTCATAAATAACTTCTCGAGATACCTAATCGCTGCCTCCCACTCACTGGACCAGTACCATCGACCCGTCCAGACCCCACTGGCAAAATTTGGGCGAGCCTCAGACCGTCGAGGCCCCGAGAACCAACGAATGCCCAAATATCCAAATGAGGCACACCCTCACCACAAAACCCAGAGGTTATAAACCCACAGATAACACCAACCTGTTACGCCAACCCATTCCACTCCCAAAAGTCTCAAACGCCCCCATTGGCCTTAACCCGATAACAACTGAGGCCAACGTAACACCGAAACAAGAGGACTCCCACCTCCCAATACTTCTCACCACCCCTTTTCTGAGCCCACCGAGGGGCCTCCGTGGAAGCCCAATCCAGAAGGAAGACGACCCGTAGTATTCCGGGCGCCCACCCCCGCCACCTGCAATCCAGTCTGCAGCGCTGGCACAAAATGGTACCTTAACAAACGCGACACAATAATGATCCTGGGCGTCCTCACAACATAAATTCCGCACCCGGGACCGCGTATAACAACACCAACCTTCACCACCCGCCTAATCTGATTCGGTGAGCGACAAAGCCGGCGCTCAACCCACTGCACCACCTCGGACACATCCTCCAACATCCAACCTCCGCTCCTAACCGTAGATGGGCTGACCAACCCCACAATCTCAAAGCCTCCCAAAAGGCTAACACAAACCGTTTTGGACAAGGGAAACAAAACCTGCTCGTGCTCAGATGAACATAGCCACCACAAACCACTCACCAAACGCTGCCACAAAACAACGGAGACAGACCCTTGTATCCCGCTGCCTCACACCCTTACGACCAAACCCTTCAAGGCCTGCCGCGCACTAAGATCCTGCGAAAACATCTCTCCACATCTAATCCTCAACAAGACAGCCACAGCCGCCACCCTCTGCTCCACTGCTGACGCCGGCCTAGCAGCCTGAAAACCGTTAATCACCACTGCCAACGCCCCCACCAAATACTCCACCGGGCCGTCCTCACACATTGTCCCAAACAACGTTATCCGCGCCACCCACACTTCTGGATATCAGCCCCAAATAACCTCAGTCACTGGGCACCGAGCCGCTCCCCAACACAGCCACACCAGACTCCACAAGCCCTCAGGACACACCGTGCCCACCTCGTCTGTTACGCGGCCTCAACTCCCGAGACCTGCAGAACTGGAAGGAAACAAAGCAGCTGCTATTCCCTTGGCGAACCCCAGTACTGGTTGCGCCACGCATACCATTTTTTTTTTTTTTTTCTAAACGCATACAATTGCGAAACCAACTGTCGCAAGTACGCCACCCTTGGCCCCAGGATTAGCAAACCAACTATTAAATCGAATTCTCCACCAACTGATAGTCAGAATGACAGCACACCTTCCTCTTGGAAAAACTGCCAACCTCCCCAACCCGACTACTACCACCGATTGGAAGCGCTACCCCACAATGCCCAACCAGAAAACCAACTGGACCCGCTGCATCCGAGTACCGCAGCTACGTTCCATCAGGCACCACCTTACCCAACCACAATCCGCGGCCACTAAATCGCCGTAAGAAAAAACCTCCTACACCATCAGATCGTCATTGATCTCCTTCGTGACCACACACAAATGATCCGATGGCTGCACCCTTGGCGCAGCCATCGCCAGCCGTCCAGCAGACACGCCCCCCAGCGGCGTAACTCTGCACCCGTGGTTCGACCGCCCCTGCAAAGACTGCACCGCCTGAAACCGCACCGTCTTAGCTGACCTAACTGCCTCTATCGCAGCCCATAGGACCACACCATTACCCACGAATCCTACCTCTCTGACCATAACATCAAACTTTATCCCCCACAAACTGTATCACTGGCGTTGGACCCTCAGTCTTCACCTGCGCCAACAGGCCCAAAAGAGTATCCACCACCATCTGCAATGAAACAAACAACCTCAACGAATCATCAACCCGCCAACCCGATGTAAAGAGAATCAACCTATAATGAATAAGAGGTGTAAGCTGGGACACACCACGCACAAACCACTCCACAAAGAAATAACCGCCCCCAACGGAACATAAAATGGGACAAAACCCATTAGCCCCCACCGATCAGCATAATAATAACTCC
Source organism: Anomaloglossus baeobatrachus (assembly GCF_048569485.1). Taxonomy (NCBI): domain Eukaryota; kingdom Metazoa; phylum Chordata; class Amphibia; order Anura; family Aromobatidae; genus Anomaloglossus; species Anomaloglossus baeobatrachus. The sequence goes on from NC_134355.1 coordinate 232,657,651, forward strand.
CCTCCCCACCGCAGCACCAGAACTGCTAGCTAGCAGGGTGGACCAGTAACAACCTAAATGCCGCCTCCAAATCCACCTTTGCCATCAATGCTCCACGGCTCACCGCCTTTTCCAAATCCCACCCTCTGTCCAACGACACATAATAAACCGCCGACAATTCTGGAGCCAAGCAGGCATACACCGATGACTCCTCCAGATAAGATACGTTTTGAACAAGCCGAAATATATACATCTATATACAGCTCATTTCCGGCACTACCCACCAACAGAGAAACCCAATCATGACAAGGAGGGCCCCGAATGGCCCACCCATCCTGCCCAAAGCCACGTCCTGACCCCTCTTTCCACTGACAACCACCAGGTGTCCCCTAGCCCAGCACAAACTTCCAATAAGGAGGCAAAGATCCACCAATATAAATAGAAAGACGCAGAATTACTATGTTCCTTACCACAACCCAACACGTATGCTTAAGACAACCGTCCGCGCCAAATCTGCACCACCCATCATTCTATTCCCCCCAAAAAACCCTCATCGACCGTGTCGCCGGGGTTCCACGCCCCGAACAGCCAACTACCCCCCAAAAGGGGGGGGCTGACTAGGAGCCGCCATCCACTGCAGCCATAAGGATGTGCCCGTATGCTCCTACCGCATACTGGCACGCAACACCTTCCCTTGCTGAAATTACACGGCGTACTGAAGCCAGACTAAACCGCCATATGATCTAAACAAGCCACCCCAAATGGATCCATATAACCGAACCATGCCGAAGCAATTACCCAATTCCTTCCCCCGATACCCTTGCCAAAAACGCAAATGCCCGCAGCCACGTTGCAAATGTACGAGGGGTGAGCCTCCACCGGCGCTCCCCTCCCTCTACTTATCCTTCCTGGAATCACTTAGCTTAACCTAATCCAGGTGAAACTGTTCCAGGGGGAGCAGCGAAACTATTGCTACACGTTCCCCCATTCAAATCTTATCCCTCACATCCTCCAGCAAGTGAGCCCCCCCCCAGCGGGCCTTTGAAGCACCCATAACTCTCACACTTGACCACTGTCAGCCCAATGCACCACCTCATCCCCCTCTTCGCTCCTCACCACTCACTCTGTCACAGCCCATGCCGCCTCTGCCCGAAAATGCTCCCCTGCCGCCTCATGCGCCCTCACTCTGCCTGCCGCACCTGCGCCTACTAACCACCGATCCCGTCCATGCCGCCGGCGGTGCATGCGCACTCTCCACAACCGTATACACCACTGCAGTAAACCCCATACCTTGTCAAAACACAAACCCACTCGGTGCTGCCGTGTCCGCAGCCGCCCCCCCCACCAACTGCGCCCCAACCCTGCCGAATCCACGGCCGTCTCACCCGACCGTGACCCGGCGTATCCTGGAATAAAAGTCATGCCATCCAGACGTCTGATTCTTCCGTCGCTGCTTCCTCCTCCTCCTCGCTGGAGCCGACCGCCTCTGGCTCATGTAATGCAGACGCCGCCGAAGCGCTGCCACCACCACGGCCGTCCTCCTGGTACGCCGCGTGGGCACCATCCTCCAAGCTCCATCTTCTGTCCCGCGGCGACAACCCCGGAAACCGTCCCGACCCACGGGCTGCCACCGCGGGCCTCATCTTCTGGCCCGACCCCCCCCTGCTGCCTGCAAGGACAGGGGGTACCTGTGGCCCGACCCGCTGCCAGCAGACTCCCATCCAGAGCCGCCAGCCTCCTGCCCACCTGGGCCCAGAAGTCATCCGTCCGCCGGGTCCTCGCCCCCCTGGGGGAGACCGCCGCTGCCGGGAGCTGCACGCCTGCTCTGGGTGACCAGGCGGGGACCGCAGGGTCCCCGCCGTCACCCCCACGTACCGACGCCTCCCGGGCATCCGTCGCACCAGGCTCGCCTGCCCTGGTGCCGGACCCCTTGCTGGCTGCAGCCCCCCGGCCACCCCCCCTCCACCCACGGGGGAAGGGGGGTAACGCTGGCCTCCGTCCTCGCCGGGCGCTCTCCTGGCCAGGAGCCGCCGCATCCAGCCCTCCTGGGCCCCATGAAAGCCTCTGTCCGCTGGGCCCTCCCCCTCCTGGGGGAGACCGCCGCGGCCGGGAGCTGCAACCTGATCTGGGTGACCAAGCAGAAACCGCAGGGCCCCTGCCGTCACCCCCACTCACCGACGCCTCCTGGGCACCCGTCGCCCCAGGCCCGCCTGCCCTGGTGCCGGACCCACCACTGGCTGCCGCTCCGCGGCCCCCCCCACCGTCCGCGAGGGGTAAAGCTGGCCTCTGTCACCGCCGGGCGCTCTCCCCGTCCGGGAGCCACCGCATCCAGCAATCCAGGCCGCGGCTCGGACCGGAAATAGGCCGCAGACAAGCCACGCCCCCCTCCCGGCTGCCGCGGCCCGGACGGAGATTCCTCCCGCGGCCGGAGCAGCAGCTGAGTACTGCCCTGCCCACGTCCTACCGCGGAGGGTCCCCGAAGGGGCTCTCACATCTCCTCCTCGCTCCCCCCGCACACGGCAAGTACCTGAGATATGAGGGAGGGGGGACGCCGCCCGCAGCTGACAGGGGAGCGAGGGGAAAGTGCCAACGGGTTAACCCCTAGCAGCCAAGGCGTGGGACCGCGCTGCCAGGGGCCCGTGCACTGCCATGATGAATCCGCTGGTCCCGGGTAGCAGCCATCCTGTCGCACGTCCGGATCGTTCCATATCCGGAAGTCAAGAGAGAGGGGGGTAAGTCAAAGTCCTTTACTTACACCCCTCAACTGTCCCACCTCTTCCTCCAGGGAACTCCTCCTACCCACCAATCCCTTTTATTCTGCCTTATAAACAAACCATTCCTGTTTCCATTAACCCCATCACTCCTTCCCTTCCCTCTAGTCATGTCGCCCCTCCACCCTATGGGTTCCATGGCTTTCTGTTGTGCCCCAGTTGTACAATTCACAGCTAGATTTGCATCAAGCACATTCAAAAATACGCCATTCTTATCCGTCCCCAGGATGACACCGGGGTAGGTAGCAAAGTCTTTTCTGATCCCAGCTCTATTCATCTTGGCTTCTTTTAAAAACACAGCAAGCAAGGGTTACTCCAAGCGGAGTCTCCCTTTTTTCCAAAAATTGGGCCCCACACACACCCACCCCTTCAGTGGCAGCAGTTGTGCCCCAGTTGTACAATTCACAGCTAGATTTGCATCAAGCACATTCAAAAATACGCCATTCTTATCCGTCCCCAGGATGACACCGGGGTAGGTAGCAAAGTCTTTCCTGATCCCAGCTCTGTTCATCTTGGCTTCTTTTAAAAACACAGCAAGCAAGGGTTACTCCAAGCGGAGTCTGCCTTTTTTCCAAAAATTAGGCCCCACACACACCCACCCCTTCAGTGGCAGCAGTTGTGCCCCAGTTGTACAATTCACAGCTAGATTTGCATCAAGCACATTCAAAAATACGCCATTCTTATCCGTCCCCAGGATGACACCGGGGTAGGTAGCAAAGTCTTTCCTGATCCCAGCTCTGTTCATCTTGGCTTCTTTTAAAAACACAGCAAGCAAGGGTTACTCCAAGCGGAGTCTGCCTTTTTTCCAAAAATTGGGCCCCACACACACCCACCCCTTCAGTGGCAGCAGTTGTGCCCCAGTTGTAGAATTCACAGCTAGATTTGCATCAAGCACATTCAAAAATACGCCATTCTTATCCGTCCCCAGGATGACACCGGGGTAGGTAGCAAAGTCTTTCCTGATCCCAGCTCTGTTCATCTTGGCTTCTTTTAAAAACACAGCAAGCAAGGGTTACTCCAAGCGGAGTCTCCCTTTTTTCCAAAAATTGGGCCCCACACACACCCACCCCTTCAGTGGCAGCAGTTGTGCCCCAGTTGTAAAATTCACAGCTAGATTTGCATCAAGCACATTCAATAATACGCCATTCTTATCTGTCCCCAGGATGACACCGGGGTAGGTAGCAAAGTCTTTCCTGATCCCAGCTCTGTTCATCTTGGCTTCTTTTAAAAACACAGCAAGCAAGGGTTACTCCAAGCGGAGCCTCCCTTTTTTCCAAAAATTGGGCCTTACACACACCCACCCCTTCAGTGGCAGCAGTTGTGCCCCAGTTGTACAAATCACAGCTAGATTTGAATCAAGCACATTCAAAAATACGCCATTCTTATCCGTCCCCAGGATGACACCGGGGTATGTAGCAAAGTTGTTTCTGATCCCAGCTCTGTTCATCTTGGCTTCTTTTAAAAACACAGCAAGCAAGGGTTACTCCAAGCGGAGTCTCCCTTTTTTCCAAAAATTGGGCCCCACACACACCCACCCCTTCAGTGGCAGCAGTTGTGCCCCAGTTGTACAATTCACAGCTAGATTTGCATCAAGCACATTCAAAAATACGCCTTTCTTATCCGTCCCCAGGATGACACCGGGGTAGGTAGCAAAGTCTTTCCTGATCCCAGCTCTGTTCATCTTGGCTTCTTTTAAAAACACAGCAAGCAAGGGTTACTCCAAGCGGAGTCTCCCTTTTTTCCAAAAATTGGGCCCCACACACACCCACCCCTTCAGTGGCAGCAGTTGTGCCCCAGTTGTAGAATTCACAGCTAGATTTGCATCAAGCACATTCAAAAATACGCCATTCTTATCCGTCCCCAGGATGACACCGGGGTAGGTAGCAAAGTCTTTCCTGATCCCAGCTCTGTTCATCTTGGCTTCTTTTAAAAACACAGCAAGCAAGGGTTACTCCAAGCGGAGTCTCCCTTTTTTCCAAAAATTGGGCCCCACACACACCCACCCCTTCAGTGGCAGCAGTTGTGCCCCAGTTGTAAAATTCACAGCTAGATTTGCATCAAGCACATTCAATAATACGCCATTCTTATCTGTCCCCAGGATGACATCGGGGTAGGTAGCAAAGTCTTTCCTGATCCCAGCTCTGTTCATCTTGGCTTCTTTTAAAAACACAGCAAGCAAGGGTTACTCCAAGCGGAGCCTCCCTTTTTTCCAAAAATTGGGCCTTACACACACCCACCCCTTCAGTGGCAGCAGTTGTGCCCCAGTTGTACAAATCACAGCTAGATTTGAATCAAGCACATTCAAAAATACGCCATTCTTATCCGTCCCCAGGATGACACCGGGGTAGGTAGCAAAGTCTTTTCTGATCCCAGCTCTGTTCATCTTGGCTTCTTTTAAAAACACAGCAAGCAAGGGTTACTCCAAGCGGAGTCTCCCTTTTTTCCAAAAATTGGGCCCCACACACACCCACCCCTTCAGTAGCAGCAGTTGTGCCCCAGTTGTACAATTCACAGCTAGATTTGCATCAAGCACATTCAAAAATACGCCTTTCTTATCCGTCCCCAGGATGACACCGGGGTAGGTAGCAAAGTCTTTCCTGATCCCAGCTCTGTTCATCTTGGCTTCTTTTAAAAACACAGCAAGCAAGGGTTACTCCAAGCGGAGTCTCCCTTTTTTCCAAAAATTGGGCCCCCCACACACCCACCCCTTCAGTGGCAGCAGTTGTGCCCCAGTTGTACAATTCACAGCTAGATTTGCATCAAGCACATTCAAAAATACGCCTTTCTTATCCGTCCCCAGGATGACACCGGGGTAGGTAGCAAAGTCTTTCCTGATCCCAGCTCTGTTCATCTTGGCTTCTTTTAAAAACACAGCAAGCAAGGGTTACTCCAAGCGGAGTCTCCCTTTTTTCCAAAAATTGGGCCCCACATACACCCACCCCTTCAGTGGCAGCAGTTGTGCCCCAGTTGTACAATTCACAGCTAGATTTGCATCAAGCACATTCAAAAATACGCCATTCTTATCCGTCCCCAGGATGACACCGGGGTAGGTAGCAAAGTCTTTCCTGATCCCAGCTCTGTTCATCTTGGCTTCTTTTAAAAACACAGCAAGCAAGGGTTACTCCAAGCGGAGTCTCCCTTTTTTCCAAAAATTGGGCCCCACACACACCCACCCCTTCAGTGGCAGCAGTTGTGCCCCAGTTGTACAATTCACAGCTAGATTTGCATCAAGCACATTCAAAAATACGCCATTCTTATCTGTCCCCAGGATGACACCGGGGTAGGTAGCAAAGTCTTTCCTGATCCCAGCTCTGTTCATCTTGGCTTCTTTTAAAAACACAGCAAGCAAGGGTTACTCTAAGCGGAGCCTCCCTTTTTTCCAAAAATTGGGCCTTACACACACCCACCCCTTCAGTGGCAGCAGTTGTGCCCCAGTTGTACAAATCACAGCTAGATTTGCATCAAGCACATTCAAAAATACGCCATTCTTATCCGTCCCCAGGATGACACCGGGGTAGGTAGCAAAGTCTTTTCTGACCCCAGCTCTGTTCATCTTGGCTTCTTTTAAAAACACAGCAAGCAAGGGTTACTCCAAGCGGAGTCTCCCTTTTTTCCAAAAATTGGGCCCCACACACACCCACCCCTTCAGTGGCAGCAGTTGTGCCCCAGTTGTACAATTCACAGCTAGATTTGCATCAAGCACATTCAAAAATACGCCTTTCTTATCCGTCCCCAGGATGACACCGGGGTAGGTAGCAAAGTCTTTCCTGATCCCAGTGTGAAGCCCCGCAAGTACTGTATCGGTGCATACCTTCAGGGACTCCACGTAGCTGGTGCTGGTCACAGGTAGGGAATCTTCGGTTTTGATCGTGACGCCCCTCTCAGTATTGCGGTCAGTGGGGACCGCCACTGCAGGTTAGGGGTGCCTGGGGCTGATGATATGTGCAGTCAGATGTAGTAGCCTCCTGAGAGTGAGGCATGCCCCAGGGTCCAGTGTAGATGCGTAGAACTACAAGGCGCAGAATGACTCCACACAGGCAGGATGTCTTTTAGGGTTTTTACTCACATTTGATGGCAGGGTGAGTAACCCGGGCGTAGCTGGGATGAACCAGGCAGGAACCAGGTATCCTTCCGGCTGACTTTATGAGGGTGACTACTGACTCGCCTTCCTTAGCCCTTGGTGGTTTGGGGTAACCCCGACTTTTAGTCCCTATGGGGGTCACCCAGGGAAGATGCTGCAGCCTCTCTCCCCTTCGTTTGCCGTTTGCTTGTCGCCCGGACCAGGCCACTCCAGCTGCTTGCCTCCTGTGACCTATGGGCCCTAACTGTGGCTACGTGGCTGCGGCTTGTGTGGTGTTGTGGTGTGGGCTTTGAGAGCCCCACACCGGCAGGTTTAGCAAAAGAAAGCTGGATCTATCTCCGCTTCGGGATCTGCCGCCCGTTTGGGCCTGGTACTCTCTAGCAGTCTCCTTACTTCCCACTCCGTGCTCTCTCTCTAGCTGAAGATGGATTTCGGGTAGCACTCCTAGTTGACCGTTCTCCCCCGTCAATAGCCACTGCGCGGGCGCTGTTAGACAGCAACAGCCCCACAGGTCTGCTCCTCACTGAGCCCTCTGGGGTTCTGCTCTAACTGACTCACTGCCCCTCCTCTCCTGTTCTTGCCTACGCCACCTAGCAACCAGACTCTCTTACCACACCCCTCGAGAGGAGATGGAGGCTTCTGGCCCCCTCCTGGGTTCCCCAGGGGTCCTCTCAAAGGTACATGTGTGAGACCTGATCACTATGCGCCTGTGTACCACACCTCAGTCAGCCTTCTGGATTACCTGTATTGTACTGTCCCCAGCATGGGTGCAGTACTCAGTGGTGCCTGACCAGGTCAGGGGCGCCACATTCCCCCTTAGTTATCACCAGCACGTCCTCGGGCTGCAAGACAACATTTTAAAATGCATAAAACAGTAAAACATGGTAAAACATTTTTAAAACCACCAGGCACTATACATCACCACCCTCCACCCACAAGTCCGTTAACCCACCCAAAACCCTTTTAGGAGGCAGGTCACCGGTCCTGTTGGTAACCAGGTCTGGGCCATCCACTTCCCCAGACCTTTCCTCCAATCTTCCTCTCCCGTTGGCCGCGCCTTCAGCCACTTCTGGCAGGATGTAGAGGCGGCTTTCAGGGTCTGGTGGTTTCAGGGTATACCTGGCCTGGTGGATCCGCGCCTTCAGCCTCTTCTGGCAGGATGTAGAGGCGGCCTCCACAGTTGGTGCTGACCAGGTACCCTCTTTGTGGTGGAGAGCCAGGCCCCATAAACAGGCATGCTCTCTGGTCGCAGGTGAGCCAAGGCCCTATATACGGACGGGCCCCCCCTGGTTGCAGACGAGCCAAGCCCCTAAACAGGCTGGCTCTGGTGGCGGTGCCTCTGGTGTAACTATTTACACTGCGAGAGTTTGTGGCTATAGCCAGTTCATAGCCTTAAGGTTCATTTCTCACATGAGTTTATGTGGGCACATTTCTTAAACTTGGGAACGTTGCAAAACAAACTTTTCAAACTGGTCAAAACTTTAACTTTCTAACTGCTGTTCTTCTTACTTTTCTCTACTCCTCCATTTCACCAGGGCTTGGGCCTGTAGGGCTGCGGCTCCTGTTGCTTTCTTGCTCTTTGTCGTCGTCTGTGGTCGTCTCATCTGTAGGTTCTTTGTCTTTTCTTTCTTGGTCTTCATCTGTTTCCTTTTCTGTATCTGTTTCTTTATCTCTGTCTTTCCTTTCTTCTTCTTTAGGACATGGTGCTACGTCAAGCGCGTACCAGCCTCTTTCTCCTTGATGTATGGTGAACTGTACTGAATCTCCCATTCTTAAGTTTCTGCCAGGGTGTCCTCTGGGCAAATGGGCTCTCACATCTCTCCTATTTACGAAAATGCCTCCCTTTATACCAGGGGCAACGATGAATCCGTACCCTGACTTTAGATTAAAATCTTCCACAATTCCTCTGCAAAGGGGTCCTCTGACCTGGGCTTTGGCTCTTCTCAGGAACCGTTTTTCTTGTAGGTCTCTGGCCGTGATGTCATCCTTCTGCTCTGGAGACTGTGGTGCTGGAGCAAACTGTGTTCTGCTGCGCCGTGTCTTGCGGGCTGGATTCTGCTGGGCTGTTTCTTCCATGCCTGCAGGCCCCCAGGTGAGGTCTTTGGGCTGATCTTCGTCAGCAGACGGTGTCAGGTCTTCCTCATCCCAGCGGGAATATGGCAACATCTCCGGCTCTGGGCAGGGATCCACTGCTGGTGGCTCTGGAGTCAGCTCCTCAGCCTCCTGGCCTCCTCTCCCCCTTAGTTCTTCGCTGCACTCTGGCTGTGGCAGTGCTGGGGATGGATGTTCTTCAGCAGGCCCGGGCGGTGGACTCTTGGGCGTGGTTGCTGCAGGAGTTGCCTTGGGAGTGTGCGGGGGAAGCAGATATTGTGCCACCATCTCCTGTGGGAACTTGGCCTCCATGTCAGCCTTCAACTGCCAGTATGCGGAGTCCTCACCTACCAGGGATTTCCTAGCAGGGACGTCCTTAGTCTGGGGAGCGGTGTCTGCTCTGGCCTTGCAGGCCGGGGTAAACGTTGGTGTAGTCTTGTCTTGGCGGGCCGCGCCTGACATGGCGGCGGCCTGGTCTGTGCGGGCCGAGCCTGGCGTGGCGGCGGCCTGGTCTGTGCGGGCCGAGCCTGGCGTGGCGGCGGCCTGGACCTGCGTCGCTGTTGCGGCCGGTTCCTGGCGGGCCGAGCTGGGCATTGCAGCCGCGGTCTGAATTGGCGTCACAGCCTCGATGGGATCCGTGCAGGCTGAGCTGGGCGTCGCTGCAGTGATCGGGGCTTGACGGGCCGCACCTGGCGTGGCTGCGGCCTGGTTCAGCATCTCACTTGCGGCGCGGACGAGCGTCGCTGCTGCGGTGGGGTCCTGGCGGACTGGGCTCAGCAGGGTGGCAGCCTGGGTCAGCGTCACACCTGCGGCACGGATGAGTATCGCCGTAGCAGTCGGACCTTTGCGGGTCAGGCGGGGCATCGCTGCGGCGGCCTGGACTTGGCGGGCCGCATCTAGCGTGGCTGCGGCCTGGTTCAGCGTCGCCGCGCCGGGCGCCTCTTCTGGGGCCGCGGGCGTAGCAGCAGGAGTCGGGGCACTTGCGCTGGCCGGGGCATCTCTGGACTCACCCATCGGTGGCACTATCGGGGTCTGAGTCGTCGCCGCTCGGTCGGGTATGCGTCGCGCGGCTCCCTCCTCGTAGGTCCGAACCGCCGCAGCCATCTCCAGGAGCTCCGTGCGTCCCTCACTGAGCTGCCGTACAATCCTGGCCTCCAGCTGGTCGCAGAAGATAGCAAGCTCCCGGCACCACCAGGCAGCAGAGCCTGGTTCTGGGTATCCGCGTCTGGACTCCATTTCTTCCCTCTGCAGCAGCAGCAGGCTTGTGGCTCTCTTTCCTTCCCGCCGTCTCTGGACGCTTCCGCTCTCTTTACAAGCGAGGTCAGAACTCTGCAGGGGATCTCTGGGTAGTCACACCTCTTCGTGGGCGGTAACTTCTTCCAGCGCGGGCTGCTGTTGTTTTTCAGCGTGCTTTTCATGGTGGCAATATGGCGGCGCTTCCAACTTTTCAAGCGGACCGCCCAGGCACATGGTCACCTGTCTGAACAGGTCTAGTCCTTATCCTGTTCGTGACGCCAGATGTGAAGCCCCGCAAGTACTGTATCGGTGCATACCTTCAGGGACTCCACGTAGCTGGTGCTGGTCACAGGTAGGGAATCTTCGGTTTTGATCGTGACGCCCCTCTCAGTATTGCGGTCAGTGGGGACCGCCACTGCAGGTTAGGGGTGCCTGGGGCTGATGATATGTGCAGTCAGATGTAGTAGCCTCCTGAGAGTGAGGCATGCCCCAGGGTCCAGTGTAGATGCGTAGAACTACAAGGCGCAGAATGACTCCACACAGGCAGGATGTCTTTTAGGGTTTTTACTCACATTTGATGGCAGGGTGAGTAACCCGGGCGTAGCTGGGATGAACCAGGCAGGAACCAGGTATCCTTCCGGCTGACTTTATGAGGGTGACTACTGACTCGCCTTCCTTAGCCCTTGGTGGTTTGGGGTAACCCCGACTTTTAGTCCCTATGGGGGTCACCCAGGGAAGATGCTGCAGCCTCTCTCCCCTTCGTTTGCCGTTTGCTTGTCGCCCGGACCAGGCCACTCCAGCTGCTTGCCTCCTGTGACCTATGGGCCCTAACTGTGGCTACGTGGCTGCGGCTTGTGTGGTGTTGTGGTGTGGGCTTTGAGAGCCCCACACCGGCAGGTTTAGCAAAAGAAAGCTGGATCTATCTCCGCTTCGGGATCTGCCGCCCGTTTGGGCCTGGTACTCTCTAGCAGTCTCCTTACTTCCCACTCCGTGCTCTCTCTCTAGCTGAAGATGGATTTCGGGTAGCACTCCTAGTTGACCGTTCTCCCCCGTCAATAGCCACTGCGCGGGCGCTCTTAGACAGCAACAGCCCCACAGGTCTGCTCCTCACTGAGCCCTCTGGGGTTCTGCTCTAACTGACTCACTGCCCCTCCTCTCCTGTTCTTGCCTACGCCACCTAGCAACCAGACTCTCTTACCACACCCCTCGAGAGGAGATGGAGGCTTCTGGCCCCCTCCTGGGTTCCCCAGGGGTCCTCTCAAAGGTACATGTGTGAGACCTGATCACTATGCGCCTGTGTACCACACCTCAGTCAGCCTTCTGGATTACCTGTATTGTACTGTCCCCAGCATGGGTGCAGTACTCAGTGGTGCCTGACCAGGTCAGGGGCGCCACACCAGCTCTGTTCATCTTGGCTTCTTTTAAAAACACAGCAAGCAAGGGTTACTCCAAGCGGAGTCTCCCTTTTTTCCCAAAATTGGGCCCCACACACACCCACCCCTTCACTGGCAGCAGTTGTGCCCCAGTTGTACAATTCACAGCTAGATTTGCATCAAGCACATTCAAAAATACGCCATTCTTATCCGTCCCCAGGATGACACCGGGGTAGGTAGCAAAGTCTTTCCTGATCCCAGCTCTGTTCATCTTGGCTTCTTTTAAAAACACAGCAAGCAAGGGTTACTCCAAGCGGAGTCTCCCTTTTTTCCAAAAATTGGGCCCCACACACACCCACCCCTTCAGTGGCAGCAGTTGTGCCCCAGTTGTACAATTCACAGCTAGATTTGCATCAAGCACATTCAAAAATACGCCATTCTTATCCGTCCCCAGGATGACACCGGGGTAGGTAGCAAAGTCTTTCCTGATCCCAGCTCTGTTCATCTTGGCTTCTTTTAAAAACACAGCAAGCAAGGGTTACTCCAAGCGGAGTCTCCCTTTTTTCCAAAAATTGGGCCACACACACCCACCCCTTCAGTGGCAGCAGTTGTGCCCCAGTTGTACAATTCACAGCTAGATTTGCATCAAGCACATTCAAAAATACGCCATTCTTATCCGTCCCCAGGATGACACCGGGGTAGGTAGCAAAGTCTTTCCTGATCCCAGCTCTGTTCATCTTGGCTTCTTTTAAAAACACAGCAAGCAAGGGTTACTCCAAGCGGAGTCTCCCTTTTTTCCAAAAATTGGACCCCACACACACCCACCCCTTCAGTGGCAGCAGTTGTGCCCCAGTTGTACAATTCACAGCTAGATTTGCATCAAGCACATTCAAAAATACGCCATTCTTATCCGTCCCCAGGATGACACCGGGGTAGGTAGCAAAGTCTTTCCTGATCCCAGCTCTGTTCATCTTGGCTTCTTTTAAAAACACAGCAAGCAAGGGTTACTCCAAGCGGAGTCTCCCTTTTTTCCAAAAATTGGGCCCCACACACACCCACCCCTTCAGTGGCAGCAGTTGTGCCCCAGTTGTACAATTCACAGCTAGATTTGTGTGAAGCCCCACCGGTGTTGTGTCGGTGCATTACCTTCAGGGACTCCACGTGGATGGAACAGTCTGGTCACAGGTAGGGAACCTTCTTCTTGGATGGTCGTGACGCCACTCTCAGAATTGCGGTCAATGGGAACCGCCACTGCAGATTAAGGGATGCCTGGGGCTGATGGTGGGTGCAGTCAGTTGTAATAGCCTCCTGAGAGTGAGGCATGCCCCAGGGCCCCGTGTAGGTGTGCGGAACCACAAGGCGCAGAATAACTCAACGCAAGCAGAATGTCTTTCAGGGGTTTTACTCACATTAGGTGGCAGGGTGAGTAACCCGGGCGTAGCTGGGATGAACCAGGCTGGAACCAGGTGTCCTTCAGGCTGACTGATGAGGGTGGCTACCGACTCGCCTTCCTTAGCCCTTCTGTGGTTTGTGGTAACCCCGACTTTTAGTCCCTATGGGGGTCACCCAGGGAAGTAGCTGCTCCCCTCGTTTTGGCCCGTTTGCTTGTAGCCTGGACCAGATCACTCCAGCTGCTTGCCTCCTGTGAACTATGGGCCCTAGCTGTGGCTACGTGGCTGCGGACTCTGTGGTGTCGTCTTGGGGGTGTAAAGTGCCCCCTCATGCAGGTTTAGCAAAGGACAGGTGGATCTATCCCTGCACTGGGACCTGCTACCCGTTCGGGCCTGGTATCTCCCTGACAGTCTCCTTACTTTCCACTCCGTTGCTCTCTCTTTAGCTGTGTGTGGATTTCAGGCAGCACTACCAGGTGACCGTTCTCCCCCGTCGGTAGTCACTGCGCGGACGCTGTCAGACTGCAACAGCTCCAGGGTCTGCTCCTCACGTCTGCTCTCCCTGAGCTGCACACTAAACCGGCTCACTTGTGGGACCTGCACTTCTGCTCCTGTCTGAGCTCCACTTCCATGCTCCTCACTCCTCCACACTCTGCTTCAGACTGGCCTTTCCTCCTCCTTCCTCTTTTTCCTTTGTGCCTGCCTACGCCACCTAGCAACCAGGCTCTCCACCACACCCCTTGAGTGGAGATGGAGGCCTCGCTCAGGCTTCGCCCCCTCCTGGGATCCCCAGGGGTCCTCTCAAAGGTACATGTGTGAGACCTGATCACTATGCGCCTGTGTAGTCACACCTCGGTCAGCCTTCTGGATTACCTGTTTTGTACTGTCCCCAGCATGGGTGCAGTACTCAGTGGTGCCTGACCAGGTCAGGGGCGCCACATTCCCCCTTAGTTATCACCAGCACGTCCTCGGGCTGCAAGACAACATTTTAAAATGCGTAAAACAGTAAAACATGGTAAAACATTTTAAAACCACCAGGTACCATACATCACCACCCTCCACCCACAAGTCCGTTAACCCACCCAGACCCTCTCACGTTGGCCGCGCCTTCAGCCACTTCTGGCAGGATGTAGAGGCGGCTTTCATGGTCCGGTGGTTTCAGGGTATACCTGGCCTGGTGGAGCCGCGTCTTCAGCCTCTTCTGGCAGGATGTAGAGGCGGCCTCCACAGTTGGTGCTGACCAGGTACCCTCTTTGTGGTGGAGAGCCAGGCCCCATAAACAGGCGTGCTCCCTGGTTGCAGGCGAGCCAGGCCCCTAAACAGGCTGGCTCTGGTGGTGGTACCTCTGGGGTAACTATTTACACTGCGAGAGTTTGTGGCTATAGCCAGTTCATAGCCTTAAGGTTTATGGGTTTCTCACATTAGTTCATGTGGGCACATTTCTTGAACATTAACGTTGCAAAACTTTTCAACTGCTGTACTTCTTACTTTACTTCACACAGATTCCTCCTCACCAGGGCTTGGGCCTGTAGGGCTGCGGCACCTGTTGCTTTCTCCATCTCTGTCATCATCCGTAGTGGTCTCATCAATGGGTTCTTTGTCTTTTCTTTCCTCTTCTTCTTTGTTTCTGTAGGGATTTCTGGGACATGGTGTAACATCTAGGGCATACCATCCACGTTCTCCTTGGTGTTTGGTAAACTCCACTGAATCTCCCATCTGTAAGTTTCTTCCTGGATGTCCTCTAGGCAAATGGGCTCTTACATCCCTTCTGTTCACAAAGATGCCTTCTTTCATGCCAGGTGCAACTATGAAACCGTATCCAGATTTTAAACTAAATTCCTCTACGATTCCACGACAAAGTGGGCCTCTGACCTGGGATTTAGCTCTCCTTAATGACTGCTTCTCCTCCAAGTCTCTGGCCGTGACCTCGTCCTTCTTATCTGGAGACTGTTGTGCAGGTGAATCCCTTGTCCTACTGCGGCGCCGTGTCCTGCGGGCTGGGTCCCGCCTGGCTGCTATCGCACCGCTTGCAGGCTCCCAGGTGATGTACCTGGACAGATCTTCCTCAGCGGAGGATGTCGGGCCCTCTTCATCCCAGTGGGAGTACGGCAGCATCTCTGGCTCTGGGCATGGATCCACTGCTGATGGCTCTGGGGTCAGCTTCTCAGCTTCCTGGCCTCCTCTCCCCCTTAGTTCTTCTGAGCACTCCTGTTGCGGCAGCGCTGGGGATGGGTGTTCATCAGCTGGCCAGGGCGGTGGACTTTTTGGCGTGGATATTTCCAGAGTCTTCCTGGGGGTGTGCGGAGGGAGCAGATACCGGTCCACCATCTCCTTTGGGAACTGGGCCTCTAGATCAGCCTTCAGCTTCCAGTATTCGGGGTCCTCCCCCAGCAGGGACTTCCTAGCAGGGACTTCCTTGGACTGGGGAGCGGTGTCTGCTCTGGCCTTGCAGGCCGGGGTAAATGATTGTACAGTCTTGTCTTGATGGGCCGCGCCCTGCATGGCGGCGGCCTGGTCTTGGCGGGCCGCGCTTGGCATGGCGGCGGCCTGGATCAGCGTCGCTGTTGCAGTCTCAATCAGGATCGCAGCTGGAGTCTTAGCGGGCATCGCTACTGTGGCCGGTTCTTGGCGGGCCGGGCAGGGCATCGCTGCGGCGGCCTGAATTGGCGTCGCAGCTGCGATGGGATCTGTGCAGGCTGGGCTGGGCGTCGCTGCAGCGATCTGGGCTTGGCGGGCCGCACCTGACGTGGCTGCGGCCTGGTTCAGCACCTCACTTGCGGCGCGGACGAACGTCGCTGCTGCGGTGGGGTCTTGGCGGGCCGGGCCTAGCATGGCGGCGGCCTGGGTCAGCGTCACACCTGCGGCGTGGAGGAGGGTCGCGGTAGCAGCCGGATCTTTGCGGGCCGGGCAGGGCATCGCTGCGGCGGCCTGGGCTTGGCGGGCCGCACCTGGCGTGGCTACGGCCTGGTTCAGCGTCGCCGCGCCGGGCACCTCTTCAGGGACCGCGGGCATGGCAGCAGTGGTCGGGGCACTCGCGCTGGCAGGGGCAACGCAGGACTCACCCATCAGTAGCATCATCGGGGTCGGAGTCGTCGCCGCTCGGTCTGGCACTCGTCGTGCGGTTCCCCTCTCATAGGCCTGAACCGCTGCAGCCATCTCCAGAAGCTCCGCGCGTCCCTCTCTGATCTGCTGCACGATCCTCGCCTCCAGTCGGTCACTGAACTGGGCAAGATCCCAGGCCCACCAGGCAGCGGAACCTGGCTCTGGGTTTCTGTCCTCAGACGCCATCTTCACCGCGTCGTCGCTGCTCTCCAGGCCTTCTCTCAGCAGCAGACTTCTGACTTCTTCTTGCAGCCGAAGTGCCAATTCCTTCACTTCCTGCAACTCCTCTCCCAGCAGCAGGCTTATGGCTCCCTTTCCTTCCCGACGTCTCTGAACGCCTCCGCTCTCATCACTAGCGAGGTCAGGACTCTGCAGGGGATCTCTGGGTAGCCACACCTCTTCGTGGGCGGTAACTTCTTCCAGCGCGGGCTGCTGTTGTTTTTCAGCGCGCTTTTCATGGTGGCAATATGGCGGCGCTTCCAATTTTTCAAGCGGACCGCCCAGGCACATGGTCACGTGTCTGAACAGGTCTAGTCCTTATCCTGTTCGTGGCGCCAGATGTGAAGCCCCACCGGTGTTGTGTCGGTGCATTACCTTCAGGGACTCCACGTGGATGGAACAGTCTGGTCACAGGTAGGGAACCTTCTTCTTGGATGGTCGTGACGCCACTCTCAGAATTGCGGTCAATGGGAACCGCCACTGCAGATTAAGGGATGCCTGGGGCTGATGGTGGGTGCAGTCAGTTGTAATAGCCTCCTGAGAGTGAGGCATGCCCCAGGGCCCCGTGTAGGTGTGTGGAACCACAAGGCGCAGAATAACTCAACGCAAGCAGAATGTCTTTCAGGGGTTTTACTCACATTAGGTGGCAGGGTGAGTAACCCGGGCGTAGCTGGGATGAACCAGGCTGGAACCAGGTGTCCTTCAGGCTGACTGATGAGGGTGGCTACCGACTCGCCTTCCTTAGCCCTTCTGTGGTTTGTGGTAACCCCGACTTTTAGTCCCTATGGGGGTCACCCAGGGAAGTAGCTGCTCCCCTCGTTTTGGCCCGTTTGCTTGTAGCCTGGACCAGATCACTCCAGCTGCTTGCCTCCTGTGAACTATGGGCCCTAGCTGTGGCTACGTGGCTGCGGACTCTGTGGTGTCGTCTTGGGGGTGTAAAGTGCCCCCTCATGCAGGTTTAGCAAAGGACAGGTGGATCTATCCCTGCACTGGGACCTGCTACCCGTTCGGGCCTGGTATCTCCCTGACAGTCTCCTTACTTTCCACTCCGTTGCTCTCTCTTTAGCTGTGTGTGGATTTCAGGCAGCACTACCAGGTGACCGTTCTCCCCCGTCGGTAGTCACTGCGCGGACGCTGTCAGACTGCAACAGCTCCAGGGTCTGCTCCTCACGTCTGCTCTCCCTGAGCTGCACACTAAACCGGCTCACTTGTGGGACCTGCACTTCTGCTCCTGTCTGAGCTCCACTTCCATGCTCCTCACTCCTCCACACTCTGCTTCAGACTGGCCTTTCCTCCTCCTTCCTCTTTTCCCTTTGTGCCTGCCTACGCCACCTAGCAACCAGGCTCTCCACCACACCCCTTGAGTGGAGATGGAGGCCTCGCTCAGGCTTCGCCCCCTCCTGGGATCCCCAGGGGTCCTCTCAAAGGTACATGTGTGAGACCTGATCACTATGCGCCTGTGTAGTCACACCTCGGTCAGCCTTCTGGATTACCTGTTTTGTACTGTCCCCAGCATGGGTGCAGTACTCAGTGGTGCCTGACCAGGTCAGGGGCGCCACATTTGCATCAAGTACATTAAAAAATACGCCATTCTTATCCGTCCCCAGGATGACACCGGGGTAGGTAGCAAAGTCTTTCCTGATCCCAGCTCTGTTCATGTTGGCTTCTTTTAAAAACACAGCAAGCAAGGGTTACTCCAAGCGGAGTCTCCCTTTTTTCCAAAAATTGGGCCTCACACACACCCACCCCTTCAGTGGCAGCAGTTGTGCCCCAGTTGTACAATTCACAGCTAGATTTGCATCAAGCACATTCAAAAATACGCCATTCTTATCCGTCCCCAGGATGACACCGGGGTAGGTAGCAAAGTCTTTCCTGATCCCAGCTCTGTTCATCTTGGCTTCTTTTAAAAACACAGCAAGCAAGGGTTACTCCAAGCGTAGTCTCCCTTTTTTCCAAAAATTGGACCCCACACACACCCACCCCTTCAGTGGCAGCAGTTGTGCCCCAGTTGTACACTTCACAGCTAGATTTGCATCAAGCACATTCCAAATCCACAAGTATTTACTCTCCCCAGGATGACACAGGGGTAGTAAATTCCTTCTGGATCCATGACTTGTTCATTTTGATGAACGTCAGTCTGTCCACATTGTCACTGGACAGACGCGTGCGCTTATCTGTCAGCACACACCCAGCAGCACTGAAGACACGTTCAGAGACAACGCTGGCAGCTGGACACGACAAAATCTCCAAGGCGTAAGTGGAGAGCTCTGGCCATTTTTCTAGATTTGAAGCCCAAAAGGAGCAAGGCTCCATTTGCAAAGTCATGGCATCGATGTTCATTTGGAGATACTCCTGTATCATCCTCTCCAGCCGTTGACTATGTGTCAGACTTGTTGTCTCTGGTGGCCTTGCAAAGGAGGGTCTAAAAAAATTATGAAAAGATTCCATAAAATTGCTGTTACCAGCACCAGATACGGTCCTACTGGTACGGGTAGACTGTTGAAGATGACGAGACCGTCCCATGTTTGTCAAGTTACAACTGGGAGATTCACTCCCTGCACCTGCACGGTTGTTTGGTGGAAAAGCCGATCTAAGATCGAGTAACAGCTTCTGCTGATACTCCTGCATACGTGCGTCCCTTTCTATGGCTGGAATTATGTCACAAAATTTGGACTTGTACCGGTGATCTAATAGTGTGGCAAGCCAGTAGTCATCATCACTTCTAATTTTGACAATACGAGGGTCATGTTGGAGGTAGTGCAACAAGAAGGCACTCATGTGTCTTACGCAGCCATGCGGACCAAGTCCACGCTGTGTTTGTGGCATAGAGGTGCTAACCGTTCTTTCTTCCTCTGACATCTCCCCCCAACCTCTTTCAACTGAAATTTGACCAAGGTCTCCCTCATCTGCTGAGTCTTCCATGTCCATGGACAGTTCGTCCTCCATTTCTTCATGTTCTCCTGCACCTTCCTCAACATCTCGCCTGCTACCATGCGCCCTTGTTGATCCCTGTCCCCCATGGTCCCATGCCTGGCGCCTTGGTGATGATGAACGTCTGGACCTTGGTGATGTTGTTGTGTCTTGCGCATATGAATCCTCCTGTAGTTCATCCCCTTCCTGTTGTCCCACCCCCTGACTCCGAATAGTGTTTAGCGTGTGCTCCAGCATGTAAATGACTGGAATCGTCATGCTGATAATGGCATTGTCAGCGCTAAACATATTCGTCGCCATGTCGAAACTGTGCAGAAGGGTGCATAGGTCCTTGATCTGAGACCACTCCATCAGGGTGATCTGCCCCACCTCTGCATCTCGTTGGCCCAGGCTATACATCATGACGTATTGCACCAGGGCTCGGCGGTGCTGCCACAGTCGCTGTAACATGTGGAGAGTTGAATTCCAGCGTGTCGCCACATCGCATTTCAGGCGATGAACCGGCAGGCCGAAAGACTTCTGGAGCGATGCTAGTCGCTCAGCTGCGGCGCTTGAACGGCGGAAGTGAGCAGACAGTTTTCGTGCCCTGTTCAGAAGGCCATCTAGGCCGGGATAGTGTGTTAAAAATTGCTGGACGACAAGGTTCAACACGTGAGCCATACAAGGTACGTGTGTCACCTTGCCCAGGCGAAGGGCCGCACCCAGGTTTGCAGCATTGTCGCACACGGCCTTACCAGGCTGCAGGTTGAGTGGAGACAACCATTTATTAAACTCGGACCGCAGAGCTGACCACAACTCCTCAGCTGTGTGACTCTTATTCCCAAGACATGTCAAGCTAAAGACCGCCTGATGCCGTTGCGCTCTGCTGCTAGCATAGTAATGAGGGGTGCGTGATTCCTTCTGCGAAGTGAGAACGCTGGTGGCCTGACCAGGCAGGCTTGGGGCGGAGGTGGAGGACCCAGATGAGGTGGAGGAGGCAGAAGCAGTGGCGGAACTTGGACAGACAGAGGATTGACACACAAGTCGTGGGGACGGCAAGACTTGTGCAGCAGACCCTTCACCATCTATCACCATAGTTACCCAGTGCCCAGTCAGCGACATGTAACGTCCCTGTCCATGCTTACTGGTCCAAGTATTGGTGGTGAAATGCACCCGTTCACACACAGAGTTTCTCAAGGAAGCGGTGATGTTGTGTGCGACATGCTTGTGTAGCGCGGGCACACCTTTTTTAGAGAAGTAGTGGCGACTAGGCATCTGGTACTGGGGCACAGCGACAGACATAAGGTCTCTAAAATCCTGTGTGTCCACTAGGCGGAAAGGCAGCATTTCGGTAGCCAACAGCTTACAGAGAGATAGAGTCAACCTCTTAGCTTTGTCATGGGTCGCAGGAAGTGGCCTTTTATTTGACCACATCTGAGGGACAGAGATCTGGCTGCTGTGTGTAGACGGTGTTGAGTAGGGTGTCCCTGGAAAAATGCAGGTTTGTGAGGAAAGTGCAGGCGGAGACATGATGTTGCCTTCATCCAACGTTGGTGCTATCGATGTCTGAGAGAGCTGTACACACTCACTTGTTTCCCCTTCCAAACCAACTGACGACCTACCAAGCAAACTGCCTGTTGCGGTTACAGTGGTGGAAGTTGTGGGTGGAAAAACAGGTGTGACAGCTGTCCCCACAGTCCTAGAAGATGACGAGCGCGCGGATGCACTGGAAGGGGCGGGCGGTGGATGGTTTGCTCCGCTAGGCCGCATTGCAGCACAGTGAGCTTCCCACCGGGCCATATGATATTTATTTATGTGACGATTCATGGAAGAAGTTGTCAAACTGCTGAGGTTTTGACCTCTACTAAGAGAACCATGACAAATTTTACAGATCACATAATTTGGGCGATCTTTTTCTATGTCAAAAAAGGACCAGGCTAGGCAAGGCTTAGAGGCCATGCGACCTGTTGATCCACCCCGAATAATGCTCAGAGGCAGAGTGGTGGCTGAGGATGCAGTTGTAGACGTGCTACCAGTACTCCGACTGTGTCCAGGAAGGCGCAAGGTAACTTCGTCATCAGTTGCATCCTCCTCCACCACCTCTGTTGACCTCCTCGAGTGCCTGACTGTGGGTTGACAGTAGGTGGGATCTAGAACTTCATCATCAATTGTTGTGTATGCACTACCCTCCCCCTCAGACCGAGCCTCTTCTTGCCCTGACCGAATATTTAAGTTGTCATCCCAATCGGGTATCTGCGTCTCATCTTCATCAGTATGTTCCTCATTGTCTATAACCACAGGTGTTACAGTTTGTGACAAAGGGTCAACATTATGCTCAGAAACTTGGTCCTCACGGCCTGAATCAGAGTCACAAAGGTTCTGGGCATCACTGCAGACCATTTCCTGTTCTGTACTCACTGTAGCTTGGGAGCAGACCTCTGATTCCCAGGCTATAGTGTGACTGAACAGCTCTGCAGACTCAGCCATCTTAGTTCCACCATACTGTGCAGGGCTGATGGAGACTTCAGAGCTGGGAGAAAGCAAGTTTGATTGGGATGACAACTCAGAGGACTGGTGTTTTTTGGATGCAGTACTTGAAGTGGCTGAGAGGGCACTTGTTGGACCACTTGAGATCCATTCAAGCATTTTCCTTTTTTGGCCATCATCTACCTTTGTTCCTGTTGTTCGTGTCCGTAAAAAAGGGAGCACATCGGATTGTCCACGGTAAGTAGTAGACATCTTACTTTTGCTGGTAGATGGTCTATCTTCAGCAGATGATAATGGAGCTTTGCCACCTTCCCCACGGACAAAACCTTTTTTGCCTTTTCCACCACGCCTCTTCCCCTTTCCACCAGCATCTGTCATTTTGCCACTCATGTTGATTGCGACAAGATTGTGCACTGAAAATGTGGTAGTAAAAATTGAGAGGTGGTGTAGATTGCAGTGGTGGTCTAGCTTTATTAACAGCAGAATAATAAAGAATAAATATCCCTGACAATGCAACTACGGCCCTTAAACTGGCAGCAAAAATTGCTAGTATAATGGCTTAGTTATAATGAGTTGGAGTGTGCAATGCAGGCAGAGGTGCTGCAAATGTCTTTGCACTAGTGTGACTAGACAACAGTCCAATAGCCACGTTTAGGATGCCACTAGGTACACTGAGTGTTTGCTAGTATAATGGCTTAGTTATAATGAGTTGGAGTGTGCAATGCAGGCAGAGGTGCTGCAAATGTCTTTGCACTAGTGTGACTAGACAACAGTCCAATAGCCACGTTTAGGATGCCACTAGGTACACTGAGTGTTTGCTAGTATAATGGCTTAGTTATAATGAGTTGGAGTGTGCAATGCAGGCAGAGGTGCTGCAAATGTCTTTGCACTAGTGGGACTATAGCAAAGTCCAATAGTCACGTTTAGGATGCCACTAGGTACACTGAGTGTTTGCTAGTATAATGGCTTAGTTATAATGAGTTGGAGTGTGCAATGCAGGCAGAGGTGCTGCAAATGTCTTTGCACTAGTGGGACTATAGCAAAGTCCAATAGCCACGTTTAGGATGCCACTAGGCACACTGAGTGTTTGCTAGTATAATGGCTTAGTTATAATGAGTTGGAGTGTGCAATGCAGGCAGAGGTGCTGCAAATGTCTTTGCACTAGTGTGACTAGACAACAGTCCAATAGCCACGTTTAGGATGCCACTAGGTACACTGAGTGTTTGCTAGTATAATGGCTTAGTTATAATGAGTTGGAGTGTGCAATGCAGGCAGAGGTGCTGCAAATGTCTTTGCACTAGTGTGACTAGACAACAGTCCAATAGCCACGTTTAGGATGCCACTAGGTACACTGAGTGTTTGCTAGTGTAATGGCTTAGTTATAATGAGTTGGAGTGTGCAATGCAGGCAGAGGTGCTGCAAATGTTTTTGCACTAGTGTGACTAGACAACAGTCCAATAGCCACGTTTAGGATGCCACTAGGTACACTGAGTGTTTGCTAGTATAATGGCTTAGTTATAATGAGTTGGAGTGTGCAATGCAGGCAGAGGTGCTGCAAATGTCTTTGCACTAGTGTGACTAGACAACAGTCCAATAGCCACGTTTAGGATGCCACAAGGTACACTGAGTGTTTGCTAGTATAATGGCTTAGTTATAATGAGTTGGAGTGTGCAATGCAGGCAGAGGTGCTGCAAATGTCTTTGCACTAGTGGGACTATAGCAAAGTCCAATAGCCACGTTTAGGATGCCACTAGGTACACTGAGTGTTTGCTAGTATAATGGCTTAGTTATAATGAGTTGGAGTGTGCAATGCAGGCAGAGGTGCTGCAAATGTCTTTGCACTAGTGGGACTATAGCAAAGTCCAATAGCCACGTTTAGGATGCCACTAGGTACACTGAGTGTTTGCTATTATAATGGCTTAGTTATAATGAGTTGGAGTGTGCAATGCAGGCAGAGGTGCTGCAAATGTCTTTGCACTAGTGGGACTATAGCAAAGTCCAATAGCCACGTTTAGGATGCCACTAGGTACACTGAGTGTTTGCTAGTATAATGGCTTAGTTATAATGAGTTGGAGTGTGCAATGCAGGCAGAGGTGCTGCAAATGTCTTTGCACTAGTGTGACTAGACAACAGTCCAATAGCCACGTTTAGGATGCCACTAGGTACACTGAGTGTTTGCTAGTATAATGGCTTAGTTATAATGAGTTGGAGTGTGCAATGCAGGCAGAGGTGCTGCAAATGTCTTTGCACTAGTGGGACTATAGCAAAGTCCAATAGCCACGTTTAGGATGCCACTAGGTACACTGAGTGTTTGCTAGTATAATTGGCTTAGTTATAATGAGTTGGAGTGTGCAATGCAGGCAGAGGTGCTGCAAATGTCTTTGCACTAGTGTGACTAGACAACAGTCCAATAGCCACGTTTAGGATGCCACTAGGTACACTGAGTGTTTGCTAGTATAATGGCTTAGTTATAATGAGTTGGAGTGTGCAATGCAGGCAGAGGTGCTGCAAATGTCTTTGCACTAGTGTGACTAGACAACAGTCCAATAGCCACGTTTAGGATGCCACTAGGTACACTGAGTATTTGCTAGTATAATGGCTTAGTTATAATGAGTTGGAGTGTGCAATGCAGGCAGAGGTGCTGCAAATGTCTTTGCACTAGTGGGACTATAGCAAAGTCCAATAGCCACGTTTAGGATGCCACTAGGTACACTGAGTGTTTGCTAGTATAATGGCTTAGTTATAATGAGTTGGAGTGTGCAATACAGGCAGAGGTGCTGCAAATGTCTTTGCACTAGTGTGACTAGACAACAGTCCAATAGCCACGTTTAGGATGCCACTAGGTACACTGAGTGTTTGCTAGTATAATGGCTTAGTTATAATGAGTTGGAGTGTGCAATGCAGGCAGAGGTGCTGCAAATGTCTTTGCACTAGTGGGACTATAGCAAAGTCCAGTAGCCACGTTTAGGATGCCACTAGGTACACTGAGTGTTTGCTAGTATAATGGCTTAGTTATAATGAGTTGGAGTGTGCAATGCAGGCAGAGGTGCTGCAAATGTCTTTGCACTAGTGGGACTAGACAACAGTCCAATAGCCACGTTTAGGATGCCACTAGGTACACTGAGTGTTTGCTAGTATAATGGCTTAGTTATAATGAGTTGGAGTGTGCAATGCAGGCAGAGGTGCTGCAAATGTCTTTGCACTAGTGGGACTATAGCAAAGTCCAATAGCCACGTTTAGGATGCCACTAGGTACACTGAGTGTTTGCAAGTATAATGGCTTAGTTATAATGAGTTGGAGTGTGCAATGCAGGCAGAGGTGCTGCAAATGTCTTTGCACTGGTGTGACTAGACAACAGTCCAAAAGCCACGTTTAGGATGCCACTAGGTACACTGAGTGTTTGCTAGTATAATGGCTTAGTTATAATGAGTTGGAGTGTGCAATGCAGGCAGAGGTGCTGCAAATGTCTTTGCACTAGTGTGACTAGACAACAGTCCAATAGCCACGTTTAGGATGCCACTAGGTACACTGAGTGTTTGCTAGTATAATGACTTAGTTATAATGAGTTGGAGTGTGCAATGCAGGCAGAGGTGCTGCAAATGTCTTTGCACTAGTGGGACTAGACAACAGTCCAATAGCCACGTTTAGGATGCCACTAGGTACACTGAGTGTTTGCTAGTATAATGGCTTAGTTATAATGAGTTGGAGTGTGCAATGCAGGCAGAGGTGCTGCAAATGTCTTTGCACTAGTGTGACTAGACAACAGTCCAATAGCCACGTTTAGGATGCCACTAGGTACACTGAGTGTTTGCTAGTATAATGGCTTAGTTATAATGAGTTGGAGTGTGCAATGCAGGCAGAGGTGCTGCAAATGTCTTTGCACTAGTGTGACTAGACAACAGTCCAATAGCCACGTTTAGGATGCCACTAGGTACACTGAGTGTTTGCTAGTATAATGGCTTAGTTATAATGAGTTGGAGTGTGCAATGCAGGCAGAGGTGCTGCAAATGTCTTTGCACTAGTGTGACTAGACAACAGTCCAATAGCCACGTTTAGGATGCCACTAGGTACACTGAGTGTTTGCTAGTATAATGGCTTAGTTATAATGAGTTGGAGTGTGCAATGCAGGCAGAGGTGCTGCAAATGTCTTTGCACTAGTGGGACTATAGCAAAGTCCAATAGCCACGTTTAGGATGCCACTAGGTACACTGAGTGTTTGCTAGTATAATGGCTTAGTTATAATGAGTTGGAATGTGCAGAGGACAGGAGGGTACAGTGCCAGGATTGTGGGGCTCTGGGTAGAGGAAAGGAAGCCTGCCTTTCTATTCCCTCCTAATGGGGAAATGCAGCGACGAAATCCCTGACCTTTGCTACACAGACGCTGTCGCTGTTTTCAGGACCTGTCACCTTAACTCTGACCCTGCCCGTACGAGCCCTTAAAAGGACTGATGGAAAGTGCTATCCCTATGCTGTCCAGCGCTGTGTATGGAGCGCATACAGCTGTATCAGCGATAGTACTCAGGACGGAGCTGCGCCAGTGATGTCTGACACCAAGGACGCAGAAGAGATAATGGCGTCCTGGAGGAAAATGTCCGGTTTTATAATGCAGGGACATGTGACATGGACATCCTATCACACATGCCGTTGCTTCTCTGGCTAAACGTCCACTTAGCTGTGTGTGAGTCTGGGATTGGCTGACATGCTGGCCCGCCCCACAAGACGCGCGCGCTTAGGGAAGGAAGACAAGGAAAGAAAAAAAAAAAATGGCGATCGCCATTATACAAACAGCAGTGATCTGAAGGCGCTGTTCACGCACACTATACACTGAAATGTCATAATAGTGTGAGTCACAGAGTGACTTACACTATTACAGCGGAAAGCCAGCTAGGAATTAGCTGTTTTTTTGCTGCTAGAACCGTTCTCGAACGTTTCTAGAACTATCGAGCTTTTGCAAAAAGCTCGAGTTCTAGTTCAATCTAGAACAGGCCCCAAAATCACTCGAGCCTAGAACTGGAGAACCTCGAACCGCGAACCGCGTTCAACTCTAGTCTTTGTAGAAAAGGTGAACGGATGGACTCTACATGGCTGGTTCCCACCGTGAAGCATGGAGGAGGAGGTGTGATGGTGTGAGGGTGCTTTGATGGTGACACTATTGTGGATTTATTCAAAAATTGAAGGCATACTGAACCAGCATGCCTACCACAGCATCTTGCAGCGGCATGCTATTCCATCTGGTTTGCGTTTAGTTGGACCATCATTTATTTTTCAACAGGACAATGAACCCAAACACACCTCCAGGCTGTGTAAGGGCTATTTGACTAAGAAGTGGAGTGATGGGCTGCTGCGTCAGATGACCTGGTTTCCCCAGGCACCAGACCTGAACCCAATCGAGATGGTTTGGGGTGAGCTGGACCGCAGAGTGAAGGCAAAAGGCCCAACAAGTGCTAAGCATCTCTGGGAACTCCTTCAAGACTGTTGGAAAACCATTTCCGGTGACTACCTCTTGAAGCTCATCAAGAGAATGCAAAGCAGTAATCAAAGCAAAAGGTGGCTAATTTGAAGATCCTAGAATATAACATATTTTCAGCCAGGAAGGCCAGCACCTCAAAGGTGTATAAGGAGAGGTCGGGCTAAGTGTTCAGCTTTGGCACCAAATAATTAAAGGGAACTGAAGCATCAGAAAGAACACAGGTATGGTCACTTAAGTACCCCTTGACCATGTTCTGCAACTTCTCACTCCTTGGCATTGTTACAGGCACAGATAGCCTAGCTGATGTGCTGGTTTATTGTAAATGGCCAAGTTTGTGCACATTTTTCCCCACCTCTGCTGGATCTGGTGTTGTTGTCTCTCCCCATTAATCCTTGGTGTTGAAAAGAGTTGGTAACTCTGCTGCCAGAGTTGTCTGAGGGTGATGTTTTCAGTAACTTATTTACAATTACCCTCTTTAAGCATTCCATTGTGCAACCCTTTGGTGACTCCAAAAGGAGAGAAGGATATTTCTCCTTGTCCCGTTGGTCCAGAAAGGAGGTCATCCAGTACAGGTTGCTGGATAAAATGTGTATCACGCGATGGTCTTGCCACAGACACTTACACATGAGCTGTGCCATGTCAACCAAGCTGCAAACAGGCAAACGTTCTGTGTTTTCACCAGGAGGAACAATACCCATCCTCTTCTCACGCTATCTATTAATGTGGCTGATGTGGAAGGATGGCATAAGTCAGGCTGTGAACCCCTAAATATTGTGGAAACATTAACGATGAGTTTAGTGTATCAGGTTGGAAAAAATGGTAGAGTCCTGTTTTGTATTTGTAAATGCCACTAGCAACTTATTAGTGGGGCTGGCTGTTAACCCCTAAATATTGTGGAAACAGGACGAGTGTCTGTAGTGTATCAAGCAGCAGTAAATGCTAGAGTACTGCTTTGTAACTATTTTCAAAGGCCACTAGGAACATATTAATGTGACTGATCTGGACGCCACAAGCCAGGCTGTGAACCACTAAATAAAACAAAATTAGAAATAAACATTTCTGACATGCAAAAACAAAACCCCAAAAAGTTAGTGACCGATATAGCCACCTTTCTTTATGATGACACTCAACAGCCTACCATCCATAGATTCTGTCATTTGCTTGATCGGTTTCCGATCAACATTGCATGCAGCCGCCACCACAGCCTCCCAGACACTATTCTGAGAGGTGTACTGTTTTCTCTCCCTGTAGATCTCACATTTTATAAGGGACCACAGCTTCTCTATGGGGTTCAGATCAGGTGAACAAGGGGCCCATGTCATTATTTTTATATCTTTTAGACCCTTACTGGCCAGCCAAGCTGTGGGGTAGTTAGATGCATGTGATGGAGCATTGTCTTGCATGAAAATCATGTTTTTCTTGAACGATACCAACGTCTTCCTGTACCACTGCTTGAAGAAGTTTTCTTTCAGAAACTGGCAGTAGGTATGGGAGCTACTGCCATCCTCAACCTGAAAAGCTTCACTCCATCCTCAACCTGAAAAGGTCCCACAAGTTCATCTTTGATGATACCAGCCCATACCAGTACCCCACTTCCACCTTGCTGGCGTCTGAGTCGGACTGGAGTTCTCTGCTCTTTACTGATCCAGCCTCTGGCCCATCCATCTGGCCCATCAAGAGTCACTCTCATTTCATCAGTCCATAAAACCTTTGAAAAATCAGTCTTAAGATATTTCTTGGCCCAGTCTTGACGTTTTATCTTATGTTCCTTGTTCAAAGGTGGTCGTTTTTTAGAATTACTTACCTTGGCTGTGTCCCTGAGTATGGCACACCTTGTGCTTTTTGATACTCCAGTAACGTTGCAGCTCTGAAATACGGCCAAACTGGTGGCAAATGGCATCTTGGCAGCATCACGCTTGATTTTCCTCAATTCATGAGCAGCTATTTTGTGCCTTTTTTGCCCAACACGCTTCTTGCGACCCTGTTGGCTATTTGACATGAAACACTTGATTGTTCAGTGATTATGCTTCAAACGTTTGGCAATTTCAAGACTGCTTTGAAACTCTGCAAAATAGCTCACAATTTTGGACTTTTCAGAGCCTGTCAAATCTCTCTTCTGACCCATTTTTCCAAAAGGAAAGGAAGTTGCCAAATAAATAAGCACACCTTATATAGGGTGTTGATGTCATTACACCACACCCTTCCTCATTATAGAGATGCACATCACCTGATTTACATAATTGGTAGTTGGCTCTCAAGCCTATACAGCTTGGAGTAGGACAACATATATAAAAAGTATTATGTGATCAAAATACTCATTTGCCCAATAATTCTGCACACAGTGTACACATGCCTGGGGACACACACACATACATACATACATACATACATAGGTGGGCGAGCGATCGAGCAGATACGCACACACACACACATATTCATGGGGACACACATACATGCATGGGTGGGCAGACAAACACACATACATAGATACCTGGGTGATCTTGCACAGGCAGAAAAGAAGGAAGTCGAGAAGATTACCTGTCTTTATTGCATATTTGCACACATTGCACTTATTCCCAAAACACCTATGAAATATCTTAATAGACAACCAGGTTGCATTATTGACACTTCCAAATTTAAAGAAATCGGACTACATCATATAAGTAAGTTTTTTTATGGGGTTCATTTTTGGGGACATTTTTTGACATACAGTATGTTGTAAAGCCTTTTTCAAATAATTGATGTGATATTACATAAGCACTAGTAGTGGAATTATACACAGTATTTTTTCCTTGCTCATTCATAGGCATGTATGCTAAATGTACTGTGTACAGGGCCGTATTTGGGGTTTTTGCTGCCCTAGGCACTGTCAGTGGTGGCGCCCCCTTCTGATCAGTCAGATTACGGTTATATGCACACAGCTTTTTTTTTTTTTTTTTCCAGACAGATCCGCCCTATAACCCGCCCAAAAAACCCAAACTCTAAATATTAAAGAAATGAACTCATACACTGCAGTGTAAAACGACTTGCTGTCCATATGTTCAGTCTTTGGAGTTTTTTTAAGCGCGTCAGGTTTCCTCAGACATGAAGCGGCTGACAGTGACCGGTCCATTATATGGCGCCTGCTGCTTGGATGCCGCTTACTAGTTGTGACCGGCCATTATATGGCGCCTGCTGCTTGGATGCTGGTTACTAGTTGTGACCGGCCATTATATGGCGCCTGCTGCTTGGATGCCGGTTACTAGTTGTGACCGGCCATTATATGGCGCCTGCTGCTTGGATGCCGCTTACTAGTTGTGACCGGCCATTATATGGCGCCTGCTGCTTGGATGCCGCTTACTAGTTGTGACCGGCCATTATATGGCGCCTGCTGCTTGGATGCCGCTTACTAGTTGTGACCGGCCATTATATGGCGCCTGCTGCTTGGATGCCGCTTACTAGTTGTGACCGGCCATTATATGGCGGCTTCTGCTTGGATGCCGCTTACTACTTCATTTAAAAAAATAAGTAAAATCCAGTAGCTAAAAGATGTTGGAAAAAACAACCAAGAAGCCACAGCAAAAAAAAATAAATATTTGCTTCAGGATAAAATGATGACTGTCCTAAAGTGTTTTCTGTCTGAATAATTCCGGGGGTTCACAGACCACTACAAGACGTGTGCACATTCCCTGATAGAGCCCAGAGCCTTCAGATAGTAGTTAAGACCTCCATACACATTAACCTGAAGTTGTCTAAACCCGCCAATATCGACAGGTTCTGCTGATAGCCCAATGTGAACAGGGGCTCTCAATTCTGATTGTCAGGGGAATAAGGATCCAGAATGTCCAATTACGGAGTGTAGATCCTAATATCCTCTAAATGATAAGCTGCTGTTGGAGATGTCCAGCAGCGGCTCTAATAAAGAACACCGAAACACTTGGCAGAATGAGCGCTCCTGTATATGGGAGAGCCGAGCAAGATAGCTGCCGGCCTAAAAATCAGACTATAGTGTATGGGGGCTTTAGTCTATTACTTATTCCACTGACAGACATGCAGATAGCTGTATTTTAGTCCAGCACGCTGACCCTATGTTTTAGGATCAAGACTGATAAGGTAAAGATTACAACAGCCACATGACTATCACCAGAACCACTATCAGTACAGTAATACATAACTAAAACCACACTACATACTATAATACGTAACCAAAACCACAGTTAGTACAGTAATACATCAACAGAACTACTGTCAATACAGTAATATCACCAAAACCACCCTAAACACAATAACATCACCAAACCCACCCTGAAGACAATACATCGCCAAAACCACCATCAGTACATTAATACATTGCCAACTTCACACAGCAATCAAGTGCAGTGTCAAGTTAGACCCATATACATCTATGTATTGCATTAACGTACAACTCTCAGTATGTCCTTAACAATGGTAAGGAGATGCTGGTAGTTGTTACCAGCCATCATTAGACTGTGGACCATATAAGAACCACAATACTGATTAGTCCCAGGCAGTAGACTTAACTTTTGGACGAGATCTTATAGGTTTAGGTCCATTAATTCTGAGGAGATTAGTAGGGCAGAGGTGGGCTCAGTAGGGAGAAGGGGCATCATGGGGTGGGACTTGAGACCCCCACCAATTGCTCAAAAGACCTTTTAAGTGCACAGCTCAGGAGACAGGACTATGAAATTTTACTCCCGGAATCCATTCTGTCTGCATGTTCTGGTTCTGGGAAACACTCGGGGCCACGGTAGTCGGACCCCCAGCGATTGGAAAGTTATTCCCCATCCCAAGGATAGGGGGTAAGTTCCCAATGTGAGAAAACCCCTTTAAAGCAGCATTCACACTGCAGCCAAAGATGGGAAACTGATTTATCTAAACAGTGTCCATCACCCGATGCACGAGCAAAACTTTCATTCGTCAGGTGAGATGATTTTTAAGCTGACTTAAAGGGAATCTGTCACCCCAAAATGACACCTAGACTGCGGAAATATTTATATGGGGGACATGATCTGTGGAGAAATAAACCCACCCATATAGAGTTCAGCTTAAAAGGAACTGGTCACGACCTTTAATATTAAACTGCTCCATTGTCTTGTTAGTCAGAAAATGTGCATCACTTACGTTGCGTCACTAACAAGACATTGGGGGCAGTTTAGAATTGAAAAAGGGTGTAACAGGTTCCCTTTAATGTTCACTGAAAAAGCCACATTTGATATGAAAATGAGGACATTTCTGCGCGGCCTAAGCCTGGTGCACCATTATCACCGAATATAGGAAAATACTAGCCAGGCCTTTGTCTTGATTAATAGTGATCCATTGGTGAGAGTGAGCACCGCAACACCAAATCTCCTGACTGCACCGCACCCAACACTGCGGCACACTCCAAGCGTCAGTGCGGGTGTGCACACAACACAGGAGGAGCACAGCGGCACACTCCAAGCGTCAGTGCATGTGTGCATCCAACACAGGAGGAGCACAGCGGCACACTCCAAGCGTCAGTGCATGTGTGCATCCAACACAGGAGGAGCATAGTGAGGAGGGGGACACGGAGCTGTGAAGTGCTGTCTGCTCACTTCAACAACCTTCCTCATTGAATCGGCAGTCAAATACAGGCAGCAACCAGGTGTCAGAACGTACCTGCATCACATTGCATGCACACCCACGCGGACACTGCAGTCACATTGCAGGCACACCCACGCGGACACTGCAGTCACATTGCAGGCGCACCCACGCGGACACTGCAGTCACATTGCAGGCGCACCCACGCGGACACTGCAGTCACATTGCAGGTGCACCCACGCGGACACTGCAGTCACATTGCAGGTGCACCCACGCGGACACTGCAGTCACATTGCAGGCGCACCCACGCGGACACTGCAGTCACATTGCAGGCGCACCCACGCGGACACTGCAGTCACATTGCAGGCGCACCCACGCGGACACTGCAGTCACATTGCAGGCGCACCCACGCGGACACTGCAGTCACATTGCAGGCGCACCCACGCGGACACTGCAGTCACATTGCAGGCGCACCCACACTGACACTGCAGTCACATTGCAGGCGCACCCACACTGACACTTGGAGTGCTACTCTGCTCCTCCAGTGTCAGGACACGTGCAGAAATGCTAAGTGATTTTAAACAGCACTGACTCTCACCTAAGGGCGAGGGACTGTCTTTAATATGCAAATAGGATGGTGCACATCTGCACCAAGACATCGGCCGCACCAGGGGGGACAGAACAGTTTGCATATATATAATATTAAGGTAAAACTGTACATGCCAGAGCGACGTCCCCTGTATAAATGTGTCTGCAGATTAATTGCCATTTTGGGAGTAAAAGTAAAATGTCATCGCTCTTAGCAACACATTGTCCTGCGTCTCCCAAGACTCCCCTCTTGTCTGGTCTGCTGCAGCACATACTGCAATGGTGCCCGTATAGGGGATGTGTCACCAGGTTTTGCTCCCCCATCTGAGAGCAGCATAATGTAGAGACAGAGCCCCTGAGTCCAGCGATGTGTCACTTACTGAGCTGTTTGCTGTCGTTTTCTCTGCTGCAGATCTCGCAGTTATACAGAGCTCATGAATATGCTGGACTACCTGCAGCACACCAAGTAGTCCTGTAATGATAACTACTGCTGATTAAACAGTGATGTTATCAAAACTACATTAAGCAGCCCAATAAGTGACAACACTGGAATCAGGATCTCTGCCCCTACATTATATGCTGCTCTCAATTTAGGTGGCAAAAACCTGGTGACAGACTCATAATTCTCACTAAAGAGTAACCACCCGAAGTAAGCCCAAGGCTGTGCCCAAGAATAAATAACTGCCCATCACTGAGCTCACAGCACAAAGAATGACCCCACACCGTGTCACTTACAGTATACAGCCTCCACATTCTCTCATATTACATTTCCACTACACTGCCCCCTCACATGAAACCCCCCACTCTCCTCCCCACTGAATTATACCCTCCAGACCTTCCTCACTTATGAGCTATGACCTCCACTGTCCCCACCTCTCCATGCAGCCCCCACTTCACTGTCCCCCTCATGATGTCCCCTCTCTATAATGAGCCTTATGCTTCGCATTCTGTATACCGAGCCCTCCCAGGCTCCTAACTGAGCGCTCCCCATGCTGCCCCTTCTCCATATCAAGCCCCCTCCATACCAAGCCCACCATGGTTCCCCTTCCATACCGAGCACCCCCCATGCTTTCCCATTCTCCATACCATGCCTCCCCCCGTGCTACCCCATTCTCCATACCATGCCTCTCATTCTCCATACCATGCCCCCCCCATGCTACCCCATTCTCCATACCATGCCCCCCCCCATGCTACCCCATTCTCCATACCATGCCTCTCATTCTCCATACTGTAACTCCCATTTGCTATACTGTCCACCACCCTCCCTCATTTTCCCATTCTGCTCCATCCCCCATGCTGCACCCCCACATCATGCTCCATCCCCATATTGCGCCCCCACATCCTCCATGTTGCGCCCCCACATCATGCTTCATCCCCCCCATCCTCCATGTTGCGCCCCCACATCATGCTTCATCCCCCCCATCCTCCATGCTGCATCGCCCCCATCCTCCATGCTGCGCCCCCACATCATGCTTCATCCCCCCCAATCCTCCATGCTGCGCCCCCACATCATGCTTCATCCCCCCCATCCTCCATGTTGCGCCCCCACATCCTCCATGTTGCGCCCCCACATCATGCGGCATCCCCCCCATCCTCCACGCTGCGCCCCCACATCATGCGGCATCCCCCCCCAGCCTCCATGTTGCACCCCCACATCCTCCATGTTGCGCCCCCCCAGCCTCCATGTTGCACCCCCACATCCTCCATGTTGCGCCCCCATATCATGCGGCATCACCCCCATCCTCCATGTTGCACCCCCACATCATGCTGCATCCCCCCCCATCCTCCATGTTGCGCCCCCACACCATGCTGCATCCCCCCCATCCTCCATGTTGCGCCCCCACACCATGCTGCATCCCCCCCCATCCTCCATGTTGCGCCCCCATATCATGTTCCATCCCCCCATCCTCCATGTTGCGCCCCCATATCATGTTCCATCCCCCCATCCTCCATGTTGCGCCCCCATATCATGTTCCATCCCCCCATCCTCCATGTTGCGCCCCCATATCATGTTCCATCCCCCCATCCTCCATGTTGCGCCCCCATATCATGTTCCATCCCCCCATCCTCCATGTTGCGCCCCCATATCATGTTCCATCCCCCATCCTCCATGTTGCGCCCCCATATCATGTTCCATCCCCCCATCCTCCATGTTGCGCCCCCATATCATGTTCCATCCCCCCATCCTCCATGTTGCGCCCCCATATCATGTTCCATCCCCCCATCCTCCATGTTGCGCCCCCATATCATGTTCCATCCCCCCATCCTCCATGTTGCGCCCCCATATCATGTTCCATCCCCCCATCCTCCATGTTGCGCCCCCATATGTTCCATCCCCCCATCCTCCATGTTGCGCCCCCATATCATGTTCCATCCCCCCATCCTCCATGTTGCGCCCCCATATCATGTTCCATCCCCCCATCCTCCATGTTGCGCCCCCATATCATGTTCCATCCCCCCATCCTCCATGTTGCGCCCCCATATCATGCGGCATCCCCCCCCAGCCTCCATGTTGCACCCCCACATCATGCTGCATCCCCCCCCAGCCTCCATGTTGCACCCCCACATCATGCTGCATCCCCCCATCCTCCATGTTGCGCCCCCACATCATGTTCCATCCCCACATCCTCCATGTTGCACCCCCACATCATGTTCCATCCCCACATCCTCCATGTTGCGCCCCCATATCATGTTCCATCCCCCCCATCCTCCATGTTGCGCCCCCATATCATGTTCCATCCCCCCCATCCTCCATGTTGCGCCCCCATATCATGTTCCATCCCCCCCATCCTCCATGTTGCGCCCCCATATCATGTTCCATCCCCCCATCCTCCATGTTGCGCCCCCCCCCGGGTTGCTTGTTCGGCGCTGTCTTCGGCTGTAAAGCGCTTACCTGCTCCAGGCTGCATCTCCCGTTCTCCACGGTGGCGGTGGCGGCGGCATCTGACATCTTGCTCGGCGGCGGCTCCATCTCCGGCGGCGGCTCCCGTCCTCCTCTGCGCGGCCTCACGCTCCTGTGACCTCTGCAGTGCACAGTGAGCGCACGGCAGCACGTCGGGGCGGGGAGCTGATTACAGCTCCTCTGACCCCGGAAGTAAGTGCCGGCACGCTCACAGTGTCATTTATAGTCGCGTGTTATAGACGCGACTATAAATGACTGTGCGCTCCCTCCCTCCTCCAAAAAGGCGCCGGATTTAATAAAGAGTTTGGAGGAGGGAGGGAGGAAGATTTAAAAAATTTTTTTTTTTTTTTTTTTTTTTAAATTTTGGTTTGGGCGCCGCCCCCCTGGAAGGCGCCGCCCTAGGCACGTGCCCTCAAGTGCCTAATGGCAAATACGGCCCTGACTGTGTACTGTGCTCATATTGTTCCATGACAGTATATGAAGTGCATTCTGTCACGATTAGAGATGAGCGAAACGGTCCCGGTTCGGCTCGAGTTCGGTTCGCCGAACGGAGGTCTCGTTCGAGTTCGGTTCGTCGAACGTTCGACGAACCGAACTTGAACTGCATAGGAAACAATGGCAGGCAATCACAAACACATAAAAACACCTAGAAAACACCCTCAAAGGTGTCCAAAAGGTGACAAACAACTCACAACACAACACAAACACATGGGAAAGTGACAAGGACATATACTCATGCGAAAACAAAAGAGCTGGACAAGGAAAAAGAGGACACACAGATATATGAGTATATGCAAGGAAACGTCGATGCCATTATTGTGCAACTTGAGCCTTGCTCATTTTAGGCTTCCAATCTGGATAAATTGCCTGAGCTTGCCACGTACGCCTTGGGGATCTTGTCGTGTCCTGCAGCCAGCGTTCTCTCGGAGCCTGTCTTCAGTGCTGCTGGGGGTTTGCTGGCAGATAAGCACACGTGTCTGTCCACTGACAATGTGGACAAGGCTCTCAGAGGACTCTTCTTCCCCTGGGTCAGCCAGGGGAGGTGAAAGGCACGTGTATTTTTGAGAGTGATTCATGCAAAGCATCTTTTTCATTTTGAAAAGGGGGGTCAACTGATGCCAGTCAAGTGGGGTGTGTGTGGCCCAATTAGTGGAAACGAGGGAGACTGTGGTTGGAATCCCCTCGCTGTGTTTGTAAAAGAACCAAGATGAACAAGTCATGGCTCTCAGAGGACTTTTCTTCCCCTGGGTCATCCAGGGGAGGTGAAAGGCACGCGTATTTTTGAGAGTGCTTCATGCAAAGCATCTTTTTCTTTTTCAAAAGGGGGGTCAACTGATGCCAGTCAAGTGGGGTGTGTGTGGCCCAATTAGTGGAAACGAGGGAGACTGTGGTTGCAGTCCCCTCGCTGTGTTTCTAAAAAAGAACCAAGATGAACAAGTCATGGCTCTCAGAGGACTTTTCTTCCCCTGGGTCATCCAGGGGAGGTGAAAGGCACGCGTATTTTTGAGAGTGCTTCATGCAAAGCATCTTTTTCTTTTTCAAAAGGGGGGTCAACTGATGCCAGTCAAGTGGGGTGTGTGTGGCCCAATTAGTGGCAACGAGGGAGACTGTGGTTGGAGTCGCCTCGCTGTGTTTCTAAAAGAACCAAGATGAACAAATCATGGCTCTCAGAGGACTTTTCTTCACCTGGGTCAGCCAGGGGAGGTGAAAGGCACGTGTATTTATGAGAGTGTTTCATGCATAGCATCTTTTTTTTTTCAAAAGGGGGGTCAACTCATGCCAGTCAAGTGGGGTGTGTGTGGCCCAATTAGTGGCAACAAGGGAGACTGTAGTTGGAGTCCCCTCGCTGTGTTTGTAAAAGAACCAAGATGAACAAGTCATGGCTCTCAGAGGACTTTTCTTCCCCTGGGTCATCCAGGGGAGGCGAAAGGCACGCGTAATTTTCAGAGTGCTTCATGCAAAGCATCTTTTTCATTTTGAAAAGGGGGGTCAACTGATGCCAGTCAAGTGGGGTGTGTGTGGCCCAATTAGTGGAAACGAGGGAGACTGTGGTTGGAGTCCCCTTGCTGTGTTTGTAAAAGAACCAAGATGAACAAGTCATGGCTGTCAGAGGACTTTTCTTCCCCTGGGTCAGCCAGGGGAGGCGAAAGGCACGCGTAATTTTGAGAGTGCTTCATGCAAAGCATCTTTTTCATTTTGAAAAGGGGGGTCAACTGATGCCAGTCAAGTGGGGTGTGTGTGGCCCAATTAGTGGAAACGAGGGAGACTGTGGTTGGAGTCCCCTCGCTGTGTTTGTAAAAGAACCAAGATGAACAAGTCATGGCTCTCAGAGGACTTTTCTTCCCCTGGGTCATCCAGGGGAGGTGAAAGGCACGCGTATTTTTGAGAGTGCTTCATGCAAAGCATCTTTTTCTTTTTCAAAAGGGGGGTCAACTGATGCCAGTCAAGTGGGGTGTGTGTGGCCCAATTAGTGGCAACAAGGGAGACTGTGGTTGGAGTTCCCTCGCTGTGTTTCTAAACGAACCAAGATGAACAAGTCATGGCTCTCAGAGGACTTTTCTTCCCCTGGGTCAGCCAGGGGAGGCAAAAGGCATGCGTATTTTTGAGAGTGCTTCATGCAAAGCATCTTTTTCATTTTGAAAAGGGGGGTCAACTGATGCCAGTCAAGTGGGGTGTGTGTGGCCCAATTAGTGGAAGCGAGGGAGACTGTGGTTGGAGTCCCCTCGCTGTGTTTGTAAAAGAACCAAGATGAACAAGTCATGGCTCTCAGAGAACTTTTCTTCCCCTGGGTCATCCAGGGGAGGCGAAAGGCACGCGTATTTTTGAGAGTGCTTCGTGCAAAGCATCTGTTTTATTTTGAAAAGGGGGATCAAGTGATGCCAGTCAAGTGGGGTGTGTGTGGCCCAATTAGTGGAAACGAGGGAGACTGTGGTTGGAGTCCCCTCGCTTTTGAAAAAAGAACCAAGATGAACAAGTCATGGCTCTCAGAGGACTTTTCTTCCCCTGGGTCATCCAGGGGAGGTGAAAGGCATGCGTATTTTTGAGAGTGCTTCATGCAAAGCATCTTTTTCATTTTGAAAAGGGGGGTCAACTGATGCCAGTCAAGTGGGGTGTGTGTGGCCCAATTAGTGGCAACAAGGGAGACTGTGGTTGGAGTCCCGTCGCTGTGTTTCTAAAAGAACCAAGATGAACAAGTCATGGCTCTCAGAGGACTTTTCTTCCTCTGGGTCAGCCAGGGGACAGGAAAGGCACGCGTATTTTTGAGAGTGCTTCATGCACAGCATCTTTTTCTTTTTCAAAAGGGGGGTCAACTGATGCCAGTCAAGTGGGGTGTGTGTGGCCCAATTAGTGGAAACGAGGGAGACTGTGGTTGGAGTCCCCTAGCTGTGTTTTACATGATTTTCGAAGGGCATGGCATGCCTAAGAGGTTGAGTTTCATCATCTGCAACTTGTTGGCAACAGAAAGGCTGCCTTTACACCTTTTTGAGACCGAGGATTTTCGAGACCTTATGCCCATTGCAGTGCCCCAAGAGCCGATGGCCAGTCGTCACTCCTTCTCCAAGAAAGGCGTGCCCGCGCTACCACAGCATGTCGCACACAACCTCACCGATTACTTGAGAAACTCTGTGTGTGACAAAGTGCATTTCACCACAGATAATTGGACCAGTAAGCATGGACAGGGGAGTTACATGTTGCTGACTGGGCACTGGGTAACTATGGTGAGAGATGGAGAAGGGTTTGCTGTACAAGTCTTGCCGTCCCCACGACTTGTGTGTCAATCCTTCCTCTGTATGTACAAGTTCCTCCACTGCTTCTGCCTCCTCAACCTCATGTGGGTCCTCCACCTCGGCCCAAACCCTGTGTGGTCAGGCCACCCTTCCTTGTAACTGCGCCCAAGGAATCCCACACACCTCCTTACTATGCTGGCAGCACAGCTCAACAGCATGATGCGGTCGACTCTTTACTTAGAAATGTCAGGGAAATGTGAGTCACACCGCTGAGGAGTTGTGGACAGTAAGCTCTGGAGAGTGAGACCGAGTTTCATCAATGGTTGTCTCCACTCAACCAGCAGCCAGGGAAGGTCGGGTGCGACAATGATGCAAACCAGTCAGCGACCCTTCTTCATGGCAATGTGACACACGTGCCTTGTATGGCTCACGTGTTGAACCTGGTTGTCAAGCAATTTTTAAAACACTATCCCGGCCTACATGGCCTTCTGCAGAGGGCACGGTGTAATGCCTGCCTGGATCGACACACTCAGATGGGCTGTAAAGGATAGGCTAGAGGCAAGCCACTCACCAAGCTGGACACCCAGAACCCTGAAACCCTTTAACCCCCATACAGTGATTTGGAATTACACAGGGCCCAAGTTGATCAATACCTGTGGAAGGCTGCAGTTCCAGAGAATAGTAGTCATGCAGGGTCAAAAACATTAATTGAGGAAGAGGAACAGAATGGGATGGCCAGGACTTAATCAGAAAACAAGCAGAGGTGAAATGCGGATCGGCCAACGAGGTACATAAACAGCAAGCAGGAAAAGTAGTCAGGTAACAAGCACACAAAATCATAAAATTGAACTGGGGGTAACAGTAACAAGAGGTTCATAGCTTTGTCTGGCAGTGGTCTGCAGACAGGAGGGGGCTAAAAAGGGTGTGGTGTCTTCCCATTGGTTGTAGCTGAATGATGGTACTTCATCTGTGAGATACCCACCACCTACATTCAGCCTGTGGTTCTGTATCTGTCAAGGTAACGCAACCCAGTGAGTGACCATAACCTGCGTCCACCTGCGCCACTGGCATCGACTCCTTTCCCATCATCAGCACTATGCACAAAAGGAACACGTTGTCACCTGGCGACCGGAGTACAAATTGATTGAGTGGACTATGTTGGTGACTTAACAGCCGTGTGCGGCAATGATGCAAACCTGTCTGCGGCCCTTCATCAGGGCTATGTGACACACGTGCCTTGTATGGCTCACGTGTTGAATCTGATTCTCCAGCAATTTTTAAAATACCATCCCGGCCTACATGGCCTTGTGCAGCGGGCACGCTGCTATGTGCTCACTTTCATCCTTCGCACCAAGCAGCTCAACAACTTTCATCGCTCCTGAAGTCTTAGGGTCTGGCGGTTAAATGCCGGAAATGCGATGTTCCGACACGCAGGAATTGGAATCTGCACATGTTGCAGCGTGTGTGGCAGCACCGCAGAGCCCTGCTGAAATACGGTATGACGTATACCCTGGGCTAACTTGATCCAGAGGTGGTGCAGATCACGCTGCTGGAGTGGTGTCAGATCAAGGACCTATGCACCCTTCTACACAGTTTACAAATGTCGACGAACATGTTTAGCACTGGCAATGCCATTCTCAGCGTGACAATTCTGGTCATCTACAAGATGGAGCACACTGTAAGCATTATTCGGAGTCAGGTGTTGGTCCAAGAGGAAGGGGAGGAAGTACAGGAGGAGTCGTATGCAGAAGGGATAATAAGATCTACAAGGTCCAGACGGTGAGCGGCACCTAGGCGGCAGTCATGGTGGGGGAGAGGGATTAACAAGGGCGCATAGTATCAGCAAAAATTGTTGAGGAAGGTGCAGGAGCCCATGAAGAAATGGAGGACGAACTGGCGATGGGCATGGAAGACTCAGCAGATGAGTGAGAGCTTGCTCACATTTTGGTTGTGCGAGGTTGGGGGGAGAGGGCAGAGGAAGGAGGCACGATTCTCACCTCTCTGCCACCAACACACAAAGGACTTGGTCCTCCTGGATGCACAAGACACATGAGCGCCTTCTTGCTGCACTACCTACAACATGACCCTCAAATTGTACGAATTCGAAGTAATGCTAACTACTGGGTTGCCACACTGTTAGATCCCCGGTACAAGACAAAATTTGGCGAAATAATTCCTGCCATAGAAAGGGACGCACGTATACAGGAGTATCTGCAGAAGGTGGTACGGATTGTTAGATCTGCTTTTCCAGTAAACACCAGTGCTGCACAGAGTGAATCTCAACGCTTTGTCATGGATAGGAGGAAATGGTCTTTTACTTGTCCACATCTGAGGGACCGAGGGCTGGCTGCTGTGCTGAGATGGCATTGAGTACGGTGTCCCTGCAGAGTTGCACTTTTGGTCATATACCAAATGAGTTGAAAAAGGACAGATGCTGGTGGAAAGGGGAACAGGTGTGTTGGAAAGGGGAAAAAAGTATTTTTCCGTGGGTTTGGTGGTTAAGAAAAAGTAACATTTGATGAAGAAACACCATCTGTTACGGTGGGACTGGCAGATTTGGATAAGGTGGTATATACTATCTTACCGCTATATAACGAAAATGAATAAGAAAAGAAAGAGAAAGTTATATATCCCCATCAGCAGTCAATGTCCACCGTGCTCCCAGATGGAAAAGGAGAGGTTGGCAACTGGAAGGTTAGGTGGAGGATACAGATCTGTGTGGCTATGAAACTAATAGTTGCCTGAACCGAGTTAGACGCTACTCGGATCTGGAGACTGGGAGCCCTGATAGCGTCACAGGGTTCACACGCCAACCCAGCCCAGGAACTCCCTGTTAACATCACAGTACGCTGACCGTGTGCATTGGGGCCACACCTGTGGACAGCAGGCGCAGCAGCAGGCCTGTTAATGCCACTGGGCTGCACAAGCAGGACTTGTAGTACATGAGCTGGTCTTAACCGTTCTGCGTTACCAACTATGGTGGCGACCTGCATCGACGCCCTATCCCTGCCTACATCTGGCCTAAAGCCGCAATGGGTTCAACACATGGAGGTGTGCTCTTTCGGAGCATAATAGAAGACTGCGCACCTCCTTGTTGGCTCCAGCCCGTTTTATAACCTGGGTCCGCCCCAAACCAGGGTGGACCACAATGCACCTCCTGGAGAAAAAAGCAGAGTGACACGTCATGATTGGCATAACTAGCGTCCTATTTGGAACCGCAACTTCAATAATGACCTCATGGCTGCCATGACACAAACACCTCACCGGTCATCGTCTGACCATCAATAATGAGGTGACAAGTCATAGGGGCGGGCCTCTGCAAGCCATTTGGGAGAGGCCTGGCCACATCGTCAGGACATCTGATGCCCTGTGGTCTATATGGGCCCCCCACATCAGGGGCAGGGCCAAAGAGTTCATTACCGGACCTAGTCTCTGATGCAGTAAGTGCCTGAGCATGCTCAGTAGCATGAAATACAGCCTCTGAAAAAAGACTATCAACTTTAGCATGGTGTCTAGGCACAAAACAGGACTTAGACCCGGCACGGAATGCAAGTACCTGTGCAAAGAGGATTTTCGCACTAAGTGTGGGAGCATGCGCTGTATCCCGAAATGAAGACTTAGCCTCAGGAATGGCACAGTCAGGCTGAGCATACTCACTAGGCGAAACACTGTAGTTAGGCTGCGGCTGGGGTAAGTCGGCACACGCATGCACACTAGCTGCCTCTCCACACTTAGACGTGGAGGAGAAATTGCTCTTCGGGTGTGGACTTGGGGATGCTGTCTATGAACAGAAGGAAAAGCTAAAGGAAGCCTCACTTTCTATCCCTCCGAATGATAAAATGCAGCAAGGAATTCCTTGAGTTTGCTATAAAATTAGCATAGCAAAATGTGCATGAGGGTGTCATGCAGAGGTGCTGCAAATAGATTTGCACCAGTGGGACACTAATGGAAGTCCAACAGTCACTTCTTGTATGCCACTAAATGGCAGCATTTTTTGCTATCATTATAGCTTATAATAACAGAGTAGGAGGGTGTCCTGCACAGGTGCTAGAAATAGCTTGGCACCAGTGGGACAATAATGAAATACAACAGCCAGTTCTTGTATGCCAC
The DNA here is from genome assembly GCF_048569485.1 of Anomaloglossus baeobatrachus. NCBI lineage: Eukaryota > Metazoa > Chordata > Amphibia > Anura > Aromobatidae > Anomaloglossus > Anomaloglossus baeobatrachus. The sequence goes on from NC_134355.1 coordinate 232,701,648, forward strand.
TAAATGGCAGCATTTTTTGCTATCATTATAGCTTATTAAAAACAGAGCAGGAGGGTGTCCTGCACAGGTGCTAGAAATAGCTTGGCACCAGTGGGACAATAATGAAATACAACAGCCAGTTCTTGTATGCCACTAAATGGCAGCATTTTTGCTATCATTATAGCTTACTAAAAACAGAGCAGGAGGGTGTCCTGCACAGGTGCTAGAAATAGCTTGGCACCAGTGGGACAATAATGAAATACAACAGCCAGTTCTTGTATGCCACTAAATGGCAGCATTTTTTGCTATCATTATAGCTTATTAAAAACAGAGCAGGAGGGTGTCCTGCACAGGTGCTAGAAATAGCTTGGCACCAGTGGGACAATAATGAAATACAACAGCCAGTTCTTGTATGCCACTAAATGGCAGCATTTTTTGCTATCATTATAGCTTATTAAAAACAGAGCAGGAGGGTGTCCTGCACAGGTGCTAGAAATAGCTTGGCACCAGTGGGACAATAATGAAATACAACAGCCAGTTCTTGTATGCCACTAAATGGCAGCATTTTTTGCTACCATTATAGCTTATTAAAAACAGAGCAGGAGGGTGTCCTGCACAGGTGCTAGAAATAGCTTGGCACCAGTGGGACAATAATGAAATACAACAGCCAGTTCTTGTATGCCACTAAATGGCAGCATTTTTTGCTATCATTATAGCTTATTAAAAACAGAGCAGGAGGGTGTCCTGCACAGGTGCTAGAAATAGCTTGGCACCAGTGGGACAATAATGAAATACAACAGCCAGTTCTTGTATGCCACTAAATGGCAGCATTTTTTGCTATCATTATAGCTTATTAAAAACAGAGCAGGAGGGTGTCCTGCACAGGTGCTAGAAATAGCTTGGCACCAGTGGGACAATAATGAAATACAACAGCCAGTTCTTGTATGCCACTAAATGGCAGCATTTTTTGCTATCATTATAGCTTATTAAAAACAGAGCAGGAGGGTGTCCTGCACAGGTGCTAGAAATAGCTTGGCACCAGTGGGACAATAATGAAATACAACAGCCAGTTCTTGTATGCCACTAAATGGCAGCATTTTTGCTATCATTATAGCTTATTAAAAACAGAGCAGGAGGGTGTCCTGCACAGGTGCTAGAAATAGCTTGGCACCAGTGGGACAATAATGAAATACAACAGCCAGTTCTTGTATGCCACTAAATGGCAGCATTTTTTGCTATCATTATAGCTTATTAAAAACAGAGCAGGAGGGTGTCCTGCACAGGTGCTAGAAATAGCTTGGCACCAGTGGGACACTAATGGAAGTCCAACAGACACTTTTAGGATGCCACTAAGTTCACTCAGTGTTTGCTAGTATAATGGCTTAGTAACAATGAGTTTGAGTGTGCAATGCAGGCAGACGTGCTGCAAATATCTTTGCACTAGTGGGACAATACAGAAGTCCAACAGCCACTTTTAGGATGCCACTAAGTTCACTCAGTGTTTGCTAGTATAATGGCTTAGTAACAATGAGTTTGAGTGTGCAATGCAGGCAGACGTGCTGCAAATATCTTTGCACTAGTGGGACAATACAGAAGTCCAACAGCCACGTTTAGGATGCCACTAAGTTTACTCAGTGTTTGCTAGTATAATGGCTTAGTAACAATGAGTTTGAGTGTGCAATGCAGGCAGACGTGCTGCAAATATCTTTGCACTAGTGGGACAATACAGAAGTCCAACAGCCACTTTTAGGATGCCACTAAGTTCACTCAGTGTTTGCTAGTATAATGGCTTATTAACAATGAGTTTGAGTGTGCAATGCAGGCAGACGTGCTGCAAATATCTTTGCACTAGTGGGACAATACAGAAGTCCAACAGCCTCGTTTAGGATGCCACTAAGTTTCCTCAGTGTTTGCTACTATAATGGCTTAGTAACAATGAGCTTGAGTGTGCAATGCAGGCAGACGTGCTGCAAATATCTTTGCACTAGTGGGTCAATACAGAAGTCCAACAGCCACTTTTAGGATGCCACTAAGTTCACTCAGTGTTTGCTAGTATAATGGCTTAGTAACAATGAGTTTTAGTGTGCAAAGGGCAGGAGGATACAGTGGCAGGGTTGTGGGTCTCTGGGTAGAGGAAAGGAAGCCTGCCTTTCTATCCCTCCTAATGGGGAAATGCAGCGAGGAAATCCCTGACCTTAGCTACACAGACGCTGTCATCTTGTGTAGCTGTTGAACTCTGTTTTCACGGACCTGTCACCTATGGCTCTGACCCTGCCGGTATTAGCCCTTAAAAGGACTGATAGAAACTTCTATCCCTATTCTGTACAGCGCTGTGTATAGAGCGTACACAGCAGTATCGGAGATAGGAGCTGCGCCAGCGGTGAGTGACACCAAGGACGCAGAAGGCAGATAATGGCGTGCTGGAGGAAAATGTCCGTTTTTATAATGCAGGGACATGTGACATGAACAACCTATCACACATGCCGTTGCTTCTCTGGCTAAAAGTCCACTTAGCTGTGTGTGTGTCTGGGATTGGCTGACATGCTGGCCCGCCCCACTACAGGCGCGCGCTTAGGGAAGGAAGACAAGGAAAAAAAAAAAAAAATGGTGATCGCCATTATACAAACAGCAGTGATCTGAATGCGCTGTTCCCGCACACTATACACTGAAATTTCATAATAGTGTGAGTCACAGAGTGACTTACACTATTACAGCGGAAAGCCAGCTAGTAATTAGCTGGTCTTTTTTCTGCTAGAACCGTTCTCGAACGTATCTAGAACTATCGAGCTTTAGCAAAAAGCTCGAGTTCTAGTTCGATCTAGAACAGCCCCCAAAATCACTCGAACCGAACCTCGAACCGCGAACCGCGCTCAACTCTAGTCACGATTCCATTGTATTGCCAGTAAAAAAAAAATTATGTTATGGTGAAGAATCAACAACAAGTGGGACACAATTGTGAAGTTGAACGAAATTTATTGCTTATTTTAACCTTTTTTAAAAAATAAATAACTGAAAAGTGGGGCGTGCAATATTATTCGTCCCCTTTACTTTCAGTGCAACAAACTCACTCCAGAAGTTCATTGAGAACTTCACTGTGCGAGCAGTGAGACTATGGAACTCTCTGCCGCATGATGTTGTAATGAGTGATTTACTACTAACATTTAAGCAGAGCCTGGACGCCTTTCTTGAAAAATTTAATATTACCAGTTATGTATATTAGATTTTATGACAGGGTGTTGATCCAGGGAACTAGTCTGATTGCCGTATGTGGAGTCAGGAAGGAAATTTTTTCCCCATTGGAACTTGTTTGCCACATTGGGGTTTTTTTGCCTTCCTCTGGATCAACATGTTAGGCTACAGGTTGAACTAGATGGACTTAGAGTCTCCCTTCAACCTTAAAAACTATGATACTATGATACTATGATACTATGAGAATTGCTGAATGATCCAATGTTGTCCTAAATGACTGATGATGATAAATATAAGCCACCTGTGTGTAATCAAGTCTCTGTATAAATACTCCTGCTCTGTGATAGTCTCAATGTTCTGTTTAAAGCACATAAAGCATCATGAAGACCAAGGAATACAACAGGCAGGTCCGTGATACTGTTGTGGAGACGTTTAAAGCCGGATTTGGTTACAAAAAGATTCCCAAAACTTAAAACATCCCAAGGAGCATTGTGCAAGTGATCATATTGAAATGGAAGGAGTATCATACCACTGAAAATCTACCAAACCCGGCCGTCCATCCAAACTTTCATCTCAAACAAGAAGACTGATCAGAGATGCAGCCAAGAGTCCCATGATCACTCTGGATGAACTGCAGAGATCTACAGCTGAGGTGGTCTGTCCATAGGACAACAATCAGTCGTACACTGCACAAATCTGGCCTTTAACCCCTTCACGACCATGGACGGAAAGATCAGTCATGGTGCCCTGGTACTTAAAGACCAATGACGGATCTTTCCGTCATGGCTAAATCACGGCACCGGAGCCCCCGGTAACTGCGATCGGTTCGCACAAACCGCAGATTCGGGGAGGAGGGGACCTGTACCTGACCTCAGGAGGGGTGTTGTCTCCTCCCCAGACCTACGGAGGCTGTGATTGGCTGACGAACGCCGCTCAACCAATCACAGCCACTGTAATGTTCTGGCCATTGAAAGTGGTTGAAACATTGAAATCCAGCCCTGACCAGTGCAGCTGTAGCACTGGCCATTGGCTGGAGCTGGGTGACCTCAGTGGATCACCCTCCCCCAGCTCCAGCAGCTCTGACTGTAGAGATCGGCCTTGTGACCGATCTCTCCAATCACAGTGGACCTGTTGCCGGTGACCGCCCCCTCAGCTTCACTTGTCGGTTCTGCAGCACGCCAGTACAGTGAGTGTATACAGTGCAATGGCAGGGCGACAAGCTCCGGTCCCATGCTGATATGGGACCGGAGCATGGGAACCGGAAGTTGCTGCGCTGACATTACACTGTATCAAACAGGCGAAAAGCCTCCCGATCCGCCGCCGCTGCCCTCTCCATCTGCCACTGCTCTCCCCGATCTGCTGCCTGCACCCCTACCTCTCACCCCCGTTATAGGCTGCCCGCCCCCTCCCCTTCATGATCGGCTGCCCGCCCCCTCCCCCTCGTGATCGGCTGCCCGCCCCCTCACCTCCGTTATGTGCTGCCCGTCCCCTCACCTCCGTTATGTGCTGCCTGCCCCCTCACCTCCGTTATGTGCTGCCCGCCCCCTCACCTCCGTTATGTGCTGCCCGCCCCCTCCTCACCTCCGTTATGTGCTGCCCGCCCTCTCACCTCCGTTATGTGCTGCCAGCCCCCTCCCCTCCGTTATGTGCTGCCCGCACCCTTCTCCTCCGTTATGTGCTGCCCGCCCCCTTCTTCTCCGTTATGTGCTGCCCGCCCCCTCACCTCCGTTATGTGCTGCCCGCCTCCTCACCTCCATTATGTGCTGCCCGCCTCCTCCCCTCCGTTATGTGCTGCCTGCGCCCTCCCCTTGGTTATGGGCTGCCCGCCTCCTCTCCTCCATTATTTGCTATCCGCCCCCTCCTCTCCGTTATGTGCTGCCCGCCCCCTCCCCTCCATTATGTGCTGCCCGCTCCCTCACCTGTCACCCCAGTCATGTGCGCTCCCTCACCTGTCACCCCAGTCATGTGCGCTCCCTCACCTGTCACCCCCGTCATGTGCGCTCCCTCACCTGTCACACCCATCATGTGCGCTCCCTCACCTGTCACCCCCATCATGTGCGCTCCCTCACCTGTCACCCCCGTCATGTGCGCTCCCTCACCTGTCACCCCCGTCATGTGCGCTCCCTCACCTGTCACCCCCGTCATGTGCGCTCCCTCACCTGTCACCCCCGTCATGTGCGCTCCCTCACCTGTCACCCCCGTCATGTGCGCTCCCTCACCTGTCACCCCGTCATGTGAGCTCCCTCACCTGTCATTCTAGTCATGAGAGCTCCCTCACATGTCACCCCCGTGATATATGCTCCCTCACCTATCACCCCTGTGATTTGCGCTCCCTCACCTGTCACCATCATGTGCGCTCCCTCACCTGTCACCCCCATCATGTGCGCTCCCTCACCTGTCACCCCCGTCATGTGCGCTCCCTGACCTGTCACCCCCGTCATGTGCGCTCCCTCACCTGTCACCCCCGTCATGTGCGCTCCCTGACCTGTCACCCCCGTCATGTGCGCTCCCTCACCTGTCACCCCCGTGATGTGTGCTCCCTCACCTGTCACCCCTGTGATCTGTGCTCCCTCACCTCTCACATCTGTGATCTGTGCTCCCTCACCTCTCACCGACGTGATCTGTACTCTGCTCACCTGTCACCACCCATGATCTGCGCTCCCTCTCCCACCTCTCAGACCTCCCCGATCTGCTGCCTCCTTCATCTCCTGTGATCCTGCTGCCTAGATCCATCCTGTAAGGTAACTATTTCCAATCTCACCTCCCACTCCCACTCCCCTTCCCCCCCATCTCCCCTTCTCCCATCCTCCGCCACTCCTGCATCCACTGCGCCCTCTCCCATCCGCTGCCACCCTATCCCAGCTGCCGCCATCTCACATTCACAGATGCTCCCTTTATATGCCGCTGCCCCCCATCTGCTGCCCTCCCCTCTGTCCCCCCCATCTGCCGCTGTTCTGATCCATCCTGTAAGTATTGTTCGTGGCTCTTTTCAAACTATCCCCAATTGCATCTCCCACTCCATCCCCCTCCTCCTCCCCCACCCGCTTGCCGCCAAGTGCTGATCAGCTACGTGATTAACTGATCAGGTACATAATTGTTGCCCAAGTTTGTACCTTTTTTTGTGCACCCCAAATAAAAAAAAAAGACAAAACTTGAACAATTAGGTACCTGATCAGCAATTGTCCTGCAGTCGTACTCGACCTTGGACAGGACTTCTTTTTTCCATCCCACCTAGTCCCCCCCCCCCCTTTTTGCAGAACATCTGTGCGTGCGCCCTGATTTTTTTTTATGCCATGGGGGTCTAGTTTCCAAAATGGGGTCAGTTGTGGGGGAGATCCACTGTTTCGGCACCTCAGGGGGGTCTCCAAACACAACATGGAATACGCTAATTATTCCAGACAATTTTGCGTTTGAAAAGTCAAATGACGCTCCTTGCATTCCGAGCCCTGCTGTGCGCCCAAACATTTGATTTCCACCACATATGAGGTATCTCTGTACTCAGGAGTAATTGCACCATCATTTTATGGTGCAATTTTTCCTGATACCCTTGTGAAAAATAAAGCTACCTGGTTGAAGTAACAATTTCGTGGTATAAATTTTTTTTTATTTTCACGGCTCAACTTTATTAACTTTTGTGAAGCCCCCAGAGGTTCAAAGTAACAATTTCGTGGTATAAATTTTTTTTTTATTTTCACGGCTCAACTTTATTAACTTTTGTGAAGCCCCCAGAGGTTCAAAGAGCTCAATAAACATCTAGATAAATTCCATGAGGGGTCTAGTTTCCAAAATGAGGTCACATGTGGGGGAGCTCCACTGTTTCGGCACCTCAGGGGCTCTCCAAACGCAAAATGGTGCAGCTAACTATTCCAGCTAATTTTCTGTTCAAAAAGTCAAATGACGCTCCTTCCCTTCCGAGTCCTGCCGTGCGCCCAAACAGTGGTTTTTTGCCCCATATAAGGTATCTGCGTGCTCAGAAGAAATTGCCCAACAAATTCTGGGGGTTCATTTAATCCTGTTACCCTTGTGAATATGCAATATTTGAGGCTAAATTAACAATTTTTTTGCAAAATGTAAAATGTTCATTTTTACCTTCCACATTGCTTTAGTTACTGTGAAGCACCTGAAGGGTTAATAACCTTCTTGAATGTGGTTTTGAGTACCCTGAGGGGTGCAGTTTTTGGAATGGTGTCACTTTTGGATGTTTTGTGTCATGTAGACCTTTCAAAATCGCATCAAATGTGATGTGGTCCCTAAAAAAAGTGGCTTTGTAAATTTTGTTGTAAAAATGAGAAATTGCTCATAAACTTTGAACCCCTATAACTTCCTTATTTTTTTTTTCCCAAAATTGTTCTGATGTAAAGTAGACATGTGGGAAATGTTATTTATTAATTATTTTGTCATATGTCTCGTTGGTTTTAGAGCATAAAAATTAAAAGTTTGAAAATGACAACATTTTCACGAAATTTCCGTTTTTTTCACAAAGAAGCGCAAAAATTATTGGCCTAAATTTACCACTATCATGAAGCCCAATATGTCACAAAAAAACAATCTCAGAATCACCGTGATCCATTGAAGCGTTCCAGAGTTATAACCTCATAAAAAGACACTGGTCAAAATTGCAAAAAGTGGCCTGGTCTTTAGGGTCAAAATAGGCTTGGGGCTGAAGGGGTTAAGGAAGAGTGGCAAAAAGAAAGCCATTTCTCAAAGATATCCATAAAAAATGTCGTTTAAAGTTTGCCACAAGCCACCTGGGAGACACACCAAACATGTGGAAGATGGTGCTCTGGTCAGATGAAACCAAAAACAAACTATTTGGGCACAATACCAAACGATATGTTTGGCGTAAGAGCAACACAGCTCATCACCCTGAACACACCATCCCCACTGTCAAACATGGTGGTGGTAGCAGCATCATGGTTTGGGCCTGCTTTTCTTCAGCAGGGACAGGGAAGATGGTTAAAATTGATGGAAGATGGATGGAGCCAAATGCAGGACCATTCTTGCTGTCATATGCTGACTAGACATGTCTGGCTTAAATTCTATTGAAAAAAGTCAAAAACAATTAATCGGCGTGTGACTGCAAGGAGGCAAATTGCATACATGTGGTCACATGACTGCACCCCTCGAATCGCTATTACCAGGAAAATTGCACGCTGACATGATTCAATATTCTGCAGTCACGAAGAGTGACTGCAGACTTTTGGCCCAAGTCAAGACAACCCCTTCAAGGTCATTAATATGTGCTATCAATTTTAGGGATCCAATCTCCTGGATCCCTATTGTTTAAAATTAACTTTTGTTGATTTTTCTGAACAATGACTTATCCAATGTACTTGAAGGGCATCATACTGCAATTATCTGCTCAAGCAGTTAATAGTCATTGTCTCAGAAAAAGCAGTGGATAGGATACAGCGCTAAGTTACTGCCAAGTTATCCTAAGAAATTGTAATCCCTCAGATCATATTGTGATAAAATATCTTAGCGCAGTGGTCAGCAATTGTGGTTTGATTGCCTGCTGGTAGTTGTAGCTTTATAATAACTGGAGCGCTGCAAGTTGCTGGCCCCTGTCCTATCAAGACCTGGAATAATCACAGATTTCAGCAATGACAGGGACATAACTACCGCAGTCGCAGCGGTCGCCATTGTGGCCGGGCCCGGGAGGTTAGGGGCCCGCGGCCGCCCGACAGATCAGCAGCCAGTTCCTGTCAGTGAGAGAGGAGCTGGGCTGATCTGTCAATGCACGCGGCCACTATATGACCCACTATTGGAAAAGAGGCACACAGAGGGCACAGCTAACCTCTGGGTTAACCCTTTGCACAAAAAACATAACATGTGAAGAGTAAGAAAAAGAGAGCCAAAAATAAGGGATCAACCAGGCACAATATAGAAAGATATATCAAGCGATTTTTATTATTGGTGTTTGCAAAAAGCACACAAGCACTATATGACCTGCTGCCACTGACAACACCGGGCCCCCCTGCCCGATGTCAGTGGCGGCACCGGGACACCCCTCCCCCATCAGCGCGCACAGTAATAATGAAGCATAGAGCGGCCGGCGTCGCTCTGCATCATCATTATCCCCCTGTGCCTGCGCGGTGACGTCACTCCTGTGCGACTGCTGTGCTGAGTCTGCAGGGAGGGAGGACGCCGACCGTAGCACCGGGAGAGCGAGGAGAGGGGAGGATGGAGCAGCGGTGGTGGAAGAGGAGAGCGGTGAGGACAGCAGCAGTGGAACGAGGAGACATGAGGACAGAGCAGCAGTGGAAGAAGGAGAGCGGTGAGTACTTGTTGTTTTTTTATATATAAATTAGTGAGTTGGTCAGAGGCCTGGGGAGGCTGCTTTATACTGTACATGGAGGCCTGGGGAAGCTGCATTATACTGTACATGGAGGCCTGGGGAGGCTGCATTATACTGTACATGGAGGCCTGGGGAGGCTGCATTATACTGTACATGGAGGCCTGGGAGGCTGCATTATACTGTACATGGAGGCCTGGAGAGGCTGCATTATACTGTACATGGAGGCCTGGGGAGGCTGCATTATACGGTACATGGAGGCTTGGGGAGGCTGCATTATACTGTACATGGAGGCCTGGGGAGGCTGCATTATACTGTACATGGAGGCCTGGGGAGGCTGCATTATACTGTACATGGAGGCCTGGGGAGGCTGCATTATACTGTACATGGACGCCTGGGGAGGCTGCATTATACTGTACATGGACGCCTGGGGAGGTTGGCTGCATTATTATACATGGAGGACTGGGGAGACTGGCTGCATTATTATACATGGAGGCCTGAAGAGGCTAGCTACTATATTATACATGAAGGACTGGGGAGGCTGGCTGCGTTTTTATACACGGAGGCCTGTAGAGGCTAGCTGCTATATTATACATGGAGGCCTGGGGAGATTGGCTGCATTATTATACATTGAGGACTGGGGAGGCTGGCTGCTATATTATACAGTTAGGTCCAGAAATATTTGGACAGTGACACAATTTTCGCGAGTTGGGCTCTGCATGCCACCACATTGGATTTGAAATGAAACCTCTACAACAGAATTCAAGTGCAGATTGTAACGTTTAATTTGAAGCTTTGAACAAAAATATCTTATAGAAATTGTAGGAATTGTACACATTTCTTTACAAACACTCCACATTTTAGGAGGTCAAAAGTAATTGGACAAATAAACCAAACCCAAACAAAATATTTTTATTTTCAATATTTTGTTGCGAATCCTTTGGAGGCAATCATTGCCTTAAGTCTGGAACCCATGGACATCACCAAACGCTGGGTTTCCTCCTTCTTAATGCTTTGCCAGGCCTTTACAGCCGCAGCCTTCAGGTCTTGCTTGTTTGTGGGTCTTTCCGTCTTAAGTCTGGATTTGAGCAAGTGAAATGCATGCTCAATTGGGTTAAGATCTGGTGATTGACTTGGCCATTGCAGAATGTTCCACTTTTTTGCACTCATGAACTCCTGGGTAGCTTTGGCTGTATGCTTGGGGTCATTGTCCATCTGTACTATGAAGCGCCGTCCGATCAACTTTGCGGCATTTGGCTGAATCTGGGCTGAAAGTATATCCCGGTACACTTCAGAATTCATCCGGCTGCTCTTGTCTGCTGTTATGTCATCAATAAACACAAGTGACCCAGTGCCATTGAAAGCCATGCATGCCCATGCCATCACGTTGCCTCCACCATGTTTTACAGAGGATGTGGTGTGCCTTGGATCATGTCCCGTTCCCTTTCTTCTCCAAACTTTTTTCTTCCCATCATTCTGGTACAGGTTGATCTTTGTCTCATCTGTCCATAGAATACTTTTCCAGAACTGAGCTGGCTTCATGAGGTGTTTTTCAGCAAATTTAACTCTGGCCTGTCTATTTTTGGAATTGATGAATGGTTTGCATCTAGATGTGAACCCTTTGTATTTACTTTCATGGAGTCTTCTCTTTTCTGTTGACTTAGAGACAGATACACCTACTTCACTGAGAGTGTTCTGGACTTCAGTTGATGTTGTGAACGGGTTCTTCTTCACCAAAGAAAGTATGCGGCGATCATCCACCACTGTTGTCATCCGTGGACACCCAGGCCTTTTTGAGTTCCCAAGCTCACCAGTCAATTCCTTTTTTCTCAGAATGTACCCGACTGTTGATTTTGCTACTCCAAGCATGTCTGCTATCTCTCTGATGGATTTTTTCTTTTTTTTCAGCCTCAGGATGTTCTGCTTCACCTCAATTGAGAGTTCCTTAGACCGCATGTTGTCTGGTCACAGCAACAGCTTCCAAATGCAAAACCACACACCTGTAATCAACCCCAGACCTTTTAACTACTTCATTGATTACAGGTTAACGAGGGAGACACCTTCAGAGTTAATTGCAGCCCTTAGAGTCCCTTGTCCAATTACTTTTGGTCCCTTTAAAAAGAGGAGGCTATGCATTACAGAGCTATGATTCTTAAACCCTTTCTCCGATTTGGATGTGAAAACTCTCATATTGTAGCTGAGCTGGGAGTGTGCACTTTCAGCCCATATTATATATATAATTGTATTTCTGAACATGTTTTTGTAAACAGCTAAAATAACAAAACTTGTGTCACTGTCCAAATATTTCTGGACCTAACTGTACATAGAGGACTGGGGAGGCTGGCTGCTATATTATACATGGAGGACTGGGGAGGATGGCTGCTATATTATACATGGAGGACTGGGAAGGCTGGCTGCATTATTATACCTGGAGGACTGGGGAGGCTGGCTGCATTATTATACATCGAGGACTGGTGAGGCTGCATTATACTGTACATGGACGCCTGGGGAGATTGGCTGCATTATTATACATGGAGGCCTAGAGAGGCTAGCTGCTATATTATACATGGAGGACTGGAGAGGCTAGCTGCTATATTATACATGGAGGACTGGGAGGCTGGCTGCATTATTATACATGGAGGCCTGGAGAGGCTGTGTGCTATATTATACATGGAGGACTGGGGAGGCTGGCTGTATTATTATACATGGAGGCCTGGGGAGGTTGGCTGCATTATTATACATGGAGGACTGGGGAGGCTGGCTGCTATATTATACATGGAGGACTGGGGAGGCTGGCTGCTATATTATACATGGAGCACTGGGGAGGCTGGCTGCTATATTATACATGGAGGACGGGGGGAGGCTGGCTGCTATATAATACATGGAGGACTGGGGAGGCTGGCTGCATTATTATACATGGAGGCCTGGGGAGGCTGTGTGCATTATTATACATGGAGGCCTGGGGAGGCTGTGTGCATTATTATACATGGAGGCCTGGAGAGGCTAGCTGCTATATTATACATGGAGGCCTGGGGAGGCTCCATTATTATAGATGGAGGCCTGGGGAGGCTGGCTGCATTATTATACATGGAGGCCTGGGGAGACTGGCTACATTATTATACATGGAGGTCTGGGGGGCTGCATAATAAACATGAAGGACACCTTATTCATGGACAAGGGTTGCATTATACATGGAGGTCTAGAGGGCTGGAAGGACATATACATGGATTATAGGGGTGCATTATACTTGGAGGAGTATGGAGATGCAAACTACAATATGATGTTTTATGGGGTTGCGTTATAATACATATAGGACTATGGGGGCTACATTAAAATATATAAAGGACTATGGAGGCTACCTTATACATGGACTATGGGGGTGAATTATAAAACATGAAGGACTATGTGGTGTAGTATAATATATGGAGTACTATGGGCTGAATTATAATACATGGAGAACTATGAGAAATTCATTATAATAATTGCAAGGCTACTTTATACATGGAGGACTATAGGGCTGCATTATAATATATGGAGAACTATGGGGTGAATTATAATATATGGAGAACTATGGGGTAAATTAGAATACATGGAGAGCTATGAGAAATTCATTATAATATTTAGAGGGCTATGAGGGCTGCTTTATACATAGGAGGATTATGGGGCTGCATTATAATATATGGCGGACTATGTGGTGCAGTAGAATTTATGGAGGACTATGGGGTGAATTATAATACATGGAGAACTATGGGAAATGCATTATAATACATGGAGGACTATGGATGTGCATGGTAATATATGAAGGGTTATGTGGGACCCTTTATACAATATGGAAGGCTATGTGGGGGCCATTATAGTATTTGGAAAACTATATACAAGGGTGGAGAAAGATACAAGCATAGGATGGGAACGTTTTGTGCTGAGAAAAAAAGGCTCTTATCTCAGCACCCAGCTTTCCCATGCTCTGATATGGGAAAGCTGGGTGCTGAGGGAAAGATCTATAGCACAGCATGGGAAAGCTGGGTGCTGAAGACAAGATGGATATCAGAACATAGGAACGCTGGGTGCTGAAAGATCGATTTCAGATCACGGGAAACCTGGGTGCTTATTATCCTGTATCCCAAGTGTCAGTGTACGTGGAGGGGGGGCAGGTCTGAACTTTGCACCGGGGCCCATCAAACTCTAGTTATGCCACTGAGCAATGATAATATTATTATTTATCCCTGGCTTTCAGGAAAATAAATGTTAAAAAATAAAATTTGTCCAGGTGTCATTGTTACTTAATTGTTATTGGGCCTGACACATCATTTCCTCTCTGCAGATCTGGTCTTTAAAAAGGTGCAAGTATTTGGCTATTTGCATAAAGTTCCTTTCAGTAGCAATTAACTTCAGAAGACTATCACAGTGTGAAGGCTGCACCAGTGAAATTCCGTATTCACAAAGATCAAAGGACGCCATACCCAATCACTGCTCTTTTTACTCTGTGAGGGATGCCACCACCCCACCATGGCCATGGCTATTTATTGTAGAGTAAAGCAATGTAATGTTGATTAGTGAAACCTGTGCTGCTAAGGTCAAGTGGATTTACTGTCTCCAAATAAATCATCTACTGATCAAGCATTTGACAGCATCCTTACAAGACTTTTGGATCTGTAGAGATTTGATTTGTGGTGGAGGAACAACATTTGAGTGATGAGTTTGATTGCAACTAAGAGTTGTGGAAAAAAAATACAGTGCCAAGTAGATCATCTTCTCAATGCAGTGGAAAATGAGCTTCAAGCAGGAAGTGAGAAGGGGGACCCAACAGAAAGAGAGCTCAAAGTGTCTTTGGAAGACCAAGAACTTTGGGTGCGATTTAAGGAGCTTACCAATGAGATGATTGTCACCAAAAATGGAAGGTAGGACTCTTACACTCTTTAACTCCTAAGTAAAATAATTTGATAATGTTTATTTACATTGCATTGAGACAGATAATAATGATGGAAGGCAGGTGATCTATTTATTTTTTATTTATATTGACCAATTGCTGCTTGTGTAAATATTACATGGATTCTAAAAATTTACTAAAGCATTATTTTTTTCTAACAGCAAACATGAAAAATAATATATTAGGCTCTGTTCACATCTGTGCCATAACCTCAGTCACAGACTAACTTAAAAGAATCAAAATCTGGTTGCTCCAATGTAATCAGCGGAGTTATTAGTCACTATTGGTGTCTGCCAAAAGATGATTTGTCACTGTCATCATATTTAGTGCTCTGCTACTATGTCAAAGCTGAACAGTGGAAATGATAAATGCTGTGTGAACAGTGTTTATAAACTTGGATATAGCCAATAGCTCTCAAAACTACACACATGAAGAAATAAATGTAAATATTGAGCTTAAAATTCTGCTTAAGGATTCAGTAAGTTTACATGTATTAACTAATTATTTAAATACAGTAATATGGGTATAAATAATTATTTTTGTTATATTTTACAAAAAATTTTAATTGACTAATAATAAAGATAGATATTTACATTACTATATGAAATCATAGAATTGAGATTATATATATATATATATATATATATATATATAAACTGTACTGCTGTCACAATCCAAAATACAGGACAATAAACTTGAAGATCAGCTTTCTGTGTTCTTTATGCTGGACATGCAGTCACATTTAGAATGACTGACTGTACATATTCACTTCAGTGAAGAGAGGGGGAAAGTGTCAATGGCTTTTCTATCAAATATTAAAAAGTCCAATGTTGAGAGACTAATAAAGTACGATAATTTAAATCTTTTTTGTATTGTTCCAACATTGACCACCAAGAATAAACTAATAAGGTCACTAAAAGTATAGCTAAAAAGCAAATTATTTATTCTCACACAGACATATAATTACATTTCAAATTTTATCTCCATACACATCTTACATGCTTCACCAATAAAAAAAAATTAGATGAAAGCTGGCTAAACCTGCTAAATTCAGTGACATCAGCCAATTATTTTATCTATACTGGCCACGTTGATCCTCTCCCATCAAGTTAATCAAGGTGTTGGCATTCTAACACCTAATCCTTTAAGGGGTACTTCTCACATAGCGAGATCGCTAGTGAGATCGCTGCTGAGTTATGGTTTTTGTGACGCAGCAGTGACCTCATTAGCAATCTCGCTCTGTGTGACACTGAGCAGCGATCTGGCCACTGCTGTGAGATTGCTGCTCGACAGTGCTGGTTCATTTTTTTGACGTTGCCCTCCCGCTGTGAAGCACACATCGCTGTGTGTAACAGCGAGAGAGCAATGATCTGAATGTGCAGGGAGCAGGGAGCCGGCGTCTGGCAGCCTGCGGTAAGCTGTAACAACGGTAAACATCGGGTAACCAAGGGAAGTCCTTTCCTTGGTTACCCGATATTTACCTTGGTTACTAGCATCTGCCGCTCTCACGCTGTCAGTGCCGGCTCCCTGCTCCATGCACACGTAGCTTGAGTACAGATCGGGTAAATAAGCACAGCGGTTTGCTTATTAACCCGATGTGTACTCTGGCTAGGAGTGCAGGGAGCCAGCGCTAAGTGGTGTGCGCTGGTAACAAAGGTAAATATCGGGTAACCAAGCGCTTGGTTACCCAATATTTACCTTAGTTACCAAGTGATGCGTCGCTGGGAGCTTGTCACTGGTCGCTGGTGAGATCTGCCTGATTGACAGCTCACCAGTGACCATGTAGCGACGCACCAGCGATCCTGACCAGGTCATATCACTGGTGGGATTGCTGGAGCGTCGCTAAAGTGTGACAGTATCCTAAGGGGTACTTTGCACACTACGACATTGCAGGTGCGATGTCGGTGGGGTCATGTCGAAAGTGACGCACTTCCTGCATCGCTCTCGACATCGTAGTGTTTAAATCCTAGATGATACAATTAACGAGCGCAAAAGCGTCGTAATCGTATCATCGGTGTAGTGTCAGCGAATTCCATAATTACGCTGACGCGAAGGTCCGATGTTGTTCCTCACTCCTGCGGCAGCACACATCGCTGTGTGTGAAGGAGCGAGGAACATCTCCTACCTGCGTCACCGCAGCTCCCGTAGGATATGTGGAAGCAAGGAGGTGGGCAGGATGTTTACATCCCGCTCATCTCCGCCCCTCCGCTCCTATTAGCCGCCTGCCGTGTGACGTCGCAGTGACGCTGCACGACCCGCCCCCTTAAGAAGGAGGCGGTTCGCCGGCCAGAGCGACGTCGCACGGCAGGTGAGTGCATGTGAAGCTGCCGTAGCGATAATATTCGCTACGGCAGCTATCACAATGATCGCAGCTGCGACGGGGGCGGGGGACTATCGCGCTCGGCATTGCGGCATCGGCTTGCGATGTCGTAGTGTGCAAAGTACCCCTAACTTTCTGGGAGAATAAGCCACTGCTAAAAAGGTCTGGCAACAGCTTTCTCCTTTCTCTCCTAAGTGTTCATGTAGGAGACTTGGGAGCGATAGCTGCTAAATACCAGATTATTTTCAGATTGCTCCATGTATTTTTTGTAAAGAAGGTAATAATATATATGTAGTAATCTGACAATTAATCTGGTATGTAGCGGCTATTGCTCCCAAGTCTCCCACATGAACACTTAAGCGGGCTTTACACGCTGCGACCTCGCTAGCCGATGCTAGCGATGCCGGGCATGATAACACCCGCCCCCGTCGCACATGCGATAGGTGGTGATCGCTGCCTTAGCAAACATTATCGCTACGGCAGCGTCACACGCACATACCTGCTCTGCAACATCGCCGTGACCAGCGATCCCCCTCCTTTCTAAGGGGGCGGTTCGTTCAGTGTCCTAGCGACGTCACAGTAGCATCCCTGAACCACTGCCCAATAGAAAAGGAGAGGTGGAGATGAGCGGCTGGAATATGCCGCCCACCTCCTTCCTTCCTCCTTTTCCGGTGGACGGAGGTAAGGAGATGTTTGTCGGTCCTGCGGCGTCACACACAGCGATGTGTGCTGCCGCAGGAACGACAAACAACATCGTACCTGTCGCTGCAGCAATATTATGGAAATGAGCGACGTGACAACGAGCAACGATTTTTGACGTTTTTGTACTCGTTGATCGTCGCTCATTTGCGTTACACGCCGCGATGTCGGTAACGGCGCCGGATGTGCGTCACTAACGAAGTGACCCCGACGATATCTCATTGCCGATGTCACAACGTGTAAAGCCCGCCTTAGGCTATGTGTCCACGGTAGAATGCACCTGCGGATTTTTCTGCATGAAAATCCGCGACTTTCGCGGCAAATCCGCACCTTATTTTTGCCGCGGATTTGCCGCGGATTTACCGCGGATAACCGCGAATTTGCCGCGGATTTTGATGCGGATTTTTTTTTTTTTTCCCCATTCTATACCCAAAATCCGCACCAAAATCCGCAACAATAATTGACATGCTGCAGATTTTTCCGGATCAAAATCCGCGGCAAATCCGCCGCGGAAAAATCCGCAGCATGGACACAGCATTTCCAAAATGCCATTGAAATGGCTTGGAAGTGCCGCTGCTGCAGATTTTCGGAAAATCCGCAGTAAATCCGCGGCAAATCCGTGGCAAAATCCGCGGTAAATCCGCAGCGTGGGCACATAGCCTTAGGCTATGTGTCCACGCTGCGGAAAATGCGCGGATTTTGCCGCGGATTTCTCGCGGAAATGCCGCGGATTTTCAGAAAATCTGCAGCAGCGGCACCTCCAAGCCATTTCAATGGCATTTTGGAAATTCTGTGTCCATGCTGCGGATTTTTCCGCGGCGGATTTGCCGCGGATTTTGATCCGGAAAAATCTGCAGCATGTCAATTATTGTTGCGGATTTTGGTGCGGATTTTGGCTTTAGAATTGGGGAAAAAAAAAAAAATCCGCATCAAAATCCGCGGCAATTCCGCGGTAAATCCGCGGCAAATCCGCGGAAAAAATAAGGTGCGGATTTGCCGCGAAAGTCGCGGATTTTCATGCAGAAAAATCCGCAGCAACATTCTACCATGGACACATAGCCTAGAGAAAGGAGAAAGCTGTTGCCAGACCTTTTTAGCTGTGGCTTATGCCCCCTGACCATTAATAAATTAATATTTTATTTGTGTTCCCTAAATATTATAATATGTTACCTAGTTATAATGAAATTAGTGTGAAAATTTACTCGAATAATAACTAACTTTTTTTAAAAGTAGTTATAACACACGTGCACACATTACTTTGTAAACAATAACAATAAAATCAGAATAAGCAGCAGATGAAAAAAATTGGAATATGTAAAAGCTCATATAATCATAAGCTTCTAGACTGATAAATATCTACTACTTATAGCCTGAGAAAAGTGTCCACGTAGTTATGAGATTCTATAAAGCTGTATTGAAAATGTCTCAGAGAAATTGTATTCTATCAGTAGCAAAGCAATTAAAGCGACTTCAAAGCTTATAGGTTGTTTGACCCCAAATTAAACACAAAAGGAGATGCTGGGCTCAAAGGAAATTAAAAGGGAGAATATTTAATTTCCTTTTTTAACACCATCTTTTAAATTACTTTATTTGTCCATGGTTAAAAAGACACAGATACAGTAGTTACATCCAACCCACCCATGGAGAATGTAAGCAATGTTGTGATAATAGATACTGTATTCAATGTAATCTCTCCTAAACTGTTAGTTCTAGGTCAACTATTACATTAACTATTACTGATTTATAAATATTTATATGTCTGTATTGTAGTAACATGATTACATGTTTTCTTTATATTTTAGGAGAATGTTTCCTGTGCTGAAAGTGTGTGTGTCTGGATTAGACCCAAATGCTATGTACACTTTCCTACTGGACTTTGTGTCAGCAGATAACCACAGGTGGAAGTATGTAAACGGTGAATGGGTTCCAGGAGGGAAACCTGAGCCTCAAGCTCCAAGCTGCGTCTACATTCACCCAGATTCCCCAAACTTTGGAGCCCATTGGATGAAAGATCCTGTTTCTTTTAGTAAAGTTAAACTCACAAATAAAATGAATGGTGGTGGCCAGGTAATATTTTTTTTATCATTGGTACTACAGAAATATTCTCTCTTCTGGTGACACCATTAAAAGGATAGTTATTTTTTTCTTTCTTATTATCAGATTATGCTAAACTCATTGCACAAATATGAACCCAGAATTCACATCGTAAGAGTTGGTGGCCCTCAGAGAATGATCACTAGTCACTCATTTCCAGAGACACAATTCATTGCTGTGACTGCATATCAGAATGAAGAGGTACATATTGTGGATAATATATTTTACCCATAATCTATTAACAATCATATTAAATATTACTTGCTCACACATTTACCTTCTCCATCATACATGTTTAAGAGAAGTAAATGCCTTTGGCCTGTAGCAACCAATGAAACCATATTAACCTATGAACTGTGGAATTAAAAATATTTAGCTTGTTAATTCATAATAAAAATATTTATTATGTAGGGAAATATTTTGTATAGTTATTTAATATTTTATATGTAATGTCTGTACTTATGGTTTCTTTGTATGTTTTAGATTACTGCTCTTAAAATAAAGCACAATCCTTTTGCCAAGGCTTTTCTGGATGCTAAAGAGAGGTATTCTTTGTATTTAATTGTGCTGAAACTATAGTTTTTTGTGTGAATTTGTAGGATTTACCTTCTGGGACATACTTTTATTTAAACCAACCAAGAAACACAGTTCATATCTGGAAGATACTTTGATACTCTCATTGCTTGGACACCTAAGATTAACAAATTTATCGGTCCTGTAAATTTTATGCTATGTCAGATTTTCCACTTTTATAGTTTTGCTACATGAATCTGAAGTGTAGCTAAAAGAACTACCACAGCATTCAGAAAAAAAAAACCTTTTTATTAAATACTAGAAAAACACTAAAAATATTCACATAACAATTAAGGAATGGCAGTCCCACTAAAGACAGCTCAGTAGGGGTTATTATACTCAAAATAATACATAGGCTAAAGCATGCCAAATTATCAAACGACCAACCAAAAGGCTGACAAACTAATATGGCTGAAAATTAGCTACTATTAGGCTATGACCGCACTTTGCGTCGTCCTAGGTGCATTTCTAAACGCACGTTTTTGCCTTAATTGATTTAGCCTAAGTTGCCTTTTCCAGAAATTTAGCGCTAAAAATGCATGCGTATTTACCGCGTCTTAGATACGTTTTCAGTGCAGTTTAAATGCTTTTTCACCAGCGTTTTGACAGATGCGTTTTGAACATCAAGACACTGCTAAATAAAGTTTACACAGTCAAACAGAATGAAAAAAGAGAAAAAAAAACAATACATATATATTTTGTGAATTAATAAAGAAAAAAGTTATTTTTCATGAAATTATAGCGGTTTTTTAATATTTATTGCTAAAATAGCAATAAAATCATGATTTGCTTTAATTTAATTGTCGGATTATGTGTGTGTGTAAAGGGACATATTATTCCATTATTTTAATATGAGAAAAGCATGCGTCCAAAACGCATGTTTTCTGCAGCTAAAAAGCAGGTAAAACGCAGGAAATTTGATGTTTCTTGGTTTTTGCCATTTCTCATTGACTTTAATATTCGCAAAACGCACCCAAAATGGCAAAAACAATTGACATGCTGCTTCTTTGAACGCATGGTTTTTGCCACAAAATATGCAAATTAAACGCAGCGTTTTAAAACGCAAAGTGCGGTCAGGAAAACAACATTTTCCATAGACTATCATGGAAAACCAAAATGCATGCCTTTTGGCATGAAAACGCTGCAGATCAAAACGCTGCCGAAACGCAAGTAAAAACGCAAAGTGCGGTCATAGCCTAATTGTGATTAAATATATCCTTGCCAAAGCACAGAACCCCAGTGGATTGCAGAATTAAAAATGCATATGGATACATAGTATGATACAGACATTCTGGACTAGAGCACATGTCCCCTTAACTGGTTTCTTCAAGAGTAGAACCTGGAGGTCAAGTGACATTTTGAATGCATTTTTCCTAACATCCACTCTGGGACGCATGTGACTTTATGAATCCATGTAACATTTTCTCAAATGTGTCAGTGGTGGGGTAGTTAAAGGGAAGGTGTCGTAAAAATAAATAAATAAATAACTGAAAAAATGTAAAGTATTAATGTTTTAATGTTTTGTTTAAATATTATTTGTTTTTAACTGAGCAAAATATAAAAAAAGGTAAAAGTTTGATTTCCACTGTTAAAAATTAGGGGGAGCAGCTGCTGAAATCCTACAGATATCCCACTGTAGAAATAGCCTGGATTACAGCTGTAGAAAAGTGGGCAGAATCTGCTCTCCTGTGTGTGATCTCACCTCCCAATCTGGGTGTTTCCAACAGATAAGAGAGAATGAAATGTAGGGACACAGTGCGGAGCCATTTTGTTGGTGACCAGAAATGTCTAAAGTGTCACCAAGGATACCTGGAGTATCAAACAGGACAGGATCAGATAGACAGCATCACACAGGATTGGATTAGATACACGGCTCAGCAGACAGTACCACAAAGGGTAGGATTAGATACACAACTCAGTAGACAGTATCACACAGGATAGGATTAGATACACAGCCCAGCATACAGTATCACACAGGATAGGAATAGATACACGGCTCAGCAGACAGTAACACAGGATAGGACTAGATACACGGCTCAGCAGACAGTATCACACAGGATAGGACTAGATACATGGCTCAGCAAACAGTATCACACACAATAGGTTTAGATACACAGCCCTGCATACAGTATCAAACAGGATAGGATTAGATACACAGCCCTGCATACAGTATCAAACAGGATAGGATTAGATACACAGCTCAGCAGACAGTATCACACAGGAGAGGATTAGATACACAGCTCAGAAAACAGTATCAAACAGGATAGGATTAGATACACAGTTCAGCAGACAGTATCACACAGGATAGGACTAGATACACAGCTTAGCAGACAGTATCACACAGGAGAGGATTAGATACAAAGCTCAGCAGACAGTATCACACAGGGGAGGATTAGATACACGGCTCAGCAGACAGTATCACATAGGATAGGACTAGATACACGGCTCAGCAGACAGTATCACACAGGATAGGATTAGATACACAGCTCAGCAGACAGTATCACACAGGATAGGATTAGATACACAGCTCAGCAGACAGTATCACACAGGATAGGATTAGATACACAGCCCTGCATAAAGTATCACACAGGATAGGTTAGATACACGGCTCAGCAGACAGTATCACACAGGAGAGGATTAGATATGCGGCTCAAGAGACAGTATCACGCAGGGGAGGATTAGATACACGGCTCTGCAGACAGTATCACACAGGATAGGATTAGATACACAACTCAGCAGACAGTATCACAAAGGATATGATTAAATACACGGCTCAGCAAACAGTATCACACACAATAGGTTTAGATACACAGCCCTGCATACAGTATCAAACAGAATAGGATTAGATACACAGCCCTGCATACAGTATCAAACAGGATAGAATTAGATACACAGCTCAGCAGACAGTATCACACAGGAGAGGATTAGATACACAGCCCAGCATACAGTATCACACAGGATAGGGTTAGAAACACGGCTCAGAAAACAGTATCAAACAGGATAGGATTAGATACACAGCTCAGCAGACAGTATCACACAGGATAGGACTAGATACACAGCTTAGCAGAAAGTATCACACAGGAGAGGATTAGATACAAAGCTCAGCAAACAGTATCATACAGGGGAGGATTAAATACACAGCTCAGCAGACAGTATCACATAGGATAGGACTAGATACACAGCTCAGCAGACAGTATCACAAAGGATAAGATTAGATACACAGCTCAGCAGACAGTATCACACAGGATAGGTTAGATACACGGCTCAGCAGACAGTATCACACAGGAGAGGTTTAGATACACTGCTCAGCAGACAGTATCACACAAGACAGGATTGGATAATCAGCTCAGCAGAAAGTATCACACAGGAGAGGATTAGATATGCGGCTCAAGAGACAGTATCACACAGGGGAGGATTAGATACACGGCTCTGCAGACAGTATCACACAGGATAGGATTAGATACACAACTCAGCAGACAGTATCACACAGGATAGGATTAAATACACGGCTCAGCAAACAGTATCACACACGATAGGATTAGATACACAGCCCTGCATACAGCATCACACAGAATAGGATTAGATACACAGCTCAGCAGACAGTATCACACAGGATAGGATTAGATACACAGCCCTGCATACAGTATCACACAGGAAAAGATTAAATACACAGCTCAGCAGACAGTATCACAAAGGATAGGATTAGATACACAGCTCAGCAGACAGTATCACACAGGATAGGTTAGATACACGGCTCAGCAGACAGTATCACACAGGAGAGGTTTAGATACACTGCTCAGCAGACAGTATCACACAAGACAGGATTGGATACTCAGCTCAGCAGAAAGTATCACACAGGAGAGGATTAGATATGCGGCTCAAGAGACAGTATCACACAGGGGAGGATTAGATACACGGCTCTGCAGACAGTATAACACAGGATAGGATTAGATACACAACTCAGCAGACAGTATCACACAGGATAGGATTAAATACACGGCTCAGCAAACAGTATCACACACGATAGGATTAGATACACAGCCCTGCATACAGCATCACACAGAATAGGATTAGATACACAGCTCAGCAGACAGTATCACACAGGATAGGATTAGATACACAGCCCTGCATACAGTATCACACAGGAAAAGATTAAATACACAGCTCAGCAGACAGCATCACACAGAATAGGATTATATACACAGCCCTGCATACAGTATCACACAGGATAGAATTAGATACACAGCCCTGCAGACAGTATCACACAGGATAGGACTAGATACACAGCTTAGCAGACAGTATCACACAGGAGAGGATTAGATACACAACTCAAAGACAGTATCACACAGGAAAGGACTAGATACACAGCTTAGAAGACAGTATCACACAGGATAGGATTAGATACACAGCTCAGCAGACAGCATCACACAGGATAGGATTAGATACACAGCCCTGCAGACAGTATCACACAGGAGAGGATTGGATAAAATGGCTCAGCAGACAGTATCACACAGGACAGGATTGGCTACACAGCCCTGCATACAGTATCACACAGGATTGGATTAGATACACAGCCCTACATACAGTATCACACAGGATAGGTTTAGATACACAGCTCATCACAGTATCACACAGGATAGGATAGGATTAAATACAAAGGTCAGCAGACAGTATCACACAGGAGAGGATTAGATACACGGCTCAGAAAACAGTATCAAACAGGATAGGATTAGATACACAGCTCAGCAGACAGTATCACACAGGATTGGACTAGATACACAGCTCAGCACAGTATCACACAGGATAGGATAGGATTAAATACAAAGCTCAGCAAACAGTATCACACAGGAGAGGATTAGATATGCGGCTCAGCAGACAATATCACACAGGAGACGATTAAGGTCCAGTCGCACTAAGCAACTTACCAGCGATCCCAACAACGATAGGGATCGCTGGTAAGTTGCTAGGAGGTTGCTGGTGAGATGTCACACTAGCGACGCTCCAGCGATCCCACCAGCAACCTGACCTGGCAGGGATCGGTGGAGCGTCGCTACACGAGTTGCTGGTGAGCTCACCAGCAACCAGTGACCAGCCCCCAGCGCCACGTGGAAGATGCTGCGCTTGGTAACTAAGGTAAATATCGGGTAACCAACCCGATATTTACCTTGGTTACCAGCGCACGGAGCTACACGTGCAGAGAGCAGGGAGCAGCGCACACTGAGCGCTGGCTCCCTGCTCTCCTAGTTACAGCACACATCGGGTTAATTACCCGATGTGTGCTGCAGCTACATGTGCACAGAGCAGGGAGCAGCGCACAATGCTTAGCACTGGCTCCCTGCTCTCCTAGCTACAGCACACATCGGGTTAATTAACCCGATGTGTCCTGCAGCTACATGTGCACAGAGCAGGAGCCGGCACTGACTGAGAGCGGCGGAGGCTGGTAACAAAGGTAAATATCGGGTAACCAAGGACAGGGCTTCTTGGTTACCCGATGTTTACATTGGTTACCAGCCTCCGCAGAAGCCGGCTACTGCTGCCTGCACATTTAGTTGTTGCTGTCTCGCTGTCACACACAGCGATCTGTGCTTCACAGCGGGACAGCAACAACTAAAAAAGGGCCCAGGACATTCAGCAACAACCAACGACCTCACAGCAGGGGCCAGGTTGTTGCTGGATGTCACACACAGCAACATCGCTAGCAACGTCACAAAAGTTGTTCGTTAGCAGCGATGTTGCTAGCGATGTTGCTTAGTGTGACGGGGCCTTTAGATACACGGCTCAGCAGACAGTATCAAACAGGATAGAATTAGATACACAGCTCAGCAGACAGTATCACACAGGATAGGACTAGATACACAGCTCAGCACAGTATCACACAGGATAGGATAGGATTAAATACAAAGCTCAGCAAACAGTATCACACAGGAGAGGATTAGATATGCGGCTCAGCAGACAGTATCACACAGGAGACGATTAGATACACGGCTCAGCAGACAGTATCACACAGGATAGGATTAGATGCACGGCTCAGCAGTTAGTATCACATGAGAGGATTAGATACACAGCCCTGCATACAGCATCACACAGAATAGGATTAGATACATGGCTCAGCAGACAGTATCACACAGGAGAAGATTAGATACACAGCTCAGCAGACAGCATCACACAGGATAGGATTATATACACAGCCCTGCATACAGTATCACACAGGATAGGATTAGATACACAGCTCAGCAGACAGTATCACACAGGATAGGATTAGATGCACGGATCAGCAGATAGTATCACACGAGAGGATTAGATAAATGGCTCAGCAGACAGTATCACACAGGACAGAATTGGATACACAGCTCAGCAGACAGTATCACAGGATAGAATTAGATACAAAGCTCAGCAGAAAGTATCACACAAGATAGGATTACCTACACAGCCCTGCATACAGTATCACACAGGATAGGATTAGATACACAGCCCTGCATATACTATCACACAGGATATGATTAGATAAACAACTCAGTAGACAGTATCACACAGGATAGGATTAGATACACAGCTCAGCAGACAGTATCACACAGGATAGGATTAGATACACAGCCCTGCAAACAGTATCACACCAGATAGTATTAGATACACGGATGAGCAGACAGTATCACACAGGAGAGGATTGGATAAACGGCTCAGCAGACAGTAACACACAGGATTGGATAGGATTAAATACAAAGCTCAGCAGACAGTATCACACAGGAGAGGATTAGATACACGGCTCAGCAGACAGTATCACACAGGATTGGATAAGATTAAATACAAAGCTCAGCAGACAGTATCACATAGGAGAGGATTAGATATGCAGCTCAGCAGACAGTATCACACTCGAGAAAATTAGATACACAGCTCTGCATACAGTATCACACAGGATATGATTAGATAAACAACTCAGCAGACAGTATCACACAGAATAGGATTAGATACACAGCCCAGCACACAGTATCACACAGGAAAGGATTAGATACACAGATCAGCAGACAGTATCACACAGGTTAGGTTTGGATACACAGCCCTGCATACAGTATCACATAGGATAGGATTAAACACACGGCTCAGCAGACAGTATTACACAGGATAGGATTAGATACACAGCCCTGCATACAGTATCACAAGGGATAGTATTAGATACACGGCTCAGCAGACAGTATCACACAGGAGAGGATTAGATACACAGCGCTGCATACAGTATCACACAGGATAGGATTAGATACATAGCTCAGCAGACAGTATCACAGGATAGGATTAGATACATGGATCAGCAGACAGTATCACATAGGATAGGACTAGATACACGGCTCAGACAGTATCACGCTCGATAGGATTAGATACACATCCCAGCAGACAGTATCACACAGGATAAGATTAGATACACAGCTCAGCACACAGTATCACACAGGAGAGGATTAGATACACAGCTCAGCAGACAGTATCACACAGGATAGGATTAGATACACGGCTCAGCAGACAGTATCACACAGGTTAGGTTTAGATACACAGCCCTGCATACAGTAAAACACAGGATAGTATTAGATACGCGGCTCAGCAGACAGTATCACACAGGATTGTATTAGATACACGCCTCAGCAGACAGAATAGGACTAGATAAACGGCTCAGCAGACAGTATCACACAGGATAGAACTAGATACACGGCTCAGCACAGTATCACACAGGATAGGATAGGATTAAATACAAAGTTCAGCAGACAGTATCACACAGGAGAGGATTAGATATGCAGCTCAGCAGACAGTATCACACAGGATATGATTAGATAAACAACTCAGCAGACAGTATCACACAGGATAGGATTAGATACACAGCCCTACAAACAGTATCACATAGGATTGTATTAGATACACGGCTCAGCAGACAGTATTACACAGAATAGGATTAGATACAGAGCCCTGCATGCAGTATCACAAAGGATATGATTAGATACACAGTTCAGCAGACAGTATCACACAGGATAGGATTAGATCCACAGCTCAGAAGACAGTATCACACAGGATAGGATTAGATACACTGCTCAGCAGACAGTATCACACAGAAGAGGATTAGATACACAGCCCTGCATACAGTATCACATGGGATAGGTTTAGATACACAGCCCTACATACCGTATCACACAGGATAGTTTCAGTTACACAGCTCAGCACACAGGAGAGGATTAGATACACGGCTCAGCAGACAGAATCATACAGGACAGGATTGGATACACGGCCCTGCAAACAGTATCACACAGGATAGGATTAGATACACAGCCCTGCAGACAGTATCACACAGGATAAGATTAGATACACAGCTCAGCACACAGTATCACACAGGATAGGATTAGATACACAGCTCAGCAGACAGTATCACACAGGACAGGATTGGATACACAGCCCTGCATACAGTATCACACAGGATAGGATTAGATACACTGCTCAGCAGACAGTATCACACAGGTTAGGTTTAGATACACAGCCCTGCATACAGTAAAACACAGGATAGTATTAGATACGCGGCTCAGCAGACAGTATCACACAGGATTGTATTAGATACACGGCTCAGCAGACAGAATAGTACTAGATACACAGCTCAGCAGACAGTATCACACAGGATAGGTTTAGATACACAGCTCAGCACAGTATCACACAGAATAGGATAGGATTAAATACAAAGCTCAGTAGACAGTATCACACAGGATAGGATTAGATACACAGCTCAGCAGACAGTATCACACAGGATAGGATTAGATACACAGCCCTGCAAACAGTATCACACAGGATTGCATTAGATACACAGCCCTGCATACAGCATCACACAGAATAGGATTAGATACACGGCTCAGCAGACAGTATCACACAGGAGAAGATTAGATACACAGTTCAGCAGACAGCATCACACAGGATAGGATTATATACACAGCCCTGCATACAGTATCACACAGGAAAGGATTAGATACACAGCTCAGCAGACAGTATCACACAGGATAGGATTCAGATGCACGGCTCAGCAGACAGTATCACACAGGAGAGGATTAGATTTGCGGCTTAGCAGACAGTATCACACAGGAGAGGATTAGATACACGGCTCAGCAGACAGTATCACACAGGATAGGATTAGATGCACGGCTCAGCAGACAGTATCACATGAGAGGATTAGATACACAGCCCTGCATACAGCATCACACAGAATTGTATTAGATACACGGCTCAGCAGACAGTATCACACAGGAGAAGATTAGATACACAGCTCAGCAGACAGCATCACACAGGATAGGATTATATACACAGCCCTGCATACAGTATCACACAGGATAGGATTAGATACACAGCTCAGCAGACAGTATCACACAGGATAGGATTAGATGCACGGATCAGCAGATAGTATCACACGAGAGGATTAGATAAACGGCTCAGCAAACAGTATCACACAGGACAGAATTGGATACACAGCTAAGCAGACAGTATCACAGGATAGAATTAGATACAAAGCTCAGCAGAAAGTATCACACAAGATAGGATTAGATACACAGCCCTGCATACAGTATCACACAGGATAGGATTAGATACACAGCCCTGCATATAATATCACACAGGATAGGATTAGATACACAACTCAGCAGACAGTATCACATAGGATACGACTAAATACACGGCTCAGCAGACAGTATCACACTCGATATGATTAGATACACAGCCCTGCATACAGTATCACACAAGATAGTATTAGATACACGGATGAGCAGACAGTATCACACAGGAGAGGATTGGATAAACGGCTCAGCAGACAGTAACACACAGGATTGGATAGGATTAAATACAAAGCTCAGCAGACAGTATCACACAGGAGAGGATTAGATACACGGCTCAGCAGACAGTATCACACAGGATTGGATAAGATTAAATACAAAGCTCAGCAGACAGTATCACATAGGAGAGGATTAGATATGAAGCTCAGCAGACAGTATCACACTCGAGAAAATTAGATACACAGCTCTGCATACAGTATCACACAGGATATGATTAGATAAACAACTCAGCAGACAGTATCACACAGAATAGGATTAGATATACAGCCCAGAACACAGTATCACACAGGAAAGGATTAGATACACAGATCAGCAGACAGTATCACACAGGTTAGGTTTGGATACACAGCCCTGCATACAGTATCACATAGGATAGGATTAAACACACGGCTTAGCAGACAGTATTACACAGGATAGGATTAGATACACAGCCCTGCATACAGTATCACAAGGGATAGTATTACATACACGGCTCAGCAGACAGTATCACACAGGAGAGGATTAGATACACAGCGCTGCATACAGTATCACACAGGATAGGATTAGATACATAGCTCAGCAGACAGTATCACAGGATAGGATTAGATACATGGATCAGCAAACAGTATCACATAGGATAGGACTAGATACACGGCTCAGACAGTATCACGCTCGATAGGATTAGATACACATCCCAGCAGACAGTATCACACAGGATAAGATTAGATACACAGCTCAGCACACAGTATCACACAGGAGAGGATTAGATACACAGCTCAGCAGACAGTATCACACAGGATAGGATTAGATACACAGCCCTGCATACAGTAAAACACAGGATAGTATTAGATACGCGGCTCAGCAGACAGTATCACACAGGATTGTATTAGATACACGCCTCAGCAGACAGAATAGGACTAGATACACGGCTCAGCAGACAGTATCACACAGGATAGAACTAGATACACGGCTCAGCACAGTATCACACAGGATAGGATAGGATTAAATACAAAGTTCAGCAGACAGTATCACACAGGAGAGGATTAGATATGCAGCTCAGCAGACAGTATCACACAGGATATGATTAGATAAACAACTCAGCAGACAGTATCACA
This sequence comes from Anomaloglossus baeobatrachus, assembly GCF_048569485.1. Taxonomy (NCBI): domain Eukaryota; kingdom Metazoa; phylum Chordata; class Amphibia; order Anura; family Aromobatidae; genus Anomaloglossus; species Anomaloglossus baeobatrachus. The sequence goes on from NC_134355.1 coordinate 232,732,657, forward strand.
CAGGATAGGATTAGATACACAGCCCTACAAACAGTATTACATAGGATTGTATTAGATACACGGCTCAGCAGACAGTATTACACAGAATAGGATTAGATACAGAGCCCTGCATGCAGTATCACAAAGGATATGATTAGATACACAGTTCAGCAGACAGTATCACACAGGATAGGATTAGATCCACAGCTCAGAAGACAGTATCACACAGGATAGGATTAGATACACTGCTCAGCAGACAGTATCACACAGAAGAGGATTAGATACACAGCCCTGCATACAGTATCACATGGGATAGGTTTAGATACACAGCCCTACATACCGTATCACACAGGATAGTTTCAGTTACACAGCTCAGCACACAGGAGAGGATTAGATACACGGCTCAGCAGACAGAATCATACAGGACAGGATTGGATACACGGCCCTGCAAACAGTATCACACGGGATAGGATTAGATACACAGCCCTGCAGACAGTATCACACAGGATAAGATTAGATACACAGCTCAGCACACAGTATCACACAGGATAGGATTAGATACACAGCTCAGCAGACAGTATCACACAGGACAGGATTGGATACACAGCCCTGCATACAGTATCACACAGGATACGATTAGATACACGGCTCAGCAGAGAGTATCACACAGGAGATTATTAGATAAACGGCTCAGCAGACAGTATAACACAGGACAGGATTGAATACACAGCCCTGCATACAGTATCACACAGGATAGGATTAGATACACTGCTCAGCAGACAGTATCACACAGGTTAGGTTTAGATACACAGCCCTGCATACAGTAAAACACAGGATAGTATTAGATACGCGGCTCAGCAGACAGTATCACACAGGATTGTATTAAATACACGGCTCAGCAGACAGAATAGTACTAGATACACAGCTCAGCAGACAGTATCACACAGGATAGGTTTAGATACACAGCTCAGCACAGTATCACACAGAATAGGATAGGATTAAATACAAAGCTCAGCAGACAGTATCACACAGGAGAGGATTAGATATGCAGCTCAGCAGACAGTATCACACAGGATATGATTAGATAAACAACTCAGTAGACAGTATCACACAGGATAGGTTTAGATACACAGCTCAGCAGACAGTATCACACAGGATAGGATTAGATACACAGCCCTGCAAACAGTATCACACAGGATTGTATTAGATACACGGCTCAGCAGACAGTTTCTCACAGGATAGAACTAGATACACGGCTCAGCAGACAGTATTACACAGAATAGGATTAGATACAGAGCCCTGCATACAGTATCACACAGGATAGGATTAGATCCACAGCTCAGCAGACAGTATCACACAGGATAGGATTAGATACACGGCTCAGCAGACAGTATCACACAGGAGAGGATTAGATACACAGCCCTGCATACAGTATCACACGGGATAGGTTTAGATACACAGCCCTACATACAGTATCACACAGGATAGTTTTAGTTACACAGCTCAGCACACAGTATCACACAGGTGAGGATTAGATACACAGCTCAGCAGACAGTATCACAGGATAGGACTAGATACACAGCCCTGCATACAGTATCACACAGGATTGGATTAGATACACAGCTCAGTAGACAGTAGAAAAAAACACCAGCTCACCCACATGAAGGTCCATAAGAATCTGACCGGTGCACGGACATCAGCAGGACCCACTGAAGTGTGAATATGAAGAAAGGAAATTCCAGCATCCAGGTTCCAGAATATTTTCAAAAACGAATTTCTTTATTCCAAAATGATTTAAAAGGTCATTCCATATGTATAAAAACAAGTGGCAATTTTCAAACAGATACGCGTTTCGGAGGATCACCTCCTTAGTCTGAGACAACACCATTCAAATGAAAAGCCTTTAAAAAAGGTCAAGGGGGAGGGGAAATATCACAAAGAAATGAAATCACTTGTGTAGAAACATGACTGAGTAGGTAGCACATGAGATAGACTTTTTACAATACATTTGAAATTTAATTTTTCACATTGAGCCCACACGGCATTCTGCTATTAAGTAAAATTATCCATTTTGCTTTGCAGCGGTGTAACAATTTTGTCAAATCGCCACCCCTTTTAGGGAGGATCACTTTTTCTGCAGCATTCACTTTGAGCGATGTCAGATTGCCAGCATGCACATTTAAAAAATGTTTAGATGCGGCAGACAAGCTCCGTGTAGTGGTATAGTTTACATCATAAACGTGCTCTTAGATGCGACGGCGTAATGTACGGGAGGTATTTCCCACATACTGGACATGGCAGCTCGTGCAGGTGATGATGTAGACCACCGCAGCGGTACCGCAATTAATAAAGGACTTAATGGTAAATTCTTGATTATTAGCACAAGATGTAAATTTAGTGGTATTAAACATGAACCTACATAAACCACATTTGTAGGAGCCCAATGTAGGTAACCAATTATGTGAACAGTGACTTATATTCTTATTGAGCATTGTGTGGTCACTAGGTGAAATGCGATTTGCTATTGTAGTATTACGCTTAGACACAAATCTCACGCCATTAGCCAAAATATTTTTTTAAGGTGTTGTCAACCTGTAAGATAGGTAAAAATTTCTTGACAATATCGATGACATGATAATAATCACTACTAAAACAGGTTGAAAGAACTACCTGGGAAGAGGTTTGTGCAGACACAGAAAAAGAAGTGGATTTTTGTTCCAAATATTGCGCTCTATTTTTCTTTTCAGATTTTATCTTTGCTTGGAGAGGATTAGATACACATAGACAGTATCACAGGATAGGATTAGATACACGTCTCAGCAGACAGTATCACAGGAGAGGATTAGATACACAGCTCAGCAGACAGTATCACAGGATAGGATTAGATACACAGCCCTGCATACAGTATCATCGCTTCACGCACAGGCCGACAGGTGGCAGGAGGAAGGGGGGGAGAGCGGGGAGTGTTTTTTGAGAAGGTAGCAGCGGTGGTGGTGAGGTAGGGGCTCCGGTACTCACATGCAGAGGCACACAAACACACACACAGCAGCGGCGGGCAGAGCGGGGGCTGGGTAGAGCATAGGGAGAGAGTGTCATTGGAGATGGGAACGGCGGGGGGAGCAGCGGTGGCAGCAGCAGTAGCGGGGGTTGGGTAGAATGGAGGGAGGGGGTATCATTGGAGACGGTATCGGCGGGGGGTTGGAGCGGTGGTGGCAGCAGTAGTGGGGGGAGAGCAGGACTGGGTAGAGCGGAGGGAGGGGGTGTCATTGGAGATGGTAACGGCGGGGGAATGGGAGGGTAGGCGGCCCGTACACACACATCTCGGCAGTTGACAGGGGTAAAGTGGATCAAACAGCATGGCTGTGAGCTCCACAATTATGGCGCCAATCTCCTTCCTCCGCTGTGATCTGGACAGCCCAGGGGGCATTTCCAGGTCACAGCAGACGCCTACTGTAACATTACTAAATGGGGTCGGATCCCAACCACCCTTCTCTATGCACAGGAGCTGCCATAAAGGAGTGAGTAACTGTCTTTACACACACAGCAAATCCAGCATGGCAGCCCCCAGTGCCTTCAGTAAAATTAGAATTAAATAAAAACTAAATAAGCAGTGATTTTAATTTTATATTAAAAATACTTGATTTCATAATCACTATTTTTAATATAAAAATAAAAAAACGCGACACCTTCCTTTTAAAGGTTCAATTATGTTAAGCATCTGCCTCTTCACTTGTTTTTACGTGAATTCTAATAATTAAAAGTCACTCAGGAATAGAGGAAAGAGGATTATATTACTCCTAAAACAGATTCTGTACAGGTGTGTTTGGTACAGTACAAACAATTAGAGCTGACTATGGAAGTACTGTATGGTCCTACCTTTGCCTTTCTCCAAAATTGCTCTGGCTATAACTATGTTCTCACCAGCGTTGGAGCCATTGTGCTCTCCTAAGTAGAGATGATCAAATCTTCGGAAATACTAATTTGTAGAGTTGAGCGATGTTCGATGTTCGCCAATTTCATGTTCGAGTAATTTTGGAGGGAGCTTTTTGCTAAAAGCTTGACAGTTCGAGTTACATTCGAGAATGGTTCGATCACCATAAACTTGGCATTTCACAGTAGGGCTATGTGCACATGTTGCTATCTGCATGCGTCCTGCGTCCCCAGCACAATCCCTCTCTCTTTACTACTCACCGATCACGGGCGTCTTGCTCCACGGCTGTCACAAATCTGCGGCGTCTTTTCCTCTTTAGAAAATGGCTGCCACTTCATTAGTCAATTAGTTATTCCATGCTTTCCCCGCCCACCGGCCCCTATGATTGGTTGCAGTCAGACACGTCCCCAAGCAGAGTGACAGCTGTCTCACTTCAACCAATCACAGCCACCAGCGGGCAGGTATCGTGCAGTAAAATAACTAAATAAATAATAAAAAATAAAAATAAAAATGCGGTTCCCCCATATTTGATACCAGCCAGGATAAAGCCGCACGGCTGGAGGCTGGTATTGTCAGGATGGGGAGCATGACGTTATCGGGAGCCCACCACCCTAACAATATCACCCAGCAGCCGCCCGGAATAGCCGCATCCATTAGAGTCCCGGGGGACTCTACCCAGCTCATCCCGAATTGCCCTGGTGCAGTGGCAATTGGGGTAATAAAGAGTTAATCATGCTAGGCGTCTCCCCGAGATACCTTCCATGATTAAACTGAAAGTGAAAGTAAATAAACACACACAATGAAAAATCCTTTATTTGGAATAAAAGACAAAAAAACACCCCGTTTCAACCCTTTATTAATCCCCAAATACCCTTCCAGGTCCGTCGTAATCCACACGACACTGTCAGCTCTGCTACATAACACAAGTGCTCTGTATAAGCTCCACATAGCAATGAAGTGAATCGCGCGATCAGCAGAGACGTCAGCAATGCAGACTTCAAGATTACTAAATTACTGCCTATCTTTATCAATAGTCAGTAGCTGAGTGGATAGAGGGCTCAACTAAGAAGCATTAGGTCGCGAGTTTTAGTCCCGGTAAAGAACTTTTTTTTTTATTTTTAATTTTAAATTATATTTATAATATATTTATAATATATTTAAAATTATAATTTAATTATGCACTGAGGGGTGGAGCCGGATATCAGCTGTGAGCCGCGGGACACACCTCTAAAATTGGAGCAGTTCACGGAATGAGGCTGCATTGCTCTCTCCTCTCTTTCTCTTTCTCTCTCTCATTCTCTCTCTCTTTTTCTCTCTCTCTCTTTCTCTCTCTCTCTGTTTCTCTCTCTTTCTCTCTCTCTCTCTCCTTTCTCTCTCTCTTTCTCTCTCTTTTTCTTTCTCTCTTTCTCTCTCTCTTTTTTTCTCTTTCTCTCTTTCTCTCTCTCTCCTTTCTCTCTCTTTCTCTCTCTCCTTTCTCTCTCTCTCCTTTCTCTCTCTCCCTTTTCTCTTCTTTCTCTTTTTTCTCTCTTTCTCTCTCTCTTCTTTCTCTCTTTCTCTCTCTCTTCTTTCTCTCTTTCTCTCTCTCTTCTTTCTTTCTCTCTCTTTCTTCTCTCTCCTCTCTCTCTCTTCTCTCCTCTTCTCACTCTCTTCTCTCTCCTCTCTCCTCTCTCTCTTCTCTCTCCTCTCTCTTTCTCTCCTCTCTCTTCTCTCTCCTCTCTCTTCTCTCTCTCTCTTTTCTATCTCTCTCTCTTCTCTCTCCTCTCTTTTTCTTTCCTCTCTCTCTTTTCTCTATCTTCTCTCTCTCTTCTTTCTCTTTCTCTCTCTTGCTCAGACCTGGTAATGATCAGCTGATGCGGTCACCTGACAGAATCAGCTGACACTATGAGTCGAGCTGTGTGGCTGGCTCTTTACCGCCCGGACGGCTAAACTCTCAGCTGATGCCATTGGACAGGAGTCTGCACTGAAGTGCGCAGTTTTGTTTTTTTTTTGCACTGATGCATCAGCTGATTGTATGAAAGCCGTTTATACAATCAGCTGATGTGTCATGTGATTCAGGCCCTTGAACCTGACACATCATCTGATCGCTTTGTCTTCCAGCAAACCGTTCAGGTGATATTGGATCCGGATTGGACAGCGCGGGACCCTTGATCCAGGATTACTGTGGAGGGGGGTTCTTTATTTCAAAAAAGATGGAGTCACTAATTGTGTTGTGTTTTATTTATAATAAAAATATTTTTCTGTGTTGTGTTTTTTTTTATCGGTACTAGAAATTCATGGTGGCCATGTCTAATATTGGCGTCACACCGCGAATTTCGGGCTTAGGGCCAGTTGATAATATACAGCTAACCCCAACCCCATTATTACCCAACGAGCCACCCGTCACCAGGGCAGCTGGAAGAGTTGAATACAGCGCCAGAAGATGGCGCTTCTATAAAAGCGCCATTTTCTGGGGCGGCTGCGGACTGCAATTCGCAGCAGAGGGGCCCAGAAAGCTCAGGCCAACCTGTGCTGTGGATTCCAATCCCCAGCTGCCTAGTTGTACCTGGCTGGACACAAAAATATGGCGAAGCCCACGTCATTTGTTTTTTAATTATTTCATGAAATTCATGAAATAATAAAAAAAGGGCTTCCCTATATTTTTGGTTCCCAGCCGGGTACAAATAGGCACCTGGGGGTTGGGGGCAGCCCATAGCTGCCTGCTGTGCCTGTCTAGCATACAAAAACATGACAAAGCCCACATAATTTTTTTTGGGGGGGGGGCAAAAAACTCCTGCATACAGTCCTGGATGGAGTATGCTGAGCCTTTTAGTTCTTCAGCTGCTGTCTGTCTGTCTGTATGGAGGAGAGCAGACAGCAGCTGCAGAACTACAAGGCTCAGCATACTCCATCCAGGACTGTATGCAGGAGTTTTTTGCCCACCAAAAAAATGACGTGGGCTTTGCCATGTTTTTGTATGCTAGCCAGGTACAGCAGGCACCTACGGGCTGCCCCCAACCCCCAGCTGCCTATTTGTACCCGCGGCCCGCGGTCCGCGGCGCGCCACTATAGGACGGTAGGACACACTGGCCTATATATAATCAGCCACCCACATCACCCCTGCACCTCCCGACGAAGCGGCAGCGAAACGCGTCGAGGTGCAGGGAGGTGTGCATGTTGAGGGTCTCCCCAGCCCCTTGGTAAGATACTAGATCCAGCAACGCAGTCTGTGATCCCATTCAGGATCCCGGCTTGGCAGGTTTAAAATTTTCATGCATACATTTAATCATGCAAATTTCCCTTAGCCATATATGGCACCATTATTAAGCAATTCTGATTGTACAAAGAGGGTTGTTTTCTATACATGTCAGGCCAAGGGCTGCGTTATATTGTCTAATACTTCTGTGGACATATGATTAAGATCTGATTGTCTTTATGTTATTTGTGGGTTGCTGCCCATATATGGTTAATTTTGCCACAATACAAACTGCAGGCAATCCATTTAAATAACTGACACTACATGTCCCCTGAACATCTATAGCATGCTGTGAGATCTTTGTATAACCAAGTGATCTGATTCATTGGTCGTTGATCATTGTACCATGTCAATAATTTTCTATATTATCATGTTTTTTGGGCTGGACCCTCCGGGCGCACCTTCCTGTTTTTAATATGTCTCTACAAACACTACTGTGCACTTTATGCTGTTTTTGATTGTTATCCCTTTATCAATTTTGTACATTTATGAATAAATTTGCACCTCATTATAAAATGAAACATGGTTTTGAGTATTTAATAGATAGAGGTGCAATGATTATTTAATATGAAGGTCTTTTTGCTGTTTTTGTGCCTATTTGTACCCGGCTGGGAACCAAAAATATAGGGAAGTCCGTTTTTTTAATTATTTCACGAATTTCATGAAATAATTAAAAAACAAATGATGTGGGCTTTGCCATATTTTTGTGTCCAGCCAGGTACAACTAGGCATCTGGGGATTAGAATCCGCAGCACAGGTTGGCCTGAGCTTTCTGGGCCCCTCTGCCGTGAATTGCAATCCGCAGCCGCCCCAGAAAATGGCGCTTTCATAGAAGCGCCATCATCTGGCACTGTGTCCAACTCTTCCAGCAGCCCTGAAGCCGGGTTGCTTGCTGGGTAATAATGAGTTAATACTAGCTTTTATTTACTAGCTAGTATTAAGCCAGAGATTCTTAATGTCAGGCAAGTTTGACCCAGCCATTAAGAATCTCCAATAAAGGGTTAAAAAAAAGACACCACACAGAGAAAAAATACTTTAATAGAAATAAATACACAGACACACTTAGAGACTCCATGTTCATTTCTCCCTCTTATCCCTCCACGATCCATGGTCTTCTGTCTTCTTTCTCCTTCAACCCATGCAGCTCTGCTACATCAGCAGCGCTGCATGGGAGGAAGGACGCTGCTGCTTCCCGTGCAGTCTTTTCACCCCGTGAGTGAGAAGAAGCTTCTGGCTATAAGCGGTTATGTCACCGCTGATAGGGGCATTGCTATAGCAACGGTGATCTCCGTTATTGACCGGCTGTGGCAGCCGGTGAATAACGGAACGGGGAAGCAGAACGGGGAGTCGACTGTGTGCCAGAGCATGTCGCCGGTACACGGAGATGCTGGAACGATCACCGAGTATCGGAGAGATGCAATGACAGGACCTAGCATGACGTCAAAGCCATGTGACCAGTCTGTACCCAATGAGATAATAGACATGTGACTGGTCACATGTTTTTTTTTTGACGTCACAGAAGGTCCTATCATCAGTGCTGGTTACCGGGAGGACGCAGCGATTATAGGAGACACATCGCGGGGACAGGTAAGTGTTATGGCAATGTTTATTAACTGTATGCGTACATTTATAATGTGTTTTTATGTGTTTGTGTTTGCCTGCCATTGGTTTCAATGGGGCTCGAGAGGTTCGTCCAATGGCTCGGCTTACCGAACTCGAACGCGGCCTCCGTTCGACGAACCGAACTCAAGCCTCTAGAGGCTCACTCATCTCTACTAATTTGCCAAATTTGGCAAATTTTATATATATATATATATATATATATATATATATATATATATATATATATATATATATAAAAATTTGGAGGAATATTTTCTGTGATTTGCAGGTACTCTGATTGACCCAAAAATATATCTATATCAATCTCAAGACTCCTAAGACTGTATTCAACCTCTTTCAATCTCTTAGCCTTGGTAATATTAAAATAAGGTCACCTTAAAAAGTTATAGTAACTTGGTTCTAACCAACACCTCGTTTAATAAAACAGTGCACTGACAGATTTTCATGTTCTTTAAAATAAAGAAAGAGTCCAAAAAATATCCCTTACTAATTTGTGATCAGGCAGACTGTCCAGTCTTCATGCACGTTGGCATGGTGTGCAATCCGACATACAGCCTAAACCTGTTCTTTGTTTTCAAGTAAGCAGACGATTTCTCAGAAGTCTAAACTTGTTTATTGGTTAACAGTGTTGAACGTGTTTGAGTATAAGGTAAAACTGTAAGAATACAGAAAACAATAATAGGTGTGGAGCACACTAAGCATCCAGATATTACATTACACTGTACTGTATATGGGAAAGCTCCACAAAATGATGACATATACATGTGGATTTCTATCCACTTTAATTACATACGTCATTACAACTTATGCAATGCTACAACAGTTTTCAACATAATGTTTTTACATGTAGTACATACCAGATATACTTTCGTGCGGATAATGGGTTTTAACAAGAGAGGTGCAGGAGAGCACAGACATACGTCTTCCTTCACATGTACCTTCCTTACAAAATATAGACTGCTCTTAGAATGCCCAGGAAATCCCCAGCAGCAAGAAACTCCCACAAAGGAAAACACTGAACACTATAGAACTAGAGCATCATCTAGTGGCTTAACATCATTTAACATTGATGTAAGGTAACAATAACTTTATGAGCACTTAACAACTGTGACAATTGTCTTATGTCTGAATGGGCAGAACACTCCCCGCTTGGCGTCAACTGATGCCCACTTACAGGCTCTTTTGGCAAAAGCAACAGGATGAGTTCTGCAACTGGCCTGAGGAATAATTAATTCTCCCCCAATTTACACATCTTGACTTCGACTTTGCGAACATTTCCATTTTTTCTCGGGAACGTCCTCGGGACTAGGCCAAGTAGCTACTTGTTTTGGTGTGACTGGTTGTTTTTCATGAGTACAACGCCACCAGGTTTGATGTTTGATTTGTTGTCTTGCCACTTCGTCCTAGTTTGCAAGGTGGAGAGGTACTGCTTTCTCTGTCCTTAGGAATGGGTTGCTTTTTGGTGAGGTTGTCTATTTCTTTAGTATAACTCTCATATTGAATAGTGTGAATTATCAAATTCCTGGATCTTTCTAGGTTGGGAACGGTAAAGGCATGTTTACAGTGATGCCAACCTTTGCAAGGTTTTTGACTCACAGGTGATGCTGACTTGGAAGACAGGGCTATGTAAATTAAAAAGGCAATGGCATGAACAAGCGACCTCCAGGTTGAGAATCTGCTGAAATGATGCGAATTGAGGTGGTGGTCTGAAGTCACCATGCGTAGAACAGATACCTGGGGGCGGATTTCTTCATCAGCCTGTGGATCTATCAGCTCAAATTTGTTGGATCCGGTAGTGCAGGATGTTGAACGGTGTAGGAATGCAGAACTAAAAACCATGTTGTGTCCTTTAGGTGGCTGCAACGGATCTGGTAGCATGGTCTGCAGGATTATGTTGTGTAGACATGTAGTGCCACTGTGAAGGGCAGGCGGATCTCCTGATCCTTAGCACCTGATCGCTGACATAACATAGAAACGTCGAATTTCATTGCAAATATACCCTAGTACTACCTTGCTGTCAGTGTAGAATTCAGCATGCTTGATCTCTAGGCTCATTCCTGTCAAGATAAGGTCGGCCAACTCCAAAGCAAGCACATCTTCTAATACTGACTTTTTTTTTTTTTTGTAAAAGCTAACTATGTTTTGTAACTGTTTTTTATTACATTAAGAATGAAGAAAAAATATAGTGTATTTCAAATGAAGGAGGACAAATGCCAACACTGCTGCTATCGTTTCTCCTAGCTCTCTCCCCCTGTCAACTATCTGAATAATTTCTCAAGCTATTACCCTCATTTTCTTCACAGCTGCAGTTATTCAACATATCACTGTCTGGAATATTTGTCCTATAATTTAGGGCTTTCTCTTCCAATATATATTACTGAGCTGTGAGCACTGACATCTCACTATAATAAAATCACCCTACGATGTCTGCTGCATTTTATGCATAGACTTTATATAAGCTATGAAATTATCTCCTGATTGGCTGCATTATACCATGTGATGTGATAGCTGTAAGGGATTATGGGGAAGTCCTCACAGTCGCCTTTTGTAAAAGACACAATGTCTTATAATGTGTTAAAAAGTGGTGGGCATTTTTTTTTAGCAATTTACTTGAATCATACAGGAAATTGCTCAAACCTCTGGGCCTGAATTTTTTTAATAATTTGACTCAAATTCAATTTGCATTAAATCAATTTGATCATCTCTACTAATAAGTAGAGTTGAGCGCAGTTCGCGGTTCGAGGTTCTCCAGTTCGCGGCTCGAGTGATTTGGGGGGCTGTTCTAGATCGAACTAGAACTCGAGCTTTTTGCTAAAGCTCGATAGTTCTAGATACGTTCGAGAACGGTTCTAGCAGCAAAAAGACAAGCTAATTACTAGCTGGCTTTCCGCTGTAATTGTATAAGTCACTCTGTGACTCACACTATTATGAAATTTCAGCGTATAGTGTGCGGGAACAGCGCATTCAGATCACTGCTGTTTGGATAATGGCGATCACCATTTTTTTTTTTTTTCCTTGTCTTCCTTCCCTAAGCGCGCGCGTGTAGTGGGGCGGGCCAGCATGTCAGCTAATCCCAGACACACACACAGCTAAGTGGACTTTTAGCCAGAGAAGCAACGGCATGTGTGATAGGATGGCCATGTCACATGTCCATGCATTATAAAAACAGACATTTTCCTCCACCACGCCATTATCTCCCTTCTGCGTCTTGGTGTCAGTCACCGCTGGCGTAGCTCCTGTCTCCGATACTGCTGTGTACGCTCTATACACAGCGCTATACAGAATAGGGATAGAAGTTTCTATTAGTCCTTGTAGGGGCTAATACCGGCAGGGTCAGAGCCATAAGTGACAGTCAGGTCCGTGAAAACAGATTTTAACAGCTACACAAGATGACAGCGTCTGTGTAGCTAAGGTTAGGGATTTCCTCGCTGCATTTCCAAATTAGGAGGGATAGAAAGGGAGGCTTCCTTTCCTCTACCCAGACCCACAACCCTGCCACTGTACCCTCCTGCTCTTTGCACACTCAAACTCATTGTTACTAAGCCATTATACTAGCAAACACTGAGGAAACTTAGTGGCATCCTAAAAGTGGCTGCTGGACTTCCATTAGTGTCCCACTGGTGCAAATCTATGTGCAGCACCTCTGCATTGCACACTCAAACTCATTGTTACTAAGCCATTATACCAGCAAACACTGAGTAAACTTAGTGGCATCCTAAAAGTGGCTGTTGGACTTCCATTAGTGTCCCACTGGTGCAAAGCTATTTGCAGCACCACTCCATTGCACACTCAAACTCATTGTTACTAAGCCATTATACTAGCAAACACTGAGTAAACTTAATGGCATCCTAAAAGTGGCTGTTGGACTTCCATTAGTGTCCCACTGGTGCAAACCTATGTGCAGCACCTCTGCATTGCACACTCAAACTCATTGTTACTAAGCCATTATACTAGCAAACACTGAGTAAACTTAGTGGCATCCTAAAAGTTGCTGTTGGACTTCCATTAGTGTCCCACTGGTGCAAACCTATGTGCAGCACCTCTGCATTGCACACTCAAACTCAATGTTACTAAGCCATTATACTAGCAACCACTGAGTAAACTTAGTGGCATCCTAAAAGTAGCTGTTGGACTTCCATTAGTGTCCCACTGGTGCAAAGCTATTTGCAGCACCACTGCATTGCACACTCAAACTCATTGTTACTAAGCCATTATACTAGCAAACACTGAGTAAACTTAGTGGCATCCTAAAAGTGGCTGTTGGACTTCCATTAGTGTCCCACTGGTGCAAACCTATGTGCAGCACCTCTGCATTGCACACTCAAACTCACTGTTACTAAGCCATTATACTAGCAAACACTGAGTAAACTTAGTAACATCCTAAAAGTGGCTGTTGGACTTCCATTAGTGTCCCACTGGTGCAAACCTATGTGCAGGACCTCTGCATTGCACACTCAAACTCATTGTTACAAAGCCATTATACTAGCAAACACTGTGTAAACTCAGTGGCATCCTAAAAGTGGCTGTTGGACTTCCATTAGTGTCCCACTGGTGCAAACCTATGTGCAGCACCTCTGCATTGCACACTGAAACTCATTGTTACTAAGCCATTATGAGTAAACTTAGTGGCATCCTAAAAGTGGCTGTTGGACTTCCATTAGTGTCCCACTGGTGCAAACCTATGTGCAGCACCTCTGCATTGCACACTCAAACTCATTGTTATTAAGCCATTATACTAGCAAACACTGAATAAACTTAGTGGCATCCTAAAAGTGGCTGTTAGACTTCCATTAGTGTCCCACTGGTGCAAACCTATGTGCAGCACCTCTGCATTGCACACTCAAACTCATTGTTACTAAGCCATTATACTAGCAAACTATGCTGCCAGTTTAAGGGCCGTAGTTGCATTGTCAGGGATAGTTATTCTTGTTTATTCTGCTGTTAATAAAGATAGACCACCGCTGCATTCTACACCACCTCTCAATTTTTACTTCCACATTTTAAGTGCACAATCTTGTCGCAATCAAAATGAGTGGCAAAATGACAGATGCTGGTGGAAAGGGGAAGAGGCGTGTTGGAAAAGGAAAAAAAGGGTTTGTCCATGGGGAAGGTGGCAAAACTCCATTAACATCTGCTGAAGATAGACCATCTTCCAGCAAAAGTAAGATGTCTACTACTTACCGTGGACAATCCGATGTGCTCCCCTTTTTACGGACACGAACAACTGGAACAAAGGTAGATGATGGCCAAAAAAAGAAAATGCTTGAATGGATCTCAAGTGGTCCAACAAGTGCCCTCTCCTCCACATCAACTACCGCATCCAAAAAACACCAGTCCTCTGAGTTGTCATCCCAATCACACTTGCTTTCTCCAAGCTCTGAAGTCTCCATCCGCCCTGCACAGTATGGTGAAACTGAGATGGCTGAGTCTGGAGAGCTGTTCAGTCACACTATAGCCTGGGAATCAGAGGTCCGCTCCTAAGCTACAGTGAGTACAGACCAGAAAATGGTCTGCAGTGATGCCCAGAACCTTTGTGACTCAGATTCAGGCCGTGATGACCAAGTTTCTGAGCATAATGTTGACCCTTATTCACAAACTGAAACACCTGTTGTAATAGACAATGAGGAGCATACTGATGACGATGAGACGCAGATACCAGATTGGGATGACAACTTAAATATTCGGTCAGGGCAAGAAAAGGCTCGGTCTGAGGGTGAGGGGAGTGTAAACACAAAAATTGATGAGGAAGTTCTACATCCCACCTACTGTCAACCCACAGTCAGGCCCTCGAGGAGGTCAACAGAGACGGTGGAGGAGGATGCAACTGAAGACGAAGTTACCTTGCACCTTCCTGGACAGAGTCAGAGTACTGGTAGCACGTCTACAACTGCATCCTCAGCCACCACTGTGCCTCTGAGCACTAGTCGGGGTGGATCAGCAGGTCGCATGCCCTCTAAGCCTTGCCTAGCCTGGTCCTTTTTTGACATAGCAAAAGATCCCCCAAATTATGTGATCTGTAAAATTTGTCGTGATTCTGTTAGTAGAGGGCAAAACCTCAGCAGTTTGACAACTTCTTCCATGAATCGTCACATGAATAAATATCATATGTCCCAGTGGGAAGCTCACCGTGCTGCAATGCGGCCTAGCGGAGCGAACCATCTTCTAGGACTGTGGGGACAGCTGTCACACCTGGTTTTCCACGCACAACTTCCACCACTGTAACCGCAACAGGCAGTTTGCTTGGTAGGTCGTCAGTTGGTTTGGAAGGGGAAACAAGTGCGTGTGTACAGCTCTCGCAGACATCGATAGCACCAACGTTGGATGAAGGCAGCATCATGTCTACGCCTGCACTTTCCTCACAAACCTGCATTTTTCTAGGGACACCCTACTCAACACCGTCTACACACAGCAGTCAGATCTCTGTCCCTCAGATTTGGACAAATAAAAGGCCATTTCATGCAACCCATGACAAAGCTAAGAGGTTGACTTTATCCCTCTTTAAGCTCTTGGCTACCGAAATGCTGCCTTTCCGCCTGGTGGAAACACAGGATTTTAGAGACCTTATGTCTGTCGCTGTGCCCCAGTACCAGATGCCCAGTTGCCACTACTTCTCTAAGAAAGGTGTGCCCGCGCTACACCAGCATGTCGCACACAACATCACCGCTTCCTTGAGAAACTCTGTGTGTGAACGGGTGCATTTCACCACCGATACTTGGACCAGTAAGCATGGACAGGGACGTTACATGTCGCTGACTGGGCACTGGGTAACTATGGTGATAGATGGTGAAGGGTCTGCTGCACAAGTCTTGCCGTCCCCACGACTTGTGTGTCAATCCTCTGTCTGTCCAAGTTCCGCCACTGCTTCTGCCTCCTCCACCTCATCTGGGTCCTCCACCTCTGCCCCAAGCCTGCCTGGTCAGGCCACCAGCGTTCTCACTGCGCAGAAGGAATCACGCACCCCTCATTACTATGCATCAGGTGGTCTTTAGCTTGACATGTCTTGGAAATAGGAGTCACACAGCAGATGAGTTGTCTGGTAAGGCCATGTGCGACAATGCTGCAAACCTGGGTGCGGCCCTTCGCCTGGGCAAGGTGACACACGTGCCTTGTATGGCTCACGTGTTGAACCTTGTTGTCCAGCAATTTTTAACACACTATCCCCGCCTAGATGGCCTTCTGAACAGGGCACGAAAACTGTCTGCTCACTTCCGCCGTTCAACCACCGCTGCTGAGCGACTTGCATCGCTCCAGAAGTCTTTCGGCCTGCCGGTTCATCGCCTGAAATGCAATGTGGCAACACGCTGGAATTCGACTCTCCACATGTTACAACGACTGTGGCAGCACTGCCGAGCCCTGGTGCAATACGTTATGACGTATAGCCTAGGCCAACGAGATGCAGAGGTGGGGCAGATCATCCTGATGGAGTGGTCTCAGATCAAGGACCTATGCACCCTTCTGCACAGTTTCGACATGGCGACGAATATGTTTAGCGCTGACAATGCCATTATCAGCATGACAATTCCAGTCATTTACATGCTGGAGCACACGCTAAACACTATTCGGAGTCAGGGGGTTGGACAACAGGAAGGGTAGGAACTACAGGGGGATTCATATGTGCAAGACACAACAACATCACCAAGGTCCAGACGTTCATCATCACCAACGCGGCAGGCATGGGACCATGGGGGACAGTGATCAACAAGGGCGCATGGTAGCAGGCGAAATGTTGAGGAAGGTGCAGGAGAACATGAAGAAATGGAGGACGAACTGTCCATGGACATGGAAGACTCAGCGGATGAGGGAGACCTTGGTCAAATTTCAGTTGAAAGAGGTTGGGGGGAGATGTCAGAGGAAGAAAGAACGGTTAGCACCTCTATGCCATAAACACAGCATGGACTTGGTCCGCATGGCTGCGCAAGACACATGAGTACCTTCTTGCTGCACTACCTCCAACATGACCCTCGTATTGTCAAAATTAGAAGTGATGATGACTACTGGCTTGCCACACTATTAGATCCCCGGTACAAGTCCAAATTTTGTGACATAATTCCAGCCATAGAAAGGGACGCACGTATGCAGGAGTATCAGCAGAAGCTGTTACTCGATCTTAGCTCGGCTTTTCCACCAAACAACCGTGCAGGTGCAGGGAGTGAATCTCCTAGTTGTAACTTGACAAACATGGGACGGTCTCGTCATCTTCAACAGTCTACCCGTACCAGTAGCACCATATATGGTGCTGGTAACAGCAATTTTATTGAATCTTTTCATAATTTTTTTAGACCCTCCTTTGCAAGGCCACCAGAGACAACAAGTCTGAAACATAGTCAACGGCTGGAGAGTATGATACAGGAGTATCTCCAAATGAACATCGATGCCATTACTTTGCAAATGGAGCCTTGCTCATTTTGGGCTTCAAATCTTGAAAAATGGCCAGAGCTCTCCACTTACGCCTTGGAGATTTTGTCGTGTCCAGCTGCCAGCGTTGTCTCTGAACGTGTCTTCAGTGCTGCTGGGTGTGTGCTGACAGATAAGCGCACGCGTCTGTCCAGTGACAATGTGGACAGACTAACATTCATCAAAATGAACAAGTCATGGATCCACAAGGAATTTACTACCCCTGTGTCATCCTGATGAGAGTAAATGCTTGTGTATTTTGAATGTGCTTGATGCAAATCTAGCTGTGAAGTGTACAACTAGGGCACAAGTGCTGCCACTGATGGGGTGTCTGTGTGGCCCAATTTTTGGAAAAAAGGAGACTCCGCTTGGAGTAACCCTTGCTTACATTTGTTTTTAAAAATATTCCAAGATGCACAGAGCTGGGATCAGCAAAGACTTTGCTACCTACCCCGGTGTCATCCTGGGGACGGTTAAGTATGGCGTATTTTTGAATGTGCTTGATGCAAATCTAGCTGTGAAGTGTACAACTGGGGCACAAGTGCTGCCACTGAAGGGGTGGGTGTGTGAGTGGCCCAATTTTTGGAAAAAAGGGAGACTCCGCTTGGAGTAACCCTTGCTTACATTGTTTTTAAAAATGATCCAAGATGCACAGAGCTGGGATCAGGAAAGACTTTGCTACCTACCCCGGTGTCATCCTGGGGACGGTTAAGTATGGCGTATTTTTGAATGTGCTTGATGCAAATCTAGCTGTGAAGTGTACAACTGGGGCACAAGTGCTGCCACTGAAGGGGTGGGTGTGTGTGTGGCCCAATTTTTGGAAAAAAGGGAGACTCCGCTTGGAGTAACCCTTGCTTACATTGTTTTTAAAAATGATCCAAGTTGCACAGAGCTGGGATCAGAAAAGACTTTGCTACCTACCCCGGTGTGATCCTGGGTACGGTTAAGTATGGCGTATTTTTGAATGTGCTTGATGCAAATCTAGCTGTGAAGTGTAAAACTGGGGCACAAGTGCTGCCACTGAAGGGGTGGGTGTGTGAGTGGCCCAATTTTTGGAAAAAAGGGAGACTCCGCTTGGAGTAACCCTTGCTTACATTGTTTTTAAAAATGATCCAAGATGCACAGAGCTGGGATCAGGAAAGACTTTGCTACCTACCCCGGTGTCATCCTGGGGACGGTTAAGTATGGCGTATTTTTGAATGTGCTTGATGCAAATCTATCTGTGAAGTGTACAACTGGGGCACAAGTGCTGCCACTGAAGGGGTGGGTGTGTGTGGGGCCCAATTTTTGGAAAAAGGGAGTCTCCGCTTGCAGTCACCTTGCAGTGTTTTACATGATTTTAGAAGGGCGTGCCATGCCTATATCTGTGTCTCCTCCTCTTTTTCCTTGTCCAGCTCTTTTGTTTTCGCATGAGTATATGTCCTTTTCACTTTCCAATGTGTTTGTGTTGTGTTGTAAGTTGTGTGTCACCTTTTGGACACCTTTGAGGGTGTTTTCTAGGTGTTTTTATGTGTTTGTGATTGCCTGCCATTGTTTCCTATGCGGTTCGAGTTCGGTTCATCGAACGTTCGCCGAACCGAACTCGAACGAGACGTCCGTTCGGCTAACCGAACTCGAGCCGAACCGCGACCGGTTCGCTCATCTCTACTAATAAGGATACCACTGGTGAAACCTTCAGCAGTTATAGAATCATGACATAACTATAGCTATTAGAATAGAAATACTCGGAAAAATATTAAAAATTGAGAAGCTTCAGTGGTTAATACCTTTTAATGGCTATGACTCAAAAGTTTTCTATTTGTTACTATCTTGTCAGTTAGCATTTAAAAAGAATCAACCTCTGAGGGCTATTAATTTTTAATATTTTTTTATTTACTACTTAATAAGATACAATGGTATATACTTTCTAAAACCTTCTTAAGAATTTGTTATAAATCATTGTGCTGATGTTGTGTTATGTTTGAAAGCTAAACACTAGTTGAAATGTTCTGTTTCAGAAGTGACCACAAAGAACTAATGGAGGAAGCCGTAGATGGTCAACAAAGCTACTCACAAAGTAAGTTGCAGCATAAAGCAAAAGTTGACAGTTTATATAAGGTTTACATTTGCATGCTATATGTTCTACATGACTGTTCATACATAACAAATTCATTTTACTGTTACCTTAGTAGGTAGCTGGCTTTTTCCTTCCTCTGGAACTTTATGCTCTCCTGCAAATCTTCATTCTCAATTTGGAGGCTCCATTGCCTTATCTTCTCCTCATGGCTGTGATCGATACTCCTCTCTGCGCAATCACCGGACAGGTCCATACACAAACCCATATTCCCAAAGAAACATATCTCCAAGTGAGTATTAAACAAAAAAAAATGTCATTCACATTCAATATTACCTCCATTACATATGGAGCTTAGACCTTTATAAATAAATGGTATATAGCCACGTACGTAATAGAAATATTTATATAACTCCATTTGAATAAATACAGACATACAAGCTCCACTGATAAGGGTGTCAGACACAACAGGAGGAGACAAAAAAACAAGATCCAAAACGTAATAATGTAGAATGTATACCATCAGAAGGTTAGACCAATGGAAATGTACTAGAGATAATCTAATCAATTTGATGCTAATAGAATTTAAATTGAATCTTATAACATTGATAGGTGATTACAAATAATTGGAGATAAAAAAAGACAGTGATATTTTTACACATTGCCGAAGATAGCATCAGCCACATAAGGCTCACTTATGTCAAAATAATCAAAAAATGGTAGGAGAGAGAATGAAGAAATTACAAGCACCAATGGAAAAAATATGGTTAAAAAAACCACATTTATTGTGAAGGTTACTTTATTAAAAATGTAAGAGGAGGAAAAAATAATGGGGGAAAAAGACACATCAGAACTTACGTGTTTTGTACTATATTGAGTTCCTTTTTTTATTTGGTGCTGGTAGTTCCCTTTTTCCCTCACCTCCCTGTTTTGATTAATTTGTTGCTTGCTTAAGGCAATCGCCCTTGAGGATTACATGCACCGATCTCATGGATATTTTTGGCATTGCTTGCAAGAAGAAAGCAAGGACAATATTCCTAATGTATGATATGGCAACTCCTGCAAAAGCATTATAGACAAACAAGATGAAGGGGAGTAGGTGTTTTTATAGCCACAAAAATCCGACTGAGAAAAATATCAAAAATCTTTATTAAATACACTCCGAAGAGAAAAGTAATTCAATTATAAGCACAGTAGGAATCCAGGTAAGTACAGCACGGAATAAAAAGGGCTAGGCACACATCACTAGGTCAATATGCAAAAATAGCAATAAGATAAATAATAAAAGTTCAAAAGGGAAAAACCACATAGAACTATATAAAAAAAACTCACCAAAAGGAGCCAAGACAGATGATGTATGAACACACAGAATGTGGTGAGCCTTCCTCATAAAGATGGCTGCAGCCCAGGTGCAAGATTCTGATGATACAGCCACTCAAACCTCCACACGAGAGGGGAGGAGCGGCTGCTTAGCATAAGACATGCACACTCATAAGGCTTGCACTGGGAGCCCATCATATAATTAGTGAAATTAACAGTGTCTGAACTGCAACCTATAAATGACGCCAAAAACCTAGGTCAGGCGGGCCCATCAGCACTATATATACAGTGCCTACAAGTAGTATTCAACCCCCTGCAGATTTAGCAGGTTTGAAAAGATGCAAATAAGTTAGAGCCTGCAAACTTCAAACAAGAGCAGGATTTATTAACAGATGCATAAATCTTACAAAACAACAAGTTATGTTGCTCAGTTAAATTTTAATAAATTTTCAACATAAAAAGTGTGGGTCAATTATTATTCAACCCCTAGGTTTAATATTTTGTGGAATAACCCTTGTTTGCAATTACAGCTAATAATCGTCTTTTATAAGACCTGATCAGGCCGACACAGGTCTCTGGCGTTATCTTGGCCCACTCCTCCATGCAGATCTTCTCCAAGTTATCTAGGTCCTTTGGGTGTCTCATGTGGACTTTAATCTTGAGCTCCTTCCACAAGTTTTCAATTGGGTTAAGGTCAGGAGACTGACTAGGCCACTGCAACACCTTGATTTTTTCCCTCTTGAACCAGGCCTTGGTTTTCTTGGCTGTGTGCTTTGGGTCATTGTCTTGTTGGAAGATGAAATGATGACCCATCTTAAGATCCTTGATGGAGGAGCGGAGGTTCTTGGCCAAAATCTCCAGGTAGGCCGTGCTATCCATCTTCCCATGGATGCAGACCAGATGGCCAGGCCCCTTGGCTGAGAAACAGCCCCACAGCATGATGCTGCCACCACCATGCTTGACTGTAGGGATGGTATTCTTGGGGTCATATGCAGTGCAATCCAGTCTCCAAACGTCACGTGTGTGGTTGGCACCAAAGATCTCGATCTTGGTCTCATCAGACCAGAGAACCTTGAACCAGTCTGTCTCAGAATCCTCCAAGTGATCATGAGCAAACTGTAGACGAGCCTTGACATGACGCTTTGAAAGTAAAGGTACCTTACGGGCTCGTCTGGAACGGAGACCATTGCGGTGGAGTACGTTACTTATGGTATTGACTGAAACCAATGTCCCCACTGCCATGAGATCTTCCCGGAGCTCCTTCCTTGTTGTCATTGGGTTAGCCTTGACTCTTGGGACAAGCCTGGCCTCGGCACGGGTGGAAACTTTCAAAGGCTGTCCAGACCGTGGAAGGCTAACAGTAGTTCCATAAGCCTTCCACTTCCGGATGATGCTCTCAACAGTGGAGACAGGTAGGCCCAACTCCTTGGAAAGGGTTTTGTACCCCTTGCCAGCCTTGTGACCCTCCACGATCTTGTCTCTGATGTCCTTGGAATGCTCCTTTGTCTTTCCCATGTTGATCAAGTATGAGTGCTGTTCACAAGTTTGGGGAGGGTCTTAGTTAGTCAGAAAAGGCTGGAAAAAGACATAAGTAATCCAAACATGTGAAGCTCATTGTTCTTTGTGCCTGAAATACTTCTTAATACTTTAGGGGAACCAAACAGAATTCTTGTGGTTTGAGGGGTTGAATAATAAATGACCCTCTGAATAAACTTTTCACAATTTAAAAAAAAAATAAAAAAATAAATAATATTCTTTTTTGCTGCAGTGCATTTCACACTTCCAGGCTGATCTACAGTCCAAATGTCACAATGCCAAGTTAATTCCGAATGTGTAAACCTGCTAAATCTGCAGGGGGTTGAATACTACTTGTAGGCACTGTAAGTGCATCTCACACAGATACGCGAGATGCACAGTGTCTGAACCATAGCCTATAAATGACGCACAACACTAAGGCCGCGGGACGATCTATTGTGCGATCGCACGAGCGATCATACCCGCCCCCGTCGTTTGTGCGTCACGGGCAATTAGTTGTCCGTGGTGCACAAAGTCATTAACCCCCCGTCACACGTACTTACCTCCTAAACGACGTCGCTGTGGGCGGCGAGTATCCTCTTCCTGAAGGGGGAGGGACATTTGGCGTTACAGCAACGTCACACAGCGGCCGCCCAATAGAAGCGGATGGACGGAGATGAGCGGGACGTAACATCCCGCCCACCTCCTTCTTTCTGCATTGCCGGCGGGACGCAGGTAAGCTGTGTTCGTCGCTCCTTTGACTTATGCCAGTGTCACACGGAGCGATGTGTGCTGCCTCGGGAACGATGAACAACCAGAGCACAGAAGTAGGACCGACGTTTTGAAAATGAACGACGTGTCAACGAGCAACGATAAAGTGAGTATTTTTGCTCGTTCACAGTCGCTCGGAGGTGTCACACGGTACAATATGTCAAACGATGCCGGACGTGACTAACGACGTGACCCCCGACGACATATCGCCCGATATACTGGTGTCACACGGTACGATATAAGTCAAGGCGGGTCAGTTAGCACTATTTGAGTGCATAACACATGACATGCTCACCATTTTACCACCTGATTTCAAAAAGGTCCACACACATCCTTCAAAAATCGATAAAATGTGCCATACCTCAAATAGTGAGATATTAGTTTATATTTTGGCCCAAAATATGTAAGCTCATCTTTATGAGAAAGGCTCACCACATTCTGTGTGCATACATCATCTGTCTTGGCTCCTTTTGGTGAGTTTTTTTTAAAGTTCAAAAGGGCCAAGTAACTACAATGTAGAAACATTCAAAGTATCATGTACAATAGACTGCTGTAAAATCATTAAAGCCACATGGTGGCAATGTATAACAGAGCTATTATCCAGCCTAACAGACACAACTATAAGACAATATTGCACTTGAAATGTGAATTCGGCCAGAACTTACCAATATTGAGCAGGTGGTAACACAGCAGTGTGCACGCGCCCAGAAGCGCGATTCGCAATGGCTTCCTTGGGGGACCGCCATGATGAATGTGAAGTAAGAGTTTTTAAAAAGGGACCATGAAGTGGGA
This sequence comes from Anomaloglossus baeobatrachus, assembly GCF_048569485.1. Classification (NCBI taxonomy): domain Eukaryota; kingdom Metazoa; phylum Chordata; class Amphibia; order Anura; family Aromobatidae; genus Anomaloglossus; species Anomaloglossus baeobatrachus. Next base: position 232,756,267 of record NC_134355.1, read on the forward strand.
GGAGCAGTCATCACATCATGTGGCCGTATGTAGAGAGTGATTTGATTAGAGGCTGGAGGTGTCAGGCATTCCAGGGGAAGGAGTGTGTCGGAAGAATACTTCCAATTGACGTCATAAAGACCCGCACCTCCCCATCATGGAAGCCCTTGCCTGCCAACACAATCAGATCACTACTGCACATGCGGACCCCACGGCGGCCATTTGAACTGAGGGCAATGTATGGGCAAAGCATAAACTGAATCCACAGTGTGCAATATAACTAAGGTAAGGGGCGCCACTATATACTATGATGCCTCATTGTAGTTATTAAGCCCCCACAAGATAAACACATAGGAATATATCATGCTCACATGTTAATAACCACAATGCGCGTTACATAATTATACATTACAAAAATCAGAACTATAATACAACAGAAGCATGTATGGGCAAAATCAATAATATCAAAGTGAACAACCCATATAATGTACCAAATGTAGAGATCAGTAATGTACATCACTCATCACATATGATATAAAATAATAGATTGCCTACACAGACAGCAATACATACATAATACATAGTGGGGTGAATCAAACCAAGGTGACCCAAATCAATTCAGATGCCAAAATGAAACTTGGAGTGCCCTAGAAGTCAACTCCACATAAATTAAATTAAATTTGCAAGTAGCAAAGTAGATTACGTGGATACTGTTGGAGGAAATGTAATTTTTAATTTGAAAATTCCCTCTTACCATCCTCCGAGTATAACGAAGTAACCCTAACCATATTTTTACATGCCAGACAGGATCCACATAGTTAACACCCCCATTTGAGTTTACCAGTATTAAAGGGGAGCTCTGTACAAGTCTAGATGTTAACAGTGATCGATCAAGTTTCCTTGCGAAAAATGTCAGTCTGAACAGTACCATTAGGCATGACAGAGATCTTAATTAGAGATGAGCGATGTTCGGCTCGAACCGTTCGCCAATTTCAAATTTGGGTGATTTTGGGCGGTGTTCGAGTCGTTCAACGAACTCAAATGATTTGCTTCAAGCTCGGCAGTTCGAGTTACTGTTCGATAACGGTTTGATCACCAAAAGCGCGGCTTTTCACAGTAAGGCTATGAGCGCACGTTGCGTATCTGCATGCATCCTTCATCCCCAGCACAATCCCTCTCTCTTTCCTACTCACCGATCATGGGCGTAGCGCTGCACGGCTGTCACAAAGTCACGGCTGTCACTTTTCCTCTTTTGAAAATGGCTGCCGCTCATTATTCAATCTGTTATTCCCTGCCTTCCCCCCACCGACGCCCATGATTGGTTGCAGTCAAACACGCCCCCACGATGAGTGACAGCTGTCTCACTGCAACCAATCACAGCCGCCAGCAGGCGGGTCTATATCGTGCAGTAAAATAAATAAATAAATGATAAAAAACAAACAAAGAAAAAAAAAACTGCGGTTCCCCCCAATTGTGATACCAGCCAGGATAAAGCCACACGGCTGGAGGCTGGTATTGTCAGAATGGGGAGCGCCACTTCATGGGGAACCCACCACCCTAACAATATCAGCCAGCAGCTGCCCGGAATTTCCGCATCCATTAGATGCGACAGTCCCGGGACTCTACCCAACTCATCCCGAATTGCCCTGGTGCGGTGGCAATCGGGGTAATAAGGGGTTAATCATAGCAGGCGTCTCCACGAGATACCTTCCATGATTAACCTGTAAGTGAAAGTAAATAAACACATACAAGGAAAAATCCTTTATTTGGAATAAAAGACAAAAAACACCCTCTTTCACCATTTTATTAAAATCCCCAAATACCCCTCCAGGTCCAACATAATCCACAGAGGTCCCACGACGCATCCAGCTCTGCTACATGAAGCTGACAAGAGCGGCAGTAGAACAGGAGCGCTCTGTGTCAGCTCCACGTAGCAACTGAAGTGAATTGCGCTGTCAGCGGGGATGTCACTGAGGTAATGCCTGTGTGTGCGGTGATGATTGGGACGAAGGTGCCTGCGTGAGTGCGGTGATGAGTGCGGTAGTGCCGGTGTTTGCCCTCCCATCCATCCATCCCTCCATCCCTCCCTCCATCCATTCATCCCTCCCTCCATCCCTCCCTCAATCTCTCCAACCATTCATCCCTCCCTTCATCCCTCCCTCCATCCCTCTATCCCTCCATCCATTCCTCTATCCATCCATCCATCCCTCCATCCATCCCTCCATTCATCCCTCTATCCATCCATCCCTCCATCCATCCCCCCATCCCTCCATCCCTCCCTCCATTCATCCATCCCTCCATCTCTCCCTCCATTCATCCATCCCTCCCTCCATTCATCCATCCCTCCCTCCCTCCATTCATCCATCCCTCCATCCCTCCATCACTCCATCCCTCCCTCCATTCATCCTCCCATCCATCCCTCCCTCCATTCATCCCTCCATCCATCCCTCCATCCATCAATCCCTCCATCCAACCCTTCATCCATCCCTCTGTCCCTCCATTCATACCTCCCTTCATCCCTCCAACCCTCCCTCCATTCATCCCTCCATCCATCCATCCCTCCCTCCATCCATCCCTCCCTCCATTCATCCCTCCATCCATCCCTTCCTCCATCCATCCATGCCTCCATCCATTCATCCATCCCTTTATCCCTTCATCCATCCCTCCATCCATTCATCCCTCCATCCATCCCTCCCTTTATCCCTTTCTCCATTCATCCCTTCATCCATCCATCCATCCGTCCCTCCATTCATCCATCCATCCCTCCATTCATCCCTCCATCCATCCCTCCATTCATCTCTCCATCCATCCCTCCATCTATCCATCCCTCCATCTATCTCTCCATTAGAGATGAGCGAACCGGTCCCGGTTCGGCTCGAGGTCGGTTCGCCGAAAGGAGGTCCCGTTCGAGTTCGGCTCGTCGAACGCTCGACGAACCGAACTCGAACTGCATAGGAAACAATGGCAGGCAATCACAAACACAGAAAAACACCTAGAAAACACCCTCAAAGGTGTCCAAAAGGTGACAAACAACTCACAACACAACACAAACACATGGGAAAGTGACAAGGACATATACTCATGCCAAAACAAAACAGCTGGACAAGGAAAAAGAGGAGGACACACAGATATATGAGTATATCCAAGGAAACATCGATTCCATTATTGTGCAACTTGAGCCCTGCTCATTTTAGGCTTCCAATCTGGATAAATTGCCTGAGCTCGCCACGTACGCCTTGGGGATCTTGTCGTGTCCTGCAGCCAGCGTTCTCTCGGAACCTGTCTTCAGTGCTGCTCGGGGTCTGCTGGCAGATAAGCACACGTGTCTGTCCACTGACAATGTGGACATGGCTCTCAGAGGACTTTTCTTCCCCTGGGTCAGCCAGGGGAGGCGAAAGGCACGCGTATTTTTGAGAGTGCTTCATGCAAAGCATCTTTTTCTTTTTCAAAAGGGGGGTCAACCGATGCCAGTCAAGTGGGGTGTGTGTGGCCCAATTAGTGGCAACGAGGGAGACTGTGGTTGGAGTCCCCTCGCTGTGTTTATAAAAGAACCAAGATGAACAAGTCATGGCTCTCACAGGACTTTTCTTCCCCTGGGTCAGCCAGGGGACGGGAAAGGCATGCGTATTTTTGAGAGTGCTTCATGCAAAGCATGTTTTTCTTTTTCAAAAGGGGGGTCAACCGATGCCAGTCAAGTGGGGTGTGTGTGGCCCAATTAGTGGCAACGAGGGAGACTGTGGTTGGAGTCCCCTCGCTGTGTTTATAAAAGAACCAAGATGAACAAGTCATGGCTCTCACAGGACTTTTCTTCCCCTGGGTCAGCCAGGGGAGGCGAAAGGCACGCGTATTTTTGAGAGTGCTTCATGCAAAGCATCTTTTTCTTTTTCAAAAGGGGGCTCAACCGATGCCAGTCAAGTGGGGTGTGTGTGGCCCAATTAGTGGCAACGAGGGAGACTGTGGTTGGAGTCCCCTCGCTGTGTTTATAAAAGAACCAAGATGAACAAGTCATGGCTCTCACAGGACTTTTCTTCCCCTGGGTCAGCCAGGGGACGGGAAAGGCACGCGTATTTTTGAGAGTGCTTCATGCAAAGCATCTTTTTCTTTTTCAAAAGGGGGCTCAACCGATGCCAGTCAAGTGGGGTGTGTGTGGCCCAGTTAGTGGAAACGAGGGAGACTGTGGTTGGAGTCCCCTCGCTGTGTTTCTAAAAGAACCAAGATGAACAAGTCATGGCTCTCAGAGGACTTTTCTTCCCCTGGGCCAGTCAGGGGACGGGAAAGGCACGCGTATTTTTGAGAGTGCTTCATGCAAAGCATCTTTTTCTTTTTCAAAAGGGGGCTCAACCGATGCCAGTCAAGTGGGGTGTGTGTGGCCCAGTTAGTGGCAACGAGGGAGACTGTGGTTGGAGTCCCCTCGCTGTGTTTCTAAAAGAACCAAGATGAACAAGTCATGGCTCTCAGAGGACTTTTCTTCCCCTGGGTCAGCCAGGGGACGGGAAAGGCACGCGTATTTTTGAGAGTGCTTCATGCAAAGCATCTTTTTCTTTTTCAAAAGGGGGCTCAACCGATGCCAGTCAAGTGGGGTGTGTGTGGCCCAGTTAGTGGCAACGAGGGAGACTGTGGTTGGAGTCCCCTCGCTGTGTTTTACATGCTTTTAGAAGGGCATGACATGGCTTGGAGGTTGACTTTCAGCATCTGCAAACTGTTGGCTACCAAAATGCTGCCTTTCCAACACCTGTGGTTATAGATAATGAGGAACATACTGATGAAGATGAGACGCAGATACCCGATTGGGATGACAACTGAAATATTCGGTCAGGGCAAGAAGAGGCTCGGTCTGAGGGGGAGGGGAGTGCAAACACAACAATTGATGATGAAGTTCTAGATCCCACCTACTGTCAACCCACAGTCAGACACTCGAGGAGGTCAACAGAGGCGGTGGAGGAGGATGCAACCGACGAAGAAGTTACCTTGCGCCTTCCTGGACAGAGTCGGAGCACTGGTAGCACGTCTACAACTGCATCCTCAGCCACCACTCTGCCTCTGAGCATTATTCGGGGTGGATCAACAGGTCGCATGGCCTCTAAGCCTTGCCTAGCCTGGTCCTTTTTTGACATAGAAAAAGATCGCCCAAATTATGTGATCTGTAAAATTTGTCATGGTTCTCTTAGTAGAGGTCAAAACCTCAGCAGTTTGACAACTTCTTCCATGAATCGTCACATGAATAAATATCATATGGCCCGGCGGGAAGCTCACCGTGCTGCAATGCGGCCTAGCGGAGCGAACCATCCACCGCCTGCCCCTTCCAGTGCATCCGCGCGCTCGTCATCTTCTAGGACTGTGGGGACAGCTGTCACACCTGTTTTTCCACCCACAACTTCCACCACTGTAACCGCAACAGGCAGTTTGCTTGGTAGGTCGTCAGTTGGTTTGGAAGGGGAAACAAGTACGTGTGTACAGCTCTCTCAGACATCGATAGCACCAACGTTGGATGAAGGCAACATCATGTCTCCGCCTGCACTTTCCTCACAAACCTGCATTTTTCCAGGGACACCCTACTCAACACCGTCTACACACAGCAGCCAGATCTCTGTCCCTCAGATGTGGTCAAATAAAAGGCCACTTCCTGCGACCCATGACAAAGCGAAGAGGTTGACTCTATCCCTCTGTAAGCTGTTGGCTACCGAAATGCTGCCTTTCCACCTAGTGGACACACAGGATTTTAGAGACCTTATGTCTGTTGCTGTGATCCAGTACAAGATGCCCAATCACCACTGCTTCTCCAAGAACAGCATGCCCGCGCTACACCAGCATGTCGCACACAACATCACCACTTCCTTGAGAAACTCTGTGTGCGACAGGGTGCATTTCAACACAGATACTTGGACCAGTAAGCATAGACAGGGTCATTACATGTCACTGACTGGGCACTGGCAAACTATGGTGAGAGATGGAGAAGGGTCTGCTGTCCAAGTCTTGCCGTCCCCACGAGTTGTTTCAATCCTTCTTCTGTATGTAGAAGTTAATACACTGCTTCTGCCTCTTCAACCTCGTGTGGGTCCTCCACCTTTGCGCAAACCCTGTGTGGTCAGGCCACCCTTCCTTGTAACTGCGCACAAGGACTACCACACACCTCCTTACTATGCTGGCAGCAGAGCTCAATGCCATCAGGCGGTCAAAGTTTTACTTTGAAATGTATGGGAAATGTGAGTCACACCGCTGAGAAGTTGTAGACGGTTAGCTCTGGATACCGAGTTTCATCAATGGTTGTCTCCACTCAACCAGCAGCCAGGGAAGGCCGGGTGCGACAATGATGCAAACATGGGTGCGGCCTTTTGCTGTGACAATGTGACACACATGGCTTTTGTGGTTCACGTGTTGAACCTGGTTGTCCAGCAATTTTTAAAGCACTATCCTGGACCACATGGCCTTCTGCAGAGAGCACGGTGTAACGCCTTCCTTGATCCACACACTCAGATGGGCTGTTAATGATAGGCTAGAGGGAAGCCACTCACCAAGCAGGACCCCTAGAACCCTGAAACCCTTTAACCCCTATACAGGGATTAGGAATTACACAGGGCCCAAGGTGATTAATACCTGTGGAAGGCTGCATTTCCAGAGAATAGTAGTCAGGCAGGGTCAAAACATTAATTGAGGAACAGGAACAGAATGGGACGGCCAGGACTTAATCAGAAAACAAGCAGAGGTGAAATGCGGATCGGCCAACAAGGTACATAAACAGCAAGCAGGAAAAGTAGTCAGGTAACAAGCACACAAAATCATAAAACTGAACTGGGGGTAAAATTAACCAGAGGTTCATAGCTATGTCTGGCAGTGGTCTGCAGACAGGATGGGCATAAAAAAGGGTGTGGTGTCTTCCCATTGGTTGTAGCTGAATGATGGTATTTCATCTGTGAGATACCCACCAGCTACATTCAGCCAGAGATTATGCATCTGTCAAGGTAATGCAGCCCAGTGGGTGAGCATAACCTGCGTCCACCTGCGCCACTGGCATCGACTCCTCTCCCATCATCAGCACTATTCATGAAAGGAACACGTTGTCACCTGGCGACCGGAGTACAAATTGACGGAGCGGACTCCGTTGGTGACTTAACAGCCGTGTGCGGCAATGATGCAAACCTGGCTGCGGGCCATCGTCAGGGCAATGTGACACACGTGCCTTGTATGGCTCACGTGTTGAACCTAATTCTCCATCAATTTTTAAAACACCATCACGGCCTACATGGCCTTGTGCAGCGTGCACGCTCGCTATGTGCTCACTTCCATCGTGCGCACACAGCAGCTCAACAACTTTCGTCGCTACAGAAGTCTTTAGGTCTGGTGGTTAAACGCCTGAAATGCGATGTGCCCACACGCAGGAATTTGAATCTGCACATGTTGCAGCGTTTGTGGCAGCACCGCCGAACCCTGCTGCAATACGTTATGACATATAGCCTGTGATAACTTGATCCAGAGGTGGTGCAGATCACGCTGCTGGAGTGGTGTCAGATCAAGGACCTATGCACCCTGCTACACAGTTTACAAATGTCGACGAAGATGTTTAGCACTGGCAATGTCATTCTCAGCGTGACAATTCTGGTCATCTACATGATGGAGCGCACTGTAATTAATATTCGGAGTCAGGTGTTGGGACAAGAGGAAGGGGAGGAAGTACAGGAGGAGTCATATGCGGAAGAGATAACAAGATCTACGAGGTCCAGATGGTCAGCGGCACCTATGCGGCAGTCATGGTGAGGGAGAGGGATTAACAAGGGCGCATAGTATCAGCAAAAAGTGTTGAGGAAGGTGCAGGAGCCCATGAAGAAATGGAGGACGAACTTGCGATGGGCATGGAAGACTCAGCAGATGAGTGAGAGCTTGCTCACATTTCGGTTGTGCGAGGTTGTGGTGAGAGGGCAGAGGAAGGAGGCACGATTCTCACCTCTCTGCCACCAACACACCAAGGACTTGGTCCTCCTGGATGCACAAGACACATCAGCGGCTTCTTGCTGCACTACCTACAACATGACCCTCGGATTGTTTGAATTCAAAGTAATCCAGAATACTGGGTTGCCACACTGTTACATCCCCGGTACAAGACAAAATTTGGCAAAATAATTCGTGCCATAGAAATGGACGCACGTTTACAGGAGTATCTGCAGAATGTGGTACGCAATCTTAGATCTACTTTTCCACTAAACACCAGTGCTGCACAGAGTGAATCTCAACGCTTTGTCATGGATAGGAGGAAATGGTCTTTTACTTGTCCACATCGGAGGGACCGAGGGATGGCTGCTGTGCTGAGATGGCGTTGAGTACGGTGTCCCTACAGAGTTGCACTTTTGGTCATATACCAAAATGAGTTGAAAAAGGACAGATGCTGGTGGAAAGGGGAACAGGTGTGTTGGAAAGGGGAAATAAGTTTTGGTCCGTGGATTTGGTGGTTAAGCAACAGTAACATTTGCTGAAGAAACACCATCTGTTACAGTGGGACTGGCAGATTTGGATAAAGTGGTATATACTATGTTACCGCTATATAACGAAAATTAATAAGAAAAGAAAGAGAAAGGTATATATCACCATCAGCAGTCAGTGTCCACCGTGCTCCCAGTTGGAAAAGGAGAGGTTGGCAACTGGAAGGTTTGGTGGAGGATACAGAGCTGTGTGGCTATGAAACTAATAGTAGCCTGAACCGAGTTAGACGCCATTAGGATCTGGAGACTGTGAGCCCTGTTAGCGTCACAGGGTCCACATGCCCACCCAGCCCAGGAACTCCCTGTTAACAACACAGGGGCCATTGAGTACGCTGACCGTGTGCGTAGGGGCACACCTGTGGACAGCAGGCACATCAGCACCAGCAGGCCTGTTAATGCCACTGGGCTGCACAAGCAGGACTGGTAGGACAGGAGCTGGTCTTAACCGTTCTGCGTTACCAACTGTGGTGGTGGCCTGCATCGACACCCTATCCCTGCCTACCTCTGGCCTAAAGCCGCAATGGGTTCAACACATGGAGGTGTTCTCTTTCGTAGCGTAATAGAAGACTGCGCACCTCCTTGTTGGCTCCAGCCCCTTTTATAACCTGGGTCCGCCCCAAACCAGGGTGAACCACAATGCACCTCCTGGAGACAAAAGTAAAGTGACACGTCATGAGTGGCATAACTAGCGTCCTATTTGGAACCGCAACTTCAATGATGACCTCATGGCTGCCATGACCCAAACACCTCACCAGTCATCGTCTGACCATCAATAATGCGGTGACAAGTCATAGGGGTGGGCCTCTGCAAGACATTTGGGAGGACACCTGATGCCCTGTGGTCTATATGGGACCCCCACATCAGGGGCAGGGCCCAAGAGTTCATTACCGGACCTAGTCTCTGATGCAGTAAGTGCCTGAGCATGCTCAGTAGCATGAAATACAGTCTCTGAAAAAAGACTATCAGCTTTAGCATGGTGTCTAGGCACAAAACAGGACTTAGACCCGGCACGGAATGCAAGCACCTGTGCAAAGAGGCTTTTCACACTTAGTGTGGGAGCATGCGCTGTATCCCGAGATGAAGACTTAGCGTCAGGAATAACACAGTCAGGCTGAGCATACTCACTAGGCGAAACACTGTAATTAGGCTGCAGCTGGGGTAAATCGGCACACGCATGCGCACTAGCTGCCTCTCCACACTTAGACGTGGAGGGGAAATTGCTCTTGGAGATGCTGTCTATGAACAGAAGGAAAAGCTAAAGGAAGCCTGACTTTCTATCCCTCCGAATTATGAAATGCAGCAATGAATTCCATGAGTTTGCTATAACATTAGCGTAGCAAAATGTGCATGAGGGTGTCATGTAGAGGTGCTAGAAATAGCTTGTCACCAGTGGGGCACTAATGGAATACAACAGCCAGTTCTATGATGCCACTAAATGGCAGTATTTTTTGCTATCATTATAGCTTATTAAAAACAGAGCAGGAGGGTGTCATGCAGAGGTGCTAGAAATAGCTTGGCACCAGTGGGGCACTAATGGAATACAACAGCCAGTTCTATGATGCCACTAAATGGCAGTATTTTTTGCTATCATTATAGCTTATTAAAAACAGAGCAGGAGGGTGTCATGCAGAGGTGCTAGAAATAGCTTGGCACCAGTGGGGCACTAATGGAATACAACAGCCAGTTCTATGATGCCACTAAATGGCAGTATTTTTTGCTATCATTATAGCTTATTAAAAACAGAGCAGGAGGGTGTCATGCAGAGGTGCTAGAAATAGCTTGGCACCAGTGGGGCACTAATGGAATACAACAGTCAGTTCTATGATGCCACAAAATGGCAGTATTTTTTGCTATCATTATAGCTCATTAAAAACAGAGCAGGAGGGTGTCATGCAGAGGTGCTGCACATAGATTTGCACTAGTGGGACTATACAGAAGTCCAATAGCCACGTTTAGGATGCCACTAAGTGCACTCAGTGTTTGCTAGTATAATGGCTTAGTAACAATGAGTTTGAGTGTGCAATGCAGGCAGACGTGCTGCAAATATCTTTGCACTAGTGGGACTATAGCAAAGTCCAATAGCCACGTTTAGGATGCCACTAGGTACACTGAGTATTTGCTAGTATAATGGCTTAGTTATAATGAGTTGGAGTGTGCAATGCAGGCAGAGGTGCTGCAAATGTCTTTGCACCAGGGTGACTAGACAAAAGTCCAATAGCCACGTTTAGGATGCCACTAGGTACACTGAGTGTTTGCTAGTATAATGGCTTAGTTATAATGAGTTGGAGTGTGCAATGCAGGCAGACATGCTGCAAATATCTTTCCACTAGTTTGAGTAGACAAAAGTCCAATAGCCACGTTTAGGATGCCACTAGGTACACTGACTATTTGCTAGTATAATGGCTTAGTTATAATGAGTTGGAGTGTGCAATGCAGGCAAACATGCTGCAAATATCTTTCCACTAGTTTGAGTAGACAAAAGTCCAATAGCCACGTTTAGGATGCCACTAGGTACACTGACTGTTTGCTAGTATAATGGCTGAGTTAAAAAAAGGTGGAGTGTGCAATGCAGGCAGACGTGCTGCAAATATCTTTACAATAGTGTGAATAGACAAAAGTCCAATAGCCACGTTTAGGATGCCACTAGGTACACTGACTGTTTGCTAGTATAATGGCTGAGTTAAAAAAAGGTGGAGTGTGCAATGCAGGCAGACGTGCTGCAAATATCTTTACAATAGTTTGAGTAGACAAAAGTCCAATAGCCACGTTTAGGATGCCACTAGGTACACTGACTGTTTGCTAGTATAATGGCTGAATTAAAAAAAGGTGGAGTGTGCAATGCAGGCAGACGTGCTGCAAATATCTTTACAATAGTGTGAATAGACAAAAGTCCAATAGCCACGTTTAGGATGCCACTAGGTACACTGACTGTTTGCTAGTATAATGGCTGAGTTAAAAAAAGGTGGAGTGTGCAATGCAGGCAGACGTGCTGCAAATATCTTTACAATAATGTGAATAGACAAAAGTCCAATAGCCACGTTTAGGATGCCACTAGGTACACTGACTGTTTGCTAGTATAATGGCTGAGTTAAAAAAAAGGTGGAGTGTGCAATGCAGGCAGACATGCTGCAAATATCTTTCCACTAGTTTGAGTAGACAAAAGTACAATAGTCACGTTTAGGATGCCACTAGGTACACTGACTGTTTGCTAGTATAATGGCTTAGTTATAATGAGTTGGAGTGTGCAATGCAGGCAGACATGCTGCAAATATCTTTCCACTAGTTGGAGTAGACAAAAGTCCAATAGCCACGTTTAGGATGCCACTAGGTACACTGACTGTTTGCTAGTATAATGGCTTAGTTAAAAAAAGGTGGAGTGTGCAATGCAGGCAGACGTGCTGCAAATATCTTTACAATATTGTGTATAGACACAAGTCCAATAGCCACGTTTAGGATGCCACTAGGTACACTGACTGTTTGCTAGTATAATGGCTGAGTTAAAAAAAGGTGGAGTGTGCAATGCAGGCAGACATGCTGCAAATATCTTTCCACTAGTTTGAGTAGACAAAAGTCCAATAGCCATGTTTAGGATGCCACTAGGTACACTGACTGTTTGCTAGTATAATGGCTGAGTTAAAAAAAGGTGGAGTGTGCAATGCAGGCAGACGTGCTGCAAATATCTTTCCACTAGTTTGAGTAGACAAAAGTACAATAGTCACGTTTAGGATGCCACTAGGTACACTGAGTGTTTGCTAGTATAATGGCTTAGTTATAATGAGTTGGAGTGTGCAATGCAGGCAGACATGCTGCAAATATCTTTCCACTAGTTTGAGTAGACAAAAGTCCAATAGCCACGTTTAGGATGCCACTAGGTACACTGACTATTTGCTAGTATAATGGCTTAGTTAAAAAAAGGTGGAGTGTGCAATGCAGGCAGACGTGCTGCAAATATCTTTACAATATTGTGTATAGACACAAGTCCAATAGCCACGTTTAGGATGCCACTAGGTACACTGACTGTTTGCTAGTATAATGGCTTAGTTAAAAAAAGGTGGAGTGTGCAATGCAGGCAGACGTGCTGCAAATATCTTTACAATATTGTGTATAGACACAAGTCCAATAGCCACGTTTAGGATGCCACTAGGTACACTGACTGTTTGCTAGTATAATGGCTTAGTTAAAAAAAGGTGGAGTGTGCAATGCAGGCAGACGTGCTGCAAATATCTTTACAATAGTGTGAATAGACAAAAATCCAATAGCCACGTTTAGGATGCCACTAGGTACACTGACTGTTTGCTAGTATAATGGCTTAGTTATCATGAGTTGGAGTGTGCAATGCAGGCAGACGCGCTCTGCAAATGTCTTTGCACTAGTGTGACTATAGCAAAGTCCAATAGCCACGTATAGGATGCCACTAGGTACACTGAGTGTTTGCTAGTATAATGGCTTAGTTATGAGTTGGAGTGTGCAGAGGACAGGAGGGTACAGTGCCAGGATTTTGGGGCTCTGGATAGAGGAATGGAAGCCTGCCTTTCTATCCCTCCTAATAGGGAAATGCAGGGAGGAAATCCCTGACCTTGCGCTGGCGCTGTTTTCAGGACCTGTCACCTTAACTCTGACCCTGCCGGTTTGAGCCCTTAAAAGGACTGCTAGAAAGTGCTCTCCCTAAGCTGTCCAGCGCTGTGTATGGAGCGCATACAGCAGTATCGGCGATATGATTTAGAACGGAGCTGCGCCAGTGAGGTCTGACACCAAGGACGCAGAAGGCAGATAAAGGTGTCCTGGAGGAAAATGTCCGGTTTTATAATGCAGGGACATGTGACATGGACATCCTATCACACATGCCGTTGCTTCTCTGGCTAAAAGTCCACTTAGCTGTGTGTGTGTCTGGGATTGGCTGACATGCTGGCCCGCCCCACAAGACGCGCGCGCTTAGGGAAGGAAGACAAGGAAAGAAAAAAAAAAAATGGCGATCGCCATTATAGAAACAGCAGTGATCTGAAGGCGCTGTTCACGCACACTATACATTGAAATGTCATAATAGTGTGATTCACAGAGTGACTTACACTATTACAGCAGAAACCAAGCTAGGATTTAGCTGGTTTTTTGCTGCTAGAACCGTTCTCGAATGTTTCTAGAACTATCGAGCTTTTGCAAAAAGCTCGAGTTCTAGTTCGATCTAGAACATGCCCCAAAATCACTCGAGCCTAGAACTGGAGAACCACGAACCACGAACCGCGCTCAACTCTACTCTCCATCCATCTCTCCATCCATTCATCCCTTCCTCCATCCATCCCTCCATTCATCCCTCCATCCATCTATCCCTCCATCCATCCCTCCTTTCATCCCTCCATCCATCCCTCCATTCATCCCAACATCCATCCTTCCTCCATCCCTCCCTCCATTCATGCTTCCATCCATCCAAACATCCATCCTTGCAGCTGAAGAACAGAGCAGAGGTCAAGATTACCAAATCTTTCTATGCTTTTCATTACAGGCAGTGGCTCAATGGGTAGAGCTACTGTGTAAAGTGAATTAGTTCACGAGTTCGAATCCCGGCCGTCCCGGTAAAGAATTTAATTAAATTTATTTATAATTATAAATATTATTTATTTATAATTATAATTTAATTTAATTATGCACTGAGGGGAGGAGCCGGACATCAGCTGTGAGCCGCGGGACACACCCCTTAATTCAGAGCAGTTCACGGAATGAGGCTGCATTACTCTCTCCTCTCTCTCTTCTCTCTCTCTTCTCTCTCTCTCTTCTCTCTCTTCTCTCTCTTCTCTCTCTTCTCTCTCTCTCTTTTCTCTCTTCTCACTCCCTATTTCTCTCTCTCCTCTCTCCTCTCTCTCTTCTCTCTCTCTCTCCTCTCTCTCGTCTCTCTCTACCTTCTCTCTATTTTTTCTCTCTCTTCTCGCTCTCTCTTTTCTCTCTCTACCTTCTCTCTATTTTTTCTCTCTCTTCTCGCTCTCTCTTTTCTCTCTCTCCTCTCCTCTCTCTCTTCTCTCTCTTCTCTCTCCTCTCTCTCTTCTCTCTCTTCTCTCTCTCCTCTCATCTCTTCTCTCTCTCCCCTCTTCTCCCTCTCTCTCTCTCTCCTGTCTCTCTCTCCTCTCTCTCTCTTCTCCCTCTCTCTTTTCTCTCTCTCTTCTCTCTCTCTCTCAGACCTGGCAATGATCAGCTGAAGCGGTCACCTAAACTATCAGCTGATGCTGTCGGACAGGAGTCTGCACTGAAGTGTGCAGGTTTTTTTTTTGCACTGATGCATCAATTGATTGTATAAAAGCCGTTTATACAATCAGCTGCTGTGTCATGTGATTCAGGCCCTTGAACCTGACACATCATCTGATCGCTTTGTCTTCCAGCAAACCGATCAGATGATATTGGATCCAGATTGGACGGCGCGGGAGCCTTGACCCAGGATTACTGCGGAGGGGAGTTCTTTATTTCAAATAATTTATTTCAAGTCACTAATTGTGTTGTGTTTTATTTCTAATAAAAATATTTTTCTGTATGTTGTGTTTGTTTTTTATCTGTACTAGAAATTCATGGCTACCATGTCTAATATTGGCGTGACACCATGAATTTCGGGCTTAGGGCCAGTTAATAATATACAGCTAGTCCTAACCCCATTATTACCCAGCAAACCACCCGTCACCAGGGCAGCTGAAAGAGTTGGATACAGCACCAGAAGATGGCGCTTCTATGAAAGCGCCATTTTCTGGGACGAATGCGGACTGAAATTCGCAGCAGAGGTGCCCAGAAATCTTTGGCACCCTGCGCTGCAGATTCCAATCCTCAGCTGCCTAGTTTTACCTGGCTGGAAACAAAAATTGGGCAAAGCCCACGTCATTTTTTTCTAATTATTTCATGAAATTCGTGAAATAATTAAAAAAAAAAGGGCTTCCCTATATTTTTGGTTCCCAGTCACGTCTAGCCATGTGACCAGTCTATAGCCAATGAGATAATACACACGTGACTGGTCACATGCTATGACGACGTCACGGAAGGTCTTATCATCAGTGCTGGTTACTGGGAGGACGCAGCGATGATCAGAAGCAGAAGCGGTGGGAGACAGAGTCTGCAGGATGCATCGCTGGAACCTGTAAGTATAATGGCAATGTTTATTATCTGTATGTGTACATGTATAATGTGTTTGTGTTTGCCTACCATTGTATTCAATGGGGTTCGAAGGTGTTCATCGAACGTTCATTGATTGTTCGCCGAAAACTCCCGCCTTCTACGAACTGAACGGAACTCGAACACTAGGGGGGTGGCTCAACACTAATCTTAATGTCCAAATAATCAATTTCACACACTTGATATTTTAAAGTTAGATGGATATTATACTATTTTGATTCAGTACTGACATAAACTCTGTAAGTTCAATGACGAATCTTCTCCACATGATGAAAACATCATCAATATAGCGAAGACAGCACTACATCTGGGCAGCGGCGCATGCGCGATCCCCAAAAACCTTCTCACAAAAAACGTGAATTTTTTGCGTAGGATGGCGCTCACGCTACGCCCATCGCAGTGCCACACTTCTGGAGGTAGAACCAGTCATTGAACACGAAAAAATTATGTGTAAGGACATATTGCAAAAGTTCCAAAATTAGTAATTGCAAGGATATATCTAAATTGCTTATATGAAGATAGAATTTTGCTACCTCCAACCCATCATGGTGACAGATGCTTGTTTAAAGTGACTCGACATCAACTGTCACCAGCATTGCATCCTGTTCTAAAATAAGTCCATAAAGTCTCCTAAGGATGTTCGTAGTGTCTCTGATATTGGAGGGCAAAGTTTCTACCAGTGGATGTAGGTAATATTCAATACATTTGCATACTGGATCACAGATCCCTTCTATGCCAGAGACAATTGGATGTACATGTTTGGGGTCCTTATGTATATTTTCGGGAGTAGCTAGAAGGTAGGTATTACAGGGAATTTTATTACAAGCCCCTCAAAAATCTTTTTTTGGTCAATGCCAAATCCAATATTTTATGAACTTCCCCTCAGAATTTCTGTGCTATGTTACTGGGCAGTAAAGAATAGGAGTCTTTATGTCTAAGTTGTTTGAGTGCCTCCCTTTCATGCGTTGCGATGGGCCATACCACCACATTCCCCTCCCTTATCGGCTAGTTTAAAAACCACCCCTTTAAGGGATTTAATTCCCCAAGTGCAATTCTCTGATGTTAGGACAAATTGTCTCTATTAGGGCACTTCATAAGAGAGCGCAGGTCCTCCATTACCAATTTATTGAAAATTTCCACCTGCGGACATAATGAAAAGAGGGGGAACGTGGTGGACTTAGGAGATGCTGTAGAAGGAAAATTACCTGTGGAGGCACCCAAGGACTCCTGCTCCAACTCTTCCAGATTGGTAATAGCTTCCATCTCATGTGAGACAGAATCCTACTGTCCAATTTCCTTTTGGAGTGTAACTTCTGCCGGACCAGTTTACGTGAGAACAGATTGAGGTCTTTAATTAGTGTGAAAAAAAAATCTAAGTTATTATTAGGAACAAATATCAACCACAGTTTAAGGACCTCAAGTTGAGTGTCAAGTCAAGTCTGACAAGTTAATTACCTCCTTTTCCTGTTTTTTGCTTTTTTTTCCAGAGATTGTGTGGGTGTAAACATACGTTCATGTTGGTATGCAGTTTTCTGGTTTTTACATAAAGAGAATAAAACCTGGCTCAACCACTAGGTGTAGGTGCTCTGGAGAAAAATCGGACAATATAGACAATATACTCCGGCACACTGTAGAAAATTGCAAAGAAGAGTCCAATATGATGCTCAAAAAAATGTCTTTATTACAAATGTATATTTTGTCCAACGTTTCTACCCATTGAGGGTTTTCTTCAAGGACTAATATGTGATGACAGGAAAAGAAAAAGAGTACAATGTCACAACAATATATTATACATAATTTGTTACATAATGAAAACATGTATTACATACACATGAAAGTAAAAAAACAAACAAATTCGTTTTGAAAAAAATATAGGTTATGAGCATTCCATAGAGAATGTACATAAGAATCACCCACAAACAGAATAAAGTAAAACAAAATGAAATAATCATCCCCTCAGGGATCAAGCATAATGTGTTCATACAAAGTCTGAGGACTGAGAGTCAAGACATACCTATGATGAATGCGACTAGGGTTCTTAAATGAGCACCAAAACACGTCAGGTGAATCAAATTTTGGAGTCCAAAAAAGGTACTAGAAGGTGAAACATGGAATGTTATTGTTGTGAACAATTATGACAAAAGGGGGAAAGCAGGGGTTGTGTCAAAGGTATACCTAAAAGGACCAGTGTTGAGTGTCAAGACATCAGTTCGTATGAACAAAGAAATGAAAGAGAGACCACATCCGTTCTGGGAAGTTAAATGAGAAAGATGATACATATATTCACTGAAGGTGTCTTATATAAAGACCGGTGGCTTAACAGTTCCCCCAAGGGGCATACCTTGCTAATGAGGCTAGTGTGTTAGTTCCATAAAGGCCATGGATAGACTAGTCCTAGATGTAAAAGATCATATTTATGTTAACAATAGGAAACATGTAACCAGATTAATAATACGTATTCCCCTTGAAAGGGTATACCTCATGAATAGAGCCAATTTGTGTCAAGGGTCCAGGACCACGAATCAGGTCAGATTAACCAATGTAGGCCAATAATTCATACTGTGATATACATGGAAACGTGTCTGAGTTATATGTCAATGAATAAAAAAATTATCACTGAAAATCAGAACCACCGAGGGTAAAGTAAAGTTGTGATTACCATGAACATGGGAGTGAGTCTCGAATGAATCAACAGGAGTCTGGGGAGATCAAGATGAACATAAAGCAGACCTTACCACTAGGTGTGGACCTCACAAGTGTTATGCTGTATCTGCCTTAGGTCCAAAGGAGGTAAGTATATGCTGTAGTGACAATAAAGGAAGTCATATACAGAACATGTAAGTGATAGTATAGGTTATAATGTCACTCCCTCAGATGAAAAAATGTTAAAGAATCCATCATACCTTTTGAAGTGGCAACTTATGTAATACAGGTGAGGCTACCTCAGTTGTGTGGTAAATCTGCAGGATTCATGTGTGTTCCACATATATGGAAAAGTGGCTATAATGATGACAAGAAAGCATATAGATAAGTTCACTAAAGTATGAGGGTCATAAGGGATATACAGTTAGGTCCAGAAATATTTGGACAGTGACACAATTTTCGCGAGTTGGGCTCTGCATGCCACCACATTGGATTTGAAATGAAACCTCTACAACAGAATTCAAGTGCAGATTGTAACGTTTAATTTGAAGGTTTGAACAAAAATATCTGATAGAAATTGTAGGAATTGTACACATTTCTTTACAAACACTCCACATTTTAGGAGGTCAAAAGTAATTGGACAAATAAACCAAACCCAAACAAAATATTTTTATTTTCAATATTTTGTTGCGAATCCTTTGGAGGCAATCACTGCCTTAAGTCTGGAACCCATGGACATCACCAAACGCTGGGTTTCCTCCTTCTTAATGCTTTGCCAGGCCTTTACAGCCGCAGCCTTCAGGTCTTGCTTGTTTGTGGGTCTTTCCGTCTTAAGTCTGGATTTGAGCAAGTAAAATGCATGCTCAATTGGGTTAAGATCTGGTGATTGACTTGGCCATTGCAGAATGTTCCACTTTTTTGCACTCATGAACTCCTGGGTAGCTTTGGCTGTATGATTGGGGTCATTGTCCATCTGTACTATGAAGCGCCGTCCGATCAACTTTGCGGCATTTGGCTGAATCTGGGCTGAAAGTATATCCCGGTACACTTCAGAATTCATCCGGCTACTCTTGTCTGCTGTTATGTCATCAATAAACACAAGTGACCCAGTGCCATTGAAAGCCATGCATGCCCATGCCATCACGTTGCCTCCACCATGTTTTACAGAGGATGTGGTGTGCCTTGGATCATGTGCCGTTCCCTTTCTTCTCCAAACTTTTTTCTTCCCATCATTCTGGTACAGGTTGATCTTGGTCTCATCTGTCCATAGAATACTTTTCCAGAACTGAGCTGGCTTCATGAGGTGTTTTTCAGCAAATTTAACTCTGGTCTGTCTATTTTTGGAATTGATGAATGGTTTGCATCTAGATGTGAACCCTTTGTATTTACTTTCATGGAGTCTTCTCTTTACTGTTGACTTAGAGACAGATACACCTACTTCACTGAGAGTGTTCTGGACTTCAAATGATGTTGTGAACGGGTTCTTCTTCACCAAAGAAAGTATGCGGCGATCATCCACCACTGTTGTCATCCGTGGACGCCCAGGCCTTTTTGAGTTCCCAAGCTCACCAGTCAATTCCTTTTTCTCAGAATGTACCCGACTGTTGATTTTGCTACTCCAAGCATGTCTGCTATCTCTCTGATGGATTTTTTCTTTTTTTTCAGCCTCAGGATGTTCTGCTTCACCTCAATTGAGAGTTCCTTAGACCGCATGTTGTCTGGTCACAGCAACAGCTTCCAAATGCAAAACCACACACCTGTAATCAACCCCAGACCTTTTAACCACTTCATTGATTACAGGTTAATGAGGGAGACGCCTTCAGAGTTAATTGCAGCCCTTAGAGTCTCTTGTCCAATTACTTTTGGTCCCTTGAAAAAAAGGAGGCTATGCATTACAGAGCTATGATTCCTAAACCCTTTCTCCGATTTGGATGTGAAAACTCTCATATTGCAGCTGGGAGTGTGCACTTTCAGCCCATATTATATATATAATTGTATTTCTGAACATGTTTTTGTAAACAGCTAAAATAACAAAACTTGTGTCACTGTCCAAATATTTCTGGACCTAACTGTATGGTGGTAGAAGAGACATACCTGTCCTAATGTTGTCTGCATATAATGCTCTAAACATGGGCTGGCCAAGGGCTCTATAAAGGGGTAGAGGAAAATATTAGGTGAAGAAAAATAATAGTGGAGACTGAAAATACCGTTACATACCTGTGTGAAGGGTAATGACCACGTGTGAGACGCCAGACGCCATGTGTAGAAAGTGCAGGGTATTTATGTTGTACCAGGAAGCGTCAGCTTCCAATGGGAGGTGGACCGCATATGACATTGTTTTACTTTATTCTGTTTGTGGGTGATTCTTATGTACATTCTCTATGGAATGCTCATAACCTATATTTTTTTCAAAACAAATTCGTTTGTTTTTTTACTTTCATGTGTATGTAATACATGTTTTCATTATGTAACAAATTATGTATAATATATTGTTGTGACATTGTACTCTTTTTCTTTTCCTGTCATCACATATTAGTCCTTGAAGAAAACCCTCAATGGGTAGAAGCGTTGGACAAAATATACATTTGTAATAAAGACATTTTTTTGAGCATCATATTGGACTCTTCTTCGCAATTTTCTACAGTGTGCCGGAGTATATTGTCTATACAAGTCTCCCAAGAGTCTTAGGGGTGCTTCACACACAGCGAGCTCGCTGCCGAGATCACTGCTGAGTCACGCTTTTTGTGACGCAGCAGTGACCTCATTAGCGATCTCGCTGTGTGTGACACTGAGCAGCGATCTGGCCCCTGCTGCGAGATCGCTGCTCGTTACACACAACCCTGGTTCGTTTTCTTCAAAGGCGCTCTCCCGCTGTGACACACAGATCGCTGTGTGTGACAGCGAGAGAGCGACAAATGAAGCGAGCAGGGAGCAGGAGCCGGCGTCTGACAGCTGAGGTAAGCTTGTAACCAAGATAAACATCGGGTAACCAAGGTGGTTACCCGATATTTACCTTAGTTACCAGCCTCCGCAGCTCTCACGCTGCCTGTGCTGCCGGCTCCGGCTCTCTGCACATGTAGCTGCTGTACACATCGGGTTAATTAACCCGATGTGTACAGCAGCTAGGAGAGCAAGGAGCCAGCGCTAAGCAGTGTGCGCGGCTCCTTGCTCTCCGCACATGTAGCTGCATTACACATCGGGTTAATTAACCCGATGTGTACTGTAGCTAGGAGAGCAATGAGCCATCGCTCAGTGTGCGCGGCTCCCTGCTCCCTGCACACAGCTGCGGTGTGCGCTGGTAACTAATGTAAACATCGGGTAACCATACCCGATGTTTACCTTAGTTACCAGTCTCTGCAGCTTCCAGACGGCGGCTCCGTGCAAGCGCAGCGTCGCTTGCACGTCGCTGCTGGCTGGGGGCTGTTCACTGGTCGCTGGTGAGATCTGCCTGTTTGACAGCTCACCAGCGACCATGTAGCGATGCAGCAGCGATCCTAACCAGGTCAGATCGCTGGTCGGATCGCTGCTGCATCGCTAAGTGTGAAGGTACCCTTATTCGTGTTATCAATAGCCCCCTGGGGTTCGTCCTCCATGAATGAAAGGGAGGAGAATGAGAGAGACTGGCTCAAGGAGGTATTATGTTCCTTAGCATGAAAGCCTCTCCAGCAATAAACCTGATTGTTCTTGAAATTAGATAGATCTCTGATATTTTTTTGTCTTGGCCAGAATGATGTCTTTTTACCATTTCACAAAGTCCCTCTCCAGTTCTTCATTCAATTTAGTGAGAGCCTCAGGGGTAATTTGACTTGAGAGTTTTCTTGAAAACTGGAAATTTCAGATTCAATTGTGGCTACTGTGCTCTCCTTAGATCCAATTAGAAGGTTCATAAAGCCCTTGAAACAAGTAGTTGCCACCTCCTCCCACTGACATTTAAGGGTATCATTGACGGCATTAAAAGATTGAAAAACCTGGACATGTAGTCCACGTGCTATTAAGTTACATTCCAGATACCGTTCAAAAAAGGCTTTATTCTACCACAATCTATTTTTTGATTAAGCAAGGATTTCATTTTGTTAATCAACTCATCAATTCCTTTGGATCAGGAATTAAAAGTAATATCCGTGTCCTCACAGAACACCTGGTCCAATTTAGTGAGCCACGTTTGTTCACGGGCTCGGTGGTCCATCTGTCCTTGGAAGAAAGCTGCGAAAATACACAGTGAGCATGTAAGCAAGAAGAAAACAAGGTTAATCACACGATTAATAATGTAGGATATGGCAACTCCTGCAAAAGCATAATAGACAAACACAAGATAAAGGGGAGTAAGAATTTCTATAGCCAAAAAAAGGATAAAAGTACAGAAAAACTCGACTGAGAAAAATATCAAATCTTTATTAAATACATTCAGAAGGGAAAAGTAATTCAATTACAACAACAGTAGGAATCCAGGTGAGTAGAGCATGGAATAAAAATGGCTAGGCACACATCCCTAGGTCAATATGTAAAAATAGCAATAAAGTTCAAAAGGGCCAAGTAACTACAATGTAGGCACATTCAAAGTATCATGTACAATAGGCTGCTGTAATATCATTAAAAGCCACATGGTGGCGATGTATAACAGTGCTAATATCCAGCCTAGCAGTCACAGCTATAAGACAATATTGCACTCAGAATGTGAATTCGGCCAGAACTTACCCCTATTGAGCAGGTGGTCACACAGGAGTGTGCACGCGACCCGACGCGCGTTTCACAATGGCTTCCTCGGGAGGCCGCCATGATGTGTGTGAAATCAGGGTTTTAAAAGAGGGACCGTGGAATAGAAGGAGCAGTTGTCGCATCATGCGGCCGCATGTAGAGAGTGATTCTATTGGAGATTGAAGGTGTCGGGCATTCCAGGGGATGGGGCGGATCGGAAGAATACTTCCAATTGATATCATAAAGACCCACACTGCCCCATCATGGAAGCCTTTGCCTGCCAACAAAATCAGATCACTACTGCGCATGCGGACCCCGCGGTGGTCATTTGAACTCAGTGCAATGTATGGGTAAACCATAAAGTGAATCCACAGTGTGCAATATAACCACTATACACTATGATGCCTCATTTTAGTTATTAAGCCCCCACAAGATGAACACACAGGAATATATCATGCACACATGTTAATAACCACAATGCGCGTTACATAATTATACATTACATAAATCAAAACTATAATACAAGAGAACCATGTATGGGCAAAATCAATAATATCAAAGTACACAACCCATATAATGTACCTAAAATACAGATCAGTAATGTATATCCTGCATCACATTTTATATAAAAGAATAGATTGCCTACATAGACAACAATGCATGTATAATACACAGTACATAGTGGGGAGAATCACTCCTCTGGGACATCCGATTGTCTCTGGCATAGAAGGGATCAGTGATCCAGTATGCAAATTTATTGAATATTACTTACATCCACTAGTAGAAACTTTGCCCTCCAATGTCAGAGACACTACAGACATCCTTAGGAGACTTTATGGCCTTCTTTTAGAACAGGATGCAATGCTGGTGACAGTTGACGTCGAGTCACTTTAAACAAGTATTTTTCACCATGATGGGTTGGAGGCAGCAAAATTCTATCTTCATATGAGAAATTTAGATATATCCTTGCAATTACTAATTTTGGAACTTTTGCAATATGTCTTTATACCAAATTTTTTCGTGTTCAATGACTGGTTATACCTCCAGATGTGCGACACTGCGATGGACGTGGTGTGTGCGCTGTCCTACACACACATCTTTCTCGGTTTTCTAGGAGAGGGAGGTTTTTTTTGGGGATGGCACGTAAGCCACTGCCTAGGTGCAGTGCTGGCTCTGCTATATTGATGATGTTTTCATCATCTGGAGGGATCGGTCAATGAACTTATGGAATTTATGTCAGTACTGAATAGAGATGAGCGATGTTCGAGGCTCGAGGTTCGCCAATTTCATGTTCGAGTGATTTTGGGGGGTGTTCGAGACGTTCGACGAACTCAAACTTTTTGCTTAAAGCTCGACAGTTCGAGTTACGTTCGAGAACGGTTCAATCAACAAAAAGCATAGCTAGTTACTAGTCACTGTGAATCACGCTATTATCAAAATTCAGCGTATAGTGTGCGGGGGGACGGGGTTTAGATTAGTGCTGCTGCTGAGTGCTGAGAGAATTTTTTTTTTTTTCCTAACTGCGCGTACAGAGGGGCAGGCCAGGATGTCAGCAATCAAAGAGACACACACTGCAAAGTGGATTTTTGCCAGACAAGCAAGGGTATGTGTCATAGGCTGTGCATGTCACATGTCCTTGACAATTTTCCCGTCGCCGCCATTATGTCTCTGCTGTGTGTGGGTAACATTCACCGCTCCCGCTGCTGCTGCTGTGTGCGCTATAGAGGTACAGTGCAATCTACACAGCGGTTTAGGGATTAGGGACTACTGGTTATTTCAGCCCTTTTCAAAGCTGATTTACAGGCGTTCATAGCCATAGCTGCCAGGCAGTTCCAAGCAAAAGCTGTGTAGGGCTTTAGATAACAGCGTCTGGCTACATCAGCTCAGGCAATTCCTTGCTGTATTTTTTCATTAGCAGGGACAGAAAATAAGGCTTCCTTTTCTGTCCACTGACCCACAGGAAACGTGCATTCTAACCACCTGCCCATTTTTGCCACGCTATTTTATTTGCCCAAAGAGCTGACACTTTTTGTGCCATCCTAAAAGTGTCTGGAATACTAAGTTAGTGTTCCTTTGCTGTCCTGCTACCCACAGCACCCGTGCATTCTACCCACCTGCCCATTTTTGCCACGCTATTTTATTTGCCCAAAGAGCTGACACTTTTTGTGCCATCGTAAAAGTGTCTGGAATACTAAGTTAGTGTTCCTTTGCTGTCGTGCTACCCACAGCACACGTGCATTCTACCCACCTGCCCATTTTTGCCATGCTATTTTATTTGCCCAAAGAGCTGACTCTTTTTGTGCCATCCTAAAAGTGTCTGGAATACTAAGTTAGTGTTCCTTTGCTATCCTCTGACCCGCAGCACCCATGAATTCTACCCGCCTGCCCAATTTTGCCACGCTATTTTATTTGCCCGAAGAGCTAACACTCTTTGTGCCATCTTAAAAGTGTCTGGAATACTAAGTTAGTATTCCTTTGCTTCCACTGACCCACAGCACCCGTGAATTCTAACAACCTGCCCATTTTTGCCACACTTTTTTATTTGCCCAAAGAGCTGACATTTTTGTGCCATCCTAAATTTTTCTGGAATACTAAGTTAGTATTCCTTTACTGTCCTGCTACTCACAGCACCCATGCATTCTACCCACCTTCCCATTTTTGCCACGCTATTTTATTTGCCCAAAGAGCTGACACTTTTTGTGCCATCCTAAAAGTTTCTGGAATATTAAGTTAGTGTTCCTTGCTGTCCTGCTACCCACAGCACCCATGCATTCTACCCATCTGCCCATTTTTGTCATGCTATGTTATTTGCCCAAAGAGCTGACACTTTTTGTGCCATCCTAAAAGTGTCTGGAATACTAAGTTCGTGTTCCTTTGCTGTCCTGCTACCCACAGCACCTGTGCAATCTAACCACCTGCCAATTTTTGCTACGCTATTTTATTTGACCAGAGAGCTGACTCTTTTTGTACCATCCTAAAAGTGTCTGGAATACAAAGTTAGTGTTCCTTTGCTGTCCTCTGACCCACAGCACCCGTGAATTCTACCCGCCTGCCAATTTTTGCCACACTATTTTATTTGCCCAAAGAGCTAACACTTTTTGTGCCCTCTTAAAAGTCTAAGGAATGCTAAGTTAGTGTTACTTTGCTGTCAACTGACCCGCAGCACCCGTGCATTCTACCCACCTGCCCATTTTTGCCACGCTATTTTATTTGCAAAAGAGCTAACACTTTTTGTGCCATCGTAAAAGTGTCTGGAATACTAAGTTATTATTCCTTTGTTTCCACTGACCCACAGCACCCGTGAATTCTACCAACCTGCCCATTTTTGCCACACTATTTTATTTACTCAAAGAGCTGACATTTTTGTGCCATCCTAAATTTTTCTGGAATACTAAGTTAGTATTCCTTTGCTGTCCTGCTACTCACAGCACCCATGCATTCTACCCACCTACCAATTTTTGCCACGCTATTTTATTTGCCCAAAGAGCTGACACTTTTTCTGCCATCCTAAAAGTTTCTGGAGTATTAAGTTAGTGTTCCTTGCTGTCCTGCTACCCACAGCACCCAAGCATTCTACCCATCTGCCCATTTTTGTCATGCTATGTTATTTGCCCAAAGAGCTGCCACTTTTTGTGCCATCCTAAAAGTGTCTGGAATACTAAGCTAGTGTTCCTTTGCTGTCCTGCTACCCACAGCACCCAAGCATTCTACCCATCTGCCCATTTTTGTCATGCTATGTTATTTGCCCAAAGAGCTGCCACTTTTTGTGCCATCCTAAAAGTGTCTGGAATACTAAGCTAGTGTTCCTTTGCTGTCCTGCTACCCACAGCACCCATGCATTCTATCCACCTGCCCATTTTTGCCACGCTATTTTATTTGCCCAAAGAGCTGACACTTTTTGTGCCATCCTAAAAGTGTCTGGAATACTAAGTTCGTGTTTCTTTGCTGTCCTGCTAACCACAGCACCCGTGCATTCTACCCATCTGCCCATTTTTGTCATGCTATGTTATTTGCCCAAAGAGCTGACACTTTTTGGGCCATCCTAAAAGTGTCTGGAATATCTTTGCTGTCCTGCTACCCACAGCACCCGTGCATTCTAACCACCTGCCAATTTTTGCTACGCTATTTTATTTGCCCAGAGAGCTGACTCTTTTTGTGCCATCCAAAAAGTGCCTGGAATACTAAGTTAGTGTTCCTTTGCTGTCCTCTGACCCGCAGCACCCGTGAATTCTACCCGCCTGCCAATTTTTGACACACTATTTTATTTGCCCAAAGAGCCAACACTTTTTGTGCCATCTTAAAAGTGTCTGGAATACTAAGTTAGTATTCCTTTGCTTCCACTGACCCACAGCACCCGTGAATTCTACCAACCTGCCCATTTTTGCCAACCTATTTTATTTGCCCAAAGAGCTGACATTTTTGTGCCATTCTAAATTTTTCTGGAATGCTAAGTTAGTATTCCTTTTACTGTCCTGCTACCCACAGCACCCATGTATTCTACCCACCTACTCATTTTTGCCACGCTATTTTATTTGCCCAAAGAGCTGACACTTTTTGTGCCATCCTAAAAGTTTCTGTAATATTAAGTTAGTGTTCCTTGCTGTCCTGCTACCCACAGCACCCGTGCATTCTACCCACCTGCCCATTTTTGCCATGCTATCTTATTTGCCCAAAGAGCTGACACTTTTTGTGCCATCCTAAAAGTTTCTGGAATATTAAGTTAGTGTTCCTTGCTGTCCTGCTACTCACAGCACCCATGCATTCTACCCACCTGCCCATTTTTGCCACGCTATTTTATTTGCCCAAAGAGCTGACACTTTTTGTCCCATCCTAAAAGTGTATGGAATACTAAGTTAGTGTTCCTTTGCTGTCCACTGACCCGCAGCACACGTGCATTGTACCCACCTGCCTAATTTTGCCACGCTATTTTATTTGCAAAGAGCTAACACTTTTTGTGCCATCTTTAAAGTGTCTGGAATACTAAGTTAGTGTTACTTTGCTGTCCACTGACCCACAGTAC